>NC_090281.1:36868169-38068169 GCF_037392515.1 Haliotis asinina | reverse complement strand
CTTTTATTGTATCCCGGAGTGGTATTTATATAAGCTTATCAGCTTATGCTTGTTTACCAATCAGGTTCCTTTCACTGGATATTTTTTAATCATAAAGCACGGGAATATAAATCATAACAAGCCAACAACTCCTTGTTTACTGATTTAGCTTGAAAAGTTCACGAATCTAATACATCGGTCTATGCAACAAACAAGAAGTTGTCATCTATAAAGTCGTAAGTTTTATTATTTACTGACCAACTTCGACAATGCAGATCAAACAAACGAAATGTGTATGCACATTTCAATAGCATCCATTTCTTAATGCTACAACACTAGAACAAACCCAGGAATACAGCATGTTGTGTTATTGTACCCTCGTGTTCTCTTAAATGACCCCTCTACGATAAACTTTCAATAACGTTTGAATTTCACGTCTGAAAATTAGTATTTAAACGATCTTCTGCACCCGAGGACACCGGGCTCGGTTTGTCAATTGCACTCAACATCGCTGTCAAGTGCACAGCCATAAATCTACCCGGGCTTGTTGACAGGCAGATGTGTATAAACACTATTGTCAGTTTCGTAAAGGTGAAAAAAGCTCTTGCTTCTTGGTGTTACTTGACCCTTGTCACGACTCGTGTCAAAGAAATGAAAATAACGCCAATTAGACACATATCGGTTACACGTCTCAGCCAGGGTGGTGCTGATAAAATGCTCACGTCAATAGTTTGAAAAAACCTATTCGTATCAACTATTAAAAACATGCTAATTGGAAGTAGCGCGCTTTTCAAAACGAAGCTGAACACCTATAAAGTAAACGTTCAACAAAACACAATGCACTGATGGAATTGTAAACGTAGATTAAAGATTGGGGCGAACTGGGACTGAATACCGAGTGCCCGTTGCGGCACGCGAATGCCAAATCAAACACCGGTTGTGAGTCCGCCGTTAAACGAGGCATGTTGTTATTTGAGCGTTATTTCGAAACGTGCCCCCGAGTCACGGCTAGCGGTACGTACCTAAGTGTTAACAAGTAATACGCCACTGAATGATCCGATTGAACTGTTAAGCTGTCTAAACCGACAAGAATGCATTTTGTATACAAATTGACTTAAATAAATCCGATTTCCTTACTACACACGCGAGTTTGTTGAAGAACTTTCCAGATTTTATCCAGTACGTGCCTTTTAACAATATTGTAGGATGTCTGTGGTAATTCGGTGCAAAAATAACCAACTGCTGAGTCAATAGTGTAGAATTAGAGACTCTCAGCTCACGACTTAACACCGCTGTATGTTGATATACAATATCGCACGACTGATTTGGGCTATTGAGTTTTCTCGTTTTATTTAGGCACCTGTACATGCAGGCGTTTGTTCCGCGTGTTTGTAGACCGAAGACTTCTGAAGACTGAAGTAGAGTTACCTGGCCATTGAAAGCTGCGCCTACTCACATTCGAACACAGATTTACACAGATGAAGTACATTATTTCTGTAAATCAGGCAAATATTTTGGCTCACTTTGTTTGTTTGTTTGTTTGTTTTTGTTTGTTTGTTTGTTGTTGTTTTTGTGTTTGTTTTTATTTTTGAGAAACAGCCTTTTTAGAGAAACAGCTTATTTCGAGCTCAGTGTATAATAATATACATGCGGACGCAATGTCTAAAAGGTTATAAGGTGAAATAATAACAACAAATTATTGCAATATATACATGACAAACGTCCATCTTTCCAAATGAGTGACTGTTGAGATTCTGTTGATCCTTAACAGTTTTTTTTAAAACGATAACCGATTGTAGCACGATGGAGTGGAGAACGCTTTTCTCTTTATACCATGGACGGTCGAGTTCGTAGTAAATTACAGATATGTGCAGATCATCACGTATTTCCTTCACAAAAGTCAATGTTTTGTTTGGAACAAAACAGCAATAAATCCACCCCGGGTTGGCCTGATGTGTGGATAGATTTGGTGTGAGTGAAATATTGGTCCATATAGTGCTTAGCAATATTCCAACTTTAACATGGTGGATGGACGCTAGACATTGTGTCATTTAGGAATCGAACACAAGACGGAGGACGGCTTAAACAAATCATTTCCCCTTGCTGTTGGTTGACTGCATATAACAATATGTATTGACAGATACGTATAAGAGAAAACCTCCCAATGTATAGCATTATATACTAAACCCCCCAGTATGTCACATAACATACCAAAACCGCCCTATATAAAAATAACATACCAAAACTTCCCAATACATAACATGATATTCCACTACCTCACAAATATATATATAACATAACATATCAAAATCTCCCAATATATACCACAATATACCCAAACCGCCCAATATATGCCACAATATACCCAAACCTCCCAATATATAACATATTATACCAAAACCTACCAGTATATAGCATAATATACCCAAACCTCCCAATATATAACATGATATACCAAAACGAATTCAGATTGTATGCAACGCGATATCTCCATGGTCGGTCCCAATACATTATTCTCTGATATACAATAAATACAGGCCGGTAATGTCACCGTTACACTCATCCAGATTCCTCCTCCAAGCAAACAGTTCCAAAGGATCAAAGATATAAAAAGATCACATTTGTTTTAAAATAGCGATGGGAAAGTCAAAGGTATCACTGCGATTTCCCCCGTGGTCACTGGTGACTAAAAGCGACATTCCGCCTGCTGTCAATCAACGAAGCATGTTTTTAACGCGTGTGTAATTGTTATATGTATTATCATAATGTGCACTGAACGCATTAGCCTTTAACGTTGGGGCGGGCAAAGTGCAATTTGAACAAAGCCTTGGGTCAGGTAATGAAAGCTACAGTTCACCCTCTCTTCCTGACTCCAGGGTGGCGGGCCACGGCTCTTATGATGGGGTATTTCAGCAGAAAGGAATATTTGTTTGAAGCATAACGGGCCGATCCTTATCATACCGCGAAAGGATCGTTGGGTTCATGTTTTTAATTATACTGTTAGGACGAATTTTACCTTGCTCTCCAGTTCACCAGCTGATTTCCTTTACGTTCAGTATAACTGAACATATTTGAAATGGTTATCTGATGTTTCATCATCATCATCATCATCATCATCATCATCACCATCATCATCACCATCACCATCACCATCACCATCACCATCACCATCACCATCATCATCATCATCATCATCATCATCACCACCACCACCATCATCCTAACATTAAGTTTTGTATAGCGTCGATATCCAGCTCAGCTGATCAAAGGCGCTTGCGTAAAGTAATTCCAAAACGAAGAGCTGATATTCTTGCCTTGTAAAAGTACTATATGGTTTTGTAAGGATATATATTCGCGTGTTTATGTGAGTGAGTCATAGGATTTCGTTGTATTTTTTCAGCCATTCCGTAAGCAGAACAAGTTATTCATTACAAATACCCGTACTCAATACAATAAAAGACGAGTTAAATATCACAGTTTCAGTAAAACAAACGATATTAAAACACACCATTATGCGATAGATAAAATCTCCACAATTACCACCAGACAAAGGCCGCAGACAACGGAAGACGAGGATCTTGGGATTAACAGTACCTCTGCTTCCCACAAGTTTCCCAAACACTCCTCGGCATCATGTGCGTCGAGTTAGAACGGACTGAAGTGCCAGTCTCGTGGAGCTAATAACACTACGCAACTTAAACACTCACTCAGAGTTGCTGTACCGAAAAATCGCAGAGACAAACAGGGATGGTGTTGGTGACGACGAGAACTGATATTAGTTGATATGAGTTGATATTACTTCTACAAAAATCAGGCTTCTGATGAATTTTTAAGCATGTACTGGATTAACACACAAAATGACCCATTTCGGTAGAAATGTTAATTCATATTAAATTCACAGAAGACAAGTCCAATAAAACTTAAAACATTTTGCCCATGCGTCGGTGGTGGTAAGACGTGTGTATTGTCGCTCTCGGGGAAAAATGCCTATATTTTTATTTATTCTTGACATTCACACTTATGATATCATAGGTCTTGTAAGACCTGTGTATGGCACTACAAGTGACCTTGCCAAAAGAAAATATGGTGTCGATCTACCTATGGACTCTCCACTCAACCCAAGTAACGCTCGACAAACATGGCGGCGAGTATATACCTACTGCCGTTGGTACTGATGTGCATTTCAGACATGTGAAAATATCGATTTTTGCTCATATTTGCCAAAAGAGCATGTTTATGAACTTGTATATGCCACTGACGTCATGCCGTATGAAACTAATTGTACAGCTTGGGTAGCTAGCTCAATCTCAACGTACGCCCGACGCTTGTCTACTTCGAGGTAATCCCGTGCCGGCTGGAGTGATAACACGTAGGGTTCTGTGTGCTAACAACGTGGAAATGAACCATGGACCAGAGACCCTTGACGAATTTAGGGACACCATAATGAAGGAGGTACAGAAGCATGATCTTGGAGGCCAGATCAACTCACTGTCGAGAGAAGTCCACGACTTAACTTGTAGAAACAAAACTGCCAAACCTCCATAGTGATCTGGAAAACGTGCGTTACATACAATCAGTGCAACATGTACGAGGACGTCACCTTGATCTCCGTCCAGATGGAAAACGTAGAACAGAAATTATGACAGTTCGACAGCGAGATCGACAAACAAGAAGCCTTCAGCAGACGTGACAACATTATTCTATAAAACGTTGCAGGGACTACAGGTGAGTCACACAACGATTGTAAGTTCAAAGTACTTAACATTTTGAACAATAATGTAAACACTAAGACCTGGGTTGCTGATGACGTCATACGATCGTATCGACTCGGCTGCCAACGTGCTGACGGATCTAAACCGAGACCGCTCATCGCCTAACTGCGCCTCTCTGGTGAGGTTCTGAAATCACGAGCAACACTCAAGAGTAACGCTGATGACGAAACCACGTAATGATGGGCGGCCCCATCGGAGACGATCGGAGAGAACCAGTCGACAAAGATGCGCGGTGACATTCATAACAGGAGATAGCAGTGCGGCCAGGCCCAGGATCTTCTCAGTCTCACAGGATGGAAACTACTCGCGCACCGGTAACAGTAAACATTGAACATTAGTGGATTGTATAAAACGTTTGATGCCTTTGACTGTATAGCTTACCTCACGTCATTTAATACTGTGTGTTTAACGGAGACATTTATCACTGATTTTGCAAACTTGAACTGACTACCTGGATATCAGTCATACTTTGCCCCAGCAGTGATACTGTCTTCATCGGATAGATGTTCTGGTGGTGTGTATATTTGTGTGAGACAAGAAATACAGTGAATCAGTGCTCTCAACTTAAAGGTCACATGCAGCTCTCAACTTAAAAGTCATATGCAGCGTAAAACACAACTTTGCAGGCTCTGATACTTTTCAGTATGCACTTACCGGAGCAAATCATCACAAATGGCAATTCAGCTTAAAACGCTGAAAACAACGCGATGAAAAAAAAAGCCCGCGCAATCAAACGATTCACTTATTTCCCCCCAGCGCTGGGGGAAAAAGTGATTTCAACAGCTATGCTGCGCTGCGCTCATAACGCATGCGCAGTGAATAGGTTCGCGGAAACAGTATGCCTACCCTGAGTATGAGGTTGTAAGCAGCAGGCTAATCGTGGTTGTGTACACAAACAAATGAATAATCTTCACGTTACATAAAAATAAAACACATTGATTGAGATGGACAGATAAGACAATACAGTGTCTAGTTTATTCACACCTATTTGTCTACCTGTCTGCTGATGACTATGTAATGCACAGCTTCAATTATTGACCACATGACCCGTGAAGGTCCCGGGGTAGAATAGGCCTTCAGCAACCCATGCTTGCCATAAAAGGCGACTCAGCTTGTCGTAAGCGGCGACTAACGGGATCGGGTGGTCAGGCTCGCTGACTTGGTTGACGCGTGTCATCGGTTCCCAATTGCGCAGATCGATGCTCATGTTGTTGATCACTGGATTGTCTGGTCCAGACTCGATTATTTACAGACCGCCGCCATATAGCTGTAATATTGCTGAGTGCGGCGTAAAACTAAACTCACTCACTATTGACCACATCCAATTTGAAATGAACACCTATCGGGCTTCTACGCCATAAACAAAGAGCTGACTAAGCGTATCGGTAAATGAATCAGTGGCCAATGAAGAGGCTTCGTCATACTTGAGTGCACACCCACCGACTCTGTCTGGGTTCGGTTTCGCGGCTGCTTCGTTTCTAGGGAGCTAAACCAAAGTACAATATATTGCGATTATACGCTCATAATTCTGTTTATCGCATTTGGTTTTTCTTAATCAGCAATGCATTTTATATATCTGTGTTTATTTTTTATTATTTGTTTTTGTTTGTTTTGTTTGTTTTTTTTGTTTGTTTTTTTTTGTGTGTGTGTGGGGTGTGTGTGTGTGTGTGTGACTGATTTCACTTCATCGCATGTACTACTTTGCGGGGATTTTAATGCTCACATAGTTATCTAAAATTCAAATCTTTGAACAAAGTGATGACTTTGGTAATGATGATGTATGTATTGATGAAGACAATGCCCCTGTTTTAAGTGAGTGTTATGTTTGTGGTCTTTATATACTCGTATTGAACTGGAGAGTTGAGGGTGACAAAGGCGGCGAGTTTACTTACGTAGGAGAAAGGGGTTCTAGTGTTGTTCATTACTTTCTTGCGTCTGTCAGTTCTTTTGAGTTTGTAGAAATGCTAAATGTTGGTGATTGGTTAGACTCTGAACATTTCCCTCTTGAGTTATCTTACGGGTTTCCTTTCAGCAGTCACGTTAAGCGTGCTGTAGATTGTGATGACCATGAGAGTAAGTTTAGATTTGTCTGAGATGAATCGAAGGCAGATTTATTTACTGCATCATTTGAGTTAAGTGAGCGAGTGAGTTAATATTTAAAGTCACATCGGTAATATTTCAGCAATATCGTGACGGTACTGCACCATTTAGGCAGATGCTGCATATAAACAATAATTCTATATTACGTAAACTTGAAAGTTCCAATGAAGAGGGGTTTGCAGATTTTGTACATTGTCTTCTTCATTCAGCTTCAAGCATGAAAAGACAAATGAAACATTTGTAAACCTAAATGGAATAACGCATGTAGACAAGTGAGGACAGATAGTAGGTAAGCCCTAAGACAGTTTAGACGATGCCACAGTGACTGTAATCGCAAAGTTTACTGCAGACTTAGAAACATTTATAAAAATTGTTGCAGGCAGTCGTCAAGATCTGAGCACCTCAGTAACTCCCTAAACAGCCTGATACTGTTTTGGAAAAATACACGCTCTCTACAAAGTCGCACTGCCGCCATAGGAAATATATCGCAAACAGAATGGTTATTTCATTTTAAGAATCTCTTTTAGAAGGAGCATATTGCGTACGATGTTGCCGGTTGGCTATCAGATTGTGACAGCGATGTTTTAAGTGAAGAGTTTAATGATATTGGTAGGCTTTTGCCGAAATCACCTATTACGGAATATGATGTAATGGAGGCTCGTTTTAAAGTTGGTAACTCTGCTGGAATTGATGGCGTTATTTCGAAAATGCTGAAATACTCATTACCTGACATTATGCTCTTCCTGGTTAAAGCGTTCATTCGAGTATTTGATACATGTCGTTTTCCTGGGCGCAATCTGTTATTATACCGTTAAATAAAAAACGGAAAAGGCACAAAGTCCTCACAATTCTAGAGGTATTTCGCCCATCAGTATTCTTGGTAATACATCTATTATCAACAGCAGGTTTACACAATGGTCGAATGTGAGAGATTTAATACCGGAATCTCAAGCAGGAATTAGAAATTACTACTCAACATTTGAACATATATTTACGTTGTATGTATTATTGAAATACATTTATAATTTAGCAAGCGGAAGTTGTGTGCTACATTTTTGGATTTCAAAAAGGCTTTTGATTCTGTAGGTAGAGGTAGAATATGGAAATGTTTAAGAAATAGGTGTTTGAGGGTTGAAATACATGTTATCATAAGATCGATGTACTCCAATGTCAAATCATGTGTCCGCTGTGGCAATGACGTACGAGACTTTTTCGATTGTCCTGTTGGCGTGCGTGAAGGATGTGTTTTCAGTCCTCTGCTTTTTTCTTTTTTCATTAACGAGTTATAATTAGATATCATGAAGTCTGGTAAACATGGCACCCAATGTTTCATATTATTATTTGCTGATGATGTCATTCTTATGTCTAGTACTGTACCTGATCTTCGAACTCAACTTGATATGCTTTCAGCGTATGCAGATAAATGGCAGTTGAGTGTAGTGAATCTAGACAAAACAAACAGTAGTGTTGTATTCAGTAGAGGTGGTCCCTTGTCGGCCAGAGAGAAATATTTTTATTAAAAATAACCGGGGTAGAATAGGCCTTCAGCAACCCATGCTTGCCATAAAAAGCGACTCAGCTTGTCGTAAGCGGCGACTAACGGGATCGGGTGGTCAGGCTCGCTGACTTGGTTGACACATGTCATCGGTTCCCAATTGCACAGATCGATGATCATGTTTTGCTCACTGGATTGTCTGGTCCAGACTCGATTATGTACAGGCCGCCGCCATATAGCTTGGATATTGGTGAGTGCGGCGTAAAACTAAACTCACTCACTCACTTTACCCATACGCTGAATCTGAATAAATCTCTACGTAACCTTGGGAAGAGAGCAAAGAAAGCTCTTTTACAGCTTCACCCTGTTGTTCGTTGCTCGGTGTTACTCCACCGACTATTTACTTCAAACTATTTGACTCTCAGATGCAACTGATTTTACTGTATGGATCTGAAATATGGGGTTTATCTGAATATTATACCATTGAAAAAATCATTTGTTTGCCTGAAAAAGTTTCTAAATGTTGGCTTGCCAACACCAAGTGGTATTGTTTATGGTGAATGTGTTAGGTTCCCGTTGTACATATCATCTTGTTGTCTCTGTTTAAAATATTGGTGTAAAATAATTAATATGCCTGAACATCGTTTACCTAAAAAAAGCCTTCAATATGCTTCCACATCTTGATTATCTTCGAAAGAATAACTGGACATCTCATATTCGCACCTTACTATTTATATATGGTTTTGGTTGTATTTGGTTATCACAGACAACTGGCAATGTGACTATTAGACAGTTTCGTATGCGGGCTATAAATTTGTTTAAGCAGGGATGGTATTCAGCTATTAATGAAAGGTCTAGATTTGACTAATATCGTCAATTTAAGTCGTTTTGCTCACCTTCGCTACAGAAATGTTCGCAATGCTTTTATACCTTTTAGATTAGACTTTAATGATTAATTAATTATCCGTGGAAGATATGTGTCTGTGGAGAAAACCCAAAGACTATGTCCATTCTGTTACATTATGAATTCCATTTTATGTTTATTTGTCCTGTGTATGAAAAATCTAAGAAACAAGTATCTGCCACAACTGTCTCTATCACAAACCAATGCTCCACTATTGTCCTTACTTTCCTGCAAAGAAATGGCAAAACAACACAATGTAGCCTAGCTTTTCACAATGCATTTTTGTTAAAGTTGATCATATATGCAATTGTTAAGATGTATCCCTTTTTGTATATGGGCCTACGGCCTTTCCTACAATAAAGAACGGAAATTAAAATTGAAACACTAAATTGAATTTATTCACTTACATCATAAACTGTTCTCAAATATATATTATAGACTAGAGTGGGTGGCAGTCATAACACAAACAGTTTGCAAGTTTTCTTGACAGTGTCTCATTACTTCTGACTCTCGCAGGACCTGACCTTAAACGAGACATTTCTTCCTCACTGTAAGGAGAGTTGTGATTGCTCTGTGAATTTCCCCTCCCACGAGAACAGTGAGTTTTAGTGCTGGTTAGGACCGGGGTATCATCGATGAGGCAGAGACTGGACAGCCCAGAGCGATCACAGACATAATTCATTGGCAGAACAACAATCAGAGGTCCACACGGACCTGAAATCGGTGAGACGTGATCCGATGTATCTTTGCGCATTCGCAACCGCTCCATAACATTTTTCTCGTCCTCTGTTTGCGAAGTTGAAAGGTGTTCTTACAACTGGTCAGATTGGCGTAAACATGGGATAATTAGTAGATATATTATTCATATTCAGGGACTTGCAGTTGTAAGGTAAATCCTATTATTTAGCTATTAAATATTAATCTCTGACAACTGGGAACATGCGACTTCAGATATGACATCCATTACTGATGGTTGTTTTTGTACTCCCGATGACATCTTCTTTGTGTGACATGTCTGCATGACTGGTGGACGCTGTCATAGACGACATGGGTAATTTGCAGTCGACGTGAGTGCACTTGCTACAAACGTCTAACGTCTGGGGGTGGAGGTGGTGCGGGGTGTAGTCTAATGGTTAAAGCGTTCGCTTGTCACATCGAGGACCCAGGTTCGATTCCCCACATATGTACTCAGTGTGAAGCCCATTTTTTGTGTCCCAGCCATGTTATTACTGGAATATTGCTGAAGGTGGCGCCAAACCATACTCATTCACTATACAGTAACTCGTGCCAGAACCGTCAAAATCTGACAATCATGACCTAACACACCTACTAATAATAAATCCCCCATGTAAACGGACAAAATCAAACAATACCCACTCACCCATTAGGATCGTATGGCTACGTAGGTGCTCCAAGATCAACCAGCTTCTATGGTGCATTTTGTACTGCTATCAATAAGGCTGAGATGACAATGTCTGTATCTGGTATTATTGTTCGTGTAGATATAAAGTTTCCTATTTCTATCATTATACACGTGAATTCACATCTCGTTCACTGTTTTTCGACTGCATATTAAATATTGGTCTCCAGTGGTGTATAAGAAATCTCTTATGACGGAAAAATCCACAATGGATCAGAATTTCCAGGGATGATGATGATGACGACGACTACGACGACTTGTAGAATAATGCATGCATTCAGACAAAATGCGTATTTCGCAAGTGGTCTTGTTATGAGAAATGAATCAGGTTTATGTAAATATAAATGCCCGTTAAGATTTTGCTGCAATTGTCAAGGCGTTTCCAGTGTTTAAATTGTAATGATGAGTCTCCATCCATTGCAGCTGTAACGCCTCCATACAACGTTATGTGTGGCAGTGTTACCTTGTCATCACTACCAACATCTATGACACCTATCAAATTGATGTCAGTAACGAACCAATTGTCTGCATTCCGAACGAACTGGTCAGCACAGCCTGTCAATGACGCGATGTTTCACGAATGATTGCACGCCTTCCGTGTGCCCGTAGGAGACTCGCAAACGAAGTGGCAGCGTCGGCATTGCACGATCAATAACACGCTGTTTAAACAACCAGTATCCTTCAGCCTGACAATGCCTGCACCATTCGGTTGAGCGTTTGGAAGGCTGGGCTTAGTTATAGAACATTGAGCTAGGAATGCCGTCTTGTGTTGACTAATTAAACACCTTCGTTTGGCTCTTCTGTGAGTCCAACTGACTTTGCCACCATGATTGCGAGCCCTGAAATGAGATCGCGCCATTGCCTCCCTTGGGGCTTCAAGTCTCGCGCTCTATCGGTGTTTCTCGTATCTTCTCTGACAGCGAAAGGGCGAAATCAGCCACCTCCCTATTAGGCAACTTTGGATAGGGACGTTAAAAAGTGGACAGGGGAGCTAACTCAAATTGGCACCAGCAAATCGCGACTCGATCGAGGCGAAAAATTCAATTTCCTTCAGCAAGCACCGTGCGCAAGTTAGGTAAAAAATTGTGAGAGTTGAGCAGATTTTTTTGGGTAATTTTATCGATAGTTGAAAACCCGTTCGAGGTTTGCGAAGAAAAAAAACGGATTACGCTGCGAAAACGTGATAGAAATTTTAGAAAGACAATTGGCTAAAAAAACGGCGTGCTTGTGTTATTAGAAAACCACTTTGTCTATTTTGCTTGACTCCGCATGTAAAAAAATGTCATCAGAGTCTTCACAAGAAACGTGCTCCGAGTAGGAAGGGTGAAGTAGGATGCAGTTGTCTGCGCAACCTTTTAATATGCAGACACAAATCCTAGTCTATTTATCCTGCTATGTATGAGTTAAATCACATTAAACTATGTCGATATTTGTTCTCAGTTCCTACGTATAGCCAACGGGGTTTTGAAGCATGAGAGCAGTTGTAATTGCCTACTTTGGGAACGGTTGGGAAGCCAAGCGGCAAAATAGTATGTCTGTTTTCTATTCTACATTGGTTGGCAATGTATAAAGCCTATGATGTCACATCATTCTTATGTCGAGATCAGTAGATCAGTACTAGGCGTATTCTCGTCCTACATGACAGCCTATACTGCCTACTACTAATGAAACCGATCTCTTTGAAGAAAGCGTGTTTCAAATAACTTAGACCTTCCAGTTTATTTTATCTTGTTAAAGACCTTTCAGGATGCAAACTTTTGCGTATGGATGTATTTTCATATTTCGGGGTGATACTTGAGTGGTGCACTGAATGGAATGTGCCGTGGCAATTTATTTTATTGTATACTTTCATGATGATAAGTGGGGGTAAGTTCGTGAGGCACTGAATGGAATGAACGACTGAATATTTGTGTTGACACTCGTTGTTAACGATACTGGCAAACATGTGAGTAAATACAATGAACTACAGCTATAACAATCTAGCATAATCCTATGATCCTATCATTTTAGTTCGTTACAAACTGACCCTTGAAGATCAGGGATAGACATGATCGATACTTGTCGTAAGAGGCGACTAAAGGGATGTGTGTTCAGACTCGCTTAATTGGTTGATACGTCATCGATTCGCAGTTGCATAGATCGATGCTCATGCTGTTGATCACCGGAATGTCTTGTCCTGACTAAATTATTGTAGCTGGAATATTGCTGAGTGTGACGATAAACTAAATTCACTCATTCACTCACTTATTACAAACTAAGATTAGTTAAACGCACTGTAATATGTAGAAAGGGCCAGGGACTTGCAAAACGGTCCGTTGTATTCGTAACAAGCGTATTCGTTATAAACGTAGTTCACCGTAACACCTACTTTTTATTACTTATAAATGTTGAAACAATGTATGAAAGTCAGTTGTTCGTTTTTAAACGTCTTCAGCGATTGCGATAAAACGGTGAGCATTAACGCCATGTGTTACTGCGTAGATCCTGCAAACTATTTCTATATATTTACAGTTCTTCCTATGAAAATCATTCATCCTGTTTCAGGAATTTTCACGAAAAAGTGAATGGTTTCATATGACCTTTCATTAGCCAGTCCAGACAAGCACAACCCGCACTTACAAGTCACACAGACTGATTGTTACTAATGAACTGACTTTAAGGACAAATTGTGTATATCGTCAAACTTGAAAAAAATGTGAACATACATTCTTTATAAGCAGTATAGGGAACACCGTTTCGTTATAAAGCCCACTACTGATAGGACGAAACTGTTAATAGCTATAATTAATAAGAAAAAGTTTATCCAGTGAAGCCGAAAGTAAATTAGAGTCGCCGTATAATGTACTACGCGTGTATGACATAGCTTTGTTATAGGATGTAACTTTAGTCGAGATTTCAAATGAACACGCCAAATGAGCCCATCTTCGATTACCTGGGTTGTATCATATCGATCATTGTTTTCACTTTGTTAGTGTCATTCCAAATATCATATAAACAATCCAATCCCCGAGCAGCCAGGCGTGGGCGAAGTCATCACGTGAGAGATTGAATGTCGCAATACGCTGTCAACACACGAGCAGAGTTATATCAACCCTCGTTAATAAGCACAAGCTGTTGTCGGATCATTTAATGATTTTGTGAACATGTCATTTCGGAAGCTATTGTCACAGTTTATATCAGACATTTTTACAAAATGGCATGCTGTGCACCGAAAGATTAAAACATGTAAAACATCATGTACATACGTTCATGATAATAGGAAAGTGTGTATAATCAGCGCCAACTATTATGAGGTAACAAATCTTATCATGACTTTCAAGAAAATTGGAATTTACAGTATTGCAGTTGTATGTAAATACGGGTTTGAAATGGATACAAACGAAGTTAATACTAAACAAAATGATGTGACACAAGATGATGAATATATGATGTGTTGTGTATGATGTTAGAAAACATACCGTTAATTACAACGATGTCTTTTAAGAGATACCTCACTAACCAGAGCTACCAGAGTTGTCAGCGTTCTACAGAAATAGATTATGCCACTCAATAGTTAAGAACAACACGAACTCTTCACTCAAAAGCTTAGGTTCTTTACACACACACACACACACACACACACACACACACACACACACACACACACACACACACACACACACACACACACACACACACACTATGTGTGTGTGTGTGTGTGTGTGTATAAAGAACCTAAGCTACATATACATGTCTTGTCCTCTGTGTATCTTTGAAGTGTAGTGTCTACACAAGGCCTTGTCCTCTGTGTGTGTTACAGTGTCTGCACAAGGCCCTGTCCTCTGTGTGTTTTACAGTGTGTACACAAGGCTTTGTCCGCCGTGTGTTTTACAGTGTCTACACAAGGTTTTGTCCGCTGTGAGTTTTACAGTGTCTACACAAGGCCTTGTCCTCTGTGTGTTTTACAGTGTCTACACAAGGCCATGTTCTCTGTGTGTTTTACAGTGTCCGCTCAAGGCCTTGTCCTCTGTTTGTCTCACAGTGTCTACACTAGGCCTTGTCCTCTGTGTGTTTTATAGTGTCCGCTCAAAGTGTTATCCCTTGTCTTACTGTGTCCGCACAAGGCCTTGTCCTCTGTTTGTCTCACAGCGTCTACACAGGGTTTTGTCCTCTGTGTTTTACAGTGTCCGCTCAAAGTCTTGTCCTCTGTCTTACAGTGTCCACACAAGGCCTTGTCCTCTTTTTGTCTCACAGCGTCTACACAAGGCTTTGTCTGCAGTGTTTTACAGTGTCTACACAAGGTTTTGTCCTCTGTGTTTTACAGTGTCCGTTCAAAGTCTTGTCCTCTGTGTGTTTTACAGTGTTTGCACAAGGCCTTGTTCTCTGTTTGTCTTATAGTGTCTCCACAAGGCTTTGTCCGCTGTATGTTTTACAGTGTCTACACAAGGTCTTGTCCTCTGTTTCTCGTACAGTGTCAGCACGAGGCCTTCTCCCATGCGTGTCTTACAGTGGATACACAAGGCCTTGTCCTCTGTGTGTCTAACCATGTCAGCTCAAGGTCGAGTCCTCTGTATCTCAGTGTCCGCTCAAAGTCTTGTCAATTGTGTCTCTGTCTCCACACAAGGTCTTGTGCTCTGTGTGACTCACAGTGTCTACACAAGGCCTTGTCCTCTTTGTATCTTACAAAGTCTACACAAGGTCTTGTCCCCAATGTGACCCACAGTGTCAGCACATGGCCTTGTCCTCTGTGTGTCTCAGTGTCCGCACATGGCGGAGAGTGTCTTACAGTGTCAGAACAAGTTCTTGTCCTCTTTGTGCCTTAGTGTCCGCTCAAGGTTTTGTCCTCATTGTGTCTTACAATGTCTACACAAGGTCTTTTCCTCTGTATCTCAATGTCCACACAGGGCAGACAGTGTCCGTTCAAAGTCTTGTCGTTTGTTTGTCTCAGTGTCCGCACAGGGCCTTGTCCTCTGTGTTTCTGACAGAGTCAGCACAAGGCCTTGTCCTATGTGTGTCTTACAGTGTCCCCTCAAGGTCCTGTCCATGGGTGCTCTGTGTGTCTTAGAGTTCGCGCAAGGGCATGTCCTGTCTGTCTCGGTGTCGGCACAAGGCCTTGTCCTACATGTGTCTCACAGTGTCAGCACAAGGTCTAGTCTTCTGTGTCCCCGTGCCCTCTCAAGGCCTTCTCCACGTCTCTCACTGTCAACACGAGACATTGCCCACAGTCTTATAGTGTCTGCACAAGGTCATATCTTTATGTGCCTCACGGCCTCTGTTTTTCACAGTGTCAGCACAGGATGTGTCTCACAATGTCTGCACAAAGCCATGTCCTCTGTGTCTCACAGGGTGTGTACACGGCATGTCCACTGTGCCTCAGTGTCTGTACATGGTCACGTCGTCTGTGTCTCTCAGTGTTTGTAACAGTCTCTGTATAAGGCCACACCACTAGTTTCTGTAACAGTCTCTGTACAGGGCCAAACCATCACTGTCTGTAACAGTCTACATATAAGGCCACACCATCAGTGTATGTAACAGTCTCTGTACAGGGCCACACCATCAGTATCTGTTACAGTCTGTGTGCAAGGCCACACCATCAGTATCTGTTACAGTCTGTATACAAGGCCACACCATCAGTGTATTTAACAGTCTCTGTACAAGGTCAAGTCCTTTGTGTGTTTCAATTTACCTTCAGAGCTACGTCCATTGCCTGTGTATTTGACTGTCTGTCTGTCAGTTCACGTTGTCGGAGTCGCAGTAACTGATCTAATCGAGTCTCGTCCAGGGACGCCCGTGCTTGACAATAATACAAGCGATCGTCCGATCGTCCGAGTGTCGACAAGTCTCGGATGCTGAAGACCATGAATTCCGACAATCACGGGAAGTATGTATACTATTAATCAAAACCTTAATATTGACTGAAACATGTAAGAAAAGATTTCAGTAAGCATGTATATTTTGAGATGGGAATCATTCTATGTAGGGCATAAACACTGAATCTCGCTAGGTATATGCGGCTATGTCGTGCTTATTCCAACATACAGCATTCTTATCCCAAAAATATCCTCCCACTATAACCTATTAATCATGGAATGTCATCCTTAAAATAGGGAAGGGGAGGGGAGGTGGCCTAGTGAAAACAGCATTCGCTCTTCACGCCGATTACCCTGGTTCAATACTCAACATATATATTATATGCGAAAACCATTTCTGGTCTTCCCAGCTGTGATATTGCTGGAATATTTCTGTTATTAAAGGCGACGTAAAACTGAACTTATTCACGCTACTCCTTGAATAAATAAAAAAATGTATTTCCACTTTCACAAAGAACCCGTGATTTCTTCTTTTGTTTCGTGGAAAAGGTGCTGTATTATTAGTGGTAGTTAAACGGTCTGATTACCAATGATGTACAGTGCACCCTTCATAATTTGCATGTACGGAGTACAATAATTTACATGTTTAACTGACTGCATTTTAACAAATACTCCACCAGACAACACATCTCTGTACACATTAACGTGACTAGACATTCGCTGTCCACAAAAATGGACATTATTGACCAACGCGCTGTCATCATTATCAACTACATCTCCAGCGACCACACATGAGACCATGGTGTCAATCACAGGTGCTGATGATGCTCCTTTCTCTGCTTCTGACTCGCGGAGAGAGGCTGGAGAATACTCATCATCTGAAGAAGAAATGCGATCAGAAAGACTTCAGCTGCCACCACTACATGCAAATATAGATATATGACCAGTGATGGCCTACGTCCATAACAGATAACATAAATAATGAATCAAGAAGTTGTTAACGAATGCAATTCAGCAAATGTGACTGTGACTCACATGCGGTCCAGGCCAAAATGTAGGTGATGTTACTTTGTCATTTATAACCACAAAGTTCACACCACTTTCAATCGCAGTTTAAACGACCTCGTCTCCGACGATGATATCTGAGTTTGTTCTTCAGTTGGTAAGGACATTGCCTCTTTTTCTGAGATCCCAACGGAATCCAACTATTGGCCTACCTCCCCAGTGTAAGTTACAACCAATAATCTGCTGATCTAAAACGTCTTGGACAAATCACTCAATCAGGACAAAGCCGATTGTCTACTTGGCTGCGACGCATGGCTGGGGCTCGGAAGTGTTTTAACGTAATATGTATTCATCAGATTTGGCACCGCCACCTCTTCTCGAACCCGAAGGAAGGACTGCTTTGGAAGCATTATCAGAAAGATCATCACGTGAGTGTTGTTTGGAAGATTTTTCTTCACTGTAAGGAAATATTCTGTCTCACAAGTTACAGGATACAGACGCACAAGTAACTTTAGAATGCACTCATCATATATGACAGCGGTCTGTAAATAATCGAGTCTGGACCAGACGATCGTATGATCGACATCGCGAGCATCGATCTATGCAGTTGGAATACGATGACATGACTCAACCAAGTTATTGAACCTGACCACTGGATCCCTTTAGCCGCCTCTTACTAGCATGTGTGACCAATTCTAACGGGTGTTAGTCAGCAGTAGTGACGCGTAGTGGCGAAAATGGCATGATATTATTCCCATTGTAACTGTGTCGTGTTTCTGTCACTGACTTAATTGATGAGATGAACACATGGTTAGGTCTGAACAACGATTCCAATAAAAGTAATCGCTAATATCTAATAACTACCCATGCTTGTCTTTTTGCACGATAATTCGAATGCGTGTAAGACTGTATAAACGGGCGATGGAATCGTAAATGAATTCTCTAAAGAGTTATGATTTGTTGTTTTAGGACTTGATCGCCAGGGGACTAGTACAAACCTGACTGCTGCAAAAGCATTATTTCATACCGTCCTTTTCTTCGCTGACATTTTCCTGCTTTTATATTAAATGTCATAGTGACTTCGTGTATGTCTAGACTTTTTGCACTGACGTATTATGTTTACTTAAACGGGGTCGGTGTTTTAACTGCTGGATTGTCCCCGAGTTTCACCGTGGGCACTTATCTCTGCTTAGTCAACACTATACAAAATATATATGTGGACGAAAACTTACCATAAACGATTCTCTTATCCTGTGTTTGTAAGCAGCAGAATTTTACACCCGACATCGATCACTTGATTGTCTGATTTGTTTGCAGGGCAGCCTTGCAGGAGACTACTGTCTGGCGTCAGTTTGTAAAAAACACGTGCACACTCCGGCATAACGGACTGAATGGAGGTAGCTGATGGTGGGACAGGACGTGCTTGATCTCCTCACAGACACCTAGTGGACCATGTATGCAGATATTTTGTCCGTAAGACCAAATACGAGTTATTTTTGAC
This sequence comes from Haliotis asinina, assembly GCF_037392515.1. Lineage (NCBI taxonomy): Eukaryota > Metazoa > Mollusca > Gastropoda > Lepetellida > Haliotidae > Haliotis > Haliotis asinina. The sequence continues at coordinate 38,049,204 of NC_090281.1, read as the reverse complement.
GTTCTATCTTAACTGATAAAGTCAACACTCTGATAACTTACAGTGCATTGTTCTAGTGGACTCCAGTAGCCCTTGCTTGTGGTAAAAGGTGACTAGAGGAATAGGATGGCCGTGCTTGGTGATATGTTTCATTCATATCATCGTATCCCGGTTGCAAAAATCGATGCTCATGCTGTTGATCACTTGACTGTCTTGTCCACACTGGATTATTTACAGACCGCCGCCATATAGCTAGCATATTAGTAATTGCGGAGTTAAACAACAAACCAAATAACTGCAATGGCTTGACTTACACTGACTAACTTACATCGCAGGGCGCGTGATTATGTAAAACAATGCGCAACACAGCATGGAGAAGGAATTCAATCTTGTTCATTGTTGGATATAACCTTTTAAACAACACTACATCACCATTCAGGAAATGGACATATCTCTAACCCGTAACTTGAATCATGTCGGAAAGAATGTCTTTTTGCAAGCAGAAGGATTGTCGTAAATATTTCCGTTGCCAATTCTAAATCCTTTGTTTTGCTTGAAAGAATTTATTTACTGCTCTCACAGCGCCCCCATGACTCACTATGGCAGAGTGAACAGCGCGTTTGATGTTTTAGCAATATGCTATTTAATGGCCATTGCACATCACATCCTGCATAATCCAGTAAAGAGATACTTCACATATTCTTGTACACCTTTGTGCATTTCATACATTTTTATCTCAACACGTGTTACGTGTAAATGTGATTGCAATACTTGGTAAAGGGATAGTTAACACGTCCTCGACACCATGTATTGTGCAAAGTATACGTCTTCTCTTCTAAGTATCAATTTGAATCACAAATGAGACATGTAATATCAGGGAAGTAGCGCTTGATTACGGATCTGACAGTTTGTTACATGTCAATGTAACATGTAGCCGAATTTTACTATTTGAAAACATTTTATACCATAAATAAATCGTTGTTGATGTAATTAGAACTGAACTCGTCTGCGACTTTAGGGAAGGACCTACTTAGTTATTTTCTTAAACTAAATATGTCGTATTCTAAGATCACGCAGTTCATTATTTTCTGTTATTCCCTGAGTAGTTTATTATAATTTTGTGCGAGTGCCAGGTCATGTTGTTTTACGCCCGGACCAGCCTGCCCTTAACAGTCGTTCACAATCCCTCGCGGGTTGTATGGGGTAGTCTAATGGTAAAACCGTTCACGCCGAGGACCCGGGTTCGACTCCCCACATTGGCACAATCTGTGAAGACCATTTCTGGTGTTCCCCGCCTTTATGTTGTTGGAATATTTGCGAGAAGTGGCGTAAAAGCTGACTTGCTCACTGAAAGCCAAGTCGTAGAGAGGCCGCTTGGTGAATGATGCGACTGTCTTGAGATCGAAAGGTCGGTGATTCAATTACTACGTTCTTACACACGCACAAACGTTATTACATATTTCAAATATGACGATCAAATAAAAGTTTCTTCACGGGTCACGAGGGGGAACATGGGTTAATGTACCTCCTATTTTTGTTAAATGTGCTTCCGTGCTTCTGTGTACGATTGCTTACTCCAGTGAAGAGCAGTTCTTCACGCCACACACGTATCTGTCTAACGTTGCCTGTTGGTGAACATCAGGCCTTGTGTTCCTTTGAATTTTATGGGCATCTGTTCACAACTCTTTTTGTCGATTAAAGCGCACTGCGTTCGCCTTAGATGTTGCTACTGGACCCGTGAAGGTCCCGGGGTAGAGTAGGCCTTCAGCAACCCACGCTTGCCATAAAAGGTGACTATGCTTATCGTAAGAGGCGACTAACGGGATCGGGTGGTCAGGCTCGATGACTTGGTTGACACATGTCATCGGTTCCTAATTGCGCAGATCGATGCTCATGTTGTTGATCACTGGATTGTCTGGTCCAGACTCCATTATTTACAGACCGCCGTCATATAGCTGGAATATTGCTGAGTGCGGCGTAAAACTAAACTCATTCACTCAGATGTTGCTGCTGAAATCGCTCATCTGCGCGATGTGTATTTGCACAAATGCACATTTGCAGGATGGAGTAAAACATATTGCCGTGAACTGCCGCTTTTATGATGTTCTTTAATGGTGGCGTTACACCACCTCATATGTGTATTGATAAAGACGTTTCAAGTTCTGGAGTTTGCAGAGTTTCAGGGTTGTCGTTCTCTCAGTTTGAGAAAGTTTTAATAACACCGTGTAAGTGATCACAAATATCTATTTAACAGAAGAGATGGCGAAGGCGGTCCAACACCACATGAGGTGCGGTGGGAAAAGGGTCAGCTTGCATGAATCTGTTTAGTGAGTGAGTTGAGTTTTATCAACACTGCAGTGGTATCACGACGGGGGATCTGAGAAATGACCAAATAGAGTGTACCCATGTGGGGAATCCAACCCTTCACTCCTCCCTTACGAGCGAGTCCCTTAACCACTGGGCTACTCAGCCGCCCCACGAATCCGTTTTACCTATGTCTGATGTGTTATAAAGTGTTTGTACATGAAACTAATGTTCGTGTGGTCATTGTATGATTTGCTGGTCTGCTGATTGTAAGGAAAAATATCTCTGGGCACAGTATATTGTTTATTAGAATACAATATTTGTTTTACGAGATAGTTTGAATAGGTTAGTGACACCTGTTATGACAGACATTTCTAATATGTATGACGCGATGATGTCTGTTCAAGCTGGCTGGGTACAAATGCTGCTGAATGGGTACTAATGGTTTAAACCTTTGTTCGATATGTCATATCTCCCAATTGATACTGATGTAAATGTTGACCTAAAAGAGGAGGCGTGGACCTTACTAAATCGTCTCTGTCACCAACGTCCTTGGTTCCATTTCCACCATAGAACAACCACGTCCTCTCACCAACTGTGTGACCTGATGTAATTTACCCGTGAAAATCCAGATTAGAATTAGAACAAGCAAGCATTGTTTGTCGTAAGCGTCGACTATTGCGATCGGGTGGTCAAGTGAGAGGGCTCACGGAATTGGCTGACGAATGTTATCGGATCTCGTGCTGTTGATCACTGGATTGTTTGGTCAGTCATCAGTTATAAAAGTAAATAGGTTATAGGTATAGTCCATATAGGTGGGATATTGATTAGTTTGGCGTCAACTGACAAGTAAACAAACAAATCGGGTTGCAAGAATGTTAAAGACAATACAATGTATTTCATTCAAGAGTATGTAACCTTTGAGGCACAATTTCAGTCCACCTCGTTCAACGATACACACAACCAGACACACTCCGCAGTTTTCAAGCAACATGACAATGGTCTGTAAATAGGATTGTCTGGACCTGAATATCAGGTGCCTGAAACTGTAAGCCATGCATCACGCCGTCTACGCAGAGGCACCCGTAATCGACGACGCGAACGAGTATAATACTTCACTGCACCATCAGTGCGATTCTGATTCTAAAATTTCCCAAAGTCTTTACTCTAATTCCCATGTTCCCTTAATGTTGGAGTGACACAGGCAACATTAAACAAATCCCACTCCCTGTTGTTGTGAAGACAGGGATCTACAAACCGTAAAGAACTGCTTATTAATGTCCAGTGATGAAGAGGATACATTTTCTCGAAGTAAACTGAGTTTGGCAATTTGAAAACGCGGAACTTTTTTTTCACTTTTACTTTTACCTTAAGTTATCTATCCACAAACTCAAATTGAAAGAGTTTCATGTTGATTTCAGTACATTCTGGGAAAAGTACTCTTTTAAACTTGAGTAAAACCTTTAACTTTAGTCAAAACTCACACTACGTCTGTTTCGAGGAATCGGTGTCATGGCTTCTTTCCACAAAGCGATCTTGACGATCAGTGGTTCGTAAGTCTATACTAAAGTATCGTGTAACGGGGCTCTGTACAGGTACCACGACGTCAACATTAGTGACGTCGTATCCTTGTTACTATCAAATAAATCACGTTTGCAGTCAACATTATCAATTACTCCACTATTGAAATTGTTCTTATTTAGCGTTTAAAGCGTTCGTTCATAACGCCGAAGGCCCAGGTTCGAGTCCCGATATGGGTACAATGTGTGAAGCCCATTTCCAGTGATGTTACTGGAAGGGTGCCAAAAGCGACTTAGAGCGATACTCACTCACTCTCAATAACACTGAATTTACATCACACTGAATAACATAATTGTTTACTGACAATAGATGGTGTAATTTCATTTATTACTCACCTGTTAAAGATATCAGTGTTTAATAATTTTACAAAGTTATTAAACATTGCGTAATAGCATTGCGTGATGTCGTACGTATAATATCAAAGTGTTTTTCAGTTATGACGTCACAATGCTAATACCTCTGTCACGATAGCATTTGACCTTCCTCATTCGATGAAAGCTGAGTGTACCACACTTGCTGAATTCTTAGGGAAGAGGAGCTTTGCTCGATATTATTTTGCTAATGTTGGGTGCGTAGTATATAAAATACGAAACTATGTCCCGTGCAACGCCGTGCAAAACCCGGTTACGACACAGTGATGTGTCGAATTCCGTTTGTAGCATGCAATATACACAAGTAAACCTATGAATGCAGATACAGACACACCCGTAATGATCCAGGTGTGAACGTGTATCAGCAACCCGTACCTGTCGCAGTAAATTCTTAACAGGATCGAATGCAGTGGTCATCATGCATGTCATTGTATCAAATATGTTTAAATCCATGTTTATGATGTTATTCACTGGATTTTATGGCCCAGACTCGTTTACTGGCAGACCGCCGTGGGAACGCTTGAATACTATTGTATATAAACAGATCGATATTTTTAAAGGCCACCATGTCGCTGTTACAATATGCAGCACCGTCATGGCGACAGTATTGTGGCAGTAGGTAATGTTATTGGAATAATTCAGAGATGATTCTTTGAGAACACTGCTGTAAGATTTGGGGGGGGGGGGGGGGGGTGAGCGCTCGCGAGGAGAGTTGAAAGTGGGTGGGACGACAACAGGTGAGGATTAATGAGAGGAATCCAAACCGGATGTCAGTGAACAGTATCCGGGTGGAGGATCTATGTCATACTGCAGCATATCCCTGTAAGCTAACACCGTAAATATGGTGGTTGATCAAATCACACACCCTAAATTTAGTTCCCGATAATACACGTGCGCGAGCGTGTGCTCACACTGTAGGGGTTCAGCGCTTGGTTCAGCATTGTGAGCTCTTGGTTAAATTTTATGCAAACTTATAGTTTCTGACTTTTGAAAATCTCCGGTGCAGACACTGGTGTCAACATACCGAGCAGGGTAGTATACGTACATACCCAATCCGCGGGCAGCTGATACAGTGAATCGATACACATATGATATTTATACCGTCGTAAATCCAGATACGATTCTTCAAATGCGCCACGAGTGTTGATTAAATTATGTTCACTTATGGTCCTTTCATAAGTAAACGTTTTCTCGGGAGTTTTTGCGTCAAGAATTGTGACAGACATAGCGCTCGCATGTTATTAACACTCACAGACGTAAGCACACCTCTCGTTTCCGAATGAACTTTGAACAACAATGGCGTAATTTGACGACATACTGAAAACTGGTTTTGTTTTGATCTTAAGGTGTTTTATAGTTGGTCTTAGAGTCTGAGTATCGTGATACGTATCGTATCGCGGCTGAAGTGCACAATACTTTGGCAATATATCGTCGTGATATTTTAGTATCATGATGTATCGTATCTCTTGTTGTATGCCAATATCACCACTCAGAGAAACGTGCCATGTATTTATGTTCGCCATAGTGACAGCGTATTGCAAAAACGTGTGCTATATAACTGAAGTTTTAGTAAAATATCAAACTGTGTTGTTTAACAAGCAAACGGTTAGACAGACATCGAAAGCAAAGGCACATGTGTTATGAAATGAGCAGGGAGTAATGTGTTAATAAATGCACAGAGTAATTATATTACAATGGTCTGTTTCTTTCGCTTAATCAACCAGAGTGGCATTGTTGTCTGTATGTTTCATAAATCACGCCTTTGGTCTGTTCAAGCTCCTCGAAAGAGGATATCCTCTTGGCAAAACTCAAGACAAATAGTTCAATAGAAATCTTCATAAATTGACAGGACATCATGAATCGCGATGGTACCATTCAAATACAAATTGGCAAATCCCGAGATTTAAAGCTAGGCCCGCTAGCCACTAAGGAGGCATTTTGTTAATGATATTTGATTGGTAATTTGTACGATATCACGGGAGCAAGTCTCACGAGACCGCGAACAGTGAAATACGCTGTCCTTGTTCGCCGAGCGTGCGACACAGCGCCGAAAGCGAACGTAATCACCCGAGTTAACACGAAGCCTGTACAAAGCTTGCGGGTAAATTATTGACTGCTCACAAGAAGCAATTATGTTGTTAGTGACCGATAGGGAATCCGTGACAGCGAAAGTTAGGTGCCGTGCCCCTGATATGATGCACATGATACTGTTTAGCCACATTAAGAAGGGAGGTTTTATTCAATTTTTCACCCTAAAACCCCTAGGGGCATAAGATCAAAATGGCGGCGCTTCGTAAGAGGTATCGCACGTGGCATATGCTGTATAATTCAAGGAATTAACCCATTTTGTCTCCGAAATTAGGACGATTACTGAGCAACGGAACTTTGGTGACATGTGGACATACGCTTGAACGCCGACTCTTTGTTTTTGAAGCAAACCATCACCTTTAAAAGCTGGAAAGGAGGGATTTATTTGTAATTTGATCAGGCTGTCATTAAGTGTTTTAGATATTTCCTTCACGGAGGAAAAGTACTTCTTTGGCATTCATGCTGGGACAGAGGGGAAGGCTTAGCAACCTGTCCTATGGGCGTTCCGTAGTAAACGTCATTTCCCATAGGCTTTCGGTATCTCTTATTGTAGCAACTATATCTAATTACAGGTTAATTAGATTCATTTTCAGATAACCTCAGGTGTATGGGAGCTTGAGGCTAAACATAAAATATTCCTGACACATGACTGTTTATTTCCCTTGTACCATCTGTGACTGTGCCTGATATTTTTTCATGTGTGTCTCTATAAAAACTCATTTAAATGTCAGTATAAATTTAACAATTGTATATTTAATGAAGACTTTTGGTGGGTTTGAAGTGTATGGCTATTAGCATTTTCAATATATTCTAATTTCAAATGAGCCATTACGTTTCAAACATTTTCACTCTATTGATTTCACAGAGGGAATAGTTTTAGTCCAAGGGAGTGATTACCCCTGGATGTGGTCTGTGTGTCTATATAAATACATCAGAACCCAGTTGATTCCTTGGCATACATATCAGCGGCAATCTCCTTACAATCCTATGTTAGAGTCACCGAGTATAATGCCTGTGAATGAGTAAACTAGGCTTGTTTCAACTTTTCGATGTCAATTGGAACATTTCAGCCCGGTATAATTGTTATATCATTTGTACGTCAAAAGCAATCCGATTCAATCTTTCTGACACAAGTATTTCATAAACTATAAGTAAATTTAGTAGTTTTATGGATTTGTTACAGTTAGCACTGGTTTGCACTTAACTTAAGTCTGTACTCTTGTGGGACCTGACTTTGAGATTATGTCATGGCTGTTATCTTACTTGAAACAGATATTCACGTTTGTTTCGTCCAGTGTATTTCACAGTGTGTCTGTCGGTATGTACGTTGGTTGCAGACACTGGTCTAAAATAATGTTCTCCTGATCATTCAACCAATATTTGACACTTTAGATATTTCGTTGTTTATCGTATAAACGTTTTGACAGGCCAGCCCATCCCAGATACAGACGAACTTTCAGTTCCGGTTTGGTCGAGTGTTTCATGTAAAGGCTACCATATTCAAGGATTCTATAGGAACGCAGTGAACACAATGACCAGTGCTCTAATGACAACACGTTCGAGAACATTTTGTGATGTATATTTCAAAGTATATTACATCATCTACATTAAATAGGTTAAATGTAAAAATGGAACAAATGAAAAAATAAATCATTAGTCTGCTTGAATCAGACACAGAACATGTTTTTCTATTGCAACAGTTGAAGAACCAAACACATCCTCCATGCCTGGGAGGGAGTTTTGGTCAAACTGTGTGTTGTCCGCCCAGTAGTCCATCGTCCATTGCAATAACACACTGACCACTGTCAATAACCACGACTCCTGCTATACGTTTTGAATGACCTCTGGATCTATCTAATGTACGACTAGAAACTGCTAAATTATCACCGGTTACTAGTACTTACATATCACCGACGAATGCTATTTAGAGGTCAGCATCATCGACCAATACTACTGGGAGGTCAGCATTACTGAGCAATACAACTTGGAAGTCAGCATCACCGACGAATGCTACTTGGAGGTCAGCAACACCGACGAATGCTACTTGGAGGTCAGCAACACCGTCGAATGCTACTTGATGTTCAACGTTAATATCATCGATGAATACTTCTTTCATATCAACGCCACCGATGAACAGTACTTGAGGATCAACATAATAGATAAATCTTACTTGGGGAATCAAAAGCATGACTCTTACATAGAGATCAACTTCACTAGGGAATAAAACTTTGAGATCAACATCACTGATGTATAATACTTGAAGATCAACATCACTGATGTAGAATACTTGAAGATCAACATCACTGTTGTATAATACTTGAAGATCAACATCAGTGGTAACTGCTTGCTGGTGTTCAATACGAATATGTTTCCCCATCTTTGGAAATCAGGAATACATTTAGTAGCTCCAGATCAAATGAACTGAGACAATGTGTGATAAAAAAACTCATAATTGTAATTCAAGATCAAAGAGACTGGAACAATGAATTACACTAACTGAGTTTATTCAATTCACAAAACATGTACATTAATAATATCCTAGAGCCTATTTTAATGACTTCATGACATCTCTGAATATATTATGACATTTTCATGAAATTACCAAAGTATGGGATTTCACGGCATCCTTATACATGTATTCAGATTGTGCGTGCAACATGCACAGATTTAGTATCAATTCGAAAGATAGCAGTATAAAGATGTTGGTGAATTTGTATTCTTTTACAATGATGCTCTCTCTGTGGCTTTTGCTTCATAGAATTGTGGAGGCAAATTTTTAAATGACAATGTTTAAAATTTTGTTCAAAGGATCCCATACTAAGTCTGTGTAAGGTTATATATCAATGTTGGCAGTATTCAGGTGCCAGCATCCATATAAAGTTGTTCTGTGCTTCATTTTAGAAATTTATAAAAAATCAAACCATCCCACACTTTCAGTTCAATGTGTTTACTTAAAATTCAAGTGGGGTATTGATATGGACGCCGTTCTAAGAGTACATACATATTACCCTGTTTCAGAGTTGTGATGATCATGCCCATGCTCGGATGCTTGACCAGCATTTACCACTTGCCGTTATCCTTTCCATGTCGGAATACAACCGAATAATCGTTCCAAACAACATCAGACTCATCTCATTAATTTGCCTACCTTTCACAGTTTCCCCCCATCCATACACTTTGATCCGTTTTTAATCACATTCAGCGGAGCAGTTTCTGAATATTTAAATGTCATCAATACACTATATGTAACAGTACCTTCTGACACGTGGGTGATAAGCATGTATAGAGACAGGATATTACAGTTTTCACCAAAGCATGCAGACCCTCGTTGTAGATCAACCGTAACCCTAATTTCTCAGAGACAATGTCTAACATCTGAACTAATTATTAGGTTAAACATGTGCAGAATATTGCTACTAGACCATGAAGAATGTTTACGTTTTTCTGTTCTCCGCCCTTCTGAATACGGCAGAGGGTCAACTCTGACTTTATTAGTAAACCATGTGGAACACGATACGCCTGTACACACAGCTGAAAGCGGCGTATATTTTACCACATATGCGCTAACCACCCTAACACTGGTCTGTTGAGCTATTGGCCATTTTTCGCAGGGTAAACTGTTGATCGTTTTTCGCATTGGCTGAATTCCACGGTGTGATCGATTAGTGATAACAGCAGGATATGGGTTCAAAAGTTTAAGGGACAGACAACGTCCTTCAAGGATGCTAGTACCGTACAGTAACGTTCTTTCCTCTCTCAGACGCCCTCAAGGGGAATTATACAAGTATGTTACAGTCCACGTTTCTGCTGCAATCATCTAATTACGCAACTGCGGTTAAGCTGAGGTTATGACAGCAATAACTGTAAATACGGAATTCCCATGAGTGGCTCTGTATTTAATCGCAATGGTGGATGATGTTGATTTTGATTGGTTTGAATTTTAGTGCGATTTGTTACGATTCGTTTTATCAGAGGTGGCTGTAAATAATAGTGTGGAATTTGAAGTGACAAAACTGTAAGAGTCGTTTGTGCAAAAATAAAATCTGTGAGACTGTTCTTTTGGATATCAGTGTTGGTGTGGAATATGAAATGACAAAACGATGGAATATGGTAATATGACTTTGCAGGCAGACCAGCGCTATTGTTATATACACCATTTCGGTTAAATTTGCAAGTCTGCACTTCCGTTGTAACCAGAGGGCTATTATTGACTTTTGAAACGTTTGACTATATACCGTCAGGCAACGGCGAAAGACAAAAACAATATCAAGTGCGCTTTGATTGTCTGGAGGATTGTCTGATTGAAGGAGGAGGACTCCTACATACTTAACTTTTCTTACAACGTAATTCACCGGTATTGCTTAAACATCTGTCGAACGCCTGCTTATATCACTATATACTAGTAAACGTGATTGATAAACCAGTAAGTTTATCAGTGGGGCAGCTGGACACACTCGCTTTTTCCGGGGACACCGGAGCCATCACTGTATTTAGTGGTCAATTCATTACATGTTCAACTCGTGCAGATCGGGTTAGAATTGGCCCTAAGCAGCCCATGTTTGTCGTAAAGGAGTGGCTAACGCGATCGGCGGGTTAGGTTCCCTGACTCATGTCACTGTATCCCATCTGAGTAATATCTGCAGCTTTTGTAGTCATTGTTCAACAAAGATGTAACGACTGGAAAACGTGTATATTCGTATTATCTGTTTAAAGAACTTGTCATTGTGAAAAGTATTCAACAGTTGTAAATGTAAGAGTATTGCTGTGGCAGTTCCGATGTGGTCATTATCATCTAATGTATTGTTTCAAAAACTGTTTCAGGCTACTGAGACCAAAATATTGAAGGTAAATAGCACGTTCTTCCCATCTGTCCATAGTATAAAGATCTAAGGCGCCATATATTCCATGTAACTACTCGTCCTGCCATACATTATACAACTTTTAACGTCATGTAACAGGTAACACTCGCCCACTATAATTTACCTGTTCTACAGACCTCTGACCTTCAGGTCAGAAATAAAGATTCAGGATGTCCAGTGCACTGAGTGTTGTTCCAGAGCGTGTCACCGGTGGACAAGACACGCCACATCTTCGCGAACACGTGTTACTTCCACTGTGTGATATTGATTCATAAACGCCTGATCACGATATAGTTTGAATCGAACAATCTCTGATTTTAGAGATTTCGTGTCGGTCTCGAAAGGGCATTGTTGCTTTCATTTCCGTACTCTCAATCCATGCAAAACGATGTCAACGATCACACCCAGAAATAACAATATGGTTCTAATTATTTAACCATGGACAATCATTTCGAAGATCAAACTCTGCTCTCTTTACATCCGTGCACAAACGGATCTGTCCTCACTGTCCTCACAACGCAATATTCCAGCTGTACTACCCATCAAAAGTTTAAACTCACTAAAAGCATACATTGTATGTTATGTGCATGCGTGCGTGCGTATGTGTGTGGTTACATCGAAGATGAATTACTCCACTATCTTGGGAAAACCAACTGCAAATCGTATGCAGATGACATGCACGGGGATCATTCATCAAATTGCTGAAAAACGTGCGAGTATCATGCGTGTGAACAGGGGCGGTTTGGTGTAAAGTTTTGTAAAGTGTTTCAACATTATTGAATTCATGACAATAATCTTTTCAAAGTAATGAAATCATTTTGCAATGCATCTATTCATGTGTAAACAGTATCTTTAAACAGTATCGAATATTTTGCAAAATTTATTTCAGAACAGTTGACTGAAGACAGTGGATACCTTTACACTAGTGAGTCTGAACTTTCAATGGATAGTACATATAGCGGCGGTCTGTAAATAATCGATTCTGGACAAGACTATCCAGTGAGCAACATTGTGAACATCGATCCAAGCAGTTCTGAATATGGGTTACCTCTAACGGCAACAGTGGATAGCTAAAGATCAATTCTAACCCGGATCATCACTTAAATAGATTAATTATTAAACATGGAAATACTTTCCTTACCATTTAGTCAACACAAAGACAACAGAAATGGCCGTGCCCGTAATGAAATATATGGGTGTTTAGTATTAGATTTAGATACAGAATTTACAGTGTAATCGATTCCTGTTTCCAGTTAAAAAATGAAATTGTTCCCCCTTCACACTGAACAATCCAAATGAAAGCTGTTTCTATGTGGTGAATGTACATTCCATTGTTTGGACCAGTATAACATGCCTGCTCTAAGTCCATGTGAGCTCGTCACCCTTTGATCTTCTGTTTCTCGCACATATATTAATTGCACATTTAATATTTTCGTGCAAGTAATTGACCGTGCGACCAGGATCGACAAGACCCGCAATGAAAGCAATGAAATTTCTGTGATACAGTTAAGTGATATCGTGATGGACCACAAGGGCCAAATTTGCCATCTGTGCGTTGACCACTGTCCTTGAAGAGCCTGCAGGCTTAACAACCACACTCTCTCCGGAGTGTTACAATGTCCGCAGCAATTAGTGGTTTAAATGGAGCGAACATACATTGGGAGGGTCGGCACAGATAGTTATGTTGTGTATCATCAATCACCACCACCACCATCATCGTCGTCGACATCGTCACAAACATCGTACGGTTATCGAAATTACTGGCGATCAACGTTACTAGTGATTTGTAATGAGTAAGTGAGTTTAGGTGTGTTTTAGCAATTTTCCAGCAGAATTGGGGACACCAGAGTGAGTGAGTTTAGTTTTAAGCAATATTCCAGCTATATGACGGCGGTCTGTAAATAATGGAGTCTGGACCAGGCAATCCAATGATCAACAACGTGAGCATCGATCTGCGCATTTAGGAACCGATGACATGTGTCAACCAAGTCAGCAAGTCTGACCACCCGATCCCGTTAGTCGCCTCTTACGACAAGCACAGTCGCCTTTTATGGCAAGCATGGGTTGCTGAAGGCCTGTTCTACCCCGGGACCTTCACGGGTTCGGGGACACACAGACGTTCACATATGGATATTCTTGATGGATTATCCTGAAAAGTGGTATACTAATAACGCTAAATGTGAGGTATCAGTTGCCATTGCTTACATACATTACTGTTCCTTGTCGTCAGATTTGTGAACATTATACAAACCTATTGATTAGTCAACGTATGATTTGTTCTAATTATTGTATTACTCTAATATAGCCGATGAGACTATAACGCTTAATTCACTCCAGTCAACATCTGCTTGTCTGCACGACAACAGAGATTTATAGTTACACCTTGACTTGCCTGGTTTCAGTATTTATAATGAACACATTTTATGTTAATATAGTTTTATTTTATTAAAAAATAGAAACAGTTAATCCGATCACAACTGTATTATTTTTGATGAAATTATTTGATTATAGCCAGATCATCTAACATTATAACTCATCTTTTATCACGTCGAAGTTCAGCAAAACTTTTACGTACATGGCATATCATCCAGCATTTCAAAAAGCATGCATCGGTGACAGACAGAGTAAATATTTTACATAACACGTCTAATCTAATGAACGTGAGTGAACATTTCATCTACAGTGTATGCACGACACCTGCGGGGAACTGCAGTTACAGTTAGTCCTAATCACGAAGATGCAATCAAAATTTTCGTGTAAGTATATTGAATCACATGCACACATTTGAAAATTCTGGTTATAATTAGTCTCCGGCAACCTATGCGTGTGACGACTAAGGGGATCGGGTAGTCATGCTCGGTGATTTGCCTGACGCATATAATGCGTTGATGACTTGATTGTCTTGTTCAGACTCGATTATTTACAGAACCCCGCCATATAGCTGGAAAGTTGCTGCGTTAAGAAAAACAGCAATTCAGATCAATGAATCGCGGTGACAGTGTACAGATTCCAAGACATCTTAGATGTCGATCTTCGCTGTCACTTTGGATCTCAGTTCCCTTCGTATTATTCTTTGGTTTATCATCAATCACATACCCGAACCTGTGACTTTGACCAAACTGTCAAACCACTGACACCTTCATAACTCCAGACGTACCTCCCTAATAAAAGAGACAACCCGTATAGTAATTGGAATGAGGTTCAAAGCAACGTTCAACTCATCTCGGTCACCAATTTTTAAGTTGTAGCCTGTCTGGATAAATGGGAGTCGGGATGACGAATAAGTGAGTGTGATTGAGTTTAGTCTTACGCCACTTTTAGCAATATTACGGTTGGGGGCACCAGAACTGGGCTTCACACATTGTACCCGTGTAGAGAAACGTGTAGGCGAACGCTTTACCCACCCAACCACCCCGTTAATGAATAATATGTCAGTGAATGATAATTTATTTTACTGAGAAAACGGTTCATTTTCATCCCGAAAGACGACTTCGACCCTGTCAATGTAGCCCAGACAGTGTAGCGTGTACAGTCTCCTTAACGGTCCAACGAACCATATACAACAACTGATACGTCATTGTGATAGAAGCATAGAGAATATATTCTCACAGATGTTCTAGATCTAAAACACATAATGTCTGGCACAACTCAGCATTTGATATAATTACTTAATCAACAGTCATTAATGTTTGCATATACTCACTGGGTCGAATCGCTAGAAACTGTTCAGTCGTCAGAAAAAGATGTAACCATGATGGGAAGTAATGCGTTAAGCACCGGTTCTGCTTATTCTGATAATATTTCATCATGCATGTCTAAAGCTTAATGTATTGTGATACTTTTTGATTCAATTCATTTTCGTTCCCATGAAGTTTGAAACGTGAAATGTGACATATCTGTATTCCCTGCCTGCCTTTCAATTCCTGGAAACAGATGTTAGTAACTGTCACTCCACTGTTCAAATCGCCTTTAATTTCGAATAAATCGGTCTGATTGCTACCGTTTTAAAAGAAAAGTGAACGAACGAAAGGATGGTTACACAAGAGCTCCATCACTTACTTTGAACACGGTTGTACATGTATTTGTTTTAAGCGTACAACATAATCGCTTAATGAATTTATAACTTTATTTCTTCAAAACCTCAACGGGAATGTGTGGAAAGATGTAAAACTGAAGTATTTAAATTATTTAGTGCCTTTGCACTGCCGCGAGTGATACAATTCTGCTTTTAAATAACAATAATAAATGAGGAGAACTAGCACTTGCTTGAGGTGTTATCTGTCTTTAGTAATAATGCTGTGGGGCTAAGTTTGATAAGTAAATTAATGTAGATGAAAGACAAAGGAACCGGGAGCAACGCTTCACCTGAGGCATTCCAAACTTGCTAAATCGTTCTGGGCCTCAGTTGGGTTTGTCGTTTACTATACCGTTTTAATATATCTGTTTTAATGATTATGAAACTAAAGTGATATCTAGACATTTCGTAGGTTGCTAACGTTGATCATATTTCACACAAGCACAAAGGCGATCTACTGCATGCTGTCTGTCTCATCTCCGTAATACAGGTAAATAATTAAGTGAATGATTCTGCTGAATCCTACAAAAAATGAACAATACCAAAATACATATATTTGAAGGAAAGACGGTGTTTTTTTCATAGGCACTGTACTGAGTCTTTGACAGAATTTTTAAACCCAGCTGATGATGAGTCCTCTCGCTGTACTTCCAGGCGCATATTGAATAACATGTGATACATTTATCACACCAGACCTTGATATATATAATGTTGATTATTTCCTCCAGACACGAGAAATACCAAACGTGGACAGATAAAGAGGTGACTCTTAGTAGTAACATTCTTTGTACAGTTCTGCATCACGATCAATATATAGAAAGGCGTGTATATTTAAAGTTTAAAGGATGGTTCACTCTCCCCGAAAGACGTGACAACAGACAGCCGAAGTACTGTGATTTCAGAATTGCATTGTGGTGGTCAGTGTTTCCAGATATCTAACTGTGGCCCTAGGCAGTGTAAATCGAGACGTTAACGTTTTACAATGGGATTGCGGTGTAAGAGTCGATGTCATAACAGTCTATCTTGTCCAAATAAATGCATTTTAGCAGCATCAATATATACTTTGGACTCTGGCCTTATAAATTTGGTGTTCTCTACTAAAAGCTGCCAGGGATTCCATGAAATCCCTGAGCCAACACTTCAGTAATGTCATGAAATACCTGAAATTTTAGGGAATATATAAAATCTCCGGGTGTCACAGTCAGGAAATCACTGATCCTTTCAGTAATTCCTGACTCTGTTAGGGACTACTTGAAATCCCTGATTTAACACTTTCCCGGTAACATATATACTTTAGGGTAGGATGTACAGTGGTTGTTCATTTAACCCAGCGTTACTGTGGAGAAATCTAATGATTGACATCAAGAGCAACTATCTCCGCATTTGGAATATTCTCCTAGGCCAGTAAGATCCTACTCGTTATTGTTGTAACGATGCACTGGAATATCGATTGCAATTGTCTTCCATAGCAATTAATTAAGAAACGAAAAACTATCGATGGATTGATAGTTTAGTAATTTAGTAGCTTCATTCAGTTCCTGGTTTAACAGTTTGCTTGATCTGGGTTTCAAATTTCTTGTCAATAATTAACAGAGACTGGAACTACTTTTTTATTACATAATTACGCGTTTTTATTACATAATTATTATAAACTATACATTCATTTGGGAAATGACTTCAAATGAGACAATTAAAGGGAAGGAAATATGACAACAGTATTGCAATAATTGTTCACAACAGACTGTCACTATCGCAATGGTTGTTCCTTCCTCAGTATTCACCCTTAATACTCGTATACACTCATGCAGTGTATCAAATAGTGTCTGTCTCTCCTCATGAATAAGATGCTAAACACGGTTACGGGCAATGATACGCGTCAAATAAACATGAATTAGGTATTTAGTGTCTTAATTTTTGTATGGCACAGTTTAAATGACCTTTTCGTGTTCTTGCATGACATTTTCATAATCAATGTACTTGATACAGTTTATTATAACCAGTCTCTAATATAATATCCAGTTATGGAAATGGACGCACAATCTAAATCATTTCTCAAGTACATTGACAGCTTCACTGGATGGGGACATGGAAAGCCACAATCATACATTAACTCTGATATTAACACAATCTTCTTGTGATTATGCACTGAATTATTATTTTCATTTTCATCTCTGTTACAAACTCCCTTTGTGGAATATTTCCAAAGAAAAAGCAAGGCTGTCAAATTACGTTACAGGTTGTTTGCATTCAACTAAACAGCAGGACGAAAGAGAGTGTGATATAGAACATTGGATTTAATCAGAAACGTTAACATGTCATTGCAAGGTAAATGGGGAAACCATGGCCGAAACAGTACAAAAGGAAGGTCCCAACACCACTACTGTGTGGGTACATACAATGCAATAACTGAATGTTTCTTTTGACACAATCATACAACGGTCTAATCGGTGATTTCCCTGGCAGTTTAATGTGATATTTATACGCCATTCCTTCTTAACCACTGAACACGCGTTTTAGCGTAACAGGTCAATAATGAATCAGTAGAAACATTTTCTCTGTCAAACATTAACATTAGCGCATAAAAAGAAAGAAACAGCATATAACTCTCTAAAAATGGAATTAGAAATGGAATGTGGTCTTTCACATGACACAGCTGTTGACAGTATGGCATTGACACACTGACACACACAGATATTTTTATCAATTTGATCATTCACATACGTTCGATAAGAAGACACAAAAATGTGGGCCCCTAGAGTCAATGTCAAACACACGAGATCTTACTCCACATATGAAGTGGTGTCGTGGTGTCTTGTTATCACTGTGGAAGGTAAATGTCCTGAAACTGAATTATATACAGTCATATCTGACAGGTTGTCTTTTTTTCGTATCAGAGCACTCTCTTAAGCATTGAAGCTAATGTCCTTTTCTTCAAATTCACATGTATTCTTAAAACAAATTGGATATGATGTATTAAATGGAATTGTTAATAAAGCATGTCTCTTGAACATTAGAGTAGACTGTCCATTATTGTATTTACAACGTTTCTCTTTTTAAACGTAAATGATATCGTGTTATGTACATATCGAATTATCAGATATCCATCCGTGCAAGCATTATTCCCCATATGTGTTCTGGCGTCATAAACCTGCGCTGTGACGTCTTGACTGACGAATACATCTAAAAAATGGTATACTTTAAAAAAAAAAACCAACGTTTTCAATCTACAGTTACAAAATGTCGTAATCGTATTTCCATTTTTAATTGATAATGAATGTCTTGATTCCGACATTTGAACATCATCGGTTTCTTACTCAACCCTGAAAACACAATGTCCAGTTTGCAGATGACTCATCGAAATATTGTCTCTGACAAGAATTTTAGCATAATTTGTAACATAAATACTATGTAATATATTCCGTTCCCTCAAATCCAATTTCAACCATATAATTGCCTTTACTTACTATAACCAACGCAATTTTACCTCTGAAGGGTTTAATTCTTAAAATATGTAATTACATCTACATGTATAGATACAAACCCCTCATGTGCCAATTGAAACATTAATACCACTGCTCTGGTTTCCATTGTTATCACTGCTGTATTATCTGGGATCATGATTTTCAATCTGGTATTAATTATGACAGGTAAAAGACCCTAAACGATTTATTGTGTTTATGATAATCATTTTTCTGAAACCGTTAAAGCGCAGAAGATTCAAAAATGAAAAGACAACAACGATTACAAGTGAAATGGACACTAGATTGTCACAGAATTCGTGAAAATCCTTGATGCGCGGTCATGTATAAATGTTTAGCGGTAGAGATCACGTCTGAAATACTGGCACAACCGGATCGAAGCTCCTGCGCGTTTATCACAGGCAGATCGAGGTTTTTAGAGAAAACGGCACGAGTTTTCTAGTTTTGATTACTATTAATGATGTTCAGTTCACTTCAAAGCGTAATACACGTTAACAGAAGAAGCGCCATACTTTACCAACTCTGGAGAGGTGGATTGGAATTAAATGTAATTTCACATTTGCAACATGCGCATGACGCTACAATTTATGATATTTTGGCAATTTGACTTTGCATTTTTCAAACATAAATTATTGCGGGTTTTTTACTTGAGTTAATGGTGTGTATGCTATGCGCGTTAACGGGTTCCCATGTGTCGCGGGTCCACATTGTTGTATACACTGCATTTGAGTGCGAGTATGGTTTTAGTAATATTCCGGCAATATCAAGGACGTACTGCAGAAAGGGGTTTTACACATTGTTCCAACATGTGATCTTCGACGTGACCACTAGGCTACCCCACCGCCCAGACTTTAGTAGAAATTACTAGGCAAACAGAGCTGCAAACACAGGACGTTGTAGGTGATTTGAACTCCACGAAAAAGGACGTACATTTAAGCGAACTGCACGAAAAAGGACGTACATTTAAGCGAACTGCACGAAAAAGGACCTACAATACAGGCGAACTGCACTATCACCACATACAATAAAAGGTAAACAACACAATAACCACATATTAGGCGACCTGCAAGAGAAATGAGCTATGGTGTAGGCGAACTGCATTAGAAATGAAGTACACTTTAGGCGAATGTGGATGCATGTAAAAACCACGTGTACAAACATATCAATAATATTGATAAACAGTCACACCCTAGATATTGATAATGTTTAGTGTCAGCTATTAGAGACTTGGCATAGCATCAATCATGCCTATTTTATTAAGGCGGTTAAGTGGAATGAGGCACATAAAATGTGGAAAACTATTATAATCAATGTTAGTTTTTAACAGTATATAAATAATCTTACATAATATTGCTGTTGGGAAAATGCAAACCATTTAAGCAAATCTTGAAAGTTTCAGAACGATATGGGTAAGCACGGACACATCTTATTCACAGTAAAGTATGTCTTCTTGCAGTGTCTTGTCATTGTACCAACAGAGGCGTATTTGCAACATGGCGCATGAATTAAAAAAGTGCTTAGGAATGTGCATTGTAATGCGAACAAAATCATTATGGCATATATTGATTTCCTGTTATTAACAATATTATTTCCGAATGCCAAATCTCCAAATTGCCACAAATGACACTAAAAGTGTATTTCCTGATTCAACAAGTAAACCGCTCTTCTAATGTTAACAGCTGACAAAAAAAAAACGACAAACAATACGATGCTAAAAACCAGGGGACAATTCCATTCAGACACAACCTGACACACAGAGCTCAAGTGATAATTTCTCTCTAACGGTTTAAAAGCTTGGTGTTTTTGTTGGCTATTCACCGAGGTCCACCCCTCTCTTTGGGACATCGTCGTTAACAGATGTGGTAAACATTCCCATTGACAGTGTCCCGCCAACCACAGATCCACTCTCTTGTTCAAAAACTGAAGACACGTGACCACGCATGTCAGGCAGTGACAGGTTGCCTGTCGGTATTGTATCCGGGTCAGAGGTCGCGTGCATGAGACTATTTTTCGCGCTCTTTTTTCCCCGCAACCGGTGGCTGTTTATGCATAATGTATCAGGCGTATAGGCGAGTCGTTATTGTAATGGAATACAACATTACTTATTTATCAATGTTAAGTCTCGTTCCTATTCTTTTGTTGTGCTCTACGACACTGATCGTATTCTTAAGCTAGAATGATCTAGAAACACATGTCCAAGGTTAAGTAGTCTAATGCCTGTTACCGTCAATACACCTCATCTGACAATTGTCCTAAACGCATTTAATTAATATCTTCCGTTTCTACATGAATGTGAATACAATATGAGATTAATCTTTCATCATGGAAAATACACTCAGAATCTGCACAATTTTATGCGTGAGCATAAAGTATCAATTTAAACAACGAGACAGTGGTTTCGCCACGATGTATATTATATGGTCTCTGGTTACACCAACTTCTAAATTTCATTCTAAGACAGTTTCAGTGTGCTATGACAGAAAAAGGCTAAAATAAACAAAAAACCCATTATTCCATTATTCCACTTCCTTTCCTTTTCCACTTACAAATGCAATCAATCTCGCTAAAATGACTATTGTGCTATTAAATGGTCGATCCCTTAAAAAGTCCGTTGGCAACAAGAAACCGCAAAACAAATAAAGCTCTTGCTCTTTATAGCCATACCCAAATGTATTATTTTCTAAATCATTCTGATGTAGACGCCGGCTCTACACCAGCAGCTGATTGCAACGCATAGACAACAGCTCCTGATACACTGGCACAAAACTAAAGCCCGTCCTGGCTTTTAGTATCAGTCCACATCGGTAAAGACTGCATCTTGAGGCTGATGGGCCCGTGTCACAGCACCAGTCCCACAGATAAATTTATGGTTGACTTGCTCTGGGGATCCTCTTGTAAAAGGCGTATGCAGATTTCTACTCAGGTACAGTATTGTCCTGTAAAATTTTACATTTTAACACGGGGACGTCCTGTTGTGAAAGTCTCTGTTTCTCCTACGCTTAGGAGTCTAGGTAACTTCCGGTTATTGTCACGTGATAGCCACCTGCTAGTGTCATGCGTAGTAATCAACATTTCAGATAACGACATTAGATGCTAATAGGGGTCTATCAAGAAACTATTTGGTTGCATTCGGCGGTGATGTTATCTCAACCGGCCGATATGCCTGTCAATCATGCCCAGTAATGAACGTTTCAAACATTCGGCAGAAAAGTGATCTTCCAAACTGTTTAACATGTTGCAGTAGAGAGAGATTAGTCTAGTTTCACACATTTCCCAATTGTTTATTCTCATTAACGGGAGTTGGTGGAAATAACTTCTCAGCATACGTACTGCCCAGGTTCTGTTCACAAAGAAAGTCAAACTTTAACAACGTTGGTGTCGTCGCGTCACGTAGATACATGCAAGTGAACAAACTTATCAAAATATTAAAACTGACCCCAAAATATCACATCTACATCACATTTACAGAGAAGGTGCTGATCACAGAACCTACACAAATTATTTTGATTCTAGGATGTTGAGGTTGATACAGAATTTTTCTACGTTAGTTGTTATTCAAAAGCAACAGAAACATTTACTGATATATTCCATCACGGTGCCGGGAGTGCATATTGTAATGACCTTCTTGTAATGCTCTGTCACTTTCGACCCTAAACAAGCGTGTCACACAAGTCATATGGGAGATAAAGGGTGAGCATCAGTATGACATGTGTACCCACCAAAGGCAGTGGACCTCTGCACGGTTCATAAACCATGTACACAATACAAGGCCATGAAGTGTGTTTTGTACCGGAGGTAGCTGTGTCGGGCACACAGTCTGACCAGTAACCGAACATTAAACTAGGATACAATGTGAATAAAACCTGGTGACTCGTGACGGAAAATTGTGATGAAGATCGGATCACCAGCATCAAAAGCAGGCGGCAGGCATTTTGTCTTCCCGTTTCTTTATATCAGCGGGAGTCCCAGTAACGGCAACTGTGACATGTTGGGAGACCGTCGCTTGTATTCCGCTGTCACTCAAATCGTTTAGTCTCGCTGTGTACCAGATAATTCTGCATCATTTGAATTACTCCACGGGCGTCGTATTTAAGGCGTACTGAGTATTGAGACGTGATCCTTTGCACAAAAAACAGCGAAAAGGGAGGTAACCATGTCTATGACATACACATCAGTGGCTGAAGCCGAAGCGATAACAGCATAGACACGTGACCAAAGATATAAAACTACCAAAGGTATCTATGTATCCTTATCAGCATCATCCATGCATGGCAAATGTCAGTTGCATAGTTTAGTGATTGATCGAATGGAGACGTCAAAGCGACGTACATATTAGCATTAACTGATAATAGATTATTAAAAAAGCAAATTGCAAATATCAAAATCAAATGGTATGACTGTTCATGATGTAAGGCTAAACATAAGTCACACGAACATGAAAAGTGGATAGTAGGGTACATCTGATTCTTGCGCCGTGGTAGAATGCGGGTAGTTGTGTACATGTGGTTCGTGCACTGCAACAGGTAGCGGGGTATATCTGATTCTTGCACGGAAACATCATTCGCTGGTTGGTTCAGGGCTAATTCATATTCCGGTTTCCGGTATTCACCATCGTATGCTTGTCGCGAGTTGACTAACGAGATTGGTGGTCAGGTTCGCTGGCTGGATTGACACATGGATGATCTTCATATTAATCACTGGGTTGCCTGGTCCTGACTCTATTATTTACAGATCGTCCGCCAAGACTTTCGTATGTTCACAGACAACATTCTCTGGCTACACAAGCACCATTGTATTTCCGTCATGTTTTACTAGATCATATGTAGCCGGACTATCATATAATTAACACTACCGTAAGTCGTTAACCTATCACATGTTGTTGAGCTACAACGGAACTACTAGACCGCATGAGACATTGTGAGACCAGCATGTTCCCATTCCTTTGAACATGATCATCCTCACAAAAATGTGTTGCATGATGTCACACATACCTATCATCATTGAAGGAAAGATAACAAGTAATTATCCTGCCGCGAGTGAGTTTAAACACACGGTATGTTAAACAATATTTTCGTCATATCACGGTCCGTCAGGTTGAAATTGGGGTACGCCACACACTGAACATTACTCCTGAATAAATCGACCTGTATTTACCCCGAATTTAAATGTGTTTCAAGACTTAATCATTTTATAATATGTGTATGCATAGCTGTTGACCTATAACTGCCAGTGAAGCATTGTGTCCTGCTCGCGCCAGTGAGATATTAACACGCATGAGATAAATAGACATAGTAGTTATCCATCTGGTTGCGTGTAATAATATTCAAATGACCCGCATATAGTTGCAATTATCGTTTTACAGATATGCCAGAAAATAGTTTACAGTTTGCATCATGTTATAGAGAGTAGTAACTTGAATAACTAAATGCATGAGTGAGCGAGTTAGTGAGTGGATGGTTGGGTGAGTTAGTGAATGGGTCGATTGGTGAATGATAGTCTCAGAGTGATAGAGTGAGAGAGTAAGCGAATGATAGTCTCAGAGTGATAGAGTGAGATAGTAAGCGAATGAGTGAGAAAACTGCAATACCGGCTTGTACGTTCATTTGCAAAAATATCTTACTGAATGTAATGCCTTTGCTAGCCTCTGCGTATCCAGGGCTGGTATGTCTGTAAGTGGACATTAATCATTGGACTCGCCCTTGTACTTTTCTGTATATCCAGCAGGGTATGTATAAAAGTGGACATTAATCCCTGGACTCGCCCTTGTAGTTCTCTGTATACTGTATTATAGGAAGTAGTAGTAGTAGTAGTAGTAGTAGTAGTAGTAGTAGTAGTAGTAGTAGTAGTAGTAGTAGTAGTAGTAGTAGTAGTAGTAGGGAAGTATATGCGTGCTTGATAAATAATAATACCATTATTTCTTGTGAATGTTTATCCATGCCTGGTCGCCGGTCGCCGTAAAACTGTAGTTAATTCTATCTAATTCATAAGCTAATTAACAGTTAGAAAAATGTATAATAAACAACAGTCCTTAATGAAAACGTGTCATTTTCAAATCTCTAAAATCTAGCCTAAAACGCGTTACATCTACTGAGTGCTGTGTGATCTGTTTGAAAGCAAATTGATTGACAGTTTATTGCGTTCTTTTTTTAAAACAAATGTGTCTGTTTCAGAGGATCAACATGTCAGCAGCACAGAGGCCGCCCGATGCTAATGTCGGTATCAATGACAGATGTCAGTTGTGATTATTGAGAGCGATGATAGCAATCGTTCAAATACAACAAGTTACGGTTCGGTGACCCCGCTTTCATTTTGTCGGCGGAACAAACAAAAGCGTTGCTGTGCCTTTTATACTCGACTTTTCATCACTGACAGCCTTCTTGTAATGCACTGCCATTTACCGCAACCACATATATTATGTCAATTTTTCTTGAATATGTGAACGCAGTTTCAGATCATGGGATTATTGTATGAAACCGAATTTAAGTGGCTTAGTATTTTTCTATATATTTTTTTTAAAAAATGGAACTTTGGGTTTGTTTCTTCGCTACGGCTAATTATATTCAATTGCAAAATTGACCGGGATAATGTTTTTCGATTATTTCCTCTATATTTCTCTTTGAAGCTTTAAACTATACGGACTTTTAATTGGGTTTTATAATTGTGGGGCAGGACCCAACACACAGAAACTCATCGAAGTCACTCGTCCAACATCCGTCACCAACGCTGTTAAACCTCATCTCAGTAACCTGGCAAAGAGCCAAATGCCGCTCAATGGCGACTGAGAAGGCCATCTACCCCTACCTGTTAGAGTATCTGCTGATCTATACCTGATCGCCATAAATAGATGTGTCGAATTCCTTATTAGCTTGAATTTGCAATCGTCAGTGCCTGTAGATACTGGTATAATTTTACCATGCCATACATCTTTAAAATATCAGAATACCGAAGCATGTAATTTGGGCACAAAGTCATATTTTCTAACAGAACATTACACCCTGGTTATAAGTACACCTACTCCGTTATCTGTACACTGTCAGGCTATGTGCATGCTTGTCATCATGACAGGTCGTACTTCTGCAATACCATAGAAACAAAACAGAGAATAATCAACACAAACGCCAATACACAAAATACGTCGTTTGTATTATACATATATCATTGACATAAAAGTGGAAATGAAAAAAATCTAAAGCTGTCCAACTCCCTTTTTAAAAATATTATACAGATAAAGGACAAAAGTGTACATATTTAACATTGAAATAAGGTACGAGCTTACAAAAAAGAGAAGGTTCGTGCGAATAGTAACAACAGGACATGAACTATTGCTGTGATGTAGGATGGTTACAAGATATACAGTGAACGGTTATAAACGGAACAATAATAAATGATATTGTAAGCATAATTTACATTAATATGTCATGTATAAGGTGAAGGGTATAAGGGTATATGTCATGTATAAGGTGGAGGGTATAAGGGTATATGTCATGTATAAGGTGGAGGGTATAAGGGTATATGTCATGTATAAGGTGAAGGGTATAAGGGTATATGTCATGTATAAGGTGAAGGGTATAAGGGTATATGTCATGTATAAGGTGAAGGGTATAAGGGTATATGTCATGTATAAGGTGGAGGGTATAAGGGTATATGTCATGTATAAGGTGGAGGGTATAAGGGTATATGTCATGTATAAGGTGGAGGGTATAAGGGTATATGTCATGTATAAGGTGGAGGGTATAAGGGTATATGTCATGTATAAGGTGGAGGGTATAAGGGTATATGTCATGTATAAGGTGGAGGGTATAAGGGTATATGTCATGTATAAGGTGAAGGGTATAAGGGTATATGTCATGTATAAGGTGGAGGGTATAAGGGTATATGTCATGTATAAGGTGGAGGGTATAAGGGTATATGTCATGTATAAGGTGAAGGGTATAAGGGTATATGTCATGTATAAGGTGGAGGGTATAAGGGTATATGTCATGTATAAGGTGAAGGGTATAAGGGTATATGTCATGTATAAGGTGGAGGGTATAAGGGTATATGTCATGTATAAGGTGGAGGGTATAAGGGTATATGTCATGTATAAGGTGGAGGGTATAAGGGTATATGTCATGTATAAGGTGAAGGGTATAAGGGTATATGTCATGTATAAGGTGAAGGGTATAAGGGTATATGTCATGTATAAGGTGAAGGGTATAAGGGTATATGTCATGTATAAGGTGAAGGGTATAAGGGTATATGTCATGTATAAGGTGGAGGGTATAAGGGTATATGTCATGTATAAGGTGAAGGGTATAAGGGTATATGTCATGTATAAGGTGGAGGGTATAAGGGTATATGTCATGTATAAGGTGGAGGGTATAAGGGTATATGTCATGTATAAGGTGGAGGGTATAAGGGTATATGTCATGTATAAGGTGGAGGGTATAAGGGTATATGTCATGTATAAGGTGGAGGGTATAAGGGTATATGTCATGTATAAGGTGGAGGGTATAAGGGTATATGTCATGTATAAGGTGAAGGGTATAAGGGTATATGTCATGTATAAGGTGGAGGGTATAAGGGTATATGTCATGTATAAGGTGGAGGGTGACCCTGGTCACATTATTTCTTAACAACACTCGAGCGGACGCCGACAGGAAATATTCGAAATACCATCCTCTCGATAATGCATTTTGTGGAGTGAGCTGTCTTACGTTAGATGGATGCGGCTTTGGTTATCCAGGGATTGTTTTGGTGATCGTGTAATGTGACATCGCCCTGGAAATGTCAAATCAGAGTGCAGAGTGCTGTGAGCACGACACGTCACCGTGTACATGAGACCACACTGTGTTCCCGTAGTTGAAGACGTTCGTCTTCTTGGTGCAATGCTGGTGTGAATCATATCTCGGTACGATCGTCTATTGGTCCTACAAGCAGAAACATGTGTTCTTGGATGGATCCTGATGACAATGTACAATTACCCTGATGTGCATGTCTTCAAGGCCTTGGAACTTTTCGGGCCACTATCCGGAATCCGTTTCGGGAAACTGAATGAAAAAGGCAAGGCGGGATCGCCAAGGGGTGGCTCACATATTTTAAGGCATCGTAGAATGAGACACGGTGTATACTCTGGAGCCACCAAACAATCCCAACGAAGCATTCGACATGGTACACGTCTTGATGATGCTTCTCACCATGTGCACGCCTCCCTTCGAAACTCCCATGCTCTGCCGACGCTTGATGGAGAATGTCTCAGCATACAGCCGGAGACAGATTCGTTGGCTCTCATAATGCCTTCTTATCAAAAGTGTCCGTACTCGATTATATACATCCAACAGCATGACTATTGATGGCTACGGCCCAAAACAACAAATGTATGAAAAAGACAAAGTCCCCCTACTCCAGCAGATTACTCAGTGGTGCCACCGTGGTCATGTGTCACATGTGAACATTGCAGTAACTATGTGTCATGGAAGAAGTATGGTGACTTCTTTCATTGTAGAGATTGTGATGGGCAAAGGAAAGTATGCATTTGTGTGTGATGGCGGGTTAGAATAGGTCTTCCCATGCGTGTCGTAAGAGGCGACTAACGGGATGTGTTGGTCAGACTCGCTGACTTGTTGACACGTATCCCAGTTGCGTAGACAGATGCCTTAGTTGTTTTGTCACTGGATTGTATGGTCCGGACTTGATTATTTACAGACCCCATATAGCTGGAATATTACTGAGTGCTTCGTTAAACAACCAACAAACCGACAACCAACCAAACCAATCATGCCTATGTTGCGGACCTTAAGTTCGCACTGTAAATCAAGTGACGTTACTGTTATGTCAAATAACGTATCCATATCATTTGTAATTGTGTAGACATATGAAGGGTATACTTTCATTTGCACGGCTAGTCATATCGTTCGACAATCGTTGCTAGATGCAGTTTCATTTCAAGTCCATGTTGAGCAAGAAATCCGTTTGATCCTTTGTGAACGTCGCCACGTATCATTTCAGTGTATGGAATACGAACCTGTTCTTCAGGTCTAAATTAACTGTCAAATGCACATATTTGATGGTATTACAGACGCGCTGTTTTGAGACAAATGGTTAGCGATCAGACTAACAAGATGTTGCAGTGCATGTATGTAACGCACTGATACACACTGATAATGATCGGATGAAGCTCACAAACGTTGATGTCAAGTACTTAGCAAGCTGGCGTAAATGCTGATAATATCAATACTTTTCAGTCACAGTTTGAATCAGATACTGCTATTAACAGGTTTGGTAAACTTAGATTCAAGGCCACTTTACTGTATGAAAACACAGCATCCAAGGCACTGTGTTTAACTACCCTTATATATTCCCAATCATCATTTTGATTTCATTTACGAAAGTGCCACATGTCACTTTCAGTCCATGACTGAATGTTTGTGCTTGAAAGTTACATCACACGACACATCAAGCGGTCGAACCTGTGATATCTTTGACACGTGTTATGCCTACGGCAAGTATACGGTGCCGGTACAACAAATAATCACATAATCGGGACAAAGTTTCAGTTTTAACCCACTTTGCTCGTGACTGTACACTAACAGAACTAAAATACCTTTAACCACTGGTCCAATAACTGACGCACACCACCTCGGAAAACACTCCCTGTGCACACAAGTTGGTCTAAGCTCGACCTTTAATCGGGGATAGCAGTATGATGCCTTTCTGTGGAGTCTACAAATGCCTACAGGGAATAACGTAAACACCTTCAGTCTTAAATACACAATTTTACGCACAAGTGGTTAGAAATTGTACTGCTTTGTATTGTACTGTATTAGTACTGCCTCTATCCTTTCTCTAAACAGGCAGGTCCCACTTTATTGTGCACTAGTGATTACATGGGATAGAAAAACAGACTTTTATATGGCATTTGATAAGATTTAATCATATCAGTATTTTCATTTCTTCACACAATATTACATTACGTTACACATTATTGAATTGTTAATTGAAATTATATTACATTACATTATAACTCATA
The DNA here is from genome assembly GCF_037392515.1 of Haliotis asinina. Classification (NCBI taxonomy): domain Eukaryota; kingdom Metazoa; phylum Mollusca; class Gastropoda; order Lepetellida; family Haliotidae; genus Haliotis; species Haliotis asinina. The sequence goes on along the minus strand of NC_090281.1, from coordinate 38,019,460 downwards.
TTAATGAATACTAAATTCAGATGGCATTACATTAGATCTAAATGGTTTCATAATCCGTACAGGAACAGCATAGTTGTCTGTTGTACCTTGTCGCTCAGGAGACATAGCAGCGTTGGCGGTTCTCAGCAGACAGGAGACCAGTTGAGTCATCTTCCCTCCGACTAGTCCATGCAGGTCCCAAAGAGGTGGACATGACAGAAGAGTCCAAGTACATGGTGTCGACTTCTTGTAGGAGAGTCGGGCGGTCACTTGTGGCGTGGCAGACGATCTCGTCTCCGTCGTCTATGTAATAGAAGGGCAGTCCATCAGAAGGCACCTTCTCAATAAGAAAAATCTCTCTCATTAATTACACATTTCCTTCTCACTTTGTTTTATCCCTCAATACGGTTGTTTTATTGTTTTACCGTGTGAGATAGAACTCGCCTCTGCAAATTTGTCTCTACTCCCCTAATCCCACTGTAGGCATTAGTGCACACTAACCACTTGTGTGCAGGTAAACGTATCGCTATCATAACTTTGTAGTTATTACTCCCCGTAGCTACCTTTCCCTGTCGGCATTAAGAGACCTAATCGAAGGCATCTTCGTAAGTTAAACTAAGACACACACATGGGCATAAGTCTACTGAATGTGGAGAGTATTCGCATATACTGCTATGTTCAGTATTACACACACACGCAGATGCACACAACAGACACCTGTATATTTTAAATGTATGCATATATCATTCATCGTCAGGACTTCCGGTAAAACTTACAGCCTGCCAAACCACGATTACAACATCTCTCTTTCGAAAAGATCATAAAAAGGTCCCAGCTCCCCGTCAACTCCAGTGGGATGAAGTTTGGGGTTTCACTATCACTAACACGGTGAGAGAAATGATACCGAGTCGTACAGTTAAGTTTCGACCTCTCGCCGCAACAGAGTCGTTAGTCTAATATACAGGTTAGTTTTAAAGGAGTACAACCCTAGATTAGATTGATTTGGCAAATCAGGATATCATGTACATGAGAGGATTTACTATCTAATCGGAGTGTCTCGCTTGATACAGTCAAACGCAAACGCAAATTCCTCTTATTCCTCAATTTGCGATCATTCTGCAGAGACATATCAGTTTATTATCGATATCATCACGGATATAAACTGTCTGTCAGAGTTTTGTTCGGATGTTCGCTTTCTCGGGGTAGCTGTTTGACAGTAACTATGCGTTGTTTAGCTTCTCTCGCGTTCGGACAATAACAATCTATTTCAACCGGACCTCTGTGATGGATACTACTGGAGAATTTCCATCCAATAACAGTTTTAATTTCCCCTGTCATTTTGAACAATTACATGCCTTTTCTTATATTAAAATTAGAAAATCAGGAACATTGTTAAACTATCAGTTAACTATTGATTTTCTTACGCTGAAATCTAGTGTCAAGGTTTTTCATTTCCCCTTTCCACTAAATCAGAGGTGGTTGATTAATGTAACAACACATGTTTCGGCTTCCCAAGGACAGAATGAAACTGACACGCTCTGTGCGACTTTGATTTCTATGTATGTTTCATTGTGTCATTGATTTCCACACAGTTTCCCATTGTTTCCGTTAACGCGTTTATGAAACTGTCAGCTATTGTCACAGATTGTGGAAATTGACAAATTCAAATTTGAAATAGAGTACGGGTAATATCATCAACGGTTTAAGAAATACTGTATCCCAGATTTGAGATATTACATAAACATACATGTTTGGAGAATGTTGACTTTGAGTGTGGATGTGGCGATTAGCGTTAATGGGCTGTAGGTGTGCATGGCGTCTTGACGTAGGGTGATTGTAAGTGTCAGTAAGGGTGTAGGATTGAGTGTCGATGTGAGTATGGTGTAGAGTTAGCGTGGGTGTGAGTAAGGGTGTAGAGTTGAGTGTAAGTGTGAGTATAGATACAGGGTTTAGTTGGGGTGTGAGCGTAGGGTTGAGTGAATGTGTGAGTATAGGTGTAGGGTTGAGCGTAAGTGTGAGTATGGCTGTGAGTAAGGGTGTAGAGTTGAGTGCAAGTGTGATTATGGGTGTAGGGTTGATAGGGGTGTGAGTATAAGTGTAGGGTTGAGTGAGGGTGTGAGTATGGGCATAGGGAGAGTGTAAGTGCGAGTGTAGGTGTAGGGTAGAGTGTAGTTGTGAGTATGGGTGTAGGGTTGAGTGTGGGTGTGAGTATGAACGTAGGGCTGAGTATAGGTGTTAGTTTGGGTGAAGGGTTGAGTGTGGGTGTAAATGTTTGTATGGATCAAGGGGTGGGTGTGGGTGTGAGCATGGGTGTATGGTTGAATGTGGTTGTAAGTATGGGTGCAGGGCTCAGTGTGGGTGTAAATGTTAATATGGATGTAAGGTTGAGTGTGGGATTGAGTATGGATGTTTTGAAGGGTGTGGGTGTTAGTATGGGTTGAGCATAGGTGTAAAGTGTGGGTGTGAGTATTGTTGGAGGGTTGAGATTGAAAGTGAGTTTTGGTATAGGGTTAAGTGTTGGTGTGTGTAGGCCTGGGTGTGGCTGTGCTGTGAGTATGGGTGCAGGGTTCGATGTAGGATTGAGAGCGTGGGTGTGAGTGAGGTTATGAGTATAGGTAGGGTTGTGTGTGGCGATGGTGTTAGTAGTATGGGTATAGGGTTGAGTGTGACTGTGGTGTGAGTATGAGTATAGGGTTGAGCGTGGCTGTGGTGTGAGTATGGGTGCAGGGTTAAGAGCGTCTTTGGTGTGAGTATGGGTGTAGGGTTGAGTGTGGCTTTGGTGTGAGTATGGGTATAGGATTGAGTGTGACTGTGGTTTGAGTATGGGTGTAGGGTTGAGTGTGACTGTGGTTTGAGTATGGGTGTTGGATTGAGTGTGGCTGTGGTTTGAGTATGGGTGTAGGGTTGAGTGTAGCTGTGGTGTGAGTATGGGTGTTGGATTGAGTGTGGCTGTGGTTTGAGTATGGGTGCTGGATTGAGTGTGGCTGTGGTTTGAGTATGGGTGTAGGGTTGAGTGTGGCTGTGGTGTGAGTATAGGTAGGATTGAGTATGGCTGTGGTGTGAGTATGGGTGTAGGGTTGAGTGTGACTGTGGTTTGAGTATGGGTGTTGGATTGAGTGTGGCTGTAGTGTGAGTATAGGTAGGATTGAGTGTGGCTGTGGTGTGAGTATGGGTGCAGGGTTGAGTGTGGCTGTGGTTTGAGTATGGGTGTAGGATTGAGTGTAGCTGTGGTTTGAGTATGGGTGTAGGGTTGAGTGTGGCTGTGGTGTGAGTATAGGTAGGATTGAGTATGGCTGTGGTGTGAGTATGGGTGTAGGGTTGAGTGTGACTGTGGTTTGAGTATGGGTGTTGGATTGAGTGTGGCTGTGGTGTGAGTATGGGTAGGATTGATTGTGGCTGTGGTGTGAGTATGGGTGCAGGGTTGAGTGTGGCTGTGGTGTGAGTATGGGTGTAGGGTTGAGTGTGGCTGTGGTGTGAGTATAGGTAGGATTGAGTATGGCTGTGGTGTGAGTATGGGTGTAGGGTTGAGTGTAGCTGTGGTTTGAGTATGGGTGTAGGATTGAGTGTGACTGTGGTGTGAGTATGGGTAGGATTGAGTGTGGCTGTGGTGTGAGCATAGGTAGGATTGAGTGTGGTTGTGGTGTGAGTATGGGTGTAAGGTTGAGTGTGGCTGTGGTGTGAGTATGGGTGTAGGATTGAATGTGGCTGTGGCGTGAGGGTGGTCAGGGTACCATTGTATTACAATATATTGGACCTCATAGCATCAATGTCTGGAGAGTCTGTTTCAGACCAATCTTTAACACAGCACCGCCACACCGCTGGGGTAACGCTGAGTGCTCTGTCATATAACAAACAAACAAAAGCAAAACAGGTTTGATCTAGCTTGATTTGTGAAGTGCGTAACACACGCCACCACGTGTCTTTAACCGAATACATTTGACTGAAACAGCCCAGCTGTTGGAGTTAAACTGTCACCACCTCTACCGTTACGGATTCGATCCTCTCAACGCACACCTTGTATGACTATTATTATTGTTGACCGTCGGGTCTTATTACTAAGATAACAAATAGCAACTTTAATCAATTTACATTCACTTAGTTTGCAAGAGTGGAGATGGCAAGCACGTGATGATACGCAATTAAAGGACATCTGCGAAGTAACTGTAAAATAAGTTTTTATACGGCGGGTGGTTTTAATAGGACAGCCATCCTGTTAATTGTCAATCGTGGCGTACACGTTAATGTAGCCATGATATTCATTGTTTTTAGAGCTGTTATATTTCCAAACATTAATAATGCAAATTGCAGGATATATGATTCGACTGGTAATTAAAACATGTAGTCGTGCATGTCATAGCCTCCACTTAATACGAAGGCGTGCGCAAACGTCAACGTCAGCAATTCATGGTGAATCACATGTATCAAGTATCACGTGTAGAAAATATTGGGACCGGTCGTGCGCTCGAACCCAAATACTTTGCGGGAAATATTCAATGTTTCGTCCAAGCTCATATGATAGCAATATCTGCATAATGTAAACATGTTTTAAACTACATTAACGTCATCGTGGAGATACGGTCTGGTGACTTTTGTGTGCGAAGAACGCTTTGGGTGATAGTGTTATAGAAATTAATAGGACATGAATGATCCAAACAAGGGGTAATGCAAGGAGCGTGTATAACAGCACGTTTATTGCAGAATAATGCCGTCAAAATGTTGAAAATTAAAATTGATGTAAGTGAGAAGAGAAAATAATTAGAATTGAGGTTAGAGACAGAACTGATGAACTACTGTTTGTGTTTTAATTTAAATGCCGCCAGTGCGTATCGTCAGAATGAATTTTCTTCTTGTTTGTATTCATGTAAACATTTCGCAGCTTTCAACAAGTGCTAGGGATTTTGTTTATGAGACAACATATATCTGTCATAACCTCGTGTATTTTTTCTTATATTCATTGTAACGTTACCAGTTTATAACGAAAATACTAACATGACGTATGACCCCGCATGTAATCGCAGACCAAGTTGGTAGATGTGTGCTCATGTTGTCAATCACAAGCGTGCTGATCCAGACTCGTTTATTTCTTGATCACCTTCATAAAAAGGACATGTGAGGATCCGTGTTCGAATTTGTTTTCAGCAGCCAGTGTTGTCCGAATTGATGAAGAAGCCTGTGACCAGGTTCGACCACGTAGCTGTCATATGTCATAGGAACCGAAATTGCGTCGATTGATGCTCATGTAGTTGTCTACTGAATTGTGTGGTCCAGATTCGATTATTTGCATATAGTCGCCATATACCTGGTATACTGCTGAGTGCGGCGTTAAGTAACAACCAAAACAAACCAGTCACAAAGCTGGAAATTTGTTGTGTTGCGTCCATCCATCAAAGTACATGTGTCAGTCATAATTTAAACTGATGCATTCCGTGAACCTTCATTTCATTTTTTTTCACGACGTTTCAGTCTTCAACTATGAACGGGGTTTCAAATAGATAATGATAACAGATGCGATTTCGACGTCTCACTACTAGATCACTAGAAAGTATACACAGCATCAAAGGATAGGTGATATGCACATAAGTACATACATTATGGCTTTTCTGCTTGAAACAACTTTTTCAGTGGTAATAATTATGCGAATGTGGTGTGTAAATCATCCCCACTCCGGCAACATACTGGAAAGCTGCTATCAGGTTACATGCTGACACGGAAACAAAGAGCACATGGCAATAGTTTAATGGTCAGCAAGCATGGATAGCAATTCAGGTGATTTCAAGTGTATGGCAAAATCTACTACTCGAAAATGAAAAGCAAATAAAAGGTCTAATTTCCATTTTCATAAATGATTCACATCGATTCTTAGTTACCAACGCTCGTTGACAGATGTGGACATTTCGTTCATGTCTAATCATTCATACCCCGAGGGAGGATATGCAGAATACAGTTTTGATTAGAATTCAGAATTCACATGATCTCCATATTTGTTTTTATTGTAAGATATTTTGCATATCATTCAAATGTGTAGCTGATTAAAAATGTGACAAAAAGTATGTATTCAATTTTGATGATCAGGATTGTGTTGACAGGCTCTGTTAATGGTACTTTATGCCATTCGGCATTCGCTGATGTCGGATCATCTGTTATGATAATCTGAATGAATGACTTAAACACGATTGATTAAGTCAGCTCGAGTTCATTACAGCAGACCTGTTGTGGTGTCAATGTAACCGATTTTCACTGTCGACGTAGTGTAATACGGGAACACTGACAATTTCGAAAAACAGATAAATCGATACAATTGTAATGGTGAGTGAGTGAGTGAGCTGGGTCTGATTTTAAACAGAATTTGAGTGACTCTGAATGTGGGATGGATTCCTGACATTGCTGCAAGTTTGGGACATTAATGGGCATGACTCCTACATGAACCAGTTCGATATATTGGGGATTCGGTAAAGCCGTGGAGGGTAAGTAGTTTGAAAACAAAATCACCAGTGTCCGTCACAACGAATGCTGGAATTCCGTTTCGGGCTAGATAGGGTAATCTGTGGTGCGGGACCGTAAACAGTCGAACACAATCAAGCCTTGACGAATAAAGAGTTTATTCAAACTGTTAAAACGTACAAAAGTCAATGTTCCTTCCTGATCTACGTCTCAGGCATCTCGCGAAGTCCTCAGCGAGGTTATACATTGTGATCTGACTCCAACCATTTGGCACAATGTGCAGTACATCACTCGACGTATGTCAAAAATTAATTATAATGTACATTTGTTCAACAAAGTAGATATATTTATGATTAAAAATACAAAGTATATAGGATTCTAAAAATATCATCTCCTATAGATAACACAAAAATCTTTTCATTGATTTTCGTTGCAATAAGTTTTGTCAAAAACGTCGCTAATTTGGCTTTGCACAATAATATTGTGCACAAGTCATGATGCAGTTTTCCTATGAAATGGCGTCGGTGGTTAATTCATCTAATGTTCCAGTAACAACTGACACAGAAACATCTACACAAATGATAACCACTTATAGAGTTACTTGTTTTGTGAGCGAGGTCTAGAGGGAATAACAAGGCCCAGTCTGTTAGTGGACAGTCTACCACCCCACATTAGTTCGGCAAGATTTGCACATGGTATTATTGCTGGGCGGTCCAATATCGAGCGCTATGAAACATTATTGCGGGACAACCATGAGGCGTATCACATCGGGACAACTTTTACGTGGCATTACTCCAAGACAGCGACCACGGGGCATGCGTTACTCCGATACATCCTTCAAGGTGCATTACTCCAGGACAAGTATCATGGAGCATTACTCCAGGACAAGCATAATATAGTATTACTCCAGGACAAGTATCACGGGGCAATACTCCAGGACAATCATAATATAGCATTACTCCAGGACAAGTATCATGAGGCATTATTCCGGGGCATCCTTCACGGGGCATTACTCGTGTTCGTCCAAAACATTACACTGGATTGAATTTCAAAGCAGTATTGTATGCAGGTGGTCTATTTGTTGCGGATAGCTGAAGTATGTACTGGCTGATATTTTGCAAGACGTGTCACGGGTTGTCATACATATTCCTTGGTGTCATTTCTAATTACGGAAGTAAATTTGTAAAACGAGGGGATATCAAAAGGTTTTGAGCCTTGCATATTTATACATGACAAATAGTAATGGGCAGGGCACCTAACCTATATAAGTGTCCTAGCTCCATATTCCCGGTAGGATCACATGACTGGATGCATTTCTTCAATGGTAGTGCCTTGTAGAAGAGAAATACCCTCTAGTGAATGTGAAAAATGGACAAGGTTGAATATAGAGCAGTAATAAAGTTTCTTGTTCTGGAGGGCAACACGACCGAGTCTTCCCCTTCTGCTGCAACCATCAAACGTTGGGTGAAAGAGTTTCAGCGTAGGTAGAGAGAGCTTAGATGGTGACCCCCGTCCAGGAGAACCCTCAACCAGTACCACCCAAGCAAACATTGACACTGTGCCTCAACTATTGATGGGAAATCGTCGTATCACCCTGCACGAGTTAGAAGATGCAACCTGGTTCTCATATGGATCCATTCACACCATACTCCCTGACAATCTCCACATATTCAAGGTGTGTGCAAGACGGGCCCCAAGAATGCTTTCTGATGACCTGAAGCTTTCTCGGGTCAGCATCAGTGGCGCGATGTTAACTCGTTACCATGCCAACCCAGAAGATTTTCACTTTAGAATTGTAACCTGTGATGAAACCTGCCCTGAGAGCAAGCAGGAGTCAGTGGAATGGAAACATGTCACAAAGAAGTTCAAATCGACCAGGTCCCCAAAGAAGGTTATGGCAACTATTTTTTGGGACAGTAAAGGAGTTATCCACATCGACTACTTGCCTCATGGCACGACAATGAATGGAGAGTACTATGCTAACCTTCTGAAGCAGGTACGCCAGTCCATTAAAGAGAAACAGCGAGGAAAGATCCGGCGAGGGATTCTTCTTCACCAGGACAAAGCGCCAGTCCACACCAGTCGAGCTGCAACGGAAACTGCGCGCGAGTGCGGGTACGAAATTTTACCTCACCCTCCCTATTCACCAGACCTAGCCCCTAGCGACTTCCACCTCTTTCCTCGACTGAAAAAACACATCCGGGGCAAGAAATTCCAGGATGATGATGAGCTTATCGCTGCGATGGAGGGTTTTTTAGGGGACCAACACGTGGAGTTCTTCTGATCAGGAATCAGCAATTGGCAAACCAGAATTGAGAAGTGTGTGAAGTTTATAGGGGACTATGTTGAAAAATAAAGCAGTATGAATTCTAAAATCTTGCTTTTCAGGGTGAGGCTCACAACTTTTTGATATCCCCTCGTAAGTAAAATGACAGATGCTGCACTGCACGCTATCTCGATTGAACAGGTATGTAAAGGGTATATCCATCATGCACTACTCAGACATGCAGACACAACACTGATCTCTCGAAATACAGACATATGGAACTAATACACTGTCTCATCTTCGAATATCACTCGAGCTAAGTAACCAGGTCAACGTCCATTTATTTCAGCCACAATGGGTGAGAGGAAAGGTTTCATAAAGGCGGACGTCATTGCAATCAAAGGTACATAACTCTTCTCCTTAGATCGGAAACACTCAACACAGACTGGGCAATGACAAACAAATCAGCTTGTGCTGACATATGACAGTCAGGGTACACACTGCCCCTTGCATCAGAGATGTATCCATGTGCATGTGTGCATGTGTGCATGTGTGCATGTGAGCATGTGAGCATGTGGCTGAAACAGGCTCACAAAATACGGCGACATTCACATGACAAAATAATAGTAACAACGGAATACTTCCCCATTCTAATGGATCATGATTGCTTTGATAACAATTAAAATATGAATACAGAACACGTGTCTCAAAATATACAGGTATCTTTTTTCTGACAGCGAGAGGGTGGTGAATCAATCTATGGGAATTATATGCAATATTTCAAATACTCAGTGCAAATAAGAACTTAATCCTGATATAACAAACCCTTAATATACCATCACGGTTTCACGACCATTTACACAAGTCATTAAATTATTTAATTTTGTAAACTTTCTTTACATGCTTGACCAAATTTCAAATATAACACATAAGAAATATATTTTACCAACAAACACTATGTTTACAACAAACACCCGCCTGTGTCTATCTCAAGGTCAGTGGATTATAAGCTGTTAAAGTCTTAAGCCCCACGTCAGATAAAACATTATAAGTTGTTCACTGCTCATGAAGGGACCATGGGTTGAGCTACCGTCGATGTTTGTTTATGTTCCATGAGCCCGAAGGGTCCCAGGGGCCCCGGTGAGCAACGTATTTATCCTACCGAACACCTCAATATTAATTTTGTAACTGAAGCATGCGTATCGGATCGTACACTGCAGCCAACCTGTGTGAATCACCGATTCGAATCTAGCATCTTGCTGTTTTTTCACGGAGGTATTGTCTTAGTAAGGTCGCCGCGATGTAACTCCCCTTCTTAATATGCACAGGGATTACATTTGAACGTTTCGTCAATATTTATTCATTGGAATGCAAGGAAAGTTTGCTCATTGTCATCGCTAGATATGGCGGACGACACAAGAAAAACACACAGATTAAGAGTTGTCTGCCTTCCATCCATTTGCATTCGTAAGACATCGGTAATTCCCGTGCACCATGCGTGATGCAACGTTATTCGAGATAACTACCACAAAATACCGAATGAGTTGCTATTGGCAGCGGGGTGTATTGCAATACACCTCACTTGTACACGGGATGCATTGAAAACAAGAGAAGAGGGCTCAGCCAATCACACTGCGACATTTATGTGTGAGATAACATAAAAAATACTATAGTGGATAGGTGAAGTTTGACGACATTCTTTTTGTAGATCAGATATTTGCTTCACACATTGTAACCATGTGGAGAACCGAACCCGAGTGTTCGGCGTGACGAGCGAACGCTTTAACTATTAATCCACCGCCCCCAATAATACTCTGGGGACTTCCAACAGATGATCACTTTTCAAAATAACATGCTTCAAGATTCAACATACAGAGAGGACATCCAGACATCATTATACATTCTGGGTTAGCAACACTATGATAAGTAAACATATCTGGCACAGTATTAGATGCTCCGTCTGTCTGGAGTTGGGGGTGGGGCAAGGGGTGTTGTGTGGTGAGGGTGGATAGGAAGGATATTTCAGCATTCTAGAAACAGTAGAGTGAATGATTTTTTTCATAGTGGCGTCCCTTAATGCCTCTTGACTGAACTATTGTTATTGTCATTTATTTTTAAAGGGTAGAATATTTAGTGTGTAAGAATGTTACGACAATGACATTAAAAACAGAAAGAACATTTAGGACTGTGATCAGTAACATATCTTACAAGTAACTTTGACATCATGTTGTATCATCGCCTGACATCTAAATGTGATGGCGATGGTGCAATTGAAAATCTTGGCAACGAATTCCCTGCAAGAATGTGGAGCATGTCCATCTGTCTCTCTCACAACACAGTACATGTGCTGGACTGTTTCTGCATGACGACCTCTTCTTGGAACATCACAGGGAAATATAATCTACAAACAGACAGCACAAGAATCCAGATCAGAATGAGCAAAACAGACATATGAGCATTTTACCACCGCTTCATCTACTATTCCAACTGAATCTGAGAACGGCTTCCTTGCTTGTTGTTTAACGCCGCCCTTAACACTATTCCAGCTGTGTGGTGGTGGGTTATACATCTGCCTAGGCAATGTAATGCATTAGCATGGGCATCGATCTACGTAGATGGGATAAGATGATATGTGTCAACCAATTCAAAGAGCATAACCACCCGATCACGTTAGTCGTCTCCTACGATAAGCATGGATTTCTGAAGATCAGTTCAACCCCTCTGACAGACCATGGGCCAAACTCAGGTGAATTCTGGGCTCGAAATACGGAGCGGATCCTAACACACACGCTTACACAATAAGTTACACTTGTTTCGTACAAACATATTTTCATCCTGCTTATTAGCAAAACTATATTTTACTTGTGCTTCATATTCCGTACCGGGAATCTATACATTTTGAGATTAAACGTTTACACACACCTGATAGCCGTTAGCCAACGTTTACCTCCGCCTTCAACCAGCCCGTAGTCTACACGTTCCTGGTTTAAACCTGCACCACCCTGCGTTACTGGAAACATCACAGTCTCCACGCTGAATATTGGCAGCGCTGAAACAGTCCCAGGTTTAATGTGTACATTCTTGTCAACAGTTACAGACCAAGGTCTTTATTCCTTGATTTAACATGCACGTGCGAGTGGTTTTACTATGTATAGTGGTAGCCTTATATGGGAGAAAAGCCAGGTATGATGCAGCTCTCAAAGGCTTAACAGTTTGGGGAGGACCACATGCAAGCATTCGGCCCTGAAAGATACGCATTTAGGCCCAACCTAAGGTTTCTGGCACACTTTAGAGACGTTACTTTGTCAAGCAAATACCAGCGCCCTGGCAATCCGTTTTGTTAAAGAATTTCAGTTACTATTCCAAAATGTTGTGAAGCCGGAAAAGATAATGTAGGTCTATGAGCCTTATAACTTCTAGTAAATTATGCGTCTGGCCGGAGAGTGGGGATACGACTTTCGATTCTTCACCGCATCATAGCAAAAGACGTTATTAGATGGAACTTGTTGCCTTACGCTCACTATTAAAGACTGATCGATCCTATGTCTGTTTACAGAATCTTAGTGGGGTATTATCTACATTGTTGAAGTAGTATATCCTTATGCCAGCTATAAACTAACATTTGTCTGGATAGTACAAGCATCTATACTCACACGCATATGTCGTGTTAACGTAAGGAGTGCCATGATCAATCAGTTCATGGACAAAATATTATAAATATTAAAAGCGCCACGTTCACAGTTTTGTGCAACTGAATAGTGTATTTAGGACAAAAAGGATTCTTTAGCAAACTAACGTTGAACGGGCCTTTTTCATACAGTGACAGAATCATTGAACCAATTAATGAACTCACGATTGCTTGCCAACCAGCTGACAATTCGTCCCATTGTCTGATTCATGTTTTCAAAACCCTTTTCTCCGCCTCTTTGCGGAACGAAGAGGCGCGATGATAAGACAGTACCAGCATATGACGTCACTTCCGGCGTGTTGACGTAGAAGATGCGCAGCACCCTGACGTATATGCAGTCGGAGTTTGACAAGAAGTCGTCTGTCTTTTCGGAGAAAATATCTACTTTGCCTGCAAGTGGAAGAAGTAATGTTGGTTTGCCTTTCTGTGGACGTGTGCAGTGCCATGTTGATTTGACCTTAACTAATGGCTGACTGTAGAATAACGCCGCAATCACTTCACCTAGTTAGATGATATGGTGATGGATTGTGTAGTTCTCAGTGAGCTGTGAAATAATTCACTCTGATCAACTAAACAGTAGCGCGATGAGCATACATAGTATGTATGGAAGCAAGTACAATACACTGAACACCCATTATTAGCATTAGTATAGTCTCTTAATACTTCAGTCCAGGTCAAACAACCCACTGTTTGACTTCATGAGCACCTATCTACGTCATTGGAATAAGAAGCCGCAACAACTGACATAAGAGTGTTTCCATTGCATATGAAAAAGCAACACTCTTAACAATATTTAAGAGCCAAGAACAAAATTTTGGATATATATCATAAACAAATCCTTGTATTTACCAACACGCAATATAATTGTATCTATAAACTGTGTACCTTGATGGTCCCTTGACTGGATGTCACGTGTCTCAATGTTGACAACTCGGATACCCTGTTAAAAGAAACTGTGTTTATATATATATTGCAAGAGCGAGAGAAACTCGAGTTATAGTAGAGTATGGAGGGAGTGGGTGTAGAGAGGAAGAGAATGCTTATAAACAAAATTGCATTTTTAAAACTTTTTACAACATTTTACACTTATATTTTATTTCGCTGCTGTTGTCACTCATATGCGGAAAGTCGGAAACGTTGGCATGTAATGCATGCAATCATTCAGTGTAGAATGGTTAACTGTAGTCTCGCATCGAACTTTGTATACTGTATAAGGTAGTGGTGGTGTTTGTTGGACAGGGAGGAGGTTAAAACAGTAGGCGAACATTCCCCAAAAGCCATATCACCTGTAAAAGCGGAAACATATTCCTCCCGAACTCAATTGTATCAGCTTAAGGAAAACAACAGTTTTTACGTCCAAGGAGATGCCTTGGTTGACGACTCACGGATTGACTTTGCAACCACATCCGAGCTTGTTCCACCATCGCAGAGAAGGGTTCAAATTTGGTGGATGATTTGGTTCCAGTGAAGCGCACCTGCCGCGGTTGAATTTCCTTCATATCTGAAAGAGGAAGAGGAGAAGTAAGAGAAGTAGAACCCAGCGCCATGAAACATTTATCTTTAAAAAAGGCGCAAATAGAGCAGAGCATGCAGGACCACCCGATCCCGTTAGTCGCTTTTCACGACAAGCATTGGTTACTGAAGATCTGGATGGATCTTCACGGGTTCACAGTTTAAAACAACAACACAAGGGGACTTACACACAGTTTCATTCATGGGACGTCCTACTACGTAGAACACCCTCATGATCTGCTTGGTTTTCCTGGCGCGCAGGCCGTCAGCTCCATTCTCACAGAAGCAGGTACACTCTGGGTCAAACTTGCTGTACCCGATAGAATACTTCAGTGTTGCCGTCTCGATGTTCAGGATGGCCCCTAAAACATTGCCAAACATACAGTCACAGTGGCCAAAGGAAATTAGATACCAATGTTTGATGAATCAAACAGGAAATGAGGTCATTAGAAGTGATACACATATGAAAGAGAGTTTTATAGATGCCAACGTGTGCATTATGAGGAACACAACGTTTCAGAATCATTCACGTGGTGAAGGAGTAAGGATATACTCCATAACGTTGTGTTCCTCGTAATAAACAAGTTTTTCATCCATAAAAACTCGCTTCCTCAAACGAGAAATGGTTACTCGATAGTGCTCTCCTTGAAACGATACCCCAGGTGGCTTTTGGAGCTGAGAGGGATGGTCTTCTTTGTTGACAGTTTTCAGCTGTCATACCAAAAGACTTTACAATGTAAATATGATACAACACTGATACAACACCGCAAGTGCCACAAGACCTTTGTGAACTAGTACCGTATAATCGAAAGACATCTGGTTTAAGTTAGTACATACATACCAACACACAAAAACTAACGAATTTACACGTATGAATTAACTTTGCTTTGGTAGCACGGTAATGTTAAACTCGCCTCATCAGGTTCACTAGTAACCTGACCGCTAGTATTGAGAGGTGTGTAATGGCTAGCTATATGTCGTCTCTATATATCCCTGTTCTACTGTATCGCTGTCGGTGGATTCTGCTGGACATGTGGCTCACCAGGAAGAGACCTGACGGACGTATTGACTTTGCTCACGCACTCCGTAACTCCCCCTTCTGGCACAACATTAACAACGCCAAGTTGCTGAGGAGGGGACCCGTCCATCTTCTTCACGAACCAGATCCTGCAGAAGAAATTATCACAATTATCACAACAGCCTACACTACTTGAGTGTGCGATGGCGACTGGATGGCCTGATAATCCACGTATCAATGGCAAGTTGCTTAAGCTACATTGAGACAATTCCATGCCCATGCATGCTTACCTGACAGAGCAAATTCTCCGAGATCAACTTCAGCGGCTTAAACATCTAATGCCCCGTGAGCCACAACTGGCGCCCGTCAGGAACCTTTGCAAGAGCAAACTGCTCAAGTGGCAGCTGACCCGAAACTTCTGGTGGACATCCGTGTTAACCTCTTTCCTATTCCTGATAGAAAGAGCCAATTGGCCCCGAAATTTTGGACCCTCACTCTTCCTCTTCCTCAATTGCTGGCCCTTACAGAAAACCCTGTTTATATTTTGTTTCACTCTATTTATGATGAAGTATCTGTTATACCTTTGGAAAAACCGAGGCCAATCAAAGAAACCAGTCAATCTTTTCCCAAAACTGAAATTGACTTATTAAATGACATTATTTCTATGATACCTTCTGCCGACTGTTCATTACATGAAGTAAATTGTTGTGTTTATGCTAACACTCGAACCTGGGAGGAACTTCCCATGGTTTCCAAAGAAAGTCTTCTAGTACTAAGAACAATAAACCAAGGAAAAGCCGGTTTCAAGTAAAATTAACAGAAAATATATTTCCTGGATAGAGCTGTGCCTGAAATTAAGATCATCAGGGAATCCCATGTCTAAACGACAAAAGGCAATTTGGAGAAAATTAGAATTACAGTACAAGACAACAAAAGAAAAGGTACTTCTCCAAATTGTCGATTCCCTTAGGGCAAAATAAAAATTTGGACTGAAAGAAAGAAAAAATGGGAAAGGAGAAACAAAATAAACTATTTAGAAATAACGAAAAGCAATTCTACAGGAAACTCAAGACAAGTGGTGTTGATGAGCATGATAAACGGCCTACCATGGCTGCCAATGAAAGGTTCTGGAAACAGTTGTGGTCTATACCCGGCGAATGTAACCAGGAGGCACCATGGGTCAGTGATTATGACCATGCAGTGCATGAGAAATTAACCAGGTCGTTTGTCTGTTACATCTCACCAGATTGCCTGAAGACTGTTATAAAGAAGTCCAAATCCAATACAGCTCCAGGGCCTGATGGCATTCGAAACCGGTATTGGAAACTGTTTCCCTGTGTCCAAGCACCACTTCTTCACTGTTTCAATTCTCTTGTGGACACAAGTGATGTTCCTCCATGGTTCTGCAAAGTACGCACAATACTCCTTCCCAAAAAAGGAGACTTGACTGATCCCCAAAACTTCCGCCCTATCACATGGGGGAGGGGGGAGTTATTGAACGTCTTGTGGAAGATCAGGCCTACACCTACGAACCTTGGAATAGGAATAGGTGTTCGAGACAAGCTCCAGAATGCCCAGATTCAAGATAAAGTTCGGGCCGAGTATAAATCTCGTTTGAAGAAATCCTGGAGCTCCGAGCTAGATGCTCGAAACAAGATCAAAGCCACCAATACTTTTGCTGTGCCAGTCCTCTCCTATTCCATTGGAGTAGTTGATTGGACAAAACAAGACATCCAGGGTCTTGACCGCCTGACCAGAAGGATCATGTCAGATAACAAAAGCACACCACCCTCGTTCCTCTCTTAATCGTTTATACATGCCAATCAATTCTGGAGGTCGGGGTTTGATTAATGTGGAGGCTCTTCATGATAAAATTTTATTGTGCACTTTTGCACATATTTATATATCGGATGTCAGTTCATGACACGCATCAGTCAATCAATAAACAGTATCCACCCATGAATATTTGCTTCTGTTGCAACGAAATAGGTGAATGTTATATGATGAGATCAGCTAAATCATATCATCGGTTCATATATACTCTTCTAAAAGGTAGGGGAACTTCTTTTTTTATATACGATTACAAATATTTAGGAGCTTTATCGGAGTCGGTCTATGTTGCTATGATATTACAGAATGTATGTGTATGGCATGTAATTTGGATGTATATGATTTTCATTTTAAAACAAACGACTAGAAACAAACACTAACAAGTGTGTAATGCAAGATGGGTGTAAAAATTAATGTTCTAAGTGATTTCTCGACCTTCTTGGAAAACGTCAAAATCAAGAATGGGACCCCATGCACATGAATGGGGCTACTGCGTTGTGCACGTGCATATCATGCGTTGTGTTTAGGGGTGGGAATAGAGGGATGCGTTCATAAGATGTCTATCCTTGAAACCTTTGTTAACGTTAACACTTCCTATCCAAATTGAAATTTCAGGTTCCCCGTCTTTTTTTAAGAGTATATGACTTTAACTAACTGTATTTGGTCATCAACTGATATCACCCCTATACAACATACAAAAGCAAAACCTAAAATATCCCAAACTGACCAAATGACCGGTATGTCATCCCCGGCTACTTCTTACAGAAATGTTCATTAAGAATTCATACAATACTAAATATGTAACATTAAAGACTCTTGTCAACATTCAGCAGGAGTTGGTGCCGTGTGACACGGAACACACCCGTGTCAGGTGCATGTTACACGCGTTCCAGGGAAATAAACCTTTCGGCAGTAGTGCATGATATTAACAAACGATTGTTAGTCTACTCTGACATTTCGAACCAGTAATAAACTTTTTATCAAACATATTACAAGCTGGGGTATTTTATACTCGAGCCTCAAGAACTGATTAACTGATTTGTAGAAATGGCTTGGAGTTGAACAGGATAGATGTTACAACTGTTGACAAGCCGTTTAAGGTCAGTTACCTCAGTCCCATCACGTGGGCGTTGAAACCTTCAGCTGACTCGTAGTGTGTCATAACTCCGAGGTTGACCTTCGTCCCCGAGTCAATCTTCCTCTCTACTGTCTCACACTTCCAGCACAGGAGCTCCGGGTGTTGTTGTAGCCAGACATTAGCACCAGTGATGATCGAACTGCCAACATACACGGCATTTCATTGGACAATGCATATATACTTTTAAACTTAATTTAATTTTCAAATCTCGGCCATCTCCCCAAACAGAGAGTGAATGGGTGAATATATGATTTTTCGCTGTTTTTCCCCATTTGCGAAATTGAACCCAGGTCTTCAGTGTAACTAACGAACGCTTTAAGCACACGGTTCGCCCAATTATCCTTTCTGCCCACACAGATTTCCAGTATTCAGCAACATTTCAGCTATATAACGGCGACCTGACCAGTCAATCCAGTGATGAACATCATGAACATCGATCTACATTGTTGGGATACAATGACATGTGTCAAACAAGTCAGTGAACTGGAGTCTGAGTGTTTGGTCGTGTGTTCGAATAAGCATTTATTACGTAGTCGTGTACTACAGCATGTGAAGAATGAACAAATCTCAGCTGCGAAGACTGTTCATATTCACAGAAATATGGCAACTATAATTCAAGAATGGAAATAATAATGTTAAAATATTGACCAATATGGTAATGGACATTGCCTATAATAGCCTTTGAAGCAACTGTTTTCCCTCACCTGAAGGGTTGAAACACCGGTGACTTCTTGTACCGGATATTGCCTGGATCGATCACCATCGGCATGATGTCAATGTGACACAGGGGAGGTAACTCTGGCTGCGCAGGGACAAAAGAGGTCAGGTTTTGTCCCATGACCTCTTCGAAGGATGGTGGAGCGTTAAACCCTGATTTGAAATCATCGGGGGTGGCAACGTTGACACTTTTCCCCGGCCCTTGATCATCGTCGGGAACACTTTTCCCCGGCCTTTGATCATCGTTGGGAACACTTTTCCCCGGCCCTTGATCATCGTTGGGAACACTTTTCCCCGGCCCTTGATCATCGTCGGAAACAGAAGCGTTCGCTTCTTCTTCCTTCGATAATGTTGGCGTTTTTTCGGACATTTTGGCGTTATTCGTATTTCAGAGATAGATCTGAAGCACAAAAGGAACAATAGTTAGACTACTAAAACGCATCTAAATTAAACGGCTTGGCGGATACAAGTCATCACATCCCAAATTATGTTCAAGCTGTTGATCACTGGATTGTCTGCTCCAGACTGGATATGCTGGAATACTGGAATGCGACCTGGTATTTGATACCGATATAAACTTAAATATTTTAACTTGGTCTTGGATATTTGATAAAGTTTAGATGACATATTTAATGATTTAGGTTAAATCCAAGTTTGTGGTTTAATTCGGAATCTGTGATAACTTCTAGGCAGATTAACTCACTACAAATACCATCGTATAACACTTTCACGCGTGACTGATCCACTCCTACATTTGGTCAGCTCAGACAATGGGATATTCCATAAATCCTCTACGCATAATGCACAATTCTAATAGACGCACAATCTTTTTCCATTCATTTCGCAATCGAATTTGTAACTTTCACAATTTTAATGCAAGTCAAACACCGCCGACAATATCCAGCATGAACATAAAGTCAGAAGGGTGTTGATGACTCAGAACTGGTGTTTTGTATACTAGAAATAGGGCGACACATTTACACAATACAATGGTATAAATAGGGTACCGCATTTACGTCAAATCGCGTGCTAAACGTGACAGCCCGTATACGTTACGGCAATCTTATTATCTTACGTTATATATATATATATATATATATATATATATATATATATATATATATATATATATATATATATATATATATATATATATATATATATATATATATATATATATATTATATGTGATATATATGTGACTATCTTAAGTTATATATTATATATATGTGACTATCTTCA
The DNA here is from genome assembly GCF_037392515.1 of Haliotis asinina. Classification (NCBI taxonomy): domain Eukaryota; kingdom Metazoa; phylum Mollusca; class Gastropoda; order Lepetellida; family Haliotidae; genus Haliotis; species Haliotis asinina. The sequence goes on along the minus strand of NC_090281.1, from coordinate 37,999,629 downwards.
GTTTTATACAAGCTATATATAAGACTCACTCACGCAAGCTGACACGGAATTATACAAGCACATGAAAACAGAAAATGTAAATACTCTGACACAGATGTAAAATAAAAAAAATAATGATAATGAAGTAATACTTAACATACATCGAGCTTGTCAAAGACTAACTGAAATTGCTGTTTTAATTAATTTATTTCAATAAGACCAGCAATGATTTCTACTTGCCTGACTTTGTTACAAGTTGGATTACTGTAGTTGACAGGTGGATACTACCTCCGCTGTCTTTACCGGTATAATCACTGCTCTTGTATGATATTACCTTTAGGTCATTTCAGAATATAACATTTAGTGTTTACTTCATTAATTACATCACATTTATTTGTTGTTTGTTTATTCCACAAATGATTCTTTTACCAGTTGATTCTTGGTTAACATTTTATCTTCAACTTGAGAATAAAAACAATACAAAACGCAAGCTTCAGACGATAACCAGTCCCCAGTGTCCGCCAAAAGGGATTCCATTGGTCATACAGAATTACAAAATTACATGTATGGAACTCTCAAAATCCGTACAGTTCGCGAGAAAGGCAAGGAAATTGATCAATACCTTTGGCGACCCCTGGTCATTCAATTTGCATGAATCCATCAATGTTTTTATATCTGACGCCGGCTGTCACGGCTATTATCACCGTTTGCTTGATTTGGATAGTCAACCAAACCCAACACTGGGCTTGTGTCAAGCTGCTTCATCATTACCTCGCTTATTACTGCAAGTACCACCACTTCTACTACTACTGCTACTTCTATTGCAACAACTATTACCATTACATCTACCATTGCTTCTACAACTACAATATCTATGTCCACTACCAACAGAGTAACAACAACTACTATCTACCTACGTATTGGCATGGCGTCGTGCCAGTGATGTTACGCTGTCCGGATGTTCTATCAACTAGATAACGGAGATCAATAACAACTACTATCTACCCACGTATTGGCATGGCGTCGTGCCAGTGATGTTACGCTGTCCGGATGTTCTATCAACTAGATAACGGAGATCAATAACAACAACTACTATCTACCCACGTATTGGCATGGCGTCGTGCCAGTGATGTTACGCTGTCCGGATGTTCTATCAACTAGATAACGGAGATCAATAACAACTACTATCTACCCACGTATTGGCATGGCGTCGTGCCAGTGATGTTACGCTGTCCGGATGTTCTATCAACTAGATAACGGAGATCAATAACAACTACTATCTACCCACGTATTGGCATGGCGTCGTGCCAGTGATGTTACGCTGTCCGGATGTTCTATCAACTAGATAACGGAGATCAATAACAACAACTAATATCTACCCACGTATTGGCATGGCGTCGTGCCAGTGATGTTACGCTGTCCGGATGTTCTATCAACTAGATAGCGGAGATCAATAACAACAACTACTATCTACCCACGTATTGGCATGGCGTCGTGCCAGTGATGTTACGCTGTCCGGATGTTCTATCAACTAGATAGCGGAGATCAATAACAACAACTAATATCTACCCACGTATTGGCATGGCGTCGTGCCAGTGATGTTACGCTGTCCGGATGTTCTATCAACTAGATAACGGAGATCAATAACAACAACTATCTACCCACGTATTGGCATGGCGTCGTGCCAGTGACGTTACGCTGTCCGGATGTTCTATCAACTAGATAACGGAGATCAATAACAACTACTATCTACCCACGTATTGGCATGGCGTCGTGCCAGTGATGTTACGCTGTCCGGATGTTCTATCAACTAGATAACGGAGATCAATAACAACTACTATCTACCCACGTATTGGCATGGCGTCGTGCCAGTGATGTTACGCTGTCCGGATGTTCTATCAACTAGATAACGGAGATCAATAACAACAACTATCTACCCACGTATTGGCATGGCGTCGTGCCAGTGATGTTACGCTGTCCGGATGTTCTATCAACTAGATAGCGGAGATCAATAACAACAACTACTATCTACCCACGTATTGGCATGGCGTCGTGCCAGTGATGTTACGCTGTCCGGATGTTCTATCAACTAGATAGCGGAGATCAATAACAACAACTACTATCTACCCACGTATTGGCATGGCGTCGTGCCAGTGACGTTACGCTGTCCGGATGTTCTATCAACTAGATAGCGGAGATCAATAACAACAACTACTATCTACCCACGTATTGGCATGGCGTCGTGCCAGTGATGTTACGCTGTCCGGATTTTCTATCAACTAGATAACGGAGATCAATAACAACTACTATCTACCCACGTATTGGCATGGCGTCGTGCCAGTGACGTTACGCTGTCCGGATGTTCTATCAACTAGATAACGGAGATCAATAACAACTACTATCTACCCACGTATTGGCATGGCGTCGTGCCAGTGACGTTACGCTGTTCGGATGTTCTATCAACTAAATAACGGAGGTCGATAAATTAGAACTCGCCTGCAAAATTAATGTAATGGTCACTTCCCCGAAATGGCCATATATGAATTAACCTTGTATATTTGCCCTTGAGAAGCCCAATCCATTGTTGGGCAAAGGACACGTACACTGTTAAATGGATGACAGTGGTTAAGATAAAGGTCTAAATGAATAAAATAGTCATTGTTTTCTTGTAAGGCCTCCTCTGAAGTGGTGCTTAATTGAGGCTTCATTTAAACACATCACTGGAGCATTTCAATGAAGTTTTTTCGTATGTTAATTGTAATATGTCATTGAGCGTTTTCGCTTCAAAATATATTTCTGGCGTATCTTAAAACTGTAGATAATCAAGAAGAATATTATAAATCAATCGATTCATTGACCTTCACTTGACAATGGATAGCATAATTTGACCGACAAAGCACAGCTGACTGCCAGGATAAATATAATTATATATAAATATATTTTGGAAAGAGAGTTTCTTGGTCTACTTGAATCCGGAAATTGCGACGCCATAGTAATTACACCCTGTCATGATGATTATAATAACATTCATGTGGTGTAAATGTGTGTGTGTGTGTATGTGTGTGTGTGTGTGTGTGTGTGTGTGTGTGTGTGTGTGTGTGTGTGTGTGTGTGTGTGTGTGTGTGTGTGTGTGAATGGATGGATGGATGTATGAGAGTGCTCCTGTGCATTAACTGTAACACATTTGATAATTGTATTTGTTCTGTTTTAAGTAACCAAACTGATGTGAAATAACCAGTCCAGAATTTTTGGACTGATTCATTTAACTGGATACATAAATATGAATCAGTATGATTTAATACATCTCAGCACTTGTATACAATATAACACTACGCTCCTTCTAAGGCTTGCAAACACGTCGTACAGCGTGCTCTGTCATACAGCGAACTCTCACAAGCGGAAATCGTGGAAATCTCTGCCGCTAGAAAACGTTGGCGATATAGTACGGAACTGATTTGACAATGGCCTCATTGTGCATTACCGAACTACATTGAATATGCAGAACAAAACACATAACAGGTGTAAGCAGCGAGCCAGACGTATTCTGAATCATTTTGCGACCTGATCAAACAGGGACAGTCTGTGACGTCTTAGTTAAAGTAATATTGCGTTCACCTCTCCATAAAACCTAGCAATACGATGTTATTAAAGTTTAAAATTAAAATTTATTTGGAAAATACCACCTTCTTATGAAACAATGAACTGGAATTCAACGTAAAGAGAGTTGCTTGCGATGCCTATTTTCACTTCCATGCGAGAAAATTCGGATCGGCTGAAAAGTAGATCATTGTCTGAATCGGTTAATGAATCCCATGTAAAGTTTACAGTCAGCAGTTAGAGCATCAGGGTTCTGAATACCTTATAGCTATCAAAATTATCAGTTGATATATTTCATATATTGGCGCTGTGATCTAGAAATTGAAATTGTAAGTAGATTTTTGGTGAAAGTAATCTTCCTGTCAAATCCAAAATTCTTTCGTTTTTAGCCTTGCATGTTGGTTAAGGACAGTTTGATTTCTTCTCTATTAGATTGCTGGTCATTCTCATCAAATGACCCGACTTCGATAGTCAGAGAATACGTGTCATTATTTCTGTACGTCTCAGCTCAATGGTTTTATATTCATATCTCGATTACGCCTTTGACTACAGTGTTTTTTACCAATAATCGATCATTCAGTTTTCATCGAACCAGAAAGGCATATGCTCACATGACAGTATGTCATACGGTGTGGCAGTTAGAAACACTACTCTTAGCCTGAAATGATTATCAGGCCTCTCAAACGTTCAGCTGATGCCGTGTAAAATAACATGCCAGGTAGTTCGTGCCAGTAGCAGATCAGGAGGATTTAGTCTCAGGCTGTATGTAAACAGACGTGTACTTACAGTGGACAAGTCAGGTGAGCTAGGCAGTGTTTCGTGGCCAGTGTCGTAAAATCCAGCAGCCGAGATGGCTGACTGGTATAGGGAGGCCTGTGAAATACCCGTTTACGTCGTTAAGCGAGGTTTGTTTACGTCAAATACTCAAGGAATACAATACACATAGCTTCCTTGCATCGACGTTGCTTGGAGCAACGTGCCTCGTCCCGGGTCATGGAGATCGATAATAGGCACTGAAGGCTTTTCGGTTCATTGGCTTTCCTTTATGTAGTGTGAAGGCACACGCAGCCTGTATGCCTTCAACAGATTGCAATGCAGCTTCCATTTTCCAAGAAATGGTTTTGTATTTTGAAGATATTCTTTGTATATTACCGTGAAATGGATTCACACTTTGAATTAAGACTAACACTGAGACTTATATGTCGAGGACCTGAGATATTATGGCTTCTCGTTCATGCACTTATAAGAAGAATTGCTTTTCCTTGTTGCATCCTCTGTTGGCGGTTTGGAAGCCTATCTCCAACTTCAGTATGATCCTTGATCATATGTATGGTTTGGAGTGAGTATTGTTTTACGACGCTTTATGCACGACGCTTGGAGTGAGTATGGTTTTACGACGCTTTATGCAATATTCCAACAATATCACGACAGGGGACACCAGAAATGGGCTTCATATATTGTGCTCATCTGGATAACCGCCGTAAATACAGTGTCTATCCTCACGAACAGATCCACGTTTCAAAATAAGTTGTGATTTGGACACAAATGTCAGCAATATATCATTGAACCTGTCCTTTGTATGGCCTGTATCTGGTGGGTACAAGGTTAGTTAATGTTATTTTATTCACAATGTGAAAAGGATTGGGGACAACTTCTTTCAACTTCTAAAACCCCTCTCCAAAGCTACTTACAATAACTGACTACATTACAAGCACTTAATTACAAACAGAGACAGAGAAAGATAACGGTGGAAATGTTATAATACACAAGGTGTATAGAGAGAAGAGTACTAGAATACTGGTACAAGCCAAGGCGATATAACTCTGTACATGCTCTCCGATAGAGAGACCCACCGTAAGGGCCCAACATGCCATACACATGCGACTATAAACCAGTATCGAATATTGACGGGGTTCCAGGTTTCCGCGAAAAGATGAATACGTTTTTATACATTCTTGGAACCCTTCACGCTCACTTAAGAGGACGTCCAATGAAAGCGTTTGGATTTTTTCCTAAAAATGATTCGGGTGGTATTGTATGAATCAAAATTTGATTGTTACGTCACGTTTGGCAATATTCTTCGTGAGTATATACTGGAACGTTTTGAAAGCTTTACCGAGGTATTAAATGTTGTTGTTTTGATCAAACAGCTTTTCAACAATAGTCATATGACACTCTTTGAAATTTCCCAAGAACTGATGGAAGATTGTTTCGACAACTTGTCTTGAGAACACATCAGGATGTAATTATATCTGTGGTTATATCAACGTTAAGTGACGAAAATTGCTCAGTGCTGCGGAATATAGGCTTTCCTTAACTCTGTACAAAGATGAAAAGTGAACTGTTTTGACACAACTGAACATGATTATTTTCAGAGCTTGAAACATCTGATAAAATATAGACTTATCCGTAAAAAAACTCTTAACCTTGTCTTCACATGAAAAGCTGAGAAACCGTTTTTTAACTGACGTGTAGATTTCAAAGCACAGTTAAACCAGTTCACACCACCGAGTCTTAAGTAACTAACCATACAATAGAGCGAGGAACTAGAGTGTGAGGACTAGAAGTATCATCTGTCATACACCAGCATGACGGTGTCATGTTATTCTCAGATATATGACTGATAACACCCACTCATCGTTTTCAGTTGACTTGCCAGCATGGAAAATGTATGGTTGTGTTGTTGAAGGGTGTGTTACGTGGGATGAGGAGTCATTGAGATTATTGCAAGAAGATTTATTCCATATGCCATATTAGGCATTAGGTGTCATAAGCAAATGCTAAACGATCGCCAGTGTTGTTTGGTGTTCAACAGTAACCAATGTCTGGTGACGAGAGGAACATTGTTATGTTAAGCAGATCGATGTACTTTCACGAGCAGTGCGTTAGTTGAACGTGTAGACTCAGGGGCCCTTCTTCAGCGTGGTTGTGTAACGCCTGACCCTGTGTGTTTACGGCATATCGGCCAAGTGACTGCATGGGTAACGAGACGCCAGTTGTTCCCAACAGTGCTGTCTGCATCACACTTTCCGTCATCGCCGTTTTCGACAACATGCTAAACCCATGATATGTAAGGAGACAATGAAGCGCCTGTTGTGGGGTTCTGCGATGTCAAAATATTGAGTCTGGCACACTTTACGGCAAAGGCATAATATGCCAAGGGAAATAACCCCCATCTTGCGTAAAAACTAAGATTAGCTGGCCTTGAGTTATTGAAAAGGCAACGGCCATTGTTAATTGCAAACAGACACCTTTCGTTACTGTCCTTTCCGTGATTATCAAAAAGGTATGTTGTTTCACACTTCATCAAACATTGAACCGGGTTGGAATAGCACTTTTTGAAATTGACTCGATAGTTATGTGGTTCACTACCGCAAATAACGACATTTCTGACGTTAAATCAATGCTGCATTCTCCGTGTTGTTTACACCTACTAATGGAAACAATGACAACAACAGTAATATTATCGTCATCAAAAATAAAAAAGACCGTCCAGCACTACGTCAGTGACTGTTCAACGTTTCCACGATCCGCCCGAACACACGTGATCAGTCTGATCTGTCGTCATGTGACGATCCTGTGGCATTGCTTCCTGTGAGACGTTTGAATTGGCACTTCACCCTGTGAGAAGTGTGACTTGGTTCTGCTTCCTGTGAGAAGTGTGACTTGGTTCTGCTTCCTGTGAGAGGTGCGACTTGGTACTGCTTCCTGTGAGAAGTGTGACTTGGTTCTACTTCCTGTGAGAAGTGTGACTTGGTTCTGCTTCCTGTGAGAAGTGTGACTTGGTTCTACTTCCTGTGAGAGGTGCGACTTGGTACTGCTTCCTGTGAGAAGTGTGACTTGGTTCTACTTCCTGTGAGAAGTGTGACTTGGTTCTGCTTCCTGTGAGAAGTGTGACTTGGTTCTGCTTCCTGTGAGGGGTGCGACTTGGTACTGCTTCCTGTGAGAAGTGTGACTTGGTTCTACTTCCTGTGAGAAGTGTGACTTGGTTCTGCTTCCTGTGAGAAGTGTGACTTGGTTCTACTTCCTGTGAGAGGTGCGACTTGGTACTGCTTCCTGTGAGAAGTGTGACTTGGTTCTACTTCCTGTGAGAAGTGTGACTTGGTTCTGCTTCCTGTGAGAGGTGCGACTTGGTACTGCTTCCTGTGAGAAGTGTGACTTGGTTCTACTTCCTGTGAGAAGTGTGACTTGGTTCTGCTTCCTGGGAGAAAAGGGTAGCGGAAGCGCCCTGAGCTGATGAACCCTCTTTTCATGATACATAACAACACATAACAATTAGTTTCAGATCTTTATTGGTTTGAACAGCATTCTAAGCATGTGTTTTATATAAATATAAATTAGATTAAACAAGAGATCAATTTATCTGTAAATACCCGATATTTCTGCAGTAAATAGAAATAACACTCAATCAGCCAGAAGACATCTAAAAACATAATGGTTCCATTTGCATATTTCAATATTATCATAAAGTTAAAGGGAGCTGAATACACAATGCTCTTTCTAGCAAATATGGTATATATCACATTCGGAACTTCAGTGAGGTTAGATGTTGAGTCATCCGAGTTTCGAACCCACGTTATCAGAGACACCTAATCATTAGCACACAAAGGCAGCGATCTAAACCAGTCTGTTACCGCGGCTTCCGAACGAAAGTCAGGTCAGGGCAGAAAGAATTCAAATGTAGCAAATGTTCGGACACCCATGTGATAAATATGTAATTGCTATCACACACATACACAGTATTTAACGTTGTTACACTGTAACCGATATCATCGTACCTTTCATCACCAATGCATGGACCAAACGTACATACATGTAGGTAGGATCTCCCTGTAACAGCTTAAGTATCAGATGACGATGTTGATCATTTCATTGTCACGGGATTAAATACTATCGTCACATAGCATGAATATTGTTATTAGTGCAGGGTTAGGGTTAGGGTAACATCCTAGGAGGGACCCGTAAAGTGCAGGTGTGCCTGAGACTAAATAAATGATTTTATTCCCATCAGTCATTTTCGAACTGACGAGTCCAGGTTATGATGTTGAACTTCCTTCTGGTAAAGTAAAGCACACCCGTAAGTAACTTGAAACTGTAATGATGTACATACATCTACAAACAATGAAAGCTGCGGTTACAATATACAGATCTTATGAATAAATTAAACATACTGAGACTTGAATCGAAATGTAACATATAATGTTAAAATGTAGCTTACGTTGGATAAAATAAACACGTTTTATTAATGAGTACAACAAGGACTGGTCGTCTCGGTATAATGTGTATGAGTATTCATGCTTACCTGCCGCACGGTATCACAGTGAGCTAGCGCTGTAAAACCAGCTGGCACGAGTATCTAGTCGTACTTGTGCAAGTAGACACGCATGCACGTAGGCATATGAGCGAAATGCTCCCCAGGACTACTTTGATTCCTATTTCGCCTCACTCCACCTTACTGTTCCCGCCATCGTCATTCCACAAGTCACAGGTTATTTGAAAGGAGAACGTGACTCTCAACACCATATCACAAAGTGAACATAGACTTCACGTGCGTTCTCTTAGTGCCACATCGGCAACAAGTTAGTTAGTTAGTTAGTTAGTTAGTTAGTTAGTTAGTTAGTTAGTTAGTAAAAGATAAAATTAGTTCCTTACTGTGAACGCAATGATCTAGTTTAATCTTGATATGACTTTCGCTTTCGACACAAGTAGCCATGTATCGATTTGCCTTTACATCCCTGTGATCGAAATGTGAACAGTTGATTATAATATACTGCATATTGATGTTCCACGACCTTCTCCTTGTGTGAGCCAGTCAATTGTAGGGGGGAGCAGGTGGCGAGGAGGTTCTTCATAATACGTAGGGAAGTAGAGCCTGGAAGACGAAGGACGAAGATTGGGGGGTAACTCTCACTTATTATTTGTATAGGCTGGAATCATTGTTACCATTTTTGGAAACGCAAGTACGTTGCAGGATAAATATATTGTGCATATGAAATAATGTCCAAGTAGTTATTACTGAAAGATAAACTGGCAGACTTGTCCAGAATAAAGGGTTTTGGAGTGTTTTTTTAGCAATAATACCGATCATTGCTCGGAACACCAGGAATGGGCCTCATATATTGTACTCATGTGGGGAATCGAACTCTGGTCTTCGACGTGATCATGACTAGTGAACTCTTAAACAACTGGACTACATACAGATACACGCATGTTGATACGTACAATACTAATCAACGCCACGATGAATAGTTACACCCAGAACAATATCAAAAGTACGATGAATAGTTACACCGAGAACAATATCAAAAGTACGATGAATAGTTACGCCGAGAACAATATCAAAAGTACGATGAATAGTTACACCGAGAACAATATCAAAAGTACGATGAATAGTTACACCGAGAACAATATCAACAGTACGATGAATAGTTACACCGAGAACAATATCTAAGAATGAAGATTTTTGATATCCATAAAATCTTCATTCTTATGTATTTTCACTTCTAATGACATTCAAAGAATTGAGAACAATATCAATAGTACGATGAATAACTACACCGAGAACAATATCAATAGTACGAAAAATGGCGAACTCATTTGGTACTTCGTGGTAGGTTTTCTCTATCTCGAATAACATTGAATCACGTTTGATGTACGGAAATTACAGATGTACAGAATGCATATCGATGGAAGGGAGATAACCGTAAATCTGTATTCTTGTCGTCTACTAAAAGTTTCGTACTCACGCCTCAAACAATTCAAAATTAACTTTGTGGTATTCGGCAACGTAAATACGTTGTTCACTGGTCCCACGAGGCTCATGGGTTAATGTACCCAGGCTCAGGAAACATAAACAAACATCAAGGGTGTATCAACTCATGAGCCCCGAAAGACAACTTATGATACCGTTACACCCACCTGATGGCTGTGACCATGGTCCGACCCATGTGTTTCGTCGTGTAGTGGTCGGACCTCTCGGGGTTAAACCCGATGTTGTCGTTGTCGATGAAGGGATAGTGCACAGTCTCTACTCCAAATATGGGCAAACCTGAAATACGGCGATCAATCCATTGTTTAGGAGGCATGAACCGGCATGTGAATGGAGAATAGAACCCCATACCTAACAATTTACATAGCGGCAATGAATTTTCAAAAATACCGAAAAGTCATCCGATGTCTCACGCGTTAGAACGATGATGCCAGCCGACGGAGATATACATTTGTATGAGTAATCTTCACAGGTATTTAGCTTGGTTAGGCTGTAACAAGGCTCCCCTCCTCCCCAGGTGTTTTGAATATGTGACGAAAAATTGCATGCCAAGTTATCGCGTTTCATATTCTTGTAATCAATAAAGTAGGTGCGTGTTGTGGAGTATTCGCTAGTGGAAGGGATCCACCTGAGTTAATGATGCTTCTTTATCTGTAAACATCATTTGATTACACTATTTTCACTAATGTTTCTCAGCCCAAAATATGAATTTATGAGCTCCATTTCTCGAAATGACTCACTCCTCCTCCCCACCCCCTACCCTCCCACATCAATAACATCAAATCTTACGCGTAACGGAGAGCCAGGCTGCAATCCTCATCATCGTCTGGGACATGGTTTCGAACTTCTTGATACCAAGACGTAATGGCGGGAAGAGGCGTGACGTCAGTTTCGTGGAGGCGTAAGACGGCATTTCCGGGGACTTCACGTAAAAGATGCGCAATATCTTCACGTATTTACAAGCCCAAAATGTTCCGTCAAAATCATCAGTCGAGTCGGAGTTGACGGTTGTCTCCACTGAAATACACACACATTGTTGTAACTAACTCACGGGATCATAAGGGGAAAATATAAAGTAAACAATCCCCAGGTCCTTGTTTCTTTATATTCAGTCATTAGTTTTAGAAAGAGGTGCGGGTGTTTTGTAGGGGTGAGGGCTCCAAGGAAGGGTGGGAAGGGACCAAATCGGTCAACTGTCTTGCATACTTACGATTTATAATATTCTCGTGTGATCGCACATCTCTCGTCTCTATATTCACAATTTTTACTCCCTGCGAAAATGTAAACAGATATACACCATATAATACATTCACACGATGTAACATTGGACTAATGTTTGCCACTGGACGAAAGGCAATGTGTTTTGAACGATGAAATCAGAAGTTGGATATGTCTATTTTCACATTTTGCTTACAATTCTATTAACTGCGGCATAATTTCAATAAGGAGGAAGCCTATACCGATAAGACAAACTGCTTAGTTTGGGTGGCCTTTTCGGCTGGATTCTCATTCTGTGAAAGTGAATGTATTGTTAACAGCAAACAGCAATAGTAATTCCTACGTGTTTATAGGGCTACACGTTCTGTGCAATGTGATTTCCAATATATACATATATATACATATATGTGTGTGTGTGTGTGTGTGTGTGTGTGTGTGTGTGTGTGTGTGTGTGTGTTTGAAACCACCAAATAAAAGTATATTTGTTTTGTATACATAAGTCTTAACAGTGTTTATCAACAGAATCTAAGGCTAAATAAAAAAAGTGACGCATCAGCGCGTCACTTTTATTTGTACGTGTAACAATTTTCTGTGGCCATTTACAAAAAAATACTTTTGACTTTGCCGGGTCATCCATTTGTCCACTAGAATGAGTGTCTGCAACTAATTAACAGGTGCTTAACTTTCCAAGCTGTATGTCTGAGAAAATAATAATGTCTTCCTCCCTCGTCACTTTTTTCTAAAAAAAATATTACAAAAAGATCTACCTCCCTCGTTAATTTTGAAATAAATGTCATTTGGGAACGACATCATCGCTATATAACAAAACAACTAGAATTATTTATCAAGATTATTATAGTTCCTAATCGGTGGGTAAAATCGTCGAGCTGAAACTCGACTCCTCTACAGTTGCCATTTTGTAGATTTTATTCAATGTACAGAGTGTCTGGTAGCAGAATCACCCTGTACTTGCCTCGACTTGGTGATATATCTTTATACTTACGGATTGTTGTTGTAGCCACATCTGTGCTTTAAGTAGAGATGCACTGAAGGGTTCAAATACCGCACTTCCCACAAGTCCAGACTGTCTGACGATATCTGGGACGACGTCTTTCATGTCTGTGGTTAATGGAGCAATACACACTGACATCAACCTGGTCTTGGGAACTGATGCGTTGTACATTTTACACGTGTTTCGCAACGTGACAAGTTTTATGTGGAGATTAAAAGTTTACAATTAATTATGTCAAATTAGATCATACGTACGTATTTCTTCATGTTTGGGCTCCCCGAGGACGTAGAAGATTCTGATGATCTGACAGTTTCGTCTGAACAGACCAGTTCTGCTTGCTCCCAGTTCCACAAAGCTCGTCTTCTCGGGATCACGGTCAGTAGTGAATCCCGAATACTTTATGTTTGCTGTTTCGATGTTTATAATTGAGCCTGAAAGCAGAAATATAATATTCGTCTTATATCAATACGAAAATATTACATTCATCAGTTTTATGACAAGTTATTACGTATACCTAAGTAATCACTGTTTGACTTTCATTTGAGTGTCATAGAAATTTAGGCTCTTGTGTGTGCAACGTTCGAAGTAGCTACTGGCCCGGACGCCAACTGAATGTGAATCAGGGCCCCGTTTCACAAAGCTCTCGTAAGCCTAAGATCTCGTAACTTTTCTCGTAGTATCCGTAGCTCCTGTGTTACAACATAGGAGGCACAATGGCTATGAGAAAACTTACGAGATCTTAGGCTTAAGAAAGCTTTGTGAAACGGGGCCCTGGCTAGTAATATATTGGTAAGCTAGCTGGAAATCTCAGACAAGTTGTTCTTTTTTTAATACACATGAATATAACGAAGTCAGTTAATAAGGTTTTAAGATTATCTTTTGCACTAGAATTGAGCAACACATTACAGCAGTTTTTTTCAACCTGTATGTAACTATTTATATTGTTTCCAAAGGACCGTAACCTGCCATCATTATTCACCAAACATCACACCAATTCTGACCGATGTGCATTTTAATATTGATACTGGACCAGTGAAGTATAATGTGGGCTAGTAACATTTTTACTTTACTTTACTATTCAAAACTGATTCATACACTCCATACAATGGAATAAATCCCGAAACAATAATATCTAAAATCGTAAAGGTCTTTGAAGTGATATCATGGCGCAGTGCACCGCTACAATTTCCTGTTCAGTCCACCAAAATATCGTCGTTTCTGAAATCATTTTCAACATAACATTTTAGCTATTGCATTGCAAACGATGTTCGAAATTAATCACTTGCTAACCAGTCACCCCAATGAAATACGAAAATAAGCCTCTGGGGTAAAAACAGGGGCAGCAATACTACAACCTTGCAGTGGCGATTTCTTCAGGTCTTCGTTTAATCTATCGATGGTCCTTGCAAGTCCTTCAAACGTTGTGATGATATCCGTTGCCCTTCTGCGTGTCCAGTAATGCATCTGGGGTGTGTGGAACATGTTGCCGTACTGATACGCCTGTAATTCCACTTCCTTAGTGGCAGGCACAACATTCTTTAGTCCGAGCTGTTGAGGGGGGGAGTTGCTCTGCTTCCGAGTTAACCACATCCTAACGAAATCAAAGAGCATCTGATATCTGGAATATACACTCTGTTTCTAATATTAGCTATGTCAGGAAACTGAAATCCATCCGGTGCTACGATTTCCACCTGTATCACAATGCATGATTTGTTTAAAATGATGTACTCCTGGCTATGGCAAGTGGATCTTTGCAGTGATGCGAGACATTCTTATGAGCAAAACCCTTTTTCCTGTCTGTACTATGAAATGAGTGGTCACAGATAAAATGGATAAGTGGATGTATTAAAGAAATACCTCAATCCCAGCACGTAGACGTTAAATCCATAGGTAGACTGGTGTATTTTCATTGAATCCAGGTCAATGTAAGGGCCCTTATCCACCTTCCTCTCTACTGTCTCACACTTCCAGCATTGCAGGCCCGGGTTGGCCTGAAGCCATAGATTGGCGCCTTGCATGATGTCACTGAAAATTTTTCATAACGTCTACGTGAGATCTGGCATAGTCCGACATAGATCGAGGAGGTATTCAACTGTAGATGTATACTGTATACGTTAGAGCAGGTAATCGGTACCACAATACCTGGTCTGTATCATTGCAACAGGTGGCTAATTAACTGTGTGCTGTATCCATGTAACCTCTCTAAACCAACAGTGAAAGTTATGTCTTATCAGTATAACTGATTAACTGTCCTAGGGCAATTATTTCTATTAATAAATAATGAAATTGTGCTTATTTTGATAATCCCCATCATGCCTAATATATTACACACGTATTAAACAAGCATGCTCCCGTTGTGTAAGCCTTTTACCCACCTTCCCTACGGTGGTTATCTAAATACATACATTGTAAGGGTGTTTAACCTATACATAACCCCCACGTCCCATCTATCCAGCGCACTGCTCACTCCTCGCCTGTTACCTCTTTCAGTACAACTGAACTGAGATGTAGTTGTAGTGGGATGTGTGTGTATGTGTGTGTGTGTGTGTGTGTGTGTGTGTGTGTGTGTGTGTGTGTGTGTGTGTGTGTGTGTGTGTGTGTGTGTGTGTGTGTGTGTGTGTGTGTGTGTGTGTGTGTGTGTGTGTGTATGTGTGTGTGTTGGAGACAACCTGTTAAACTGCAGCGTGGTATCCCAATGAGTTGGAACTATGAAATACACATCACTTACCTAAACTTTTGAAAGACTGGGGCTATGTTCGCATGCATATTCCCTGCATTCAGGATGCGAGGCATGATGTCGATGTAAGCCAGGGGAGGTACCTCCGGCTGTCCTTCGATAACAGACGACTGATTTGAACCCATAACTTCTTCATAGGACGGTGGCGCCTCCACCCCTTGAGGGAGGACCGGGGCAGGGGGAGCCACTGAGGTAGACGCATCTGGCTGACTTGTTTGTTTGGGCTCCATTTGAATGGACCTTCAGTGATAAAGACCGTAGTAAAACAGATGACCATTAAACAGGATGATATGAGCAGAATCATACAGGCATCGAAATAGCGGAAGATTTTAGTGAGTGAGTATTGCAGCACGGGGACAGCAAGATTCACCAAGGTTTGTATTCGAATCCAGGCCTTTAGCGTTTCAGATGAGCGCACTTTAACTATGTGATAGTTATGATCACCTTCGTTTAACATGGTAATATTACAATTCAGTTGTAATAAAGGGAATATCGGTTTTGTATAATGCCAAAGTGTTTTTGTTTTAAACAAAATACGGAAGCTTGAAAACAGAAAAAACCTATGTTCCGAATAGACAAGATAACAAGACTAACTTCCGGCGATGTTCATATTCACGTGAAGGAGTGTCGAACAGCAATTGTAAGCAGTGTCGCACAGCAATTGTAAGGAGTGTCGCACAGCAATTGTAAGCAGTCTCGCACAGCAATTGTTCGGAATGTGGGATTTCAGGATTAATGAATGAGTTTGATTTTACGCCTTTATTAGCAATATTACTGCCGTGTCACGGCAGGAGACCCGAGACTTCACATACTGTACCCATGTTGGGAATCGAGCCCAGATGGTCGGTGTGACAAGTGAACACTTTAGCCATTAGGCCAGGCCCTGACTAATTAGGTATCAGTGTACGGATCACGGAAAAGGATGTCACAACATTCTTTTCCCAGGGCTTCCTCGTACGATATAAGTCAACAATATCCAGAGAATGGCGCTCACTAAACCTTTCCCTGAGACAACTTACCTGATTCACTTTAACCGACGAAATTTGTACTAAACGATTATTCACTGAGATATCCCAATAATATGTTCCACATAGCCAGTGATATACCCCATGCCTTGCGCAAGTGGCGCGGTCCGAAAATAGCTGTCCGCCATATTGAAGGTCGTTGTCACTGACAACTGTAAACAAAATAGACTAGTCGCATGACAAGCGCTGTCGTCAGATTTGGCTGGCGTATATTATCGGACGCTATGAGGTTGAAGTGCATTTACTTACGATGGTTATATGCATACATAGTTGACAGATCACTGGAATCACTAGCCTTCGCAAATATGTGGAACTATATTTCTGTGCTGATCTGTTTGTACGATCAGTTTGACATTTGAGCTATACTGTACCCATGACTATATTAGTAACTGATTTTATCATTAACTTTGGGATTGAAATGGCTGTGCATACCACAGCTGCCTGAACAGAGAGAGAGAGAGAGAGAGGGGGGGGGGGAGAGAGAGAGAGAGAGAGAGAGAGAGAGAGAGAGAGAGAGAGATTCGTGTCCATGTGTTGAAAATTGTAAATACGAACTGTGGGCGTACTGTTGTGTCACATATGTTATGGTCTGTGTATGTGTGTTGGTTGCTTTTGTTGTGTGAGAGTGTGTTTGTGTTTTGTTGGGTTTTTTTTTTAGAATATATAGTATACAGTATACAGTATACACAGTTTCTTCCTACACAGTACACAGTATGCAGTATACACAGTTACTTCCTACACTAAATGATCGTATGGATTAGATATCAACGTTTCCGACATTCTACAAATGACAGCAAAGAATATGCATGTGTCTCGCGTATGTGCGAACCGTGATTGCGTGTGTGTCTCCCTGTGCGCGCATGACTGTATGTGTATACGTGCGTCTCCCGTATGTGTAAGTGTGTGTATATGTTTGTGCTTTTATTATGCATCTGTTTCTCTCTGTCCGTCCCTGTGCGTGCGTGTGTGTCTGTCTGTCTGATGGCCATGTCATAATAATCTGTGGCCACGTGTCCATTACACGTTATGGCACAATGTGGCGTGTCACTGTCACATTTTAATTCGGACTCTGAAGGTGAGTACCTTCTAAAATGTCAAGATTAAAAGCCAAATGAAGCTAGGTGCCTAGGTTAATCATAAGACACAATGTCGCATGTATCATGTGAAAAACACCCACTTTTCAATACGCTGAAGATTTCATAATACTTCACCCAGACTGTGATTTCTGGTGACACATTCGTTAATGATCCAGTACTTTTCTTCTGCATTTACAGTCAAATACTGATGTGTCGAACTTCGAAATACCAAACTTACGCTTATCTCGAAGTGGAAGGAAACTTGGTCACGAGTAATTCATCCTTTGTCATCGATGTACTTACGTAGGTGACTTGAGCGTCTAAAGAACGGTGTGGTAAATTTACTTTGCGTTCACACTGAAATTATGTACCGTGAAACAGTAAATAAATATACTGAACTGTCTACTTTTTCTCTGAACTTCCACAGAGAAAGATGTTCTATTATCTCGGGGGCTTAAGAAGCCAAACACATTATCAGATACTAAAATGTATCCAATTAAAGGATAAATTCTCTTATCGACTTTGAGCTGCCAAATCTCTGACCTGTATGATTAAGGGGAGATAACTCTTATAGCTCTAGGTAATCAGTAGAAACTCGCGGTAGGACGTTAACGTCTTGTCGATGTAATGGGCACGGGCAGATAAATCCAAGGTTCTTCCACTTAGCACATGGTACCAGAGAAAGAGTCAAGGAGAGGTGCAGTGAAATATTTAGGCAAATATCCCATCCACCCTTCCATTCAATTTTATAATTTTAATCTGCTGTTGTGTTACAACTATGTATATATGTCCATGTGGGATTTAAATAGGCAGGATACTTTGTGGATTCATTTATTTCAGCTTGTGAGTCTTCATTGCCAGAGGCGTAGCACATGACATTCTTGTGGATCCCCTCTGAATGGAGCCATCTGATCTCTTATGAACATTGATTAAGAGGCATTGAATTGAAGGTGGTCAAGAAGGAATGTCACAAATTTCTGTGGTTGGTCTGGTGAGGTTATAATTACCATATATTTTTACATGGAAGTTAATTCAAATTATTGTTTGCTGTTCGGTACAGTTTGTGTTGGCGGTATTCTCTCGGCAGATGCTCACACTACCTACTAGTTCTAAGCATAGGTAGGGTATATGGCTGGGCTCCCCGCTCTTATCATACTACTGGGGGGAGGAGGGGGGATTTGTGTTAGCACTCTGGTCTTACGATGTGGTGGCCCTCGGAGCCTGAGTGATGCATCATACCGGGTCTTGGCCGAGAGAAATGGTGTCTATGTGGTGGCCCTAGCACTCATATGCTCTCATTGTCATTGGCGGAAATAAGCTTGCGGCTCTCCTAGGGGATCAAGGGTGGTGTTAGGGTTGTGAGCAGTTGCTGGGGGTTTATATATAGTTTATATTCAGGAATAAACTGTGCCCATTATTCCCAAATCACTTCTTTGTTGTTTGTGCATTAGCGTTTTAAAGGAAAACTAAACTCAATTTTTTGGTACTCTTTCTATCACTGCATACGAAAGACTTTTGGTTAGTTATAAACGAAACACCATTTTTTTAAAAAAAACAAACTTGTGGTTAATTAATACCAAGCGCTTAAATGTTGCTAAAAAGCCGTCTGCCTCTCACTCGCCCGCAAATGAAACCGCAGACAGGTTACGTAACTCTGTCGCCAGAGCCCTACAGTGACGTCATAGAACGATCTCCTGTTAAATGTATAGAAAATGTGTAGGAGGCTCGTCATTTTGCTGATTTCTCGACGTCTCACCAAAGACATGCCGAATTGTTGTGTTGTCGTCAATTGTTCCTTGGGGTCGGGTGATGGTGTCACTATGCACAGATTTCCACCACACTCCGTAGTTTGTGCTTAAATTGGTTGTTAGTGTGTGCGAAGTGAGCGTTGTGGAAGCCTGTGGTATATACTAAATCGGATGTGTTCGCCCCTACCACCTCACTTCCAAACTACTTTTTACTGGTAGTTAAATATGCATTTGAATCATGGCCAAGAGGATTTTGCATGACACAACTTTTAACATAAGGACTTCTTCCAAGGAAGCAAGGTGGGGGGTCGAAGTGACATTTATATTGCAAGCAATGCTATATTGACCTCCACATCACTTCCAAGAGTGAAATTGTTATGTTATAAGCAATATCATACAAAATCCTAATGTCCATCAATAAAATACATATTTTACTACCATTAGAAAGTAATTGTCCTTTTGTAAATCGGTGAAAACAAACTTAAATAGCATTCATGCCAAGACTGGGCGCCGCCATTTTTGAAGATCGTGAAGTGAAATCCATTTGAATTAATGAGATTATGTATGGTTTGTTCTCATGAAGTTAGAAAATCCAAACTACATAAACATGTATTTGAATCATTACCAAAAGGAGTTTGCATGACACAACCTGTAGTGAGGTTGGGGTCGAAGTGAAAATACTGCGCGATAAATATCTTCATCTGATAAATTTACTTGGTTTGTAACGTTCACTCACCAGTATGTAGACACTTGTCAATATACGTCTTTATACTTGGTCTCATAATCCTAATTACTTTATAATCATACTTGTATGCATTTTGAAACTTAATAAAAAGAAGCGATCTGCGAATGTATAACAGCAATGTAACATGTAGACATTTCATAGTTTGTCTATATGAATCATAATTCGCACGCACGCCCTAGTGTATGTCGTCTCCGTGATTACGCTTCACGACGAAAACAATGATTCTGTTGAAAGCTACGACAACGTATTAAAAACAAAAATGCAAATATTAAAATTAAAGTAATAGGAGCAATGTTAGGCTATTACCTTCTTCGAGGAATGTATCCATCAATATCCACAAAAACAAGTGATATATAATTCCCAAGTGATGTGTCTTTTAACTAATATACGAAAACGTGATGTATCGTTTCAGGTATTTCACATTGCTGTATAGTTTCATTGGTTACCCAAGATAGAACACCTGGCAACTAATTGCATAATGTGCGTCATTCTTCTTAAAAAGTTATTTAGTTAACCAATAATGAGCAATCAATCAGCGTATTGGCGGTTATCCTTTGAAAGAAGGGTGTTGTTTTACATAGACACAGACACGACAGAGTCTATTCAGTATAGATTAGTAAATGTACATACATAAACACTACCTTTGACAAATTCCCCCATTTAAATCCCCATAAAACTAATTAATCAATCAGCTTGTTATCGGTTAATCCTTTGATCGATCCAGACGAAAGAAATGCCAAATGGAGGCCTTTGGCGGGTAATCTAAGTGGCGTTACCACTAATTTTACCTGTTATAAATTCATTAACTAAGCATCAAGTGAATGATGACAAATAACGTGTAGGTTTATACCACCTAACACGGTTACAACCTCGCGACACCAAGTGATTTTGACAGAATCGTCTATTAAAACAAGGGTTGTAACTCGAAAACTAGGCAAAGCAGGAGACAAAACTAAATGATAGTAGATTGTGAGAACATATAACATATAAACGAAATAGTTAAACCTCTGAAATGTAGATGAATACTGCACAGACCCTCATTTCTATACCCACTATTACGTCACGGAGACGCGACGCTCTGATTGGTTGAAATTTCGTTTGCGGTTGAGAATTGTGCACTGTTGACAAAAAGGTCGATTTAAGGTAATTAAAGATCGAAATGAGCAGTTTTAATGACGGGGTTTCATTTATAACGATGTCAACAAATGATTTTGCATTTGATCCCTATTAAAGTATATGTGACCTTTAAAAGCAGGTCGTAAGATGATAAATTGTATGGACTGCTCTTCCATTAGATCTGTCACAACATCAACCACCCTCGAAGAAAGAAAGAGAATCTGTTTGGTGGAACGACATGTGTACATGTAATGACGACAAAGTCTGGTACTAACATTTTCAAACGAACAAAAGGGTGTTCGATCTTATCCGCAAACAACTACAGGATTGATTAAAAGCTACAGTGACGAAGCTGTTCACCAACTTTTGGATGTACGAATCGCAATACACAGGAATGCTTCAGCTTTAGAATTTAGGCCTGTGGGTGAGTGAGTGAGTGAGTTTAGTTTTACGTCGCACTAAGCAATATTCCAGCTATATGGCGACGGTCTGTAAATAATCGAGTCTGGACCAGACAATCCAGTGATCAACAACATGAGCTTCGATCTGCGCAACTGGGAACCGATGACATGTGTCAACCAAGTCAGCTAGTCTCACCACCCGATCCCGTTATCCGCCTCTTACGACAAGCATAGTCACCTTTTATGGCAAGCATGGGTTGCTGAAGACCTATTCTACCCCGGGACCTTCACGGGTCTAGGCCTGTGGGATAGTTGCTTGATGTTGAGAAGTCCACTGATTGTAAATGCATTAATGTTTCTGCAATTTGTCAGACTATGTGATGTTTGGCTTGTGGAATAAGTAACTTTTTCCCTAAATGAAAATGACATGACACAATGTTCTCAGTGTGGAAATTTACACATGTATAAATATAGTTTTACACCTGGTAGTAACCACATGTGAGCTGCTCCAAGTGTATATTTACACACGTAAATAACTTCATGAATGCATTTACAAACACTGAAACTTCCAAAACCAAATACACCAGTGATAAGGAACCATATCTTGTATACCACACAAGTAAACTCTATTATTATTCACACTTTCAACATTACTCACTCTACATCAATTCAATGTGAACATAAAGTAAATCTACCATTATACACAAATATTGCACATGTGCATATGTACTTATATGAGTAATTTTTTGTGCTTGAAAACTTGTGTCAGCGCCTAAAATCATGTTTAAGAAAAATCACTTCACTTAGTGAAACGTTATGACTGAACCTTGCTTATGGACATCATCACTTTAAATAGCAAACTTTTAAGATGCAGTGTGTACAGTTTCTAAATGAAACACGTTACAAAACAAGAGATAACGACGTTATGCGTATCCGCAATAACAACCTTAAGCTTAATAAGGAAATAGGGGAAAATGACCGTAAACCAATTATTAATAACGGAACCAATTATGAACACTAATGTATGCTTAGGTGTGCACGTAGGTGCATGTGAAAGGGGCAATCTGATACCCACGCTGCTAAGTTATTCGACCAGGTTAGGAACAACACTCAACCTGAGGAAAAAGGACGGGTTCAAAACAGGGCCCACTTGCACAAAGCGATCTTAGCGCTACGACTGTCTTAAGGCTATGTTGAAGAATGGGAGTTACAATCATTGTAGCGCTAAGATCGCTTTGTGCAAGTCAGCCCAGATGGTTACTTTGATAAGTCTGTTACACGTCAACATGTAGAAATGATCGATATTGTGGACAGTGTAAATCAAATAGCCGTGATCTAGCACTTGACATCATAGGATGCACTGCTCTCTTCGCTGTAGGAACAATGGGGTAGCCTTGTGGTTGCCTCGTTAGCTCGTCTTAGGGGTACTGTGTGCTAAGCTCATTTTGGGTGTCCACAGCTAGCCGTGATATTACTGAAATATTGCTGACAGCGCTCTTCGCTGAGTGTTGTACCCACATTTGACAAAATTTCACATTATGCAATGATAACATGCTCAATCAAAGTTTTCATTCTGATTTATTATGTTGCTCACATTTAATTAAATGGCATTGAGGACATTGATGTTGAAATCAGCTTTTGCCCTGCCCGTTCCATTACGCGACTTCATCTTGGCTACTGCCAGGTACCTCCCAGCTTGGGTCGATGTCACTGACCGGAACCGGAAGTGGACCTCTCTTTCGAAGTAGCGTTTAATATCAGCAACTGGTTCGACCTTTTGCCTACTTTTCATCAGAGTGATATTTGGA
This sequence comes from Haliotis asinina, assembly GCF_037392515.1. NCBI lineage: Eukaryota > Metazoa > Mollusca > Gastropoda > Lepetellida > Haliotidae > Haliotis > Haliotis asinina. The sequence continues at coordinate 37,976,398 of NC_090281.1, read as the reverse complement.
TACTCATACAATGTTTCACCCCATATATCTTCAATCTCACTGCCCCCAAAAGCCTTCAATTCCACATCGATGTCGCCGCCATTTTCAACATAGTAATTTCTCTCCACCTTGTCAAAAACAACTGACTTTTCAGCAAAGAAATGGGAAGCAGGTGGTGGTTGGAGAAATAGCATGTATGTGACCCTGACCCCCGCAAACAATACACATGACCTTGTCAAACTGAAGCCATTGGTGACTTTCAGAATTCCACGGGGTAAGTCACCGGATGAATTGTAATTCACGTTTACACGTCGCACATTGTACCTTGGTTTATCAACAGCAAACAGCTCATCCAAATTAAGATCATCATCAAGTGTGGGAGTATAAACTTCAAGGAATTCGGGGTCAGACTTGGCAGTTTTGGTCTGGATTCTTGGAGGGGTTATACAGTCATTGATGCTGGTAAACTCCGCTGTAAGGCCATGCCATGTACCATGGCCAATGTCTTTTGTTTTGAACGTTGTGCGGACAAGGATGGGATCTCCGGCGTTGTAGATGACACGATCCTTTGGAGTCACTTTATACTCGTATGTGGGGATGTACTCCTAGAAGTCAAGAAAAGATAGCGAAACAGCAATAATTATGGACAACAATGGCAGAATGACCTCTTGTAACCACCCTTAATCCTTAAAGGTGACATGCAACCAAAACATCAAACATAATTAAAACACAGTTATCACTTATTCATGATTCATAAAATGCATTGATGATTGAGAAAAAAACCCAAATAAACAAAATTATGAGCGTATAATCGCAAATCAAAAGTGCAATATTTTGTTCGTGGGTTTACCTCCCTCGAAACGAAGCAGCCCAGTCAGGGCCGGTTGGCATGCACTCAAGTCTAACGAAGCCTTCTCAATGGCCACTGGTTATTTTGGCTTATAGCCGACTGTTTGTTTATGTAACGAGCAGATTATTTACTTGTTTGTGTACACAACCGACATTAGACTACTGCGCACGACCTTATATTCCAGGCAAGCATATCGTTTCAAGCTCCGCGAACCTATTCACTGCGCATGCATTATGAGCACAGCGCAGCACAGCTGTTGTAACCACTTTTTTCCCCAGCGCTGGGGGAAAAATACACTCTCCTACCCAGAGTTCCATGCGGCCAGCCAGCAAAGTATCTCTGACACAGGCCAGAAAGATGTCGATTTCTCACATCTTGCACAGTCCATTTAATATTACATACACAATTTCTTAACTTCTTTATTTTTAATGAGTCTACATTTCTAATTAAACATCGTTGTAAAATGGTTTAGTTTTACTGAGAAACTATCCTAAAACGTGTAACACTATTTCGATTTGCGCAGCGATCCTTTGTTTACACGGGTTGTACGGCTCTACGTGCTGTCATCGAAGCTTTATGGAGTACAAACGATGCAGCCTGTTTGAAATATAAATACGTTTGTCATAAACTTTACTGCTGCAGTTCTTGTCGAATATTTACGTAACAGTGTAAAACAATATGAAAACCTCTCCGAATCGTTTGCGTTATGCCAGCCTCGGCCTATTTACAAACAAGGGAAAAGTCCGGTCACCTGATATGCAAATTAGCCTGAGGCAATGATGTTATGCTAAGTCATCGCTGCGCCGGAGTGTGGGAATATTAATGCATCGTTTGAACTCCGATTTCGTGGGCATTTTTTTACATCGCGTTTTTTTCAACTTTGTAGTTTGAATTGGCATTTTTGATGATTTGTTTCTATAAGTGCATATCAAAAGGTATCAGAATCTGCAAAGTTGTCTTGTACGTTGCATGTGACCTTTAATGAAATACGACTGTACATCCTTTTCTGAGAAAGTGATGACTCATTTAGGTCATGTGTTACATTATCACCCATGCAGGTGAAGCGTAATATCTGTTTGATATTTATATTTGAACAGTGCGCAGCTTAGTGATTCTCGACGTTGATTGGTCGATCGTACATTGTACATTTTCACTAGATGCCGGAACTAGTTTCACACCAATTTCATGTTTTGCAATGAAAAGGAATGTCTAAAGCAGACAAAATCGTCATTTTGTAAACAAACATGGCTATTCAGTTGAATGCAATCAACGTCAATGACCTGGTCAAGGTGGATGGAGACATTACTGGACGTGTAACGAGAATAATACACCCACTGAATTCGAATTCCTTTCATGTGTATGGTAAATGATAGTCGCAAGGTATAGACTGAAAGTTTTGCAAGAAACGACACCCAGTGAGCATGCATTTAAAAATTTCGCCAAAGGTCATAAATGACTTACTGCAAGATGATTTTGATCCCCTCAATCGAAAACAACACCAAAAAATAACATTACATGTTTGTGTTCCTGTTTTATACCCTGGCTTTGAAACATTGGCTGCGAAGGAATACCAGGACTAGGACTAAATATAAGTTTATTGTTCCTGACAAGGACAAGCAAAATGTTTATAAACGTTCATAATTGTGTATCGTGTTCGTAAGAAATGGTTCATCATTGCAGCGTTTTATAGTTCCCTTGCGGATTTTCACTGTTGTATAAGTTAACGTTAAACTAGTGACAGGTTCTTGCTGTTTTGTATCCAACAACAGTCACCCAATTTTTACACGAGTAGGCCAGATCGACGACACATTTCCGACCTTCGAATAAATATTGACAATATACTCCATTTAACTTTACAAAGGGGAGTAAAAAAATCGCCTTCATACCAATTTTGAAACTGTTGAATTGTGTTGTTTTTCATACAATTTTCTGCAGTACTATATTCTGGTCTAGTAAGCTTGAGAGATTTGCTTTCTTCCGCATATTAACACAGTCTCGCTGGAGCAGATGTGAACATTCACAAAAGAAGATGCGGCTTTGAGCTCATAACGTTGGTTTCTCGGTTTTATTACAGAATGGGTAATGAACAGAATAACCCACAAGGTACATGTGATTACGGGAAATATGTCCCAAGTGAAATTAATGTTCACTGTCCTGAGCTTTAGCGAAGGGACATGACCATTAACCTCATGAGAGACATATCTCCCCGTAATCACCCGTACCTCGTGGGTTATTTTCTAATGTGGTCAGTCTGTAGGTAACATTGTGTATTCATAGCTTTCGGCGGTGGGAGGCATGCCAATGTGCACTCGTCAGATGGGTACTCATAGTCCATACACTGCAGACTTATATTTTCACTAAATTTAATTCTCTAAGTATTTGTGACGTGTGGTCAGGAAGGCCACGAGATACCTGCCATTGCTTTATATTCCTCATGGCCCTTGCTTTACCATTGAAATCATTTGTTCCATGTACATGTAGCTGGGTATTTACACAAAGTGGTAAAGGTCTTCCATTCTAAGAGTGAATCTCAGTCATTCACTCACCAGCATGGACTTCCCAGGTGATATGGCCACGGCGTTGATGCTGATGGTGACGTCGATGGATTTGCCGGCCAACTGGAGCTGAAGTGATTCGATCTGGAAGGATTCTGGGATACGTATCGACGCCGTCGTGTACGAGTTGCCAACACCGTTGTGTGGCGTTTCAAAACCGAAATCGGCAACATCCGTTCGGAGACCATCATCACCATCTGTACAGAAAACCAACGTGTTCATTTTGCTACAACAATCAGGGATCTTACGACTAATCGAACTGAAGTCGGCAAGTTCGAACAGTTCCAAGTAACACCGGAGCCATGGTGACTCTCAATCCTACACCTACTAATCGCCTTCGAACCTTCGAGCTGGTATGCACATGAAAAGAATGCAAGTACAACTGTTTCCCATACAAAAATAACTCACCCACACCGAGTTTTCCATTGACCCACCATAACGGGGTCACCTGTCTGGGAGAGTCATACTTAACGGTGACGTTCACTGCGCCGTTGTCGTTGGCCAGATAAATCGTCTTCGGGTTAAGCCATTGTTCTTGGTATTCTTCGAAGTTTGAGGACGACAGCTGAACAAAACATATTGTGAAATGCTGATCGGAAAAACACCATCAAAACTGATAAAACATCCCCCAAACTGTATTGATGTGTAGCTGTCCGATAAAACAAATTATTCCCGCTATTCCCGCTTAATCGAAACAATATTAAAGGTCACATGCAACGTAAAACACAACTTTGCAGATTCTGGTACCTTTCGGTATGCACTTACCGAAACAAATCATAAAAAATGCCAATTCAACCTATAAAGTTGAAAAAATCGCGATGAAAAAAAAGCCCGCGAAATCGGAGTTCAAACGTTTCACTAAATTCCCCCCAGCGCTGGGGGGAAAACTGGTTTCAACAGCTGTGCTGCGCTGCGTCCATAACGCATGCGCAGTGAATAGGTTCGCGGAGCTTGAAACAGTATGCATGCCCAGCGTCTGAGGTCGTGAGCAGTAGTCTTATCTTGGTTGTGTACACAAACAAGTAAATGATCTACTCGTTACGTAAAAAAAACTTGTTGATTGTGGTAAGCAGTCTCTGTCACAGAGAAAGCTCAGTGTCTGGTTTATTCACACCTATATGTCTGCCTGCCTGTCTGCTAAAGACAACATGCAGTACACAGCTTCAATCATTGACCACATGTAATTTGAACTTGACACCTATCAGAGTATACGACATAAAGAAAATCAGTTGATTTATGACTCGTGCACCCGAGTCCCGTGTCTGCCACATTATGTAATTAGGCACGTGTGATACACATGACATGTTTTTATGTCTGTGGGTTGCAAACAAACTACATTCACTTTTTTCGGATGACTGGATCTGACGGAAACTGGTGCAAACTCTTGTCAGTTTCAAGTCCTGCCTTGTACTTGGACGAATGACAGATTCCAGCCACGCAGTAGTTTACCATCTCTACTGATGTCATTTTTGATTGGATCGAGCGCAAATTCGGAGAACATGTATTTTCAAAACCCAACATCTCTATATACATTCTTCATGGATAACGACTTGTTTTAGTGTGTATGATTTTGTTTGACAACAGTATATGAATCCATACTGAAACGACGCATCAAGTACACAAAAAGAAGTTGTTATCCATAAAGAATCTTACTTTCTTGTGACTCGCTATACTTCTAAAATGCCCATCAAACAGATCATCTGTCTGTACACACAATGAACCCTCAGCAGATCAGCAAATGAAACAGCCAATCAGAATCCGTCGTTACACTTGAGTGCACATCCAGGTGCTAAGACTGGGTTCGGTCTCCCGACGGCTTCGTTTCGGGGGAAGTAAGCCCAAGTACAAAATATTGCACTTTTGAATCGCGATTATACGCTTATAATTTGTTTATTTGTTTTTTAAAAAGCAGCAATGTATATTATATGTCATGAATAAGTGATAAATGTGTTTTAATTATGTTTGATTTTTTGGTTGCATGTGACCTTTAAGCTTGAAGCAGTAGCTGAAAACAAAATAGGAATACGACGCACATTGCTCACGCACCACAACCGAATAACAGTTCCTTGTTGTTTCATTCTACGCCTTTGAAGCATCAAGCTAAAGCTTGACAACACAATGTGTATATTCCAACCGATACCAATTTCAGAGTTGTCAAATTGATGTCGAGAAATAGGATCTACCACTATTCTCGCCAACTTACCATCAAACTTTCGGTGTTGTCAAACTCGTGTTTGAAGCTGAAGACGCAACAAAACAAAGTCAACAAAATTGTCACGTGACCGTACCGATAGAGACATGACACTCAAATGACATGAAAGTTTGACAACATGTGTTTGACGGGTGAAAACGCGAGTTTGACAACTTTTTAAAATTTCAACAACTTGTGTTCTCAAACTTTAGAAGGCCGCTTAACAATAGTACTAAGACATCAACAATAAGAATTTGCATATAACGCTGTATAAAGACAAGGTTTATTGTACGAGTATATGTATATCAACACCTCGCCATTGGCCTGGTCCAAAGTCCGTTATTTACTGACGACAGACCTGTAGCTGGTCACCTGCTAAGTGCTGCGTTTTAGAAAAAAACAAATGACAAACAATCAATATCTCGTTTAAACGTATGTTTGACTACCGTTTGAAAACGATGCAGTTGTAAAAAATTATTCGTATGCATTTTGGTAGATTTCTACATTGCGTACAACACGTCACAATTTAATTCTGGACTCACAAAAGTCCAGAAACTCTCAGCACTGTGGCCACTCTCTCACAGGGAATTTCGCAAAATTAAACAGACAGTTGTTATGTATATGTGCTAAGGATGAAAAAATGAAAAATATTTTTTTCGAAAACTCAAAATTTAAACTCGCTCGCCCATGGGCGAACAGTGGCCAATGGGTAGGCCCATGGGCAGGCCCATGGGCGAAAGTGTTTGATTTCATCCAGAATAAATGTTTTGGAGGTTGTAAATGAATGTAAAAATGTTAATAAGTATCATGACACAAATTTCAGCTTGTTGTGACTTGACTCTGCTAACTGACAGCGATTTTGAAAAATCTCGCCCACAGGTGACAAACATATTGGCCCATGGACGAGAATAATTAATTTTATTGAAACTACATGTTTTTTTCCAGGCTTTGCAGTTTTTCAATAAATGAACGTGTATTTATTAGTGTCGTGACACGAAATTAAGCTTATTTTGACTTAATTCGGCTAATTTAAAGTGATTTTTCAAAACGCCTCGCCCATGGGCGAAAACCATTTGGCCCATGGGTGAGAATATTTACTTTTACTCAAAATACACCTTTTCCCATGTTTTGGAGGTTGTGAATGGATGAAAGTATGTTCATAAGTATCATGTCACAAAATTCAACTCATTTTGAATTAATTCCGTTAATTTAGAGCTATTTAACAAAATCTCACCCATGGGCGAAAAACATTTTGGCCCATGGGCGAGAATATTTCCTTTTACCCCAAACACACCCTTTCCAATATTTGGAGGATGTAAATAAATGAAAGTACATTTATGAGTATCATGAGTATCATTTTGACTTAATTCCTCTAAATGAGAGCAATTTTGAAAACTCTCGCCCATGGCAGAAAGACATTTTGGCCCATGGGCGAGAATATTTGCCTTCACTCAAAATACATCTTTTCCTGTGGTTTGGAGGTGTAAATGAATGAGGATATATATATGAGTATCATGGCACAAAAGTCAACTCATTATGACTTAATTCTGCTAATTGAGACCGATTTTCAAAAACATCTCGCCCATAGGCGAAAAACATGGGGCCCATGAGCGAGAATTTTTCCTTTTCACTCCAAATACATCTTTTCTAATGTTTTGGAGGATGTAAATGTATGAAAGTGTCATTGTGAGTATCATGACACAAAATTCAACTGATTTTGACTTAATTTTGCGAATTCAGGAAGATTTTTAAAAATATGCCAGAATAATCACTTTTACTCAAAATACATCTTTTCCCGTGTTTTGGATTTTGTAAATGAATGAGGATATATTTGTAAGTATCATGGCACAAAATTCAACTCATTTTGACTTAATTCTGCTAATTTGTAACAAGTACAAGAATCTGGATTTCCACTTAAATTTTCATAGCTTTTTTTTATTGTCTTGGGGGTTGTAAATTTATGAATGAAAGTGTGTTTATAAGTATCACGACAAAAAAAATGAAATCATTCCGGTCTAAATTCGACTAATCTCTCTCGTGGACGAAAATATTTTCGCTTGCTCGTTTTCTATATTTTGCAAACATAAGGTTTAAAAATAGATGAAATTCTAATGAAAATTCAGTTTAATTTCGTGAGTTTAGTTTTATGTCGCACTCAGCAATATCCCAGCAATATGGCGGCGGTTTGTAGATAATCGAGTTTGGATCAGACAATCCAGTGATCAACAGCATGAGCATCGACCTGCACAATTGGGAACTGATGACATGTGTCGGCAAAAGTCAGCGAGCCTGACCACCCGATCCCGTTAGTCACCTCTTACGACAAGCATAGTCGCCTTTTATGGCAAGCATGGGTTGTTGAAGCCCTCTTCTACTCCAGATCTTCACGGGTTCCGAACACAGAGCTTTACTTCCAGCAACATATACAATACACTTAGAATACTAAGCCTTGAGATTCTTTTGAATTTAGGTATTCTATAAATATAACAAAATTCAACCTATATCTATGAAGTTATTTGTGAAAGCCCTAATCAAGAGTGACCAAACTCCAGTGACTATGCTGGGACACATTAATAAATGGTGCTGTGAGATCTTTAAACTGTATTGAAATATGTCTTGTCAATTCCATTGACATTCGCCAAATGTACCTACCTAGTAGTTTTAAAGGTCACATGCAACGTAAAACACAACTTTGCAGATTCTGGTACCTTTCGGTATGCACTTACCGAAACAAATCATAAAAAATGCCAATTCAAAAGTTGAAAAAAACGCGATGAAAAAAAAGCCCGCGAAATCGGAGTTCAAACATTTCACCAAATTCCCCCCAGCGGGGGGAAAACTGGTTTCAACAGCTGTGCTGCGCTGCGTCCATAACGCATGCGCAGTGAATAGGTTCGCGGAGATTGAAACAGTATGCATGCCCAGCGTCTGAGGTCGTGAGCAGGAGTCTAATCTTGGTTGTGTACACAAACAAGTAAATAATCTACTCGTTACGTAAAAATACTTGTTGATTGTGGTAAGCAGTCTCTGTCACAGAGAAAGTTCAGTGTCTGGTTTATTCACACCTATATGTCTGCCTGCCTGTCTGCTAAAGACAACATGCAATACACAGCTTCAATCATTGACCACGTGCAATTTGAACTTGACACCTATCAGACTATACGACATAAAGAAAATAAGTTGATTTATGACTCGTGCACCCGAGTCCCGTGTCTACCACATTATGTAATTAGGCATGTTTTTATGTCTGTGGGTTGCAAACAAACTACATTCATTTTTTTCGGATGAGTGGATTTGACGGAAACTGGTGCAAACTCTTGTCAGTTTCAAGTCCTGCTTTGTACTTGGACGAATGACTGATTCCAGCCACACAGTAGTTTATAGTATTCCCAGAAATTACTGAGAATCATGTTGCGTCATGTAACTCATTACGTTTATTAACTTCTGGCGTTTTACTTACATAAACATGTTAAAACATCATCCTTTTACAGTCTCAGTCTTGTTTTAGTACTTTGTTAGACCTCCTCGCTCAGCAATGCATGCCTGAATACGCCTAGGCACACTACCCATCAAAGTTTGTAGGTAATCGTGTGACAGGGTATCCCAATATTGGACCACCTCGGCCTTCATATCTTCAATATTTCTCAGTCCCTTTTGGTTTATTCTGTCCTTCATGACTCCCCACACATTCTCAATTGGGTTTAGGTCTGGGCTGTAACTGGGCCAGTCTAAAACTTGAACATTTTCGCCCGACAACCACTGTTTCGTGTAGCGCGCAGTGTGTTTTGGGTCATTATCATGCTGGAAAATCCAATCATCTTCATACAATGTTTGTGCTGTCGGAAGAAGGTGACCATTTAGAATGTCAACGTATCTTGGTATGTTTTGGTCGATGGTAGATAGGTTTGACAGTATCTTTGGTCCAAATTTTCACACAGTTAGGGAAAAGCCAAACAGAACTTTCGTCCGAAAAGAAAACATTATCCCAATCTTGATTTTCATGAGCCCGACACCAGTTTAAACGTTTTTCCTTTTGTGCATCTTTCATCAACGGCGAGGGAATTCCACGTTTTTTCACCCAATTAAGTCTCTGTAATTCCTGCCTAACTGTTTCATTGCATACCTGAGGACTTCCTCTGCTAATCATTTCATTTCTGATGTTCTCAACACTTTTCAATTTGCCCCTACTCACAATCTGCCCAAGTCTTCGGCGATCCACAACACTGAATTTCCTAGGCCGACCTGCCCCTGCTTTGTGTTCTATCCCGGTTCCTGTTTGAATATTCTTCAAAGTTCTGTATACTGTAGACAGAGGAATACCATGTCTACAAGCTAACACTTTAGCATCAGCCTCACCCCTTTCAAAATCATCTAGAATGAGCTTTCTTTTCTCTCTTGCTGTAAATTCTGCCATGTCAACACAGGAAGCCGTCTGCTCAGACAAGGGAGGTAACTCTTGACGTAATGAGCTGCCTTCTAAGCCTTCAAGAGTTGTCTCCCTTATTTAGTATGCTTAGTGCATAGTGAAAGCCCTTTTTTCCAATCTTAGCATCATTAGAAAAAAAACAAAGATTTTCTCAATAATTTCTGGGAACACTGTACCATCTCTACTGACATGATTTTTGATTGGATCGAGCGCAAATTCAGAGAACTTGTATATTCCAAACCCAACTTCTCTATATACATTCTTCATGGATAACGACTTCATTTGGTGTATATGATTTTGTTTGACAACAGTATATGAATCCATACTGAAACGACGCATCAAGTACACAAAACGAAGTTGTTATCCATAAAGAATCTTACTTTCTTGTGACTTGCTATACTTCTAAAATGCCCATCAAATAGATTATCTTTCTGTACACATAATGAACCCTCAGCATATCAGCAAATGAAACAGCCAATCGGAAGCCGTCGTTACATTTGAATGAATAGCCACCCGCTATGACTGAGTTCGGTCTCCCGAGGGTTTCGTTTCGGGGGAAGTAAGCCCAAGTACAAAATATTGCACTTTTGAATCGCGATTGTACGCTTATAATTTTGTTTATTTGTATTTTTAAACGCAGCAATGTATATTATATGTCATGAATAAGTGATAAATGTGTTTTAATTATGTTTGATTTTTTGGTTGCATGTGACCTTTAAGTGTACCTACCCAGTTTAGCATGTTTCGTTTTAATAGTGTGGTCTCCATTTTTAGTAATTCCCATTTGCCCGTCCCGGCTTTTCTTCGTCCGAGGTTTTATGGGGTATTCTCCTATTTGTCAGACCAGAAATTATCTACAACAGGGGTAGGTCACTCGCTTGTTTTCTTTACCATTTGTACTAATTAGTATGCGCCTCCTCATGCTCCAATGCACACAGTGACCTGATTCGTCTCCATCGCAACTTAGGCTGCGTTTAACAGTACTTCAGCCAGTGTACTGTATCAGTCGAAATCTTACAATCAATCAATGAATGAATGAATGAAGAGCAAGAAGTATATGTGAATGAATGAAACAAATAATAAAAGAAAGAAGTACATATGTGAATGAATGTAAGAATAAATGATACATCACGGCCATCCGTTCCAAAACATGCTAAAGAACGCAAAACTATCCTTAGATCACATGTGTTAACATCAGCTTGTTATTGTCTCCCCGGTAACAATTGTCAGACAGGTTAAAACAACAAACTATCTGGTTGACTGCACAGCTGCCTGTTGACGTAGTATACCCACATCACCTACTTTTCCTGCGTAACCTTCATCTACATCACCACCCTTAATATATTGAGCAGAGAGCACAGAAGGCCCTATAGCTGTAACCACTGAACCGTGCTCCGAAGTTCCCAAGTGGGGGTGTCCTTTTCTACCTATTCCATTAATCTTTAAAACATCTAACAAGCTCAACGCATGCATTTGTTTACTCAAACGTGATGTTATACATATCATAAGAGTATTTTTTATGTGTTATTCAGTTGATAAATTATTATTTCATGATACATATATGTACAATAGTTTGCTTCGATTCTGTAACTACCCACATTATGACATTGAGACCATTCTGATTTATCGAGTAAAATACGATTGTATAGTTTTGAGTTTCAATCTTGGCATATTTTAACGGTTTGCCACTTTTGCACTCTACCTTTTTAAAGGGGGGCGTGCATATTTTGGTGGTTTTTAGTATTCCATCTATTCATTTGGATTTATTAATTTATTTGTTTTTGTTTTTGTTTTGTTTCTTTACTGCTAGTGGGCCTGTTAGTCTGCTTTGATAACTGTAAATTTATTCTGACGAGCGGAACATGAAGTGTTGTTATCATGTATGTTATGTATTATTGGTATGGAGCGGCATTGATATGTATGTTTATGCTTGCCAATCCAGTCCCGATTACTTGAGGAGATTAGTTTAAACTATGGATTAACGTATCCATACTATCAGGGATACTCTATATAGGCTCCCTGATACTATTAATGTGTAATCATTATATCGGGCTATGAGGAATACGTAATGTAATCAAGATTGACTTTGCGTTTACTTTTCTATTTTTTAAATAAATTTTCACTATTTTTGCTACACTCGAACAGATTTACTTTGACTTTCGTGATTGTGGTTTCTAAGTATTTTAGAAATTATGTTGTTGAGACAACTGGAACTGTTGATCTGCAGTCTTTCAGAATTCTATATATTCTCCCTTTTTACCAGTTCTCAAAATGAACATATAGCTGTTTACACAAAGGTATCTTCCCGTAAAATAAGTAGGAGGAAACGTGAAGCATAGCAGCTTTACTGAAGCAATAACTGATTGCCATAACTGAAGTTGTTAAAATGATCCTGAAAACTGTCATTTTTAACATTCACCATGCAAGCAATTTTACCAAGAAACTAAATAACTCATTACTAATGGAAGGAGTGAACTGAAAGCCCATTTTATTAACTGAAGTCACTGATTGAACTCGCTAACATCGATTCACTTACATTCTGGTACACGTGTCTTATTTCGTTTCCTGAGGACACACATTTTACTTTTTTTTAAAGAAAATCCGTGTCTAATCCCATAAAACAACTACACCAAACGATTTTGAACCCGACCCAAAACAAAGGTTTAACTTACAGGACTACCTGTAAGATATCCCTTTCTTGATAACGAGTTTAACAGCTACGCCGAAATGCTGCTTACCTTATAAGAAGTTGTATATCCATAGAACTTTCGTATTTTTTTTCCAAATGATCATGACCTGAACAGAGATTACTTTGTCAGGGAGTAGTGCACTTTACCGGGCGCGCTTTTTCAGATTTTTTTCGCTGAGCTGGTGGGGCTCGAACGCTTTCAGCAGGGGTCGTGGGATTTCAACTGGCTAATTAAACTAATTAGCGGACACGCTACCTCGGGACCACCGGTGCGATCACAATTAGTTAGTGCTCGTTTAACGGGTCATTACCCCACTAGCTCTGCGCATGCGCAGTGAATGAAAACAAACTATTATGGTTTGTTTTCATTTACTGCGCATGCGCAGAGTTAGGCCACGCCTACCCATTCATCAAAGCGAGAAGCCACACCTAGGCATTGTTTTCAAGGTGTTGTGCAACCAATGATATGATATATTCGATTCGTGGATGGATATATGGATATAATCGCATCTAAGGTAAGCCAACCCTAACCTTTACTCCCTAACCCTAAGGATCTAGAAGAGGGGGTCCCTAACCCTAAGGATCTAGAAGAGGGGGTCCCTAACCCTAAGGATCTAGAAGGGGGGGTCACTAACCCTAAGGATCTAGAAGGGGGGTCCCTAACCCAAAGGATCTAGGAGGGGGGGGGGGGGGGGGTCACTAACCCTAAGGATCTAGAAGGGGGTCACTAACCCTAAGGATCTAGAAGGGGGGTCCCTAACCCCAAGGATACATCAGCGCGGTAAAGTGAGACAGTTCAGTAGCTCTACAGCGCGCTATCACTATAGCGCACTCATTAGCGAGCGCTGAGCAGTCCCGGGTCGCGCGCCCGGTAAACTGCACTCTAGCCCTTCAGAGACTTCATGAGTGATTTTCAAGTTCTAATCCCCACACTGATTTCCACTTTTTCATCATTTTGACTTTTATCTCAGTTTGTTGAATATCTCAGCATAACTCGCAAAGACAATGGAAACTGAGCGGAACGATGACGCTTTCTGTTTCTTCCGCGTTCACTTACGTAATTTCTGCAAAGCGCCTACGACAATTTGCTCCGAAAAAGTCATGTCTCGTCCGCTGGTCTTGTTTATTGGAGTATAACAGCTGCCGCTTTCAAGTGTATTTCACTTGTCATATACAAAATTCATCCATGGATCACATTAGGTCATTAGGGGACACCAGCTTTGAAATGAACAGGTGTTCGTGAGTGTATATGGATGAAAAAGACTGATTGCGCAAGACGCGCAGCCAAATATCTCACATTCAAAGGAAATCTCGAATTGATTGTTTTATAAGGCGTCGAGCTGACAGTTTGGTTTTGGTGTTGTATATAAACCTCCTTTGCAAGAACTTTGTCAAGCATACCTGCTTTGTCCTTTTGCAAGACCTGCACATATTAGTCTTTGAAAGACATTGACATTTATGTGCAGGTGCTCTGGAAAACCTTGTCCGGCACGATATTTTAGTTATTGTGTGCATGCTGCATTTCAATTTTGGAAATGTGCTTAAAACATATTTTGATTCTCAAAGAATGTGGTTCGTTTAGCAAGCAAAATATTGCTTTGATTAACACTTCACCAGTACTATACAATATTACAGAATACACAAAACCGGATACACAAAACGGCATTGTGATTAGGGGTATATGGGGTTATAGGAGTCCCTTTTTATCCACCGAGACAAGTCCTACACGCCCTGGTGGGGTGTGGATTCGGGGAGGGGGTAACGGAGGAGATGGCCAAAACACACGTACTCCATACGCTATCATGGTCTTCCTTACTGCTTGAAGATCGACCTTTTCTCACTGTGGTCTATGATGACTTCGGTGAACGGAAAAGAACTTATTCACTGTGAAAGCTTGATTTTTAATTTTTTAACAGGAAACTAATTAACTTGTCAAAAACCTTCTCACAAATGTTCAGTGTTTCTACAAAGAGCTAGACAGACACAACAAACCATAATTCTATTTTTCATGTTTACTTATATGATAGATGTATTTGATGTAATGATATGTATGCATATGTTATTATATGATGGTTCATATGGATGACGACACATGCTTCATTTATATTTTGTATTATATGTTGTATGGGTGAGGTACTGTAAAGCTTGTTCACCAGTCCCAATCAGAATTACAAAACACACAAAAATACAACAACGTGGAGATGTGTGGAGAAAATAGAGACATATGGAGAACAGCAATGTCATAACTGAACAGAAATCATTCCCTCTATTGGTGTAGGCCGTGTGGGATTAGTTAAACAAAAAAATGTAGTCGACCATGCCTCCTAATCCACTTACTCCTTAAACAAACGACTTGCGTGGGCTGTCTAAAATTGAACTGAAATTTTTGTAAATTCGATGTTTCGTGTATTACGTAAGGAGGTAATCAGGTGTCAACACTATGGCATTCGACGCTCCGGACATGAAGGAATACCAGATACGTTATAAAGTACAGTAATGTGGTCACTATGAGCGAGGCAGACAGTCTGATGAGCACAGATCATTACGGAAATCTCTTGTCTTTGGAGCTGCTCGTTGAGACGCTGAAGCCTTCTGTCAAGTTCTTCTTTATTCTTTATTGTGGCCACTGTGTCACAATATGCAGTTTACATTGCTCACAGACCCTCGATTCACGATGACGCCAACTTTCTCGACTACTGTTCGTGCGACGACTATCATTCAGGAATTGGTTCCACAGCTCATTCTTTCACCGATGTCTTTGTGTATATGTTTTAGCTCGTTAATTAGCGTAGAGACGAGTCTTCTGCTATTCTCGAGCATTCTCGGGCACTAGTTCTCCAAGGTAGTCGACGCTCCGGGTGTCATTAGAACAGTGTTGAGCACTGTCACACTCCACTGCTTTTCGACAGTCCTGTTGTGTATTTGATAAAACAATCGACAATCCGGGTGTGAACCAAAAGAGCATACCACCATTCTCATCGGTGGATAAAATGGGATGAAGAAAACCCGCATACTCTTCATCACATTGCTACACCGTATTTACCATAACGAATGTTTAAATATCACTTTATGTAAATAGAGCATCAAAACAAGCTGCAACCATGTATTATATTAACATGGTACTAACTATAGTCGATTCGAACTACCGCTTTACAGTTCACTGACTGGATGCAGGCTTTTCCCACGTGGCGGGGTAAAACTTAATGATCTATTCTCCCTCGCAAGGCCACGTGAACCAATCAGAAATGGACATTCTTAAATGGGGTAGGAGAAATGTGCCATGTACGTTCTTATGAACCTTGATCTTTCAGGTACATTTCTTCAGTTGTGTACAAATAATGGTCTAGAATAATGTTTCAAACACTTTAATACGTATTGATGCAGGGGCTCCATATATGTTCTTGTTTACGTCCCGCTCAAACGTCAGAATAAATGTACAGGTATCAAAGCAGACTCACTCGCTGGGCCACTTGCAATAAAAAAACCCAAACAAAGCAAAAACAGAATTTTGTAATATTTATAGAATACCTAAATTCAAAAGAATCTCAAGGCTTAGTATTCTAAGTGTACTGTATATGTTGCTGGAAGTAAAGGGCTTCAACAACCCAAGCTTGCCGCAAAAGGCGACTATGCGTGTCGTAAGAGGCGACTAACGGGATCGGGTGGTCAGACTCGCTGACTTGGTTGACACATGTCATCAGTTCCCAATTGTGCAGGTCGATGCTCATGCTGTTGATCACTGGATTGTCTGATCCAAACTCGATTATCTACAAACCGCCGCCATATTGCTGGGATATTACTGAGTGCGACATAAAACTAAACTCACGAAATTAAACTGAATTTTCATTAGAATTTCATCTATTTTTAAGCCATATGTTTGCAAAATAAAGAAAACAAGCAAACGAAAATATTTTCGTCCACGAGAGAGATTAGCTGAATTAAGACCGGAATGATTTCATTTTTTTTGTCGTGATACTTATAAACACACTGTCATTCATATATTTACAACCTCCAAGACAATAAAAAAAGCTATGAAAATTTAAGTGGAAATCCAGATTCTTGTACTTGTTACAAATTAGCAGAATTAAATCAAAATGAGTTGAATTTTGTGCTATGAGACATATAAATATATCCTCATTCATTTACAAAATCCAAAACACAGGAAAAGATGTATTTTGAGTAAAAGTGATTATTCTGGCATATTTTTAAAAATCTTCCTGAATTCGCAAAATTAAGTCAAAATCAGTTGAATTTTGTGACATGATACTCATAATGGCACTTTCATTCATTTACATCCTCCAAAACATTAGAAAAGATGTATTTGGAGTGAAAAGGAAATATTTTCGCTCATGGGCCCCATGTTTTTCGCCTATGGGCGAGATGTTTTTGAAAATCGGTCTCAATTAGCAGAATTAAGTCATAATGAGTTGACTTTGGTGCCATGATACTTATGAACATACTTTCATCCATTCACAACCTCCAAAACATGGGAAAAGGTGTATTTTGAGTAAAAGTAAATATTCTCACCCATGGGCCAAATGGTTTTCGCCCATGGGCGAGGCGTTTTGAAAAATCACTTTAAATTAGCCGAATTAAGTCAAAATAAGCTTAATTTCGTGTCACGACACTAATAAATACACGTTCATTTATTGAAAAACTGCAAAGCCTGGAAAAAAAACATGTAGTTTCAATAAAATTAATTATTCTCGTCCATGGGCCAATATGTTTGTCACCTATGGGCGAGATTTTTTAAATTCGCTGTCAGTTGTCAGTCAAGTCACAACAAGCTGAAATTTGTGTCATGATCTTTATTAACAATTTTGCATTCATTTACAACCTCCAAAACATTTATTCTGGATGAAATGAAACACTTTCGCCCATGGGCCTGCCCATGGGCCTACCCATTGGCCACTGTTCGCCCATGGGCGTGCCCATGGGCGAGCGAGTTTAAATTTTGAGTTTTCGAAAAAATTCTTTTTCATTTTTTCATCCTTAGCACATATACATAACAGCTGCCTGTTTAATTTTGCGAAATCCCTTGTGAGAGAGTGGCCACAGTGCTGAGAGTTTCTGGACTTTTGTGAGTCCAGAATTAAATTGTGACGTGTTGTACCATTTTATTGGTATGGTGGTACATTATGTAGCTAAATAACATACAAAAAGCTGCTAAAGTATGACTTAACAGAAACATGTGTCTCAAATTAAAAAAAAACACTTTTTCAAAGCAGTGATAATATCTTAACGCAACAAAGGATCAGTTCTCAGATACCAGAACATTCTAAATGCAGCAATATTCCGTACGTTTTGAAATAACCAGTTGTATCAGAAACAGCCAAATTGTTTGTAATATTTTAAGCATAGTTTCGAATGACTAAAAGTGAAACTTACCCCATGAACAACTACCAGAAGTAGAGTCAGTAGCAGCGCCACCAGTGAGGACGCCATACTTCCAAATGTGTCCTGTATGTCACGCTGCTGCAACTG
This sequence comes from Haliotis asinina, assembly GCF_037392515.1. NCBI lineage: Eukaryota > Metazoa > Mollusca > Gastropoda > Lepetellida > Haliotidae > Haliotis > Haliotis asinina. The sequence goes on along the minus strand of NC_090281.1, from coordinate 37,958,224 downwards.
GGCCCTCACTATCATCGAGCGGAAGTGAACAATTCGGTCTCAGGCGATGACATTTCAATGCACTGCCATTATGTCAAATAGAGTACGAATTCAATTACCATGACGTTGTGTGAATCATTGCTTAAAGTGTTGACGCCACTTTGACATGATATTCTTGGAAAGAAGTAAGAACATGAAATGTAATCGAATACGTAAGTACTCTAAAGGCGAGAACTTATGGATGTCAGTTTCAATATCTTGAAGAACATGACGTTTCGTAGTATATACTGATTCCTTCAGCGGGTCATGAATGAGTAGGCATACACCCCAAAACTTGTGTTCCTCAAAACAAAAACAATCCATCACAAATTGTCGCGTTTTGGGTTATTTCTTCTAAACATCGTTCAAAGACCCTATCTACACGAGGTACTCTAGACCAACAAACAGTTCCAAAACGTATATGTATGTAAAGCCTGATGCCAAAATACATTTCATGGCCTCGTCTAGTACCTGGGTGCCATTTTTATATCTTGGTTCGACAAATCTCCAATACTCAAGGACTCTTTGTCGTTCCTCTTGGTTCTCATCCGAAAACTGTAATTAACCTGATGCTATTCATTGTTTGCTTGAAAACCTGGAATGTGGAGAATATGAATTTGCAGTTAGGTCTACAGTCTATTAATATGCTACAAATTGACGGCGCTCGATGTTTGCGGGAGTGATTAGAGCACAATGTAACAGGTACAAACAAACCAAAATGTTCGTGACTGACCCTGTTCAGCACGGTCCAGGTCAACAAGAGTACAAAACAGGATTCATTTTTTGCGCTATATTTCCAACATGCTACTAGAGCTTACAGCAATAATTAGCAACACTTTTCTTTGTCCAAGTTCAAATGATCATGATGATTACCTACAATGAATATCCGTGAGGTCAGTTCAAGAATGGTAGGTACTTGTGAGCCCTTGTTTTCAGGAATGGAAATTGTTTTGTTGTTTTTGTTTTGTGTGTACATGCGTGCGTGCGTGTAATTCGCGCTGTATTGTGTTATATATCAACTACTGTGTTATCTTATGAAGTACTGACATGCCACGATATAAATCTGTAATTGACACTCGAGCAAAATGAATGCTACGGCAATCATTTATTGAACTTCACTGCAAATAGGACGCTTACAGATCAACAAGGCACATAGGACCATTATCCCAGGACGTCGATGTAGTACATCTTCGAGATTTCGGTGTCTCCACTCGACGCGCTAACATAGTACGCTCCCTGTAAGGCTTCAGTAACGTTCTTAAACCGGAAGATCTTTCGACTGCGAAAGCTAGTTCCGATTGTGAACGTTTCAACTTCCGGTTCTGTAATCTCACGACAGTCTCGGAATAACTTCAGAACAGGTTTCGGATAACCCATGGCGTCAACCTGGGTGTACGGCCATCTCGTATGAATTACTTCATTGTTGTGTCTTCTTTGAGGGTCGTCAACAAAATTGATGCTGTTCCGAAAGGGGGCGTCGTGTCCACGATTCTTCACATACACCCAACGCCTGATAATGATCGTATCAAGAAGGCTGTACGCAGAGTTAACACCTAACCCGACCGCAAATTTGACCTCCCCCTCGGTATAAGGGAACGTCGTGTCAATAGATGCCACGGTTCGCTCTACCGTCGACGTATTGGTGATGTTTAGAGGTGGTAAAATGAAAGAATTCCTTCTACGAAACCAGTGATGTTCCAAATATGGAATGGAATATATGCGAGTTTCTAATGGAGGGAGCGGTCTGTAATCAAAAGAACTTAGTATCCCCACTGTGAAATCCATCTCAAACGATCCAAGGTCCTCAGATTCCAACGACAGACTGAAGTTAACGCGTTCATTTTCGTCAAAGTTCACGAGACCATCTGGCAGAGAACGGAACACCAATGGGTTGATAGTGTTTCGCTCGAAGCGGCTGGTTCGAATGTCTCCCTTCTGGAAGAACAAGTTGATTTCGTAGTCGTCTCCATAGATACAAGTCAGTATTTGTCGTTGGCGGTCTGAACGTCGTGGATCTATGTACATGTGAAGAGTTGCAGCCCCTTCCGATCCGGAAAAGGTATGGGTTGTGTTATCTAAATCTGAAAATCATGAGATGTAATCGGAATTACATTCATACCAAAATGGCTGGTCTTTTCTCATCTTGAAGTGCATTGATTACATAATTTGGAGACAGAAATTGAACCAGTTCAGTCGCAACCCGGATTAGTCAGAAACAGATAGCATTATGAGTATATGTGGTCTGTGAGTGAATTTAGTTTACTTTAGTAATTTAGTTTTACGCCACTTTAGCAATATTCCAACAATATCAGGTCGGGTCTTCAGAATATCAGAAATGGTCTTCACATATTGTACACATGTCAGGAAATCGAACCCTGATCTACGGAGAGACGGGAGACGAGCAAACTCCTCCCCCAATGGGCTTTCCCACCAGCCTAAAATGGATTAGTATAGGTCTAACGATACGACAATGCAATATTTTATTGCTATATGTATCATATCTCACCCATCTTGTCTTGATAATTACCATATCAGGCCACATTGCATCGTTACACCTTTAGTGAGAAGGGATATGTTCCTTAGCAATACTCCAGCAATTTCACGGAGGAGACAACTAGAAATGGGCTTCACATATTGTACCAACTCGGGCCTCAGCCGTGACGAGTAAACAAACTCACAGACCCTGATTACTGACTGCATATACACGGGAGAATTAGTGGGAGAGTTTGCCACTTTATCGAATTTTCAGCAGTATCGTAGAATCAAGACATACGCTAGAGAACTCTACCCTAGAGAACTCGAATTTGGGTCCTTTAGATTTCGAGCGACCCCTGCAACTTGTAAACAAAGCCGTATCAGTATCTACATATTATCATTTTTAAGACCTGGTACTTACGGCTGATAAAGTCGTCGACCTTCCACAGCACAACAGGTTGTTTTTCCGCTTCGTACGTCACTGTAATGTTCCTCATGTCCCCTTCAACGGACAAGTGGACATAGGTCACTACAGGCACACCTCTACAGACAGACACCTAGGGAATAACATTTCTAGTTTTAATCCGCTTAATATCAAACTTCACTTCATTCTCGTTCTACTCGGATTTGGGAAATATTTCGTCAATCATACGACGACAAACACCATGTGCACCTTCCAAAATATACATGTGAAGAATCGAACACGGCCTTCCATGATAACCACTCTTTAACCGCGGTAGCCAAATGTCCATTAAATGACGAATCATCTTTACAAAGTTTGAATGGAATTCAGACTAAAACATGTATACAGTAATCTTAATTTGAGCGTATGCATTAGGAAGGTTTTGTTTTAACCCGTGCAATTATTCGCCACACTTAAACTTTAGGATAACATAAAGCGTATAATACCCACTACAACAGGCATCAAGAACGATCCTGACTTTCACAAACAAAGGTCTATTCGGATCGGCTTGTCCATCTCTGTAACTTGAGTGGTGAGTAAATTTTGTGCATCATTCCGATCTGGACATCGTATACTATCAATATTATCCTACATCAGTTTAGATCAAATGTAATCCCGATGAAAAACATGAAAGTGATATCAAATATATATCCTAACAGTTGCTTAACATCTCGACATGCATTTCTCACCGTCTGCAGCACAAGGAGCAACTTTAGCGCCGCACCGAGGCCCACAACCGCCATGTTGATATAATGATTCGCTCTGAACTTTTAAAGGTTCCCCGTTAGACCTAGTTCACCGGATGTCGATAATTTATGCATTCAGAAATGAAATCAAGTATCTGACATTTGATAGTGCAGTCATATGTGTAGGAAGTGTCAGCATATCCAGCAAGGGATATTTTTATTGATCAATTAGCATCGCTGAATAAGTGAGTGAGTGAGTTTAGTTTTACGCTGCTATATTCCAGCTACGTGGCAGCGGTCTGTAAATAATCGAGTCTGGACCAGACAATCCTGTGATGAACAACATGAGCATCGATCTGTGCAGTTGGGAAGCGATGAAATGTGTCAACCAAGTCAGCGAGCCTGACCACCCGATCCCTTTAGTCGCCTTACGACAGCCAGAGTCGCCTGCATGGGATGCTGAAGGCCTATTCTACCCCTGGACCTTCACGGGCCTCGTTGATTAAGCATAATTATGTGTATGAAGTGCTCTGGATGTAGCTATGCTTGAACGTTCACGCGCCGGTCTGACACGGCCTGCTTACAGCAGTTTTGATTTCCTCTGAATCATTGCTATTACTAGTTCACCGGATGTCGATAGTTTAGGCATTCAGAGATGAAATCAAGCAAATGATAATTGATAGTGCAGGCATTTGTATTGAGGCTGTCAGCATGTCCAGCAAGAATTTTTTATTTAACATTTAACATCTTTGATTAATTTTAAGCAGTAGTTTTCGAAGTCTGAGTGTGGTCCACCATTGAGTGCTTAACTGTGTGCTTGAACGTTCACACGCCTGCCTGTTTGCATGCGTGTCTGTGTATGATTGTGTTTGAGTGACACTGGGTGATTGTGATTGTTTTTTACATGACCTTGTTTGAATTGTTCTTAGTGTTAATAACAGTGTCTGTGTATGGCGGTTTTTGAATGGTGCTTAGTGTCAATAATAGTGTCTGTGTATAGCTTGATTATGCTTGCGTATAAGGTCTGTATACATGCTTGCCTTTTCAAAAACACGGATGCTTAGAGTGAGTGAGTGAGTGAGTGATATTTGTTGTTTATGAGAGTGTTTAAAATGAAACTGTGTGTTTATATTTTCATGATTGGGCTTGAAGGACATTACGTACTTGAAAAAGATTCTGTGTGTGATTGTGCTGGAACCAAAAGGCGTACTTATCTTATTGTGATTGAATGCCGCTGTTGTTCACGGTTGTGATGATCATTATCATGAGCATCGACCAACCGACATGTCGATCAAGTTCGTTTCATCGTGCACGATCAGGTTCAGATCAGGCGATTTTGAAAGTCAGGGAAGGGTATAGACGTTTGCTTTGGTGAGATAGACACCATTACACTAGCTTTGTGAGGACGAGCGTTGTGGTGTTGAAACAGCTCCCTCTGGCGGTTAAAAAGTGGGAGGAGGAATTGGTCGATGTCGCGAGTTGCTGTAAGATCGCCCTGAAACACTACTATCTCTGATATAACCGCGTAGAACACACAGATATTCCACCTACCGAACACGAGTCAGTGCAAAACGTTCGTGTCGACGTCGTTACAAGCACACACTCACCCCCAGTATCCGTCCCTGGTCAGTATCATTGTGTAACTGCTGGGACAAATGTCTGTAACTCAATGTACTTTCAAGGGCACGAGCATCAGATTTTTATAGAAGCAAGACATTCCCATAATCATAAGAAATCCGGTAATGTCTATCACAAGCAAGAGTGCACGAAGCAACAGCATATTGTCAACTCATTTAGCAGAAAGGTGAACTTACCGATGGCGCTCGTCACAAACACAGGTAGTGTCAAGTCAGTTCGCATTACAAAACAATATGGTTCAGTGAAAATTGGGAATTGTATATCAGTTTTGCCATTGATGCAGCAGACTCGTTGTGTCCACCACATGTCTATCGTGACACCTTATAAAAACTTTTTGAATGGCCTTTGACTGATGTAACCCAGATGAAATAACCTTTTAACTCCATTCCCAAAATACAGGTTTTATTTATATGAAAGCGTATTCATCGATCTGACTGCACGGATTGCAATGACCAGCATGGCCTGGTAAACACGTAGGCATATGATTGATATCTTAACGAATGATAAAAAGCTATAAACTGGTGGGTAAAGTCAAACACTTCTCTAAAATGCTCCACCATGAACTTGCCGCTCATTCACTCAATCATTAACTCACCCGCAGGTGCGATGGGGTATTGGGGTAGCAGACCCCAATGTATGAAATGTCCTACAATGTATAAAATTCATTCATAAAGATCTCGGCTGTGATATTGCTGGAATATAGCTAAACAGCGTAAAATCATGCTCACTCACTCACTCATTCACTCACTCACTCATTCTGCAGCTGGTGGGTTGGAATTGGTTCAGACCTTGTGTCCAATATATGAAGTTTTATGAAATAAATTGTTTTTATGTAGATTACAGTTACAGTGTGGTATATGATGCAATGCAAACAACCATGCATACATTTACAGAGTGATCACCAAGTGATATCTGCGTGCTTCTTCACCCATCCTTGTTCTCAAATAAGCCAAGAGACACCAACATCTGATGTTTCTCATGTCCTATAATGCGGTACTATTGCAGGAACTATATTCCAGGCACTAAGGGACCACAGTGCCCTTGAATTTGTCTTTGTCTGGAATACATTGTATGATTATACACAAGGAAGTGATTTAAGTTAACAGGTGATCTCGCCGATGAAGGCCTTGTTTTCGTAAGCACTTCGACTACGCAATTTATCAAATAACTTATGGATGTCACGACATATAGAGTAAGCCGGAGATGATTTCTGTGCAGATCACGTGATCACCATCATTCAGTGAAGGTTTTCTGGCAAAGACCTGCCAAGCAAATACCCTGTCGTCACATAGCTCTCACGAGACATTGCACTCCGTTGCGTTCCACTTGCAGCATAAGCTAAGCTATCCTAGGATACAAACACCCCAGATGACTTATCACAGAACTGACACACTCCAGAGTGAAGTTATCCTGGGATGAAAACGCTCTCCCTTCAGCATCAAACCATACCCCTCAGGATACAACCAACCCCCTTAGAATTAAATAGTAAATTAGCATATGCAATATGTTTGTTGTGAGCAAAGCGCTGCATTATTCCTTCTGTACGGTCTGTAAATAATGGGCACGGTACTCCAGTGATTGACATCATGAGCATCAATCTAGGCAGTTAGTATACGATGACATGTGTCAAGCAGGTCCCCGAGCCGGAAAGTAAAGAGAAACATTTGCAATGATGACACTTGATAGCGGTGAGAGCAAGAGGACTCAGTTCAGAGAGCCAAGGTACGTAAAGCAGATCATTGATATTTTGTGAATATACCATACAGATGAAATGTCCCATGTATGTACACAGATGATGGACGTATATATACTTGAAGAACTTGTGTTAAAAAGGTACCAAAAACGAAGCACGCTCTATTTGTGAGCAAGTATTTTATGAATTGAAAATGATATTTGAAAGGATATATACTGAGTAGGAGAAAATGGAAAGAAACTTAGTTTTTGATAAGTTAATATTTAAACTATTTTGTCCATAGGCAGGTCCATGAGAGTAAGTATATTGTGCCTGCATGATAATACTATAACTCAATTCAACGAATGTATAGTTTTATCAAAATGTCGGTGGACAAGACTGGTTTCCTGTAAAGTCAGGTTTCACAATGAGTGCAAGTGAGTCTATACGCATCAACTTCACCAAAATGTAACCTAACTTAAGTTTGCTAATATACGGCACTATCGACATATCTAGCCCGTGGGAAGTACAGTTTGATCCATGGACTAGTATACTTACCTTTGCTCCAACTCTTGTTATTAAGTTGCAAATTATGAAAGAGCATAGTGACACATACTGCATCGTATTTGAACGTAATTCAGGTTATTGACAAAAAAAGTAAACATGAAATAGATATGTAATGTCACGCCCATGCTGAAATCAAAACAAGGGATTCGATGGGATTCCCCTGCAGAGTCCGCCAATGCCTGTGCGTCAGTGATATCTCATTCAATATCTCTTCTGGTGGGTGTCACTCATAGCTAACCCTGGAAACAAGGAAGAAATTTCTGGAGGATCTCTTTGATTTAGCTTTCATCGAGGCTTTTCTTTTCGACACACTGTGAGATACATTACCTGCTTTGTGATATCAACATCATTGCAGATTTCTTCCTGGTATATTGGATATATAGGTCTGGATCAATTATATAGTTGATTTGATTGGCTAAGAGTCGTTAAGAGCCGAACTGTACACGTATAAAGCATGAGAGGCTCTGCTGGTATTTGTCAGAAGCAAGACATCAACATGCATGTAGGTTGGCTTCATGATTACGATCTGTCTACCAACCTTCACCTGCTCACCAATCCATTTGTCTGTGTATCTTCACGTACCTACCCATATGTTTTGATATAAATTCTGTATATTCACGTACCTACCCATATGTGTTGATATAAATTGTGTATATTCACGTACCTACCCATGTGTTTTGATATAAATTCTGTATATTCACGTACCTACCCATATGTGTTGATATAAATTGTGTATATTCACGTACCTACCCATGTGTTTTGATATAAATTCTGTATATTCACGTACCTACCCATATGTGTTGATATAAATTGTGTATATTCACGTACCTACCCATATGTGTTGATATAAATTGTGTATATTCACGTACCTACCCATATGTGTTGATATAAATTGTGTATATTCACGTACCTACCCATATTTTTTATATAAAGTGTGTGTCTTCACGTTTGTATCCACGCGTTTTTGTCTGTCTTCGCATATGTACCCAAATGTATGTGTCTGTGTGTGTGTGTGTGTGTCTGTGTGTGTGTGTGTCTTAATGTAGGTACATACTCGTTTGTCTGTGTATTGATGCACATACCCGCCCGTTAACCTGTATGTATATCTGCCCACCCATTTGTCAGTGCGTCTTCATGTGTGTCTGTGTAACAAAATATGTTTCTCTGTACAAACAGAAAGAGTTAATTTCTAGAACAAGATGGTGAAGCCAGCATGGCCAGGTTTGCTGTTGGGTTCGCTTCTCCTTGTCCTCGCACCTCTCGTCAACGTCAGTCGCGTCTCCGACATCTCAAACATAGTAAGTCTTGTTGGTTATTTGTCAAAAGGTTTGTGGTATTTTAGAAGTAAATGAATCTGTTTCCTTTCGTTTGACACATGGACACGGGCTTTTGATTCATTTCAGATCCCATTAAATTAGCATAGAAAGGAAAAGGTGATATAAGCGTTGTCGATCCTCAGGATGTGAACAGCAGGAATGGGCTTCACACATTGTACTCAGATAGGGAATCGAACCCGTCACCTCGCCGTGACGAAGGAACGCTTTAACGACTATTTGATCTGAGCATCCTTATGTGACACGTCACAACGTTTAGATTTCAGTCCCTTAAACAATACTAAAACGGCTGAGAGCATTGTGTTTCTGTCATTTATCAGATTACTGAAGACCAACTGTATCGATACTCGACATGTGTTGTGGAGGGGAGGAGCGACGTCATTGAACGCTGTGTCATACCGGTTGACGGGCAGATGGTACCGGCGGAAAATGACTTAGTTCGTTTCCCCAAACATTCCAGCTCCAAACTAAGGGGAGATAACCGCAACACAACAGTTTGTCATGACGGTATGGTTGCGTGATACTTGCAATAGGAATATAAGAGACCGAATACAAACGACTACGTTTAACGTGGCCTTTGTAGGTTTACATATCTGATCTGACTGTGTATACTCATTTGGCTCAGAGTGTGTGAGAGAGTTTAGTTTCACGCCGCAGTCAGCAATATTCCAGCTATATCAAGGCTATAAAGGCTCAGAAGTCCTTGAAGTTAATATCGAGCATATATCTGAGTAACACTGGACTGTGGAACATTCTGTACAGTATATTCCACATCATATTGTTGGAACAATATAAATCATTTCGGGTCTTCTAATGTTTTCTCATAAGGTGTATACATGTATTATATATTTGCTCTGAAAAACCGTATGCATTGCTATTGCATACTATTTTTTTCAGGCCTTCAGCGAGAGAAACGTTTTTTATCTCTATTAATCGGAGCTGCAGCTTGTTACTTTTTCTGTCGTGAGCGCAGCAGAGGTGGAGGCGAGAGTGGTATGTACCGTACGCTCACCGTGCGTCGTTATTAAGCAGCGTAGTATGTACCTTCTGTTATGAACCAGACCTGAACATATTCGCTGTTGTTTCTTTAACTTCTCTCATTATGTCTCTCGCAGTATATTTTATGTTTAGACACACCGTTGGAGGGGTGGTGGGACAGCTTCATGATGAAAGCGTTCGCGCGTCACGCTGAAGACACACGTTTTTAGCCCCGCATGGGCACAATATGTGAAGCCAATTTCCAGTGTCCCCCCGTCGTGATATTGCTGGAATATTATTGTGTATGATACTGACTGTATTTCTGATCTTCAGAGATCCCAGGGCACGCTAGTATTTTCTTTATTTTGGGGTCCATTCCTGGCTCAGTCTGATTTTGCTGTGGGATGTCTTCAGTATACAACACTACTGTCTACCGACCGCAAGCGTTGTATGAAATAGATGAACATATGGAACAATATTTATTATCGTAGAAATCTCTTACAAATATAGTAGATGAATTTCTTACCTTTTCACATGAATCTCGTCTGATGTCGCGCGAATTGTATACTAAGTATCTTAGGTACTAGATTTTATTCTCACGTGAAACGCTCTGTACTTCCTGCTCAATGTTCGTTTTGAATACCGCCCTTGAAACAGATGTCTTTCCATGTCAATCAGGTCTTAGATATATGTTTATATCAGATACATTTTCTTACGTACCTGTACATATCTCACCTGTTTTGACAAAATAACGTCATAGTGAACCTCCCGTGACCCCTATCGTTGCTGACCATGGTCTGACCAGCACAACAGTCACGTGGACAATCCCCTTGGCTGTTGACGGAAAGGGCAACTCCATAGCGTAAGTGTCAGTTGTTACGTTAACTTTATCTATCTAATTTAGTCTCCTGTACATGTTCGTACAAGCCTTAACTTCATCTGTGCAAAATGAATGTGCTTACTGCTTACTACCGGGGGGTTTGTTCTGAGGGGAGATCATTGTTTTTATTTTACCCACTCATGTCTGCCGCAAATCATTAATATTCTGTCCATTCACCCGCATTTTAGACGATTGATGGTTGGCAATTTTAACTATATACTAAACCCGTGAAGGTCCGTGTAAGAATTGGACTATCGGGATCGTGTGGTCAGACTCGCTTCCGACAAGCATGTGTTGCTGAGGATCAGCTGGTACAAGGATCTTCGGTGGGTCCAAAGTATCATCAATGAGTTTAGGCTGATTACAATGTGATAAAGTACGCTCAGATGGCATGGCTGTTTTTGTCTACGCTTCTGCATGACCGAACTCAAACTGTTAACATGTATTTAAATATTTCAAAAATCAAATATTCACTCTTGCCAAAAGTTTCACAGCTAACCATGACCCTAGAGACGACGCCATGCCTATTTCACTTCTTTCGGTTTTGCAACCTCACCGAGGCCAAACCTTTAACATAACATATCTTATATAGTATGGCATTGTTTAGCGATGAACTAGAATATGCTCACATCATTCAGAGGAACAGTTGTGTCTACAATTGATGCATTTCTTACCAGACGTAACGTCTCCTTCGTCCTTGACCTTGGTTGCTGACGTCAGCTATACCAGGGAGGGGTGCCTTTCCTCATCAAAAGCCAGTGGCCTGAAACAGCAAGTTGAACAGAACATCAATTCGCTGCCGTGTGGCTCTGATTTTGATTGCAATTCCACGGTCGATGTCCCAGACTGCACTTCTGTAAATCCTGAACCTTCTGCCAAAGTTGATTTGCCGGAAGGTGATCTTGACCTTGATGGCTACTTGAGAACTATTACGGGTAAGCTGTTTCTCTGTGTGAAAACGATGTTTTGTGTATCATGATAAAATAAATATTTGTATATCCATTGTGTATTTTAGTGTTTATTAGTATTGTTGTTTTTTCTAGTTTCTGTTGGACTTCATGTCATCAATGCAATAGAGATACTGGAAACTTGAGGAGCCGAGCTTCAGACTAGACGTGACATGTTCCAAGCTACACCCAACAACATCGTCTACACTCCAGGTTCGGTGGTCAATGTGATGGCCATGGCTGAGTGTCCGGTAGGGTCTGTCGCTGAAAATGACTTCTGCGGTAAGCGTCAATTTGCTGCATCCCAGATTTAAGGCCCATTTGTCATAGTTCTTTTAGTTTCATATCTGTTTCTGTTTCTTTTTCTGTTGACAACATTTATTTGTTCGATGTTGAATATACTCTATACACCATACTGTAACACATATTGTGGGTTTCTCACCCAGTATACGAGCAGCGTCGTCTACATGTCTGCAGTGACCAAATGACCCTTCCGATTATAGATTCAGACAATGTCAAAGAGGAATTGTTAATGTTATGTAACATCGTGTTGTCAGGGACATGACACATGTAGCGTGCGTAACTATCACCAACACCTGTCGCCCTGGTCAGTCTGGGGGAATACCATGTCATTCCATGATCACACAAGCGGTGGGGTAGCCTAGTTGTTAAACGTTCGCTCGTCACACCGAAGACTCGAGTTCGATTTCCAATGTTGGTAGAATGTGTGAAGCCCATTTCTGGTGTCCCTGTTCGTGATATTATGGGTTTCTTTGTACAATATCTTTCGTGTTACCCCTAGGATATATAGGGTTCTGTACACAGTATCTCTAGTCCATTTCATTATTATACTATGTATTATTATAAACATTTATGCTAACTCACGTTTTGTATATCACAGTGACTGTAAACATGTGATAACGTAAGTCACCTGTGTAATATTGCAGCGTTTAATCACTGTACGTGCATCTTTATGCATTATGATTAAGCATTTGATGATGATTATGATGACATGTTCATTAGATGTGATGTTATGTTATGCATATCGTGTATATTATTTTTATAACAGAGAGTCTTCTTCCACCCCGATATGGAAATAAACAGTTATGCCACTCATAACCCGTAGTCAGCGTTTAAGAAAACATTTGAACTCACTGTGTCATGGAGGCCACAGGAACACAAATATTAGCGACACAAATGTATTTCTATTTCTTGGAACCATGAGACAAAGAACAGTGTAAGTCAGGATGTTTTGGTGTGAGCGGAAGACATTTACAATTTACTATTTTTGGCCGAAAGTAGTGAATATGGTGTCCAATAAACACCAGGCAAGCACATTTTAGCAGACTGCTACACACTACTAGCCTAGACTAAGGCTTTGTCTGTGAATATATAATTGTGATTGTGACAAATAGATTGTTATAAAATGAAAAGGAGCTCAAGGGAGACCAGACCTGAACCTGACCTGAGGAAATCTATATTAGCTTCACTTGGGGCTGAAGCATTGCACTGAGGGCAAGGCAGTAGGGACAATATTCTGTTTAGGGACTGTCAGACAGACTAGCTTTACATGAAATTACATCATGTAGAAAAGCGCTGGTCAGTGATTATTCCTATAGCTGACAGTGTAGCTGCGAATAGTCGCGAATTGATGCGGCTTTAACCAATAGTTTATCACTCACAGACGTTAACCTTTTTCCAGCTTCTGCACACTTTAATGTTTCCACTTATGTTTGACATCCATGTACACTATTTTGTTTGTTAAATTATAATGAACATGTTCAGGATTTTTAAGTACATAAGAAATTATAATTATAACAGGAGCGGGCTCACATAGACTACAAAGGATGTTCAGGCATTGTCATAAATTTGGTAAATGCTACTTGGGCAGTGAAAAGCGTGAATGAAGCATGACCACAAGACTACTAACATGCGCATGCGCCTTGACCTCGGGATATTGCGCAACGATAACGTCTAAATTCGCGAGAACGCGAGAAAGCGAGATCGCGAGAACTCGGGAACGCGAGAAAATGAAATGTCGCATTCTCGTGTTCTCGCGATTTCGAGTTTTTGTGGCCTTATGTGACAAGTCGAGTTTACGAGATTTGACAGCATGTACAAATGTCGCATTCTCGTGTTGTCGACGTTTGACAGAAACGTGCTCTGTAAAACGTGCTCTCCAAAAACACGAAAATGCAAGATCGCGAGAACGCGAAATTTTGGACAAATCTCGCGTTCTCGCGATTTCGCATTCTCGCACCTTTGACTTTTTAGGCTTGTTTCAATGGCGATGTTTCATGTCGCAGAGTCAAGACGTGACGTATACGAAATGACTTTGAAACTCCTTCAATACGAATGCCACTCTCTGACAGCAATATGGATTTTTATTGCCAAACAGTGAATGCTCTTTGCTGCAAATTTCAACGGGAGCGTGGTTTCTGTTGCGTTGTAGCAGAGACCATATAATATATTATATTATATGGTCTCTGGTTGTAGCGATGCCCTTCTAATCCTTGTAAGTATTCTCATCAAAATCAACATTTTCAGGTAAAGTCGATTTTCACTTGTGCAAGTGTGTAAAATCATGTTATCAACACACTTGTTACATATTTGGACGATTGCTTGAATACAATAGGTAATGAACAGAATGCAAATCGCCTATGCGTTTCTTTTTGGGATAGTATATACCAGTCATTTTGTTTCGACGTCTTATAGAATATATGTATATCAATTACCTGCAATCAAGTAAGGTATACATTTCTGTTTACATTTAGCGTTCATTTAGGGCGATTAGTCAGTCGGTTTCTTAACATTTCTAATATCGGTCAATATTATACAATCCAACAAGGCAATGTCATACGACAAAAAGCCTGAAGGACATATGACTGTCTTGGTCAATAGAGTTCACAGACAACGTAGTTTCAACTTGATCTCTTATGAAGTACTCGTTACTTCAACGGGTTTCTAAGTACATTTGTTCGAGTGGATAGGCTTTTTCACTATCTTGACTGGTTTTTGGCATGTTCAAAGTCCCGAATATTTACATGCCTGAGTTATTACAAACAAATAATTTAGTGTATTTTAACCATGACAACATCAACTATTGCTGTTGCCTCAGGCACCGCCTGGCCAAGTAAAGAGACGATCTCGGGGGCGACTATCATCATGATAGTGGCTTCTGCTGCTGCTCTCGGTGGTCTTGGAATCATCATCGTCTTCTCGGTCGTTATCGACAAGAAACTCTCGGGTAGGTGGACCTCCTTCAAGGATTTGATTTGGTCGAGGTTTATCGCAGCCGAGGTCTGAAAATAATCGAGTCTGGACCAGGCAATCGAGTGAGCAACAACATGAGCATCGATCTATTGGCATGCGATGGCATGTTTTCACCAAGTTAGCTAGCCTGAACTCGTTATACCGTTAGACGGTGGTTCGATCCCGGTCGTTTAAAACCTTTTGCTGCCCTCTTTTGCGCTCGTTTTTAATAGTTTAAAACAAGGTCTACTCGAGGTAGAAGACCTAAAGACTCTCTCCTCCTCAGAGATGAATTTTCATCGGGATACCTGTTTTGCCTCTTGTTACCCGTTTTGCTATCAACATTGGTGAGAATGAAATATGACCTGTCAGCTAGAGGTGATTGTGCTGTGTTTGGATAGGGTATTTAAACAGGGGTGGTGGATTAGCCGAGTTGCTAATCTCTTCACTCGTCACGCCGAAAACGCCGATTTCCAACGTATTTTGCCGACCGTGTTAAAACTGGAATGATGCTAATAAGTACTAACTTACTTATCGCTCCATAAATTTCTCTCGCGGTAGCCATAAACAATTTTTTCATAAAAAATGATTTTGTTTTCAGAAAATCCACCCAGATAACACAGATCAACAAACGCCACGTAAGCGGGACTACGACCATGCAAACTGTGCACCTGAAAGAACGGTCCTACCACAGTCCTCCAGTTCTTCAGCTATGTACACAGATATAGAAGACGAGGACTGTAACCAGGAAGGGATATACTACACCCCAATAGTTGCAACTAGTTTTGCCCCTTGGTCATCGAACATGACCCCCGTGTCGGACCAGACCCGTCCCAAGGTCAAACGTCCAAGGTCATATTTCTAACAACATTTCTGCGGCTGCTTGGGGAGGAGGGTAGCCTAATGGCAAAAGCGTCCGGATTTGCCCATATGGGTACAGCGTATAAAGCCCATTTGATAAAGCGGTGTAAATTTATATTCACTCAATCACTCCGGCTCATTGTTAATGCAACAGATGTAAGGAACCTTCTCTTACTGTTCTCAACATTTCGTATCTTACAGCATTTAGTTGATAACATTATGATATGTTTATGTTCCAACAAGATGTCTGTTGTTTTGACAGTTTCAGTCGGAGCAAAGGGCAAAGCATTTGTCTGTTGCCATTCCAGACTGTTACGTTTATGAATCAGATGCATCTAATCTGTTGAAATTATTCGCCTCAGATATTGGGGGTGGGATAGGTTGAATTGTATCTCTAATTAATATCCCAGAGTCGAAATAGCTGAAGTGCATTCAGTGTCTTTAAGTGACATTTTAGATTTTCACATGACAAAAAGGATCACGTTTTTTGGAGCGACACCTTTTTCCGTAATTGTGATCACTTGCTTCATAACGGCGTTATCATCTACTCTGAAACGTCGCATCCACTGCAATATAGAGAAGTCCATTTGTCCATTGAACTTAATTGTCTTTGTCTAATATTCGATCTGTCAAGCCTTAAATATATCTCTAAAGGAAACTTACGTTTGCAAAAAGTGATTTCGTTGTCGAAGTTGAAAGGCCACTTCCTTTTGTCATACTACTTTAGGTTATATGTCATTGTCCGAGTGTTGACGGAATCACACGGTACTCACGTGTTAATTAAGCGTGGACCCATGTAAACATTGCCCTTACTTGGACAGCTAGCATTATATCCATTAATGTCATTAGTGTTTGTTTCTGCGTATTGTTTTCTGTGTTGATTTTGTTTTGTTTGTTTTTTAGTTCTTTAAATGACTTTATCATGCAAAGGAGCATCCCAGGATCCCTATGTGTGTTCAGCTAATCTCTTATGTATAGCCATGATAGGACGTCTTGTACATAAATGATGCACGCAAAATTACCGTTTCGAATATCTTTGTACGTTCTTATATCTTAAATCATTTTCGAAATGAATATTCTCATTGGTATAAATGTCTTAGTGGAGATGTTCAAGATACTGATATGTAAATGTTTCAAATGCACGGTACCTGTGGTTGTTGTCTCTAGTATTACATCGTGGATGTAATGAAGTAGAACTGCCCCTCCCCCTCCTCCTAACTATTACCCCGTGGGGAAAGGGGTGGAAGGTGTCCCAAGCAACCCTTCGTTTTACGCTGCTACTTGGCAATGTTGTATATATATGGCAGAGGTCTGTAATCAAGTATGGGTCAAATAATCCAGTGATCAACACGATGAGAATCGCAGTAGGTACATGATACGATTACATGTGTCAATCACGTCAGAGCGTCTGTCCACTCGAGAGTGTTTGACGTCTCTTGCGACAAGCATGGGCAGCTAAAAATCAGCTTGTAACCGGGATCTTGGGTGGGTTTATGGCCAAAGTGTCAGCAATCAGATTACTAGTAGTTTAGTTACAATGTGCAACAGTACGGTGAAATGAGACTCGAACCTGTTACCTACCTCTTACGACAACATTTCCATTGGCAATTTTAATTTGAGGTCCATAAGGTCACAGAGCGTATACAGAAAAAATCAGATCGATTCTGCACTCATCTGAAACCTTATACAAAACCATCAGCATTCCCCCAGTGTCTGCGCCCTAAACTTCCACTGACCTCTGGCTGGAAAGTGTTAAAGGTGGTTAAGTGGTCGCCGAGATTAGCTTCTGGTCAGTAACCTGACCTCGGGTGGCCTGGGGCAGCATGTTGCTACACACCACGAGGCATATTCAACACTTTGGCTACCGTTTGCATGTTCTAGTGTGAAGCATCCCAGTTGTCCTCATTCGTTCATGACGATCAAGACAATCAGTTCTAATTCTTATCTGTTCACGAGTAGAAGTAATCAGTACAGAGAACAAACGTGGTTTAAAGATCTACAGTACTTACAAGTAAAAGAATTTTAAAATTTTCCAAAGCGACATTTTGGTTTTAGGTTGTTGTTATTGTTGTTGTTTTGTTTGTTTGTTCTTTGTTTGTTTGTTTTGTTTAGTTATTTATTTCAACAATATCCTTTCTAGGATTCTACGCTTTTCCCATAATAGCAGCATATTCTTTTGAAATAGGAAATTATTCCTTTCATAATATCTTTTTCGCCAATATACCGATGCAAAAAGCTGGCTGTCATAAGTGTGTGGAGAAATCACGTCTTGAACATATTCAGACAATCACTTTAATACTGTTGATAATCCTGCAGATTTGGTATACCCACTGATGACACGACCCCTCATTGTTACTAATATGCCCTGTAAACAGGAAAACCAGGTGGTGATAAATTGATCAAGACCACCCGTTTATTTAACTCACAGCATCTGATGTGATCCATGGCGGATATCATGTGTACTCTTCCCCGAACGACTACCCCTGGGGCACGTGCCCATAAAACACTATCCAGTCAGGACACCAGGACAAATGAACTTCAATCCCACGATAATATTAAGCCACGCCTTAGGTTGTCCATTTTTTCCCTGAGCTTCCTGTCTCCCGACTGCCATAAATTTCCATTCCGACGTGAAATAATAAAATGATTTTCACTGCTGCTGTGATAATTTACGCCCGAGTGTGATTTTAGAAAAAAAACCCCAAAAACAATACCCTCCCACACTCATGAAAGAACTAGGTCAGCATGATGTTTTTTTTCATCAGTATGTATTTTGATGGGTCCTTACGAAGCAAATCGGCTCTATATACACAATGGATGAATTCAAATCTATAATAAAGTGATCTAAATTTTCTCTTTGTATAAACATGTTACACAGCATTTGAAAGACATTAAGGTTCCAGGAGAGAAGAACAGAATAGTCCTACTGAGACGCAATTTCGGCCCCTCAGACATCCACCTACAGTATCCATTGTTTGAGGTCAATATCTGTTCAAGTTATCTAATCAGATCTAAGGTATAAGGGAAAACTATGCACATGTTAATCGCTCTACCGCTGAACATAAAACAAGGGATTCCACAGAACGCTTGTGCCAAACCCAGGGGTCATAAAACTAATTAGGCCCATAAAGAGGCATTAGGTTTTACAGTAGATCGGCACAGGATTTATGTAAACATTTTAATGCAGTGTACATATAAACACAAGGCTGTCAACAAGGCATGTTTCAACTGCATCGCCATGTGTGTCATCGTACAGATATTGACATTTCAGATGTAGAATAGATTTTTTCAAACTGCCAATGTGAAATGAAGCGGAAATTTTGTCCCTGCTTGACTACTGGCATTGTAAACTAGTCAGGTTTAGTGAGGGCCATGTTTGGTTTGTTGTGTTCATAGGATGAAAGGAAATTAAAGCTATCCATTCATTCATCACACAAAACTGTCAAATAATCCGACGTTCAGAAAACTATTTCAGTTGTTACGTAGCATAATGCAGAATCATTTTCTCATCCTCAAAACCCTTTTCTATTTTGTCAAATCTGCAATATACGACTACTCTCTTTGAATTGAAATGCATTGAATATCCTAAATTTCGACAACCTTCTCAACCTCAAGACGCACTCCCTCCTCTTCAAACTTGAAATAAAGTCCTACTTTCTGGAATTTGCAACACATTTTATTATTATTCTACTTTTTGTTTTGTTTTGCTTTTGACTTTTTGCTTTTGCTTTTGTTTTTAAGAGTACTGACTAGGCCTGTGGGATTTAGAAGCGATACACACAAGTGAGAGAGTTTCATGAACGTCAGCGTCTTGTGATCCTCAAAGATGTTGACATCAATACAATTCTCCTCATCACTTAAATGATAGTATTTTAAGTGGCTCCACAAGATTAACTAACACCTTTGCTACCCTAACTACTGCGCCTACTCCGAAGGCTGTATACGTCCACTGCTAAAGTGTACCACCAGATGATAGCTACTAATGAATGTTCCTGTGATTAACATCAGACGTTGGATGTTGGCTACGATAAAGAGAAAACATTCATACATGTAACTTGTCACACACAGACACCACACGCTGGGTCAAATACGGCATATGTGGTGGAAAAGGTCCGCGGGTAGGCCTTCAGCAACCCATGCTTGCCATAAAAGGCGACTATGTTTGTCGTTAGGGGCGACTAACGGGATCGGGTGATCAGGTTCGCCGACTTTTTTGACACATGCCATCCCTTCCCAATAGCGCAGATCGATGCGTATGTTGTTGATCACTGGATTGTCTGGTCCAGACTCGATTATTTACAGACCTTCGGAGTATAGCTGAAATATTGCTGAGAGAAACTGAACTCACTCACTCCAAGACCCGGGTTCGATTCCCCACATGGGTACAACTTGTGAAGCCCATTTCTGGTCTCCCTCCGACTTGATAATGATGGAATATTGCTAAGACTAAACTCATTCACTCATTTTTATTAACACAAATAGTAATGATTAGAATATTTAGATATTATTAACCGAGAATGTTTCCGTAATATTAACATCAAATATAAGGAATTCAAATTATATTATATGAGTTTCCATTGCATGTTAAATATTTACGATAAAGCTAATATATATAAATTATATGCTTTAAATTCCATTCATTTGTTTTCAAATAAAGCTGAGGAATGTCTTACTCTCTACAGGTATGATGTATACGAGCCTTGACAGAGGTTTTACTGACGCTGGGAAACATCAGCAACAAATACACATAACCGAATATTAATTTGATTGTAGTCACAATCATTATGATTTGTCAGTGATGAATATTTTAATCAATCACTATTTACCCTCTGGACATAATTAGCATGTTATAACTGGAACACTCTGACTTGTCCGCGGGCTGTTCCCGGCTCCCCCTCAATGGTCCCCACCCTGTACATGACGGCATATTACGGGTCACTCTTTGACTGGATGATCATTCTGCATAACATTACGCCATCAGTAACTTGCATTTGCTGCCGTGTTCGTATATAAGTCATCAGTGTACAGATCCAAGCATCGTTTGCTCTCCATCTCATCCAGCATGGTCTCCATCGTGTGTCTTGCAACTCTAGTAGCAGTAGCGACTGCCAACAAATTTGGTAAGTAGGAAGTACCAGTACTGTATTTGTTATAATATACTGAAAAGCCAAAGAAACGCAAGTTTAAAAAAAATGAAATCTCATTAAAGTAAGCGTTCGTGTTTATGTCTTCTATTTAGAAACTTGACAAAGACAGAATTCCGTTTCTTTCTGCTCAGTATATGATAAATGCAAGCTTTACATTAAAACCAGTTCCCCAGGTTGTGAGAGTATCACGTGGGAGAGTACATTTCTCCTTATCAACATGCCAATAAAACATATTAGTTCATCGAAATACTCATACTAATAATGTCCTTATTCAGGAATCAAGGGCCCTCGTAACATCTCGGTATATCCATTTGTACATGGTTCTTTTTTCGTTCTTATTTTTCAATATCTATTCGTTGGTACGTATTTGACTTTATGGTAACCATGCGATTTGACATTAGCTTTTTCCTCGAACGTTTAGGTCAAAACATCGCCCAGAATCGCCCTACCGGCTCTAGCAGTGTCTTCGTCAACGGTGTTCCTCCCATCACCGCTAGCTCGAACCTCGCCGTTGACGGCAACTTCAACTCCAACTTCTTCTCCGGTTCGTGTTTCTCCAGCGATGTTCAAACAAATGACCCCAACCCCTTCTGGTTCGTGGACCTGGGGTCCCGAGTCTACGTGTCCGGCGTCACCATCACCAACAGAGGCGATTGCTGCGGTAGGTTTACGTTATATATATAACGATTTCGCCCGAAGTGAAAAATGGATTGTTACGAATGGGGAACTAAATCATTTGACCCCAGTCCGAACTAACCATCAATCTGTGATCGTAGTGTTCGAATCCCGCCCTGAGTATGTTTCTGTCGCAGTAGTCACAAGGCCCTCTTATTTCTGTAAAATGGTAATCATCTGGTCCCGGGTCACTTCGGGGTTTGCCGCCATTCCAAGCTAACACGCTGTGATATAACAACGGCAGTGTACAGAACGGAGTTATGCCACACCAGTTCATTCACTTTAATGTGCACAGACAGTAACACGGCCTTTCATTATACTAAGATTGATGCAGAATTCGATGAATACCAGTAGAGAGACAAACTCTCAGTAACAATTTGAATATATTACCATTCTGGTAGTCTTCAAGAAATACCCTATGAAGGATGCACTTGAATCTTGGTATTGAGAGTAACTAGATGTTTATTTACATATATTTTTAAATACTGCAGCTGACCGACTGAGTGGTTTGAGAGTTGAGGTTTTCGAGTTCAATCCAACCACGAGCGCCGAGGCACCTGAGCTGTGTACAACATTAAGTGGAGGAGTGGCACTAGGTCAGTCAATCGGTCTTGCGTGTTCTCCCATGACCACTGGACGTTTCCTCCGAATTAGCAAGCCCGGTGCCACATCCCCACTCACACTCTGCGAGGTAGTTGTTTCTGGTGGCAAGTTTTACAGTAAGTATTTAGTCATTTCTCTGTTTGTTTGTTGTTCAGTAAATAGTCGAGCCTGGAGCACACAATCCAGTGATCAAAACAGCATCGATCTTCGCACTTGAGATACTATGACATTTTGTCGACCAAGTCAGAGGACCTCACCACCTGATGCCCTTACTCACCTCTTTCTGAAGACCAGATCTAACCTGGATGTTTGAGGATTATTACCCGTTTGTTGCTTGATCAAGTGTGGAATAAACACAAATGTATATCCGCCATAACTGTATCGTGCACTTGAAGTATTTGGGGTATTTATATTTTATATCTAACGTCACATTCGGCAATATCACAGCTCTGTGGCACTTTTAGTAAGTAATCGACAATCAGACAATACAGTAATACATATTATAAGCAGAGATTAGGAGAGTACAATTATATCATAACTAAATGCATTTTTGATCTAAGAAATCTAAACTTCCAGAACGTTGTCAATCTTCCACCACTTCTACCTGTATCTGTTGGAACTATTGTTAAACGTTAGATAGATTAATGCACTATATATTTTGTATCATTTCTTTATTTTGTTTTGTTGATGAATGTTGAAATGTTCATTTCAGAACCAAATATTCCTCCAACAACCAACATCGCCCAGAATCGCCCAGTGCGTGCTACTTCCCAGTTTAATTTCGCTGCCACCAACCTGATTGCTTCCCCTGGCCTAGCTGTGGACGGCAACTTTGACACCGACTTCGTCAATGGAAGAAGCTGTTACTCCAGCGCGATTGGTGATCTAACTCCCACACTCTATATCGACCTCGGCGCCTACTACTACATCAACTCCATCATTATTACCAACAGGGGCGACTGCTGTGGTGCGTATATCTATATATTCATAATTCGTGTCACTAGCTCACAGTTTTGGAAATACCATCGCGCCAATTGTTGACATCGAACCCGACTCTTTGTGACAAGTGAATCTTTTACGTCTTACCCACTAGATTACCGTGTCGCCTTCATTAAGCTGGCAGGTTCTGACGTATATACTTAATACTATGAAAGGACGTTTTTACACAGTGTCAGCAAAATAACTACCTGCTGTATTCAATTAGTTACATTATTTTAATGCAATTTGGTACTAAACGTATTTGAATCAGTTTAAACAGTAACTGGAGTAACTGGATTAAAGGTAACTGGATGATTCACTTCAGACTAGCCTGACTAGTTAGGCTTGCATTGTCTTATCTTTCAGAGAGTATACATCGTACAGTTCAAAATATTCCACTCCGCCACTGGAGAATGTTATAATGAAGTTGACGTTCACACCCTTCTTTCAGCAATGTGGAATAAACTCAACTGTTAATGTTTCAGCCGAACGCCTGCGCAATATCAACGTCAGCACTCTGCTGAAAGACCCCTTTAGGTACCTGGAGTTCCCAAAACAGTGCGGCACCATCACTGGCAACATCGCTGCAGGAGCTGACGCCACCATCAACTGTAACCAGCCTACCATAGCCCGCTATATCAAGATTCAGAAGACTAGTTTGGTTGACAGCAACGATCTCCTGACTCTGTGTGAAGTCCAAGTAACTGGAAGGTTCGCATCCTACGTAGAACTCACAAAGAAACCCGTTGACAACGACGTTGCTCAGGCTCTGGCTGCCAACGGGGTCTTTTCCAATAAGGGAAACATTGCTCTCCTATCAAATGCTAACCAAAATACACCCGGGAGAGCTTTCTAAACAGTAAAACGGCGCGCAAAATGTTGCGTTATTTCTTTAAAGTGCCAATAATGCAATTCAGTCAACACAATGTAACAGTTACATTCTGTTATTGAATTATTCGGGTTAAACGTTTTCTTTAGTTATTATGAAATTGAAAGTACTGTGTACGTTGGTTGGTTTTCTGTTTACAACACGTACAACATGATATATGTCACTATGTTTAAATGAATAAAAAAATCACTATCAACGTTAGTGTCGTCATATGTTGGTGTAACATGTTTCATTCTTAATGTGATATTTTGATATACATTGCCATGCAATCTGAGGTGGCACCTGCCCTGAGGGGTTTGCTGGTCATAGGTTCGAGTCCCAAATCAAGGCTCGATTTAAGAGATACCAGCCAAATTCCGGATGCACATATTTTGTTGCAGTATGTAATGAAAGCAAAATGTCATTGACATATTTAGATGTTTTATTCAGAAGTTTACCAACTCAAAAGTTGACTTCCTCCTGGTGCAATTGAGTATAACAACTAGGTTGCAATACTGGGATGCAGCCCTGCAGATAACAAAGCACCAAATCGCGCCCTCAAATAGGGTAATGTGATAAGTCTTTGTTTGTGAGCTGAATTGAATGTGCCTTCCTGCTAAATCAAAAATTCGGATCTTTGAATCTGGGACACCACAGCAAAAACATGACTAATGATAGGGCTTGTTACAGTTGTTATAGCAACGGGATGTCATCGCCGCCCCATGTGTAATGGTGTAACACATATACTGTTTGCAACCGTGTAAAATGTCACTTTCAAGAGTAATCTCTTGACCATATTGGCACTTTGGGGTAGAAGTTTCCAAGATCATTATATTATGAGTGATTGTTGTTTACCACAGAACTCGGCAACATATATGATTGCGGTCTGTGAATAAACGAGATACTCGTCACTGTAGTTTCAAGAATACCTCTTTTAGTTCAGCCAAGTCAGCGAGCCTGGACCCATTAGCCTTTTCCGACAAGCATGGGTAGCCAGGGTCCTTTAGTATGTAATAAGCATGTTATTCTCATTTGTAGCTAACAATCCAGTCATTGGCATCGTTAGCATATATCTTGTCCAAACTGGATACAGTGCTATGTATAAATCAAATCTGACCAAATGATCCCTTTAAAGGCCTCCTACGACAAACATGGCTCTCTGAGGGGTCCTCATCGGCATTGCATTATCGCCACATAGACTGTTTTGTAATCTAAAAAGGCCTTCACAACTGTTTCTGCAAGGATCTGCTAGTCGTAGGTTCGAGAACCCCACTATAAAAATAACCATGACTTCTGGTTATCCAGCAGTGAATGGGTACCTTGTAGGATAATTCAAATCATTGTTACCTTTCTAGTGCGCACATGAAGCTTAACGGGGTTAACAGGAATGATAATGTCTTTGCGCTTTCAGCATTCACAAAAGCGTGGACACAGGTGCTTTATAACACTACATTATTTTATTATAGTGCAGGTCGTGAGAGAAAGGCGCATAATGGCGGAAAGCCATCGTCATTATTGACATCTTAGCACAGTGCACTGCACTACTTACGTGTTGTCTCGGGAAAGGACGACAACGAACAAAAGACCAGTGCTTCCATTTCAGTGAGTTTAGTTTTATGCCTCCTTTAGCAATATTCCAGCAATATCACGGCGGGAAACACCAGAAAGGGGCTTCCGACATTGTGCCCGTGTGGGAAATGGAGGCCAAGTGTTCGACGTGACGACCGAACGCTTTAACCACCCAAGCCTACCCAAACAATCTAAACTAATACGACTTATTGCTGAAAATCATGATGGCACGGGGTGTTCCGGTCAGCAGCATTCCAAATATCTGGAGTAGACAATCAAGTGAACAACAGCATGAGCATCGTTCCACGCTTTGAGGATACTGTATATGTGCATCTTAATTTTAAAAAAGTCGTATCCCCAATTGTTATATGTGTTATCGCAAGTGAAGGATGATGTGTTGCATTGGGTTGTTAAATGGATAAAATGATGTAGTGTCATCGAACGTATAGTTTGCTACTTGTGGGGACAGTCCTCTAGCATATGTCATTGGACAGTGACTGGACAGCAAAGAAGAGCTTAGAAATCTTTACTTGAGAATGTTTTCATCTGCCCCGAGACAGATGACAAAGAGATGACATTTCTTGCCACACTCTTGTCCTCGGTGCAAGTGTTACTTGGAAATGAAGCACTAAAATAAGCACTTGTCAATACGCAAGTTTGAGTGAATATACGGAGAGATATCCATGTTGAAATGCAGCAGAGTCCACAGATAGCAAAAACAAAAGCGTATGTTTAGACAGTTAGCACAGTCACTCACTCGCGTACACGCGCACTTTTACACACACACAACGGCACACCTATTTACTTACTCATGTATGAGCAAGCAAGGAAACCATGCACGCACGCACGCACGCACGCACGCACGCACGCACGCACGCACGCACGCACACACACATACTTTCAGTCTCCAGTTATGGAACTCCCTGCCATTTGAACAAAGAAACACAAAATCTAACGACCTTTAAAAGTCTCAGCTTAAAACCACCTCTTTCGATCAGCATTCCACGAGACGTTCTGCATTATGTGTTTGCAGGGATTTGGTTTTAACTCTGCCATAGCACCTACCGACGGATACTAAGTTTATTTTAGGTTCATCCATCCCTTACGGCATTAAACAGAGACCAGGAAGTAACTATTGAATGATCAGCACTGTAATCCAGGGCGTAGTCACACACACACACACACACACACACACACACACACACACACACACACACACACACACACACACACACACACACACACACACACACACACACACACACACACACACACACACACACACACACACACACACACACACACACACACACACACACACACACACACACACACACACACACACACACACACAAAGTAATTATCTGATTCCGAACGGTGATCATTCAGTACATGTTCAACACACCCAGTAGACGCCTTGATCAGCAGGGCCACTACAACATGGCTTAACGTTACGTATCTACCTATCATCTATCCATCCATCCATCCATCCATCCATCTATCTATCTATCTATCTATCTATCTATCTATCTAAGCTATTCAAACTATTGCAAAATATGTATAGTAATAGACTGTTTAAAAGTGGCATCATTTGATTATCGTAATATCGTAATATTCCTAAGATGACAAGTACACCCAGTTTCCGTACATTAAATGTCTGTAATACAATATGTTTCAAGCTTTCAGAGTGTCATATGGAAAAACACACGAGCTGGCACGCATGAATCAAAGTGACAATCTATTAATTGTTGCTGTAAATGAACAAAACGGGCTACTGTCATTAGGTACCTCTCTACGAAACTGCAGCAGCTCTTCATGTTGACTTCATTTGGTTGCGACAGTTATGAAGTGGATCGTGGATGAAAACAGCCAAGATGATCAGGAGGACCTATATCTGTCTCCACTAAGACAGTTGAAAAACTTTGTATAATATTATGGGACTAAGAATCCGAAGCATTTTCCATCAGCTTGGTGTAACGCCTTTATAATGTCAGTGACAATCTCCCCACCGAAGTTTACCAAGTTATGTGCCGCTATTATGCCCACCTGCTAATGTTTATGAGTCCGAAAACCAATGGTAATCGTCATGGGAAAACATTGTTAGCTGCAATTGATGAATGTGGATTGGAAGAATGTGGCATCATTTGGCTTATGCCCCTCTTCTCTGCCTAACTATAGGAACACTGTTCGAAACATGCCAAATGTGTTACTGAGACGATCACACGTGCACCTTGCTCTTCAGCAACTCATACAGGACACGTGATGATCTATATTGAATCGTACTGAACGCGCTGATCAATCAACTAAATACTGCTTGCCAATGCGCGTCGCCCTATTGTGAAATAGCAAAGCACTAACCAAGGATATAGTATGAAAACCTACCCATTTATTGTACAACAGCTCGGGCATTAGGCTAAACAGCGGATACAAATTGGATCCTTTATAATGTATTAAGATCAGACATGAAAGTAAAAATACAAAAAAGTTTTTACAAGTACGTAACCAGTCTCGTCTACTGAGCACCGAATCGCATTATAACTAGCCTGATGTGTTTGTTACAACCACCAAAGCAATAATGGGATATGTCGCATGTCGAATGACGAATGTCATAACTGACTCAGACCAAAGTAACCTCGATGTAAAATAGTTTCAGGGAAACTACGAATGATTTTGGGTTTTTTTAATAAGGTTTCAGAAACCTCCAGAATCATTCTTAATATTTCTGTATACGCGGTGTGACCTTATGATCCTATTCATTGTCAGTGGATAGGTCACGGGGCATAACTGTCGAGGACAACATACTGGCACCAGTAGCTATGCTGTTTAGTCCATAAAACTCGATATCGTTCGATAACTATCTACCATGCGTTGGAAATGTGACCTGCAGCAAAAAATAACCAGTATTATCTGACTATCCTAGTGCTGATCTTTACTACATAGCTCACGTTTGGGACATGGCCGTTATACGTGTACGCTTAGGTCAAGACTACTTCTCACAGCGCTACAAGAGGAGTGAAAAGGCGTATACAATATTTCCACAAAATGACATAAATGCTGTGAAGATGACGTCAACGCGCAGGTACTACTGCTAGTAAACTACGACTCAGACTTGTTTATTCTATACTGCAGGCCATGTGACTTAGTGTACAATTACACCACAACATATTATTTTGCCACGTGGATTTGATATGAAGAAACAAAACTAATAATCAAGAACGACGTGCTTCAAATGCGACATGCATCAAATATAATGATAGCAATTGGATTGTTTGTGGATTTTGTGAACAAATAAGTTTGATTATGCTACATTTGTTAGGCACAACAGGGGCTAACCATGGTAATATTTCGTTCTCAGTGCAGAATATTTTGGCCAAGTAAACAGTATGTGGACTTCATCTTCGATGCAGAGATCCATACAATATTCACAGAAAAAGATGTGACAATCGTTTCTCCTTCCTGTATGCATTTACTGCATATATACTGCGGCCACCTGTTTCCCAATATTGCTTCGTTTGATGCAAATTTTCCAACGGATAGGAATCGTTTCAGGTATGAAGTATGGACCTGTTCAACTGCTTCATTTTCGTAATGATACGACACTGGTTTTCAGATGTTTGCGTGTTTAGGTAAAACAACACTACAGCCCTTTTCAGCTCGGGTTCTTATCACCCACGAAAGTTGTCTTCCCTATTTAGTCCAGGAGGAGAATCTCAAAAAGGGCCAAGAGATAGGATTTCGCAGCCTCCCCAGTACTGATTTTGTTTGACACTATTTTCAGTGAGTATGGTGTCTTGAGCTCATGAAAAGGCCTATAATACTCAGACGGTGGTATCTTTTTTTTCACAGGCCATTTAATGTGGTGGGGGTCTGTGAACATTTTCACGACATTTAGTTTGCTGATCAACAACATCTCAAAGTTAATCATAGATAGTTAGTTTTACTACTATCAATCTGATCACTTTCATTTTGACTTTTGTGTATTGCTAAAGGATGTATAAAGTTTTTGAAATATTTTTGCTTTTGAAAATAATAAGTGAGTGAGTGGGTGAGTTAATATTTAACGTCACATCGGCAATACTTCAGCCATATCGTGACGAGAACATTTTGATATTGAAATGAAATATGTATACATTATAATCACCTGTCGTCAAAGGACAGTAAAACAACTAGAATATCACAGTTACAATTAAAACTAGTGTGGAGAGTTAAAACAAATACCACTATTTGGACAATACAATATAAAATACGGGCTGTAGATCGCCAACAACTGAAGGTAGATCACCATACTAGGGACCATGGGGACTTACATTACTTTTGCTACCTGCATGGACCCTAGCTGGATTTACACCATCCCCTCAGCCGTTGGTGATTGTAGGAAAATGTAGCCGAAATTTAAAATGACAAAAATACTACGATTAAAAAATTGGTCAGTTTAGATTTCACTTTGAAGTTTTGGGACTTACGTATCCTCTCAGGGGGACAATAATTTTACGCTACTTTAACCCCCTTTGAGGGCACAGCCACTAACGATCGCAGTTGACAATTCTTACCACCATGGTTAAAATATCAGCTTTCTATTTACAAAACATTTTATTCAAAATTTATCTAATAATTCTATTTCCTTTAAAAATTCAATGATTAAATGATAATTAACATTAAAAAGATCCTTCATTGTTTTGACATTAAAATATTTATCCCTTGTGATGGCAAAATCAATACAGTCAAGCAAGATATGCTTGACCGTGATTCACTCATCACAAGGGATACAAAACGGAGGATCCTCACCTTTAAGTATATATTCGTGAGTATATCTAGTATAGCCAATGCGACATCGTCGCATAACAACTTCCTCAAATCTGGACTGACAACCCAAGTAGGTGTAACCAATATAGGGTTTTATTTCATGTAACTTATTAAAACCCACTTGGGTGTCCCACTGCTTGTGCATTAGATTACGGATATAAGATCTAATTGTGGCTTTATAGTCTGAGTATGGAATCAGAAGTGGTGTCACAGATTTATTGAGTGCTGCCTTAGCGGCAAGATCGGCCATTGTGTTGCCAGAAATGTCAACGTGGCTGAGTAACCAACAAAAGACGATGTCGCATTGGCCAGTAGCAAGAACATTATATAACTCAATAATTTCTGTTAAACGTGGATGGTTGCAAGATATGTTTTTAATAGCCTGAAGACAAGAAAGAGAGTCTGGAAAGATTATATATTGTTTATATTTAGGATGTCTTTGAATATATTTAATGAGCTGTTAGTATTGCGTTTGATTCTGCTGTAAAATATAGCTATCATTAGGTATTCTAGAAGAGATTGTTCTGGATCCAATGACAGTGGCACAAGCTACTGCACCCCCATCCTTGGACCCATCTGTAAATAAGGATTTGTATGTATTATATTTATGTTTTAACTGAATAAATTCTTGTTTATATTGTAGTTCATTAGTATCTGATTTTTTAAACATTGTCAGTGTTAGGTCAACTTGTGGCCTCACCATTTGCCAAGGGGGAGAAGAAAAAAGCCGGGAAGGAGAAATATTCAGGACACCCTGATCCTGATTATAATGAGCAGACAGGGTTGAACCCACTCGGACTTGAAACTGCCTGTCGGTTAAAAACTGTGATATAAAGAGAGGCAAACGACCTCGCAAACCAAAATCATGTAAATCCTTTAAAATGCCATGCTTCCACGTAGTATCGTATGCTTTCTCAAGATCAAAAATATAGATACTGCGTGTTGTTTGGTGATAATAGCATTTTTGACGAAGGATTCTAAACGTACTAAATGATCAATAGTACTTCGATTCTTCCGAAAACAACATTGAATATTTGTAATGAGGTTATTAGTTTCCAAATACCAAATTAATCTGTTATTTACCATTCGTTCCATGGTTTTACAGACGCAGCTGGTTAAAGATATCGGTCTGTAATTTGATGGGTCCGTGTGATCCCGGCCAGGTTTTGGTATTGGCACTACAATGGCATTACGCCACGAAGGAGGAAAAATTCCAGACGTCCATATTTTGTCAAATATATCTAAAAGTGTGACCAGACATGGTTCAGGCAAGTGTTTCAATAGCTGGTAATGAACATTGTCATCACCTGCTGCAGAATCAGGAGCTTGATCAAGAGCCGTGTGGAGCTCATGTAACGAAAACACTTCATTATAGTCTTCACCATTATTGGAATCGAAATTAACTTTTGTCTTTTCCTGGTGTTTCTGATACCTCTGAAACTCAGGAACATAATTTGCTGATGATGAGTTTTTGGCAAGAGTTTCGCCAATTTTATTTGCAATATCTGCTTTGTTAGTTACTAATTTGTCACCATCTTTAAGATGGTGAACTGCAGATTTTGAACCTTTGCCTTTTATTCGCTGAACCATGTTCCACACCTTACACATGGGTGTACGTGAATTAATTTTTGAAACATAGTTCCTCCAAGATTGGCGCTTGTTTTGCTTATACGTACGTCGTGCCTTAGCACTAGTAATTTTAACGTTGTTGAAGTTATGAACAGTAGGATGTCTGCGAAAATATTTTTCTGCTTTCTTCCTACGTTTTCTTGCCTGTTTGCATTCGTCAGTAAACCATGGTTTACGAATATGAGGAGTTGCAGATGACTTAGGAATGGTTTGATCAGCAATTTCATTCAGTTGTGTTGAGAGCTTCAAGATGGGATCTTGTACATTACTGCAGTGATCGGGTGTTAATTTTTCAACGCATAATTGCTCATATACAGGCCAATTTGCCTTAGTGAAATTCCACCGGGATGAAGGTGGATTGTCACCTGGTGCTATAGATTTCAGGAGCGTAGGGAAGTGATCGCTTCCGCAAAGGTCATCATGTACAGACCATTCAAATTCATTGACAATGTACGACTCTGTGAGAGTTAGATCAAGTGCCAGTGCAGAATACGTTCCAGTGGCTGGATGCAAGTAAGTATTGGAATCATCATTAAAAACACATAAATTATTATCGGAAATGAAATCTTCAATAACTTTCCCTTTATTGTTTGTATTTGTACTACCCCATAGAGGGTTGTGCCCATTTAAGTCACCCATAATGATGCAGGGCTTTGGGAGCTGGTCATACAAACTTTGAAGGTCAGTTTGACGAAGAACTGATGAAGGTGGTACATACAGTGAGCACAAAGTAAGAGCAATGTGCAAGGTCAGCCGGATAGCAACAGCTTGAAGATTAGTATTCAGCGGAACGGCACTATGAATCATGTCCTGTCTGACCAGGATACTAGATCCTCCTGTAGCTTTGTCCCCATGGGGAGAAAATGAATGGTAGCAACTATATTGTCTTAAGTTAAAAACATCAGTATGTTTCAGATACGTCTCCTGTAGACACAATGCTGAAGGTTTAAAGTCCTGTAACAATAGAAGAATCTCATTATAATTCTTCCTAAGTCCTCTGCAATTCTATTGTATTAGTGTATCCGTCATTTAGGATGTGTTATCGGTGACAGTTCACGACCCTTTTTCTTAGGAGAATGGCTCCGAGAGCGGGTTGTCAGAGGAGGTGACACCTCCATGTCATCTAAAAGATTAAATCTGTTTACAAGTGACACAGAGCTTCTTTGTCCTTTAGGAAGAGGGTCACGTGTATTTTGCTTCTTAGAGTAATCTACATTTACCTTCTTCTTTTTGATAACCGGTGTAGGTGCTGTTTGAGTATCAGAGGATTGTGAAGTTTTTCGTGAGGAAGAAACAGAAGGAAGGTCCTGAATACTCATAGGTGTCTGAGCTGTCAGCCAAGTCAGGTCTGTTTGGCAGTCAATAGATTTAGTGGAAGGTCTCATCACCTCTGCATATGTTGACTTACCTCTCAATACAGTACTACCAGATGGTGTAGCTGAAGTTGCCAACTTCCTTGCTTCTGAAAAACTTCTTCTCAGTTTTAATACGTTGGACACTCATTTCAAACTGCCATACCGGACATTCTTTCGAAGACGACATGTGAGATCCAGAACAATTTACACATTTGATTTCAGACGAACAAGTGCTGCTGTCGTGATCTTTACCAGCACAGCGTGAACAAGAAGCATGATTCTTACAAGTCTTCTGCCCATGGCCAAACTTCTGACAGTGAAAACATCTCAGTGGATTTGGAACATACATGTCAATTTTCATAGAGACGCATCCTACTTTAATTGATTGAGGTAAACTGGGTACATCAAACGTAAGCAAGTAAGTATTTGTGGGTAGATATATTCCGTCCTTTTTAAAGCTGAATCGCTTAGCCTCGACCACTCCTTGCATACGCAGCTGACTAACAATGTCATCGATTGACAGATCAGCAAGACTCTTATCTCTGTCTCGGATGATTCCTTTGCTAAAATTTAAAGATTTGTGAGCATAGCATTTTGCAGAGATATTTGCGAATGATTTTGCTTCCAGAAGATTGGCCGCTTGCTCTCTCTTTAGACATTCTATGAGAATTGAACCAGATCGAGTTTTTGTAACATTGTTGACAGTCCCAGCAATTCCTTGAATTGCTTTCTCTAGCAGAAAGGGAGAACAAGATGTTAACGTTTTCTCACTTGATTCAGCGACAATGAATCGAGGCCATGTGTTACGTTCAGAGTAACAGAGTCTGGTAATGATATCATTCTCATCATCAGTATCATCAATGTGATAACGTTTTTGCTTTTGGGGGTTTTGGTTTGCCATGGTAATAGATTTGTGTTTCATCCTCCTGGCTCCCCACCCACCACGGAGTGTCAACAAGGACGATGTCTAATGCCTGTGGGCCTCCAACAGGCGGCACCAAGGATACCAAGAGGATATACTCAAGCAGTAGCATTAGAGATATGCACCACAAGATTGGCCCAAGGGCCACCGCCCTCTGGGCATGAGACTCTAGGCAAAGTTCATGTAAACAAAATTATAGTTAAATAATATTACTTAAACCAAGGGCGCCAAGACCAAAATTTAAACAATTCCAAATCACAGTTTGTGCAAATTTCAACATAAACTCCATGCACAGGGCTTGGCATGACCAGCCGATTGGTTGAACCGGGCCCATTCAACCACCCGTCTAGGCGAAGTCAGGGCCAAAGTGGTGTATTGAGCAACAGGAACATGGTTGCAAGCCCCTATTGCCCTCAACCACCAGGATCCTCTCCTCCGCCGACACAGGGCCGCAACCCACGGCAAACGGGTTGGTGGACCAAATATTTGAAAATAATAAAAATGGCTGCCATCTTGAACTGTCGTGTGTTGCCTTCTCGGCAGTTTAATTCACATAACAATTAACACCGAATGTGTCCATTTACATCCAATGTTCATACTTATGATGTTTTTTCACACTTGTCTCTTCTAGAGTGGTGGCTTGGGCACAAGAAAATTTGTATGGTAATGTCGTGTTAATATAATGTTTTACAGCTTATTCTTTGAGACAGGGGGTTTTAGCGATTCTTCGATTTTCATGGAAATGTGTGGTGGTGACTTATTCATTGAGAAAGTTTACATTATTCTTGTAACTAAAATCAGTTGTGTTTATTTCCTGTTTACTTCTAGAGTGACAGCATGTTATATGGAATTGTTTCATATTAATCAGAATTCAAAATGGCTGCCAATATGCCCGCCTTTGTAGTTTTATCACTTATACATAGCAGAGGACTAAGTTTGTACTGATATGTAAGCAATGCATTTGATGTCTAATGTTTTATACAGTATCGGAAAAGAACAAAATTTCAATGGTATGGTTTATGAAAGCGTCATTTGCCTAAAATAGTTGATGACATAGCATCATTCAAAGTGTTAGAAAACTATGCTTCAACGTCGATAACTGCGTCTAAGCTCTGGCTGTACAGAGTCGGGGAAGCAGGGGTACAGCTGCCCCTATAATGTTCTTACAGGTTACTTTTTTGCATAAACGTATTCACATAACACTCTTTTAATGTTGATAGTGCTCCTTTAATTGAGAAATGATAACTTCGGCCCTGTTGTAGCTTTTCAACGTGGTCTGTCAGATAACTCTTAATCACTTTTGCTACATTAAGAAACTTACAATTAACACTCGTCTTCACTTTCTTTCATATCATATGTTAAATTATGTCAGAAATGGGGTCATCTGCAAGCCAAAGCTGTTCAGGCAACAATCACCGGCCATACAAGAAGACATGTCTCTGTGCACAAAAAATCAGTTCATCTGCATTGACATAGATCTCTCTGCTGGCATGTTGACCTTTCGCATTTACTCGACGTCAGTTCAACCATTGTACGGGGAGCAGGGTCTCTCAACATCAGAACGCCAGAAAAAGGATAAGCTGACCACCACAAATGCTCCAACTATGGTCAAGTGGTGAAGGAATATGATTATCTGCAGATACTGTTTCCAAACATGCACTTGGTAGTTTACTTGCTGAATGTGATATTCTAGACTGTTGGTGGGAGCTTTTCATTTAATGTTTTGTCTCATCTAGAGACATCACTGAATTGTTTGTACAAATATTGAACTAAAAGTCTGTTCGATTTGATCTGGTAATGTTGATAGGCTTTTGTATTGGAAGTTCTGCTTTGTAGATATTATACTGTACTGATGTATTTTTGTTTTAATTTTAGACTTCTTCCTTGATGTGTTTCTGTGTTGGCAGTGTTCAGCAGTGTATGGCAAAAACAAGCACTCCTACACGGCGATAAAGTCGGGCACATCCGATTTCCATCGAGTTCACAACTTTCAAAACCAAAACAACAAAACAAACAAGTACAATTGGACCAGCTGTGCGGATTACGTTTTTTAATGTCATCATTCCCAAGATGGAACAATACCAAATCCTTGAACATAAACACCAACATTGTTGTCTCAGAATGTGTGTTTAAATTGACCTTGTTCAAATTTGAGATATGAGCATGGTCAGAGGTAACTGAAGCCCGACACGTAAAACCAGAGATAAAAAAACATTTTGAGAAAAAAAAAACCTCTGGAACCGTGTTCTTTCAACGTATGCAATGCTACCTATTCTACTGGAGGGTTTACAGTAGTAGACACGCATAGTACATTGTCATAAAATGTACGAACAGTAAAACGTCCACATCCACATCCACATCCACATCCACATCCTGCTCCAGAAGAACCCTTGATCCACTTATGTCCATGGAATGTCTTCCTTCTTGGGGGACTTCAGTGTCGATTTCCACCCACAGGAAATCGAATTAGGGTCATGAGCGAACGCTTTAACCATTCGGTTATTCGACGATTCCCATAGATTTAAATGCGAAAAAAATATGTCGGGACGTGAAAAACAAATTTTCATCTAAATATTAAACTGTAATATTGAAATGCTTTACCAGCAGGTGGCCGCACAGTCGTCCAGTACACCGACCCTCAAAGTGACCATCCGGGTACGCCATCTACAGATATCATCGTACAGGGCATGCACAAAGGGGGCCCTGTCTACACTACCACCTAAATCTACCAGTCAAGTGCAGTCACCATTGGGCCTACTGGGGATGCTGAAAAGACTGGGGCCACAGAGTGTGCCAACCCTAAACTAGCTGGGTTACTGTAACAAGCATCCTGACTGTACAATCAGCTGCAGGCCCTAGCACCTAAGCTACTTCATGTACAGTCGGCGGATGGCTACGCGGAGAGCGGACGTACAATGGAGCCACCATGAGACAAAAGCTCATCCCATCGGTCCCTCGGACAGCCAGTGTTCTGAGGTCCAGGTGGAATGGGTTAGAGGGGCATAACACCAAATCCAGAATGTGCCAGGGTCCCTGCGTCTGAAAGAAATGAGTCATGCATAAGCATCAGGAATCACATTTCTCGCGGATGTAGTTTGGTTTAACAACAGCTAGTTATTGTGGTTTTATGCCGCTTTTGACAATATACCAACAAAATTGGACGTGAGACATAGTATTTAATTGGGGACTCGAACACTGGTACTGAACATGGCGTGTCAACACTTGAACACACATTCATGAGGACGGACATTGTGATGTACTTGTGCACTGCTCATCGCATTCGCGACTTACTCGTGTTATTCTGCGAGTACAGTCTGTTTGCCGTGAAAACGTACCGATGAATGTCTCTTTAAACAAAAAGGTAAATCGAATAAAGTGACATTACGATTGCAATTTCTTAGAATTTTACCTTGCCAATTGAACATTTAATTATCACAATTTTATTCAACTTAGGATGAAAGTTGTTTAGAAAACGATCATAATTTCAAATCACTTTCTTTGTTTGTATTACAAGGGGGTATGCACATTAAATGAAACACCGAGAAGAAGTTGGGTTGGTCTAAGTTAATGCTCATCAAGTACCGGACGTGCTCTTGTTTTACTGTTCTAACTGTTGCGCTTACCGCCTTACAATACAAACAAAAAAGTGATTTGAATCTATGATCGTTTTTTAAAACAACTTTTATCCTAACTTCTAAGATTTAAATTTTCAGTTGGCAAGATAAAATTGCGTGGATTCGAAATATTAGTTTCACTGTGTCTGGTTTACTTTTTGTTTAAAAAGAGAAGTCATCTCAACATCGGACGGCACCATCACATTCACCAATACATGGCGCACCACCAGCAGCATTACA
This sequence comes from Haliotis asinina, assembly GCF_037392515.1. Classification (NCBI taxonomy): domain Eukaryota; kingdom Metazoa; phylum Mollusca; class Gastropoda; order Lepetellida; family Haliotidae; genus Haliotis; species Haliotis asinina. The sequence goes on along the minus strand of NC_090281.1, from coordinate 37,920,050 downwards.
TGGGTACACCGCAACATCCACCAATGCATGGGGCACCACCACCACATGCGCCACTACATATAGACACCACAGCCACCGACACTACATGGCACGCAACACAGCCACCACTAATTACGACACAACTACATCCACCACTACACCACTGGAACACCCAAACCACATATGACACTGTATGCATGTCATCATCAAGATATGGTACTGTGGTAGACATTGAAGTGTTTTAGCCCATCATGATCAGTGGTGGGTTTGTTCATCCTTTCCGTGTGCAAACTAGTTCTAAAGATGTGTTGTGATGCGACGTGCATCCTAGGAAGACGAAGTGGGATCATACCTTTTGAATGAATTAAATCTCTCGATATGGATGAATTTGACGTTAAATGAATATGCATTTGAAACCACAATATTGATACCTAGGTGATTTACAAAGTACATATGATATACCCCCAGTTTTGCGATATTCCAAAAAAACAACAACAGTATAACTTTAAACACTTGACACGTTTTATTGATAACAGTACTTCTTTTTATTCTTTATACCACGTTTCAGATCCACTTCTTTATTCTTCTATAAGACGTGTCAGAGCTAATTCTTGCGCCTAGTCAGCTATTTTTCCAGATGATAGTAAATGTTATATTTACTAGGAAGTGTTTAGAATACCTCTTGGCTACATTTTCACCTACATGTACTTTTGCTGAATCAGCTGTCACCTAGATACAAGTCATGTTGTGGATGCATCTTCCAGTCATCGTACATTGTTGGTTAAACATTTGTGGATTTAGATCTGGTTTTACATAATTGTAGATTGTACATCTGTTTATTCAGATTTGCATCTAAATGACCATAGATTGTACATTTTTGGGTTAAATCTGATACACGTGCATCGCCCATGCGTGTATTAAGATATGGTTGCAGACAATAGAGCATATAAATTGATACATGTTTTATATAATTGTATCATATTCCGATTTATTCCCTTAAAAGTTAAAGATATTCTTGTGAAATTCCGATGTTTTAATTACCTTTCTTGTGTCTTGTTTCAGGGAAGGGCATATCCGGTAGACTGGATCAACTGCATAAAACGAGGACATAATAATATAGGACTTCACTAAACGTGAGAATCCTTGAGAATGATTTTAAAACTAATATTTTGGGTGATCGAACCTACACTGATTGTCAAAACGTTTCACTCACTCACTCACTCACCTACTCAGCTTTTTTGGACGTTGGGTTTTGATGGCTGCGTTGTATGTGCATAAAACATTCTCCGACATTCTCTGATATTACACTGAAGTGTTTTGACCGCTAAGAGGACCGCTGATTTGTCCCAATGTCTTGGTAGTGGTGTGGTTTTACCAAAATCTCCTCTTCTACATTGATCCCTAAAAAGTCTGTAAAGCCCAGGGATGAGAAGATCCACACAACAAATGGGTCACAATTTTGATGTTCACGAAACAGTCTATACATCTTGTGGACAGGTTTCAAATGCTATGTATGTGTCAACGGGGGCCTGTTGTCATCGGCTTGTGGTGAATTAGCTCATGATTAAGATGAACATTACCTTGACGAACACTAATGAATACGTTGATGAAGACGAAGGCATAGTTTAGTTCAAACGTCTTTAGTTGGTTTCACAAGACATGACAAACAAGTATACATGAATGAGGTGAGCGGACTTCCAGCTCAACCCCAGGGCCTTTCCTGCGAGAGGCATAATCCTGCTGGCGGTCGTCCCTACACAGACAGTCGGAATGCCGGACTCCACCCACACTCAGTATAGATGTCAGCATACACATATATACAGTTTTCATCAACAATGGGCAGGCAAAGATTCAACAATGGACAGACAGAAAAACAATAGCACTTCCTTGTACAGTTGATGTCATGACAGACACAGCCAAGGGGGATGACCAATAAAGGCTATACATATCATATACAGTAATTAATGAAAGTGACAAAGAGGAACAAGGTAGCCGACAAGACAATGTACGCTGTGGTGGTTATAAAAATTAAGAATGCAGATTAAATGATTACAATTGATTATCATATGGCCTGGCTACATAGTTTTTGGTTTTTTAGAAATATTTGGATGATGGCTGCCTTGAATTACACACTATAACATATGTACCAAATAATCTAGTGATCCTTGTAGATGAAGTATTGACAAAACCTCCCACCAACATCCAACAGTCTAAAACGTCTTATTGGGCGAGTTAACTACCATGTGCATGTGTGGATACAACAAGTCATGAAGATTCCTTCACCAGTTGGCCCTGGCTGGAGCATATATATGTGATGGTCAGCTTATCCCTTTTCTGATCTCGAGTGATCCTGCTCCCCGTGCATTGGTTGAACTGACGTCGAGTAAATGCGAAAGGTCAACAGAGATCTATGTCAATGCCAAACTAAAAGTGCTTTATGGTTCAACTTCTTTATTATACAAGGTCACAACGTTTCGAGACAGATTCTAGTCTCTTCTTCAGGTGAAGTTGAACCATAAAGCACTTTTAGTTTGATTCCTCCAACTTCTAAATGCCTTTGAAACAACTTATGTCAATGCCGATGACCTGATTTTTTTTGTGCACAGAGGAGAGTTAATTGTAAGCTTCAGATCTGAATGTATCAAAAGTGATTAAGAGTTATCTGTCAGACCACTATGAATAGCGACAACAGGGCCGAAGTTATCATTTCTCAATTAAAGGAGCACTATCAACATTCAAAGAGTGTTATGTGAATACGTTTATGCAAAAAAGTAACCTGTAAGAACATTATAGGGGCAGCTGTACCCCTGCTTCCCCGACTCTGTACAGCCAGAGCTTAGACGCAGTTATCGGCGTTGAAGCATAGTTTTCTAACACTTTGAATGATGTTATTTCATCAACTATTTTAGGCAAATGACGCTTTCATAAACCATACCATTGAAATTTTGAATTTTCGATACTGTATAAAACATAGACACCAAATGAATTGTTTGTTTATATATCAGTACAAACTTAGTCATCTGCTGTGTATAAGTGATAAAACTACAATGACTTGTCGCACATATAACAAGTAGTGGGTGGATGGTTTCGAAAGTGCAGGATGTGAGAGATAAGTAATGTTATGGATTTGTATGATCCAGGTCCGGTATTGGTACAGGGGTGGCATTAGCAATCACAACGAAAAAAACAACAGCGCAGCGTAGAAATCAAGGCAATGTAGACAGACACAGGAACCTCAGTTTTGGCAAGTTTAGTTAATGATAACAAACATCCGTCACTGTGAACTCTGAGCCACTGCAAAGACGTGTTAACATCTTTCGTTCTCACAATCGAACCCAGGCCTTCAGCGTGACGAGCGAACACTTTAACAACTAGACTACACCGCCTACCCTAGAGTATTGTTGAGATACGTGTGATTCAGTATCCCTGCTGTATCAGGCCACCACGTAGTCTAACACAAACATCGGTATTGCACTAGGTATTGCAACGTATAAATACAGGGATACAGGTATGATAAACTTTCGCAACCTCTGTATTGGTATTTGTCCGGTCCATGACAGGAATTTTGAAACAAAAACATATTTCGGAGGTAATCATCACCACGAAGTTAGCCTCGGAGCATCCTGACGCCATGCCTCTAGGGACCGTTCATTATTTATGGTTGGGGGTCACCCATTTTGTTCTGGAGAGGTTGGGGGGTCATCAGTTTTATACATATGTTCTGGAGGGGGTTCACAGATTTTGTGCACAAGCACATTTAATTTGTATACCATACATAATCTGAATTAGACCAAACTAAATACGTTACATTCAAAAGGTGCATTCAATTTTACGCGTTGGGCCATGTATGAACCCTAGGCCTGACGTCATTCTTCCATTCTAACCAAGTTAGGGGTTTCAAAGTGGTATATTCTCTCAAGCACCTGACTCCCTTTCTGTCTTTCACTGCCCCATAGTTCATGTCTGGGACATGATCGTGACACTTGCCCCCTGTCTTTCTTTGACAGGAAACCAATCGCCTCTCAAGACTAGGAACTGGGTGCCGTGGACAGATTCCACCCCTGGCCACCAAAAGTTGGGAGTTTCCGTGTTTTCTTTCATTGCATCCATGATGCAATAGCTAGGACAACCGTAGCCACAGACACCGTGTCAAAACATCTTTATAGCAATATCTCCAACATCTCCACAAGGAGAGTCACAACTGCATTCATACTCATAGTAATATACGTTTCGAAAATGATATATAATATGTACAATTTGGATTTGTGGTAACAAAGGGAAATGTATTTTCGAAACGTTATTTTTGAGAGCATAATTTATTTATACGACTTTCATTGATTGTGCGACAAAGGACACCACCTGATCAGACAGAAGGCTTCTGGGATCGATTTGTCCTTGGTGTGATAAAGTCACTGAAACAAGTAAACAAATCAAAATGTAAACGGAAAAACGAAGCAAAGACAAATTACACGTTTCACGAGCATTAGCTTTGTGGCATTAATGGATGTTTTGCTTGTTGGCAAAATAAGGACTTTATTATTTACGTGGGTACGCACTTAACACGTGAGTGTTGTAATTCTGTCAACACGTGTCTATAAGTATACGTACAATAACATATACACATAAGTAGTAGTACAAAAGGAGGTGAACAAGTTGTCATAAAACTGTTCGTCTTTGTTATATCACTTAATACGATTATTACGTGAATTAGTTTCACTCAGGGTTAACTTTTACAAAATCGTTACATTTATTCATGACTGCAATTGTAGCCCAGGTCATTACGTAAACCCAATAGAACTCACTTGGATTATCATGAAATCGGATGTTGGCAGGCAACATGTAACATTCAAACTTCGGGATGTACAGACGATTGTTCAACAGTCAATAGACACCATCACGCAGGAAACATGGCAAAAGTGCGTTGAGAAAGTTGAGAATGAAATAGAAAGGCATTATTGGGAACAAAGTGGACTGGACCATGCCACCATCAAGCCAGTCGTCATCAGGGTAGACTCTGAAGACAGCGACACCGATTCGGACAACAGCGTCTTCTGAAAGTGGCAACACTGACTCCCATTGAACATCTCAAGTGGTAACCAGATAACGGCTTTTGAGATGACCCCATCTTCACAACACACACTTGTTGATTACCTGGCTGTTGTGGTTGTGCAAAATTTGGTTTTGTTGCATTTATTAGATTTTGTCTTAGTGAGCAATTCATCGGTCTCAAATGGAATAAAGCAGACTGTATGTATGGGTATGTAAGGATAACCTGATTTTCTTAACTTCATACTTGACACACAGGGAGGAGCTTGAGTTTTACCTCATGTAGCCGTCCCGAGGAACGCCAACGCCTAAAGCACCTTTCTTTCTCTGTACTAAGTTAATGGGAACTGAAATGAATCACAAGTTTCCTGTCAAACGAAGGTAAAGTGATTGATTTATTCCTAAAATATCACAAACCGTGTTACGAATAATCAACAAGACTTGCTATGTTTGAGATATCGGAGACGCGATTGACGTTGACGGGAGTTGCGAGGACAAGGAGAAGCGAACCCAACGGCAGACCTTGCCGTGCTGGCTTCACCATCTAGTTCTTGAAATAAACTCTTCATGTTTGTACTGAGAAACATATTTTCTCACCCAGATAATCACGCAGACACACTGATAAACGGGTGGGTAGGTCCAAGTTGACACACAGGTTACCACGTGGGTAGGTACATGGAGACACGCTGGTTAACGGTTGGGTATGTGCATCAAGACACCGAGGCAAAAGACGGATACCTATATGAAGGCACACACACAAATGGTAAGTTCGTACATGAAAATACACACATAAACGGAAAGGTACGTACATAGAGATACAGACAAACGGGCGGGTACACATGTGAAGATACACAGATAAATGGGTGGATAAGTAAATGAAAACAGATGAATGGATGGATACGTATACGTAAAGGAAGACATACAAACAAACGTATGGATACGTTCATGAAGACACACAAACAAACGTGTGGGTAGGTACATGAAGGCACACAGAAAAACGGATGGATATGATACACAAACAGACGGGCACATGCATGTGAATACACAGACAAAAATGTATGAGTACATACGTGAAGATGCAAAAAGGACGTACTTGAAGAAATATAGACAAACGGGTGGGTACGTACTTGAAGATACATACAAATGGATGGACACATACATGAAGATAAACGGACAACCGGGTAGCTCCGTACGCGAAGGTACAGAGACAACTAGATGATTATCTGCATGACCATATCAAGACAGACGGATATGTATGACTTTGTCAGTATACGGGCTGGGAAGATACGCAGACAACCAAATGGATACGTACACGAAAATACAGAGACAAACGGGTGGGCGGGTACGTGAAGATACACAGACAAACTACGTAAGTAGTTACATACATATATAGGCAAGCGGGAACGTACATGAAAGCACACAGAAAAACGAGTGGGTGGGCGGTTAAGACAGACTGTAACGATGAAGCGACCCTACCTGGATTTCCTGCCTGTGACAAGGCGACACGGGCTTTTCACCCTTTATACGACTACAGTTTGGCATGGTATCACTGTTTCTAAGCCAATGAAATCAGCTACAAACTGATCTTGTATATCCAATCTACCAGGAGGAAATCTGTAATAGTGTTAATGTCACCGAGCAGGTAATGTATCCGGTGTTGAAAATAAAAAACCTTGATGAAAGATAAATGACAGAGGGTCTCTAGGAATTTGTTCTTAATTACCAAGGTTAGTTATGAGTATTCCCCTCCAGAAAGGATATCCAAAGACATTCTTCTGGTAGAATCCCATCGAATCCCTCGGTTTTGGAATCAGCATGGGCGAGATCGTGTAAATATGTTTCTATTTTATTTAATAACCTGGACAGTCTGTGCCACTATGCCTACATACGCTCTTTCCTAATTTGCATGATACTCATCAACTCACTTTCATTCATTGGTAACACCTAAAATTTAACTTTGGATGATGGGCAAGGAATGTTAATAAAACTATATATTCGCAGAATGGTGTCAAAATAAATTGCATAAATTGCACGTGTCTACGTGTAGACACAGTTTCGATGAAAAGCGTCTCTACCATGGGTTACTGTCCCCAAGTGATCCTGCCAACGGGCAAAGCTCCCATGAAGATCTAGGTCATCAGCAACCCATGCCTGTCCTAAGAGGCGACTAATCGGGATCGGGTGGTCAGGCTCGCTGACTTGGTTGATGAAGGTCATCGTATCGCAACAGCGTGAATTGTGTCGACCACTGGGTTATCTGGTCCAGTCTCAATTATTTACAGACCGCCTTCGTATAGTTGGACTATTGTAACCCTTCACTCTCAACAAATATACTGTTATTATTGATTTTGTGTCTGGGAATGATACTTTATTCTACATGAGTTGGTTTTATCCTGGGCGTGTGTTTTCAAGCTGAAGGGAGAGCGTTTTCATCCCAGGATAGCTTCACTCTGGAGTGTGTCAGTTCTGGGATCAAGTCACCTGGGCTGTTTCTATCCTAGGATAGCTTACTTTTATGCTGCAAGTGGATCCCCACGGAGTGCAATGTCTCGTAAGACCTATATGTGAAAGTCACGCGACTCGCGTGTGTGACCTGCAACTTGGCCAATGGTGCTGACGCATCAGATTACCCCGTTCAGGCTCTTTGCACCTCTATGCATGACTAGTAACCATTTTCTTACGTATAATGATATGAAATTAATATCTCATACATTGATGTATTTACCACTTGAAGGTAACTAGTCATCAGTACATGTAACTCCTGTCCTTCTATTTGTTAATATATACTACATGTTTGTAGTAGGACTCTCGCTCTGCCTGATCCGGTGCCCCTCTTCTCTATGCCTAGCCTTAGTATATAGTAATAGCCTGTTATATGCCCTACTATCTGCGCACTGCTGTGTCGGTAAGACACGAGTGGACATCTTCCGCCTCGCATTGGGTACTGTCAACTCCGACGTCCGCGCGACTGAGATATATATGTGTATCTAGTATGTATATATCTATGTATTTATGTATCAATGCATCTATGTAATTATGTATCTACGTATGTATCTATGTATGTATCAATGCATGTAGCTATGTATCTATGGATGTATCTATGTATCTATGAACATTTTTTTCAGATTCGGGATTCAAATCCCGACTATGAAAGTTTGTTCATGTTCGGAATTATGACCAACGGTGTCAATATACATTTTCTCACCCCTTCTAAGGTACTAGGTGTTGCGAGTAAACCTGGGTATCGTAAAAACATGAACACCCAAACCTACATTTTTCCATATTTCAGCCTCAAGTTTGACTTTTTTCACATTCAGGTTTTGGCATTTGAATCCCGAATCTGATTATTTTTTCAGATTCCGGATTCAAATCCAACTGCGTGCGTGCGTGCGTATGTATGTATGTGTGTTTGTGTGTATGTATGTACATTAGTATCTATGTATGTATCTATATAGTATGTATCTATGCATCTATGCATGTATCTAAGTCTCTACGTATGCATGTATGTATCTATGAATGTATCTATGTATGTATCTATGGATTTATCTATGTATCTATGCACCTGCTTGCGTGCTTGCAGGCAGGCTGGTAGGTAGGTAGCTACGAACTTACATGCATACCTATGTGTATTGCGCATGCGTGCGTACGTGTGTATGTATGTTTTTCTTTTACACATCTGGAATTTGGAACTTCAACGCGCTTGTAACTATGCTCTTTGCACCTTCTTCTGTCAAACGATTCTATCCCCACGATGCCGTGCTCCCTTCCCTGCTTGCAAGCGTCAACCCTCCATGGCAATCGAAGATACACGAACAGTGTCAATATGCATTGTCTCACCCCTGCTAATGTACTAGATGCTGCTTGTGAGCCTGGTTGCTTAAAATCATAAACAAGTAAACTGCAATTTTCCGTTGTTTGAACCTCATGTTTGAGTTGTATGTATGTATGCGTGTGTGTGTGTGTGCGTGCGTGCGTGCGTGCGTGCGTGTGTGTATGTATATGCAGGCTGGTAGGTAGGTGGGTGGGTTTAGATAGGTAGGTAGGTAGGTAGGTAGGTAGGTAGGTAGGTAGGTAGGTGGGTGGGTTTAGATAGGTAGATAGGTAGGTAGGTAGGTAGGTAGGTAGGTAGGTAGGCTGGTAGGTAGGTAGGTAGGTAGGTAGGTAGGTAGGTAGGTAGATAGGTAGGCTGGTAGGTAGGTAGGTAGGTAGGTAGGTAGGTTGGTTGGTACATACGTACGTACGTTAAGTCATTAATGCAAATAGAATGCTTGTATGTCCAACATGTATCTTCAGAGAGATTGTAGCAATTACACTATCACGTCATTTGATATACATTATGACGTCCACAGTAGGGACAAAGTTCTAGAGTGACAAGTTCAAAGCTTACAATGGTTTAACTTTGGTTTGAAGTAGTGCTCTTTTAAAATTAGCTTTAGTTTGTCTGAATTTTGATCTTGATGAAAAAGGAAATGTTATGAATTTAAAATAATTTCTTTGGGCACAGAAATCTATATGTTCACTCGGTCTGATACATCGGGTTTGAGGTCACTTTATTTGTTGTTTATGGACACGAACCCGGGCTCTCACATGTGCATGTTATGGCATATACACTCTCCTCAAAAGAAACGCATAATGAAAATTGCAATGTCATGTAGCAATGAATTAAACGTGATTCATTTTGCAAAAGGGTTTGCTCTGATTGTAAGTCCTATACTGTTTATGTCTTGAAAGATCACAACAAAACGCACCATCCGTTAAATACCCGACAGCGTATTTGACAGCATGAGTTTCAATATCGGCGTGTATCTTTACAGAATACACAATTCACATACAATGCACGTGAACGTTGGGGATCAAATAGTCTCAACGATGGGTAGAAAAGGTTGATCGCAGTCTGCCGATTATTCACTGTATTTGAAATACTGTTGACAAACGCAATATGTCACGTCTAAGTGAAGCCAACCGTCATATCGCCATTAGTCTCCTTGAAGCTGGCAAGTCTCAACGTGCAGTTGCCCGACGCATGAATGTTCACCAAAGCCCCATTTAACACTCTTCCTCACTCAGTAGGGGGCACCAAGCAATTTACGGGCCGACCCCTGGCCTTGGCTGTTAAGGTCAGTTAGTTCTATGGTTGATTTCTAGCGGCTTGTTGTTATGCTGGTGTGGTTCCCTGCACTCAATAAATGTTTTAAACTCACAGTAGGGCTTTTGTTCTTGGTACGTTTTCTGGATCCGTTTCCGTCCAGACTCCCTTGACGGTAGGTGGCACCGTTACAGTGAGGACAGGAAATTTGCTGGTCCTGGCCACGAAACCTTCACTGAATGATGATGATCACGTGATATCTTGTAGACGGGGACACACGCCTCTGCACAGAAATCATCTCCGGCCTCCTGACTATGTCGTGACACCCTTTAGTCATTTAATATGCTACGTAGTCGAAGTGTCTATGTAAAGCCTTTATTGGCCAGATCACCAGTTAACTTGTGTGTGGGGGGGGAGGGGGGGGGGGGGGAGGGGGTAGGGGTTGTGATGGAGAAATACACTGGCTCTTTTACACAAACGCAACTGGAACCTCCGTGTTCACAGAAAATTACGACGTATTCCTATTGGGAACACGTTTAATATTCGCCTTTTAACTAATAAGGCTGGACATAAGATCATGCAGGATGTTACCCAAGGGTGTTAAGCTGGAGGAGCGAAACGTCTATATCGCGAGTTCAAAGTGTCATATGAGGTGGAACTATGCATACAAAGTTCTCTACCCCGTTCTTATCGCCATGCCCTTGCACTAGTCCGCTTCGTAGTGAGACAAGTCACTACAACTACCAACCCTCTAGGAACAGTTTTGTTTTGTCATGAATGTGTTGAGTACGAATGCCATGTTGCATTCCACTGCCCTTTATATGCAATTATTTGTGTAAGTTTTTCATTACTTTTAACTAAATTGTCTTTAATAATATTCAATCTTTATGTGATGGTGCGTAGTTTTCATTTATTGTGTACAAATGATAAAAATTAGAGTGTTCTTTTTAGCAGCCAAAATGGAAAAAAGAGCAGCAATATTTTATATAAAAATGCTCTTTTTTCTTTTTTAAAGGTATTTATATAATTAGCATACTTTTTTAAACGTCACAACGTTTAATATTTTGTACATATATGTGATAGTGATTGAGCTAAAATTTAAGGTCACATCGTCAATATTTCAATCGTGTCGTGACGAGAACAATTAATTGGTATACATTATAGTAATTAATGGAAAATTACTAACAAAGGGCAGTAAAATAAATAGACCATCACAGACAAGAATTAAAAATTAATAATTAAATCTAAAACAGTTCCAACTATAGATGACAATACAATATAAAAACAGGCTCCAGACGGCGAACAGCTGAAGGTAGATCAGCATACTAGGGACAATGGGCACAGTATATTTGCTTCCTGCATCCCTTCATCCGTTAGAAATTGAGACAAATCTAGTCATACAGTCGAACTCCGTTTACTCGGATCCTTGATATCCAGCCTTTCGGACGAATTGTAGGTTAATTCTATTTCCTACTGCTTTAATGATATACATAAAACGTACATGAATAAATCTTCAATATACAGGGCAATAAGCAGAGACCAAGTACTAAGTAGTGAATGAAGAAGAGATCAGCACCTAAGCCAACACGTCGTCACACACAGTAATTAGTCCATACCCACTGCTGGCGGCGTTAACTCTACATACCTAGTCGTGGTATTGGTAGGCAGGTTCCACTGTAACACTATGTATATATATTACTAGGTTAGGCAATAGAGTCACCTTTTGTTCATCGTAATTCTGACAAGTATGAAGGCTGTGGGATAGCCCTAGTGTTTAAAGCGTCCGCTCGTCACTGCGAAAACCTTGGTTCCATTCCCCACATGAATACAATGCGTGAAGCCCATTTCTAGTGTCCCCACCAGACGTAAACCTAAACTCGCTCACTCCGACAAGGACGTTACCTGACACAGTCTGCTCAAAGACACATGAGGCAGAATCTGTTAATCTTTTAATGTGATAGCAGCAACATCAACAATATCAGTATGTTGCCTGGTAATCATATTCCTTAGATCATGAGTACACTCATTTCCATGTTTTTTCCATGCTTCCAGGGAGCATTTGGGTGATATACACAATCATTCGGCATATTACTGCATGAATCAATGTGACAAGCCATTCTCTGTTGTTGAAAATGAACAAAACAGACTGCCGTCAAAAAGTACCCCTATATGGAACTGCAGCAGCTATTCCTGTTGACATCATGGTCTGAAGCTCCTTTGTCGCAATTATGAAGTGTATCGTGGATGACAAGAGCCAGGATGATTCTTGATCATGAAGACCCATATGTGCCAACTATATTTGCTACATCAATACACCCAAACAATAGTATCCATAATAGTATCCATAATCTACAAAGGAGAAAAAACAGTCAATATTTAACCTCCACATGTATTTCTCCCATGGGAGAAAGTCCACAACACTGAACGATGATTGGTGTTGATGTGAGTAAAGTGTCTGTTGAACAGACTTGGGACTTTCGTGACTGGTGAAGCTCAGGCTGCATTTAAGGGGCTTCGTCGTATCAGTTCACAGTCCTTCCGCTGACATGTCTGTTAAACAGCGCTCCAGCACCAGAAATAATTCCATTCTCAGCCAGAGCCTGGGCGACCTCGTTGTCAACAGGTTTGTTGGTCACCTCAGTGTAGGATGCGAACCTTCCAGTTACTTGAACTTCACACATGGTCAGGAGATCGTTGCTATCAACCTGACCGGTTTTCTGGATCTTAATATAGCGGCCCACAGTAGGCGCAAAGCAGTTGACAGTGAAGTTAGCTCCTCCAGCGACGTTACCAGTGATCGTGCCGCAAAGTCTAGGGAACTCCAGATACTTGTAGGGATCTTTGAGCAGAGCGCTGATGTTGATGTTTCGCAGGCGTTCAGCTGGAATCGAAGGAGCATAATTATTTAGTACTAAAGAATCGGATTCTAATTGGTCTTCGGCGAAAACATGCTTGTTAAGGACGATGTTTGGGATCGGGAGGTTAGACTCGCTGACTTCACCTGTTCGTCACCTGCATGTTCGGTCTATACTCGAATATTTACAGATCGACATAATATAGCGGTGTTAAATAACAAACTACATTGACATTGCTTTGACTCTTCAAATGCATTAATGTGTGTATCATATTGGGCAGGTTTCACCAACGTGGGAGACGTGTGACACCTATTTCGGGCTGGGTTCCAGCCCCAAACTGACACGCTAAGAAAAAGCATGACTATTGGTTAGAGTGGCGTTAAATAAAACTCAGATGATGGTCAATCGAAACAGGTAAGTAGGTTGTAGAAGAAGCCATCGAAAAAATGCTCACCACAGCAGTCTCCCCTGTTGGTGACTGTCACAGAGTTGATAAAGAAATAGGCGCCAAGGTCGATGTACAAGGTAGGAGTTAAATCACCAATCGCGCTGGAGTAACAGCTTCTTCCGGTGATGAACTGGCTGTCAAAGTTGCCGTCCACCGCCAGGCCCGGGGACGCAGTAAGGCTGGTTTGGGCAAATGAAAACTGAGAGGTGGCACGCACCGGGCGATTCCGGGCGACATTGATGGTGGGCTGTTTATTGAAGTTTTCTGAAATAAAGTAAAAACTTTGAGTACTGAAAGCGAAAATTAGATTGACTCACAAGACGTTCACGTTTGGAGAGTTCATTCATATGTTCATTCAAACCATTCCAGACAAATAGTCATCATTAACAATAAACAATTTCTTCCAGTACTCACCACTCTCTCTGCAGAAATAATATGCATAATTTAAAAGTATTTACAGTATACTATTGGACAGCTGTTGCTGGAAGGAAATGTTATTGATTTCACACGGGACAAAGTCTACATACTGTTGACACTGCCTCCAGACACGGTGACTTCGCAAATGGTGAGAGGGTCGGTGGCGGCGGGTTTCCTGATGCGGACGAAGCGTCCAGTGACGGTTGGAGAGCAGGAGAGGGAAACTGTTTGACCAAGGGCCACTCCACCAATGACCATGGCGCAGAACTCAGGAGTCTCGGTACTGGTGGTTGGATTAAACTCGAAGACCTCGATCGTCAGACCACTCAGACGATCAGCTGAAACATAGACAATGTCCTTTAAATCTCAACAGCATATGAGCATGTTGTGTCCAGATTTAAACATATTGCGTAAACATAGTCGCTAGAGTAGTCGATTGATAAACACATTGGTTAGTTAAGAAAGTATGAGACCCGTTCTCCTGTTTATTTCTGATCATATTATGTCAAGACATTGATGTCACAAATTCGACAATTAATGATTTCATAATGTAATTATTTGTTATAAAATAATTGTTAGTATCAAAAAGTGAAAATTTTCATAACACAGAAAGTTGTTTGAACTCTTACAGTTAGTACTACGTAATCTAAACATGTATTTCTGGTATCACTTCATCAATTATATGATATCATATACTCGTGTTATATCAACACCATAGTTTTGGATCATTAATAATCGAGTTTGTGATATCAGTAATCCCTTTTGTGATGTCATAAATGATTATGAATTTTAGATGTCAATAAATTTAAATGTATCATGAATTCTCTTTTTCCTCAATAACTGCTCCAAACACTCATTGTTGACAATAATATTGGAACTCTCTTAAAATGGCGGCAGTTTGGAAAATTTAGGACATGAATATAAAGAGTTTACGTTAGGGACTTCTCGTTCACCCTGAAGCTTAGGGGGATCAACATGATTGATTGGTTGCATAAATACTGTTCTTCCCTGTGAGAGATGGTCAGGCCAGCTGGAGAGTTAGTGACCACAATGCACTACTAGCTCACTAGCCACCTGGTTGGCAAGAGAATACCTACACACTCAAAGTATCAGACCAATATATATTTTTGTACAATGCACACATATGGAATATATATGAAACATTGTAGAACGGCCAGGTGAACTAGAATAGTTGTCGAGTACCAACTTACCACAGCAGTCGCCTCTGTTGGTGAGGGTAAGACCGGACACGTAGCGACGGGATCCCAGGTCCACGAACCAGAAGGGGTTGGGGTCATTCGCCGGAACATCGCTGGAGAAACACGAACCGGCAAAGAAGTCTGAGTTGAAATTGCCGTCGACGGCAAGGTTTGAGCTGGCGGTGATGGCAGGAACACCGTTGACAAAGACACTGCTGGATCCGGTGGGGCGATTCTGGGCGATGTTGAAACCTGGGAATGCAAGAATCGATTGTTGTTGCACAGGATGTTTAACAAGCGTTCAAATGCAAACCATGAATCGCGGTATGAATGTGTACAATACTTCCTCACGACACTGCAGGCATTTTGCATAAGGTTATCCGTTAGAAGATATATGAACATTTTATAAACTCACAATGCATTTGAATCACACTTGTTGAAAGGGATTGTTTTAAAACCGTTGCATATTTTGAAAAGCAGTTTGAATGTTTAAATTAATTTCGACCACTGTTTATCTTTAAACACGCTATTTGAAGTCCAACAATTACAACATATGCAACACACTTTGCATACACAATGTACTTACCGAAATTGCTGGCTTTCGCCACTGCTAAGAGAGCCGCCAAGCACACGATGAAGACCATGGTGGAAGGTGGGAATGAGGACAAGTTAGGGCGATCCATGGTTTATATATGCACCTGACGAAAGCTTATGCATAATCTGGCGTAATACAGTTAGTGTAGTCATTGAATGAATTAAGGTGTGTTCCATGCTCTGAGACATAAGCGTTAATTGTCACAGTTTCAATCACCTAAATGACGGATGTTGAACTACCTGGTCTTGCCCATTTATCGTTAGATGATCAGTCAATCGCAAACCTGTAGGGTCGGCTTCATACAGT
Organism: Haliotis asinina; assembly: GCF_037392515.1. Taxonomy (NCBI): domain Eukaryota; kingdom Metazoa; phylum Mollusca; class Gastropoda; order Lepetellida; family Haliotidae; genus Haliotis; species Haliotis asinina. The sequence goes on along the minus strand of NC_090281.1, from coordinate 37,904,119 downwards.
GACATGATTTATTTGAACTTTCTTCATTCGTGCAAACGAGTACAGTCGTTTTGTGGCCATGTGTTTTAGGAAACTGTTATATTGTCCCACTTCCTTGGACGGGAGGGGGTGGTGGTGGTGGGGGAGGGGGGGGGGGGGTGAGGTCCGCTCGTCACGCCGAAAACCAGACATGGGTACATGGTGTGAAACCCATTTATGTGGTGCCCCCGCGAGGGTATTGATGGAAAATGTTCCTAAAAGGAGCGTAAAACCCACAGACCCTCGTGTCATTGCGAGGATTAAAGACTGTTTTTAAGAAATTATAAAAGTTTTGAGATGACCCCCGACTTGAGACGCTTCACAGTACAATATATCTAGACAAGGCCGGACACTTCGGTGTACCCTACCCGCCTGCTTTGCCGATCGCTACGCTAGCATCGCATGCAATCGATTAAAACGTCATCTACACATAATCATGGTTGATTGGCCTATCGATCACCACTCATAACACATACCAGTTCTTTACTGTTATTTCTACAAGCCGACTGGAAGCCGAGTTTGACCCCCAATTAAACGACCTTGTCACAAATGGCGTATGATGGCAAACATCGACCAATGAGAGGGATTGCTTTGTTCACATTCCCTTTATGCAACCTTATCGTCCTTATTGCACAACCCTCTAGGACATATTGTTTATGTTTAAACGATGTTTTGGTAGTTTTGTTTGATCACTGTCATGTTATGTATTATTTGATCATGACTACGCAGTCCATAAGAGCTTTGAAATCGTTAATTGTGGTTTTGACAAACTGGCAAACTTAGCACCAACAGACATGATAGCATCTCTCTCTCTCTCTCTCTCTCTCTCTCTCTCTCTCTCTCTCTCTCTCACCACACACATACACACACACAAAGAACTAACTGGTAAATGAGGAAGTGGTCTTTACTATAATCCAGGACGTGATCACACACATTGACACTAATTATCCCCTCAACTTGCTCAAGGCATGAACACACATCTTGTCCAAATTAACTCAATGATCTGCTCGATGATAGTAACATTACACATATATGTATCATGAGATTGTCCTGCATGGGCTATAACCTGGAGCCCCTTTGCAGAGACCGTATGATACAGGTAACATCATGTGTATGAGAGCCCAGATAATTGCGAAACCATACACGGAAAGTGGAAAGCTCAAAGACCACATCTGATAATTTTAATGGTTTGTAGCGCTTCTCCTGTAGTATAAAATCGTAAAAAACAATACGTAGCAAGTATATCACACGCTCATTATTCTTCTAGTACACAATGAATAAGGGTGAAGATTCGTATCCCGAATGGGACTCAATTCATAAAAGTACTAGATCGTGTACGTAAAACGACGAGAGTGTAAGGAAGAGAATATTATGTGCGCCAACTTCTTTATTATGAGGAAGACGACGTTTCGTTGTCCTATTTCACGTTTCCCTGTGAAATAGGACAATGGCCATGGCCCGGATCCTTTCCCACAGGGAACCTCTAATGTGAACACCGGTGAAAATCACGCCCCCAGTGTTATTGACAGAGGCACGGTGTCCTTCTTAAGTTGGGACAATGTTGGCGGTCTCCTTAGCAAAATAAACGATGTTGACTTTTTATTTTATATTAGTAAAGTTGACATTGTATGCCTCGTTGAGACATTTGTCGTAGACATTGCAGGGAACAACTGGCTACATGGAAATGATGTTTTCTACTGTCCTGCAATTAAGTTATCGAACTACGGACGTTTATCAGGTGACATTTGTCTGTGTGTACGTCAAACATTGAGTAGTTTCTGCGATGCTATACGATCCGATGGAGACAATATAATTGGTCTCTCCATATGTAAAGACTTATTTAAAATTGACAAAAATGTAAATTTGTTATGTACCTATATCCCTCCACCGGGTTCACCATACTATAACCATGCAACCACCAAGTGTAATATTGTGAAAGTAGAACAATGTTTGGTAGATAATAATGATATCAAACTCATATAATTTAATCTGTGGTGATATAAACGCGAGAACAGGTGAGAGAAATAACCCTGATATAACCAATCATGACGATACCCTCGGGCGTACTACCCCTTTTCCTGACGAGGAGGATGACCCTGTTGAGGATCGCACATCACAGGATAGAGTTGTTAATACTTTTGGTAAAATGCTGTTGGGTTTTTGCTATGCTCTTAAACTTTACATCGTAAATGGACGTGTCTATGGTGACACAAATGGTGAATTTACTTATTGTAGCTATAGCCAGCATGGCTCCAGTGTAAATGATTACTTTTTAAGCTCACCTGATTTCTTTCAATTCATCGATATGTTCAGTATCGGCGATCGATCTGATTCTGATCACTTTCCACGAGAATTGATGTGTAAATTTCCAAATAATAGGTGTAATAATGAGTCAATCAAGGATTCAACAGCATCAGAGAAAACAGTATGGAACCATTCTTACTCTAATATGTTTCTTGAAAATCTGAGATATAGGATTGCGGAAAACAAAGAAATACTCCTAAACGAAATTGATAATGAAATTGAAATTAGTCACTTTGTGGTCATCGTATTAGGCTCTGCTAGCTGCATGAAAAAGCCAAGCTGACATAGTTTACAAACCGTTAGTCAAAAACCATTAAATCTAGAATGTAGACAAGCGAAATGGGAAACACGTAGGACACTTAGGAAACTTAGATCACAAAACACTGTGGCAAACAGAAAAGCATATTGTAAACAAAGAAATCATTATAAACTTTGTTGTAGAAAATCTAAATCTATCTCATGTAGGAAATTACTAGACAGGTTGCATAGAAGCATTAATAGTCATTCTAGTTTTTGGAAACAAATAAGATTTTTACAAAACAAACCAAAACAAAAAACTTTTATAACGAAAACAGAATGGCTTTACCACTTTAAAATGTTTTTGCAAATAACAATGCTTTTTCCCCTCACTTAGATGATGAAAATGAAATCTTTTCAGATCAGTTCACAGATATTGATGCTTTTATTCTAAATTCTAAAATAACTGAACATGAAATTAAATCATCTATGAACAAGTTAAAAAGCGGAAAATCTGCCGGCCCCGATCAAGTGTTGATAGAGATGCTTAAAGGTCACATGCAACGTAAAACACAACTTTGCAGATTCTGGTACCTTTCGGTATGCACTTACCGAAACAAATCATAAAAAATGCCAATTCAACCTATAAAGTTGAAGAAAACGCGATGAAAAAAAAGCCCGCGAAATCGGAGTTCAAACGTTTCACTAAATTCCCCCCAGCGCTGGGGGGAAAACTGGTTTCAACAGCTGTGCTGCCCTGCGTCCATAACGCATGCGCAGTGAATAGGTTCGCGGAGCTTGAAACAGTGTGCATGCCCAGCGTCTGAGGTCGTGAGCAGTAGTCTCATCTTGGTTGTGTACACAAACAAGTAAATGATCTACTCGTTACGTAAAAAAACTTGTTGATTGTGGTAAGCAGTCTCTGTCACAGAGAAAGCTCAGTGTCTGGTTTATTCACACCTATATGTCAGCCTGCCTGTCTGCTAAAGACAACATGCAGTACACAGCTTCAATCATTGACCACGTGTAATTTGAACTTGACACCTATCAGAGTATACGACATAAAGAAAATAAGTTGATTTATGACTCGTGCACCCGAGTCCCGTGTCTGCCACATTATGTAATTAGGCACGTGTGATACACATGACATGTTTTTATGTCTGTGGGTTGCAAACAAACTACATTCACTTTTTTCGGATGACTGGATCTGACGGAAACTGGTGCAAACTCTTGTCAGTTTCAAGTCCTGCCTTGTACTTGGACGAATGACAGATTCCAGCCACGCAGTAGTTTACCATCTCTACTGATGTCATTTTTGATTGGATCGAGCGCAAATTCGGAGAACATGTATTTTCAAAACCCAACATCTCTATATACATTCTTCATGGATAACGACTTGTTTTGTTGTGTATGATTTTGTTTGACAACAGTATATGAATCCATACTGAAACGACGCATCAAGTACACAAAAAGAAGTTGTTATCCATAAAGAATCTTACTTTCTTGTGACTCGCTATACTTCTAAAATGCCCATCAAACAGATCATCTGTCTGTACACACAATGCACCCTCAGCAGATCAGCAAATGAAACAGCCAATCAGAATCCGTCGTTACACTTGAGTGCACATCCAGATGCTAAGACTGGGTTCGGTCTCCCGAGGGCTTCGTTTCGGGGGAAGTAAGCCCAAGTACAAAATATTGCACTTTTGAATCGCGATTGTACGTTTATAATTTGTTTATTTGTTTTTTAAAAGCAGCAATGTATATTATATGTCATGAATAAGTGATAAATGTGTTTTAATTATGTTTGATTTTTTGGTTGCATGTGACCTTTAAATGTTCCCAATTTGATATAATGCCATTTCTCTATAAATATTTCAACAAACTCTTTGATAATCAAATATTTCCAAGGAGTTGGTCATGTTCAGAAATAGTCCCTTTACATAAAAAAGGCGATCCGAGAGACCCTGACAACTATAGGGGGATCTCATTAATGAATGCCCTTGGGAAAACTTTTACTGCTGTTCTAAATAATAGACTTAATAACTGGGCCAGTATGAGAGATAAGACACCGGAAGTTCAAGCTGAAATAAATATTCATTCGTAGATCACATTTTTACGTTATATGCAGTAGTCCAAAAATGTTTATCACGTCGTATACACAATTTATATGTTGCGTTTATTGATTTTAAAAAAGCCTTTGATACAGTCGATCGTCATAAATTATGGTATTGTTTGAAAAGGGCTGGGCTACAAGGGAAAATGTTTAATGTATTAAATCAATGTATTCAAATATTAAATCATGTGTACGTTGTGACTTTGGCATTTCTGACTTTTTCGATTGCCCGTCCGGCTTACGTCAGGGATGCATATTGTGTTCTTTTCTATTCTCGTTTTTCATTAGCGAATTATATAAAGAAATTTCAAGCAACGGTAAGCATGGTGTACAGACGTATCCCGGCGTCCTAGAACTCCTTATGCTCCTTTTTGCTGATGATGTAATTTTGCTTTCTGATAGAGTTATTGGCATACAAATTCAGTTGAATGTATTAAATTTAGATAAATACACTAAAGATGTAATTTTGCTTTCTGATAGAGTTATTGGCATACAAATTCAGTTGAATGTATTAAATTTACACTAAAGAATGGAATTTATCTGTAAATTTAGATAAGACGGAAATTATTGTTTTCAGAAAGGGAGGCCCTCTGACTTTTAAAGAGAGATGTTACCTAAATGGACAACGAATTAATGTAGTTAATGGTTATAGATATCGTGGCATAATGTTTAATTCAACACTAAATATGGACAAATGCGTTTCTGACTTGGCACTGCGAGGGAAACGATCTTTACTTAATATGATGTCGATTTGCATAAACTTAGAGTTATTACACCTGTTATATTTTCCAAATTATTTGACACCCAAATACAGCCAATTTTATTGTATGGATCCGAAGTGTGGGGTTACCAAAGATTTGAATGCATAGAAAGAATCCACCTACTGGCATGTAAAACGTTTCTTTGTGTTGGATTAGCAACTCCAAATAACATGATATATGGAGAATGTGGAAGATACCCACTTTATATAAATTCGCAAATAAAATGTCTAAGATACTGATTTAGTATCATTCATATGCCAGAACATCGGTCCCGAAAATAACCTATAACATGCTTATTCATCTACATAGCATCGGCAAGGTTACATGGGTTTCGCATGTAAGGACACTACTATTTTCGCGTGGTTATGGGTTTGTTTGGCTTAATCGATCTGTTTCTATACCTGTTTCTAAATGATTTTCGTAAAGTGGCAATAAATATGTTCTACCAAGGATGGCAATCGAACTTACAAAACAGTTCACGTTATGATCTGTACAAAACGTTTAAAACTTTATTAAAAGCCAGAAACATATCTGTCTGTTTTGGGTTTTTTTTAACAAATAGTAACCTATGAAATATATATACATATCAAATATAGACTTGGCTTGTCAAAACTAATGATTAATTATGGACGGAACATATCACTTGAAAGAAAGCAAAGAATTTGTCCATTATGTAACTCTGCTATAGAAGACGAAATACATTTTACTTTTGAATGTCCTTATTATGCTGAATTAGGAACTAAATATATACCAGAGCGCTTCCTATCTAAGACGAGTAAAATAGGGTTTGTTTCTAATTTTATCCTCAAATGATGTCGATGTAATATTTAGATTATCTCTCTTTGTAAAACATGGAATGGACCTAAGAAATAACTTGTTAAATGGATTGTCACATTTACCGCACTAAGTTCTCCGGATTACCACCAATTGCTAAACGAATGTTATATGTTTTTGTGATTTCCACTGAGTCTACAAACTTCGAACATTGTACTTGTCTAAACCTGTATATGGGCCGATGGCCTTTGATACAATGAAACTCACTTGACTTCTATGTATAATTTAATTACCGGCTTCCAGTTGTCCATTGTCATTTCCTATCAGCGCAAATTAACTGTTAAGTGATGGCATGATTTGTCATTTTGCCAATCACTTATCTTTCAAGTAGTTACAAGTACATGTATATGTGCATTGCCTTATAGCACACTGTTTATATTATATGATTCTATATACAATAGCATAGTGCTTTACTATTAAGTGACTGAGTGCTGATTTCCTTTTTCTGTCTTTCCTAATTTATGCATAACCCAGATGACTTTAACATTTTTTTTAATCCTATTGTAAGACACCACTTGCAAGAAGGCCTCCTCGCTGTTTTGTTTTTACGCGCCCTAGGAGTCGACTTCACGGTAACGAACCCATTCATTCACCTGATGAAGGGGCAAATTTATACTCCGAAACGATGTATTCCTTACAATAAATAAGTTGACACGGCCGAAGGGTCTCTTCCTTGTACGTATCGCCTCTAAATGACCTTGAAGGACAATTTCACCAAGAGAGTATAAGTCTCAAATATAACATTTGTTACATTGTATGAACAGACGCCAACAATCCTGTACAGAGATCATATAGAAATGACCAATGACTTTTAAACATATTATTTAGCCTTGTGCGCAAACACACACTTTGAAATGCTTACTATCCTAAACGAAATGCTTTTAAATTATAATTCACATAATCGTAGTTTTTTCAAACCTTTTATAATAATCCGCTCGAAATATTGTGTAGGATGTATGATGATATAAGGTCTGGTTCAAACGTATTTATGATAGTACACCATAGACCCTTCCGCGCTGAAGGTTAGCGTATTATAAATCGCTTTTATGCTTACCTCGTTCTGAGTTAAAGGTTAAACGTAATTGGAAATGTTGTCAAGTCTATTCAAGACTGACTTTGAACTTCATTCGTATTCACCAGATTTCGCATCATCAGATTGCAACTCTCTTTAACAATTAAAGCCTGGCATTTTGTGGGTCCACGGCACTGCAGGAGTCTGAGGGCCTCAGAAAAGATTTGTCGAAAATATTTGGCAGCCAACTTCATGATGAATTCCTAGAATTCCACATCATGCATTTGATAAATTTGTAAGGCTCATGTAAAGCACTTTCAACTTAAAACAAATTGTGATGATTATTATTGGGTCACATTGTTTAGAGTTTTGAGTGGTAGTTATTGCGGGTCACATTTCGTATCATAAATGTTCAGTGCTAATAGTATTTTTAGCACCACGCCTTTATGGTAGCGCTTTAGAATTATCTCCCTTTCAGTACCTGTTTTGATTAATTGTTGACTTCCACGAGACTATGAGAAGGTTTAAAGTTAATGGCGATGGTCGTATCGTGCTCGAATATTCAAGAATTAGTGACTGTGCATATATACAGCTGGTTGTTGTGTTGACGACGGGGACTTACACACAGAGTTTTACTGGAGAGTGTCACCATACGGCCAACATCAGTCTGCCTGCCTTTGTCGACGCTTGCCATACTTGAGAGCTTACTGACCACTTATTCAGTATTACTGTTTCTCACTTTCAAACCAAGACTCTGGTGAGTTGCTATTATACTTGTGACCCATTATTTTAGATCGGAATCAGTTGCATTGTACATGATACCTCTGTTGTGAATATTTGTATCTTGCTCTTGTTTGCTCAATACATATTACTAAAAAATTTAGACTTCTCAGTGTTATATTTTGCTGGTTGTGAGACGATTTCCTATACCTTTTGTCAGGGCAAATTATTAACAACGGTTATAGGTTTGCAACAACAACTAGTAGTATTAAACTTTCTTGGTCTACTATTCTCATCTACGCTGAAGGGGTCGGCTGCAATTTAGCGTCACGGGTATCGAAATATTAGTGTACGAGCTATTTAAATGTAATCAAGCACTAACGTTCTAAAAATCAATGACTATGTTCGACTGGGAGTTACCGGCCCTTAGATGGCGTGAGCAGCGTTTTTTGAGAGGAGAGATATTTCTTCAAAATACTCTCATATCGTTACGAAATTGACCCGATTTGGTCATGTTATGACTACAAGTGAATGAACGGACGTTCCTGCGGCAAAAATTATACCGATCGATGTATACAGAGCCTGGGTTGGACTATTCAAGCATCCGAGGGGCACATGGAAAGTGAATATACACACAGACAGTACTCTCCATTCACTACCGGATCTGATATACACTTCAGAATGCTCATCTGCTTCTTTACAAAAACTTTGATTTAGACGATTATATGCCATGTGCTCATGTGTTCAAATGATGTAGAAACCAACCCCGGACCGATCACCCTTGAAGAGGTAAGAGACACGATCATGAATGAACTACGTGACGTGGTAAATATGGCCTTAGTTCGCAAATATCGGACCTTAGAAACGAAGTTAAAGCAATCAGTTCAAACGTGATGATTTGAACGGAAGGTGAGTGAGTGAGTTAACATTTAACGTCACATCGGCAATATCTCAGCCATACCGTGACGGGAACTTAACACCGAAATGGAATATATGTGCAATATAAAACCTGTCAACAAAGGACAGTAAAAACACTAGTGAACGGAAGGGTTACAGAAATGAGATCTGACGTTACCGACGTGAAACATAACCATGACTTAATGTATAGTGATATTGATGTCCTTGCAGAGAAGTTGACCATGTGTTTTCTCGGTTTTCAGGTACTGATGATAAACTGGACAAGTTAGAATCATTCAGCAGACGTGAGAATATTATCCTCTACGTTGTGCCGGAATCCGATGATGAGAAATCCATGGCGTGCAAGGAGAAAGTGACCACAATACTTTATTAGAATTTGAAATTTAAAACTTGGCAGCCTGGTGACATTCACCGTGCACATCGTCTTGGAATGAAGCGCCAAAACGCCGACAAACCTCGCCCTGTCATAGTCAAATTGACGGTACCAGATGACAAAGTCAGAGCCCTCAGGCTAGACCAGCTCTTAAGGAAAGGGGTTTTGGAATATCCAGTGTCTTAACGACATGTCAACGACAAAAACTTCAAACGCCACAGGGTACCAACCAGTTCGGCTTTTTTAAAAATGGCAAGTTGATAACGAAATCTCGTTTAGCTGCAGAATCCGCAACTTCGACATCACAGAAAACCAGTCAAAAGAGACGGCGCATTGTAACATCAAGTACAGATACCGAACCTGCGTCACCGATAGTGTCAAAATAGGAAGTCGGCCGAAGCCCGGATCATATTCACACGGTCCCTGTGACCGTGACCCCGGTTTAGATAAATATTGTGAGCTCTCTGATGATCATGAATATCGGTGTTGTGATGGAACTATTAACTTTCGTTTTTGGAATGTGAATGGTTTATTTTCCAAAATCTATGAAAATGACTTTTTGAATTATTTGCGCCACTTCAAAATTGTATGTCTTGCAGAAACATTTGTTGACAATATTTCTGATGATTGGTTGTATGACTATGATATCTTTTATAGCCCAGCAATCAAACTGTCCGAGTATGGTCGACTCACTGGCGGTGTCTGTGTAGGCGTTCATCAGTCTCTCAGCAAATCGTGTGAGATTGAAAACTGATTTTGACAATTTTATATGTATAAAATTCAGTAAGTCGATATTTGCAACTGATAAAGATATTATCCTTATATGTACATATATCCCACCAGCGGGTTCATCGTACTATAAGACTCACGCAAGATGTAGTCTCGATAATGTAGATCAGTTTTTAGTTTCAATTTGTCTGAGCTTAGAGATTCCCATGTTGTATTGTGCGGCGACATGAACGCGCGTACTGGGGAGAGTAACAACCCCCAGGTGACATGTGGTGATGATAGAAACGTCACTAACATACTTGATGATGAGGAGGATATCCCTGTTGGGGATCGGTAATCACATGATAAAGTCATAAATAGATTCGGACAAATTTTGCTGGACATGTGTTATTTCAGTTATTTATTGTCAATGGCAGAGTGTTTGGAGATGAACAAGGTGAATACACTGTCGGACGGCATGGTTGTAGTGTTAATGATTACTTCGTCTGGTCTCCTGATCTCTTTGAATATAAGTATGTTCAATATAGGTGACCGATTAGATTCCTATCATTTTTCTTTTGAGCTCAAATGCCAATTTCCTAATAGGAAACAAATTAAAGGTAAATCAACAGTGGTGACCTCCACTAACGAAACAATGTGTGGAATGAGTCCTTATGTAAGACATTTTTAGAACATCTTCAAGAGATGACTACAGCTTGTTTTCAATCGATGTTTAATAACCTTGACAGTAATATAGAAGATGCTATTGCTGATTTTGTAAGTATGGTTTTAGATTCTACAAGCTGTATGAAGACACGTGTATCGTTCGCACCGTCGAGAAACAGTCCACCCTTAAATACTGAGTGTAAGGTCGCACGACGGGTTGCACGAAACTCTTTAAAGACGTTTAGACGTAAACGTACTGATACCAATAGAAAACTGTATTGTAAAGAACGAAATATATACAGAAACTGCTTTAGAAGATTTAAATCGGACCAGAGTAAACGATATGTCAATAAATTAACAAAGGCAACAAAAAACCTGACTTCATTTTGGAAATATTTAAAAAGTGGACCATCACGAAAGCGGAATGGCTAAATCGTTTTAAAAATGTATTTCACAATGATTGTGTTTTTAATGTTTCCTTTGATGATTGTCAAAAAGGTTAATGTAAGACCAGATATTATAACTGCAGATATGTCAGACGTCGAATCACTTGCGTTAAACTCACCCGTAACAGGTAATGAAATATCAGAAGCGTTATTGCATTTGAAAAATGGAAAATCAGCTGGTCTTGACCTCATCGTGGTGGAAATGCTCAAAAGTTCAGAGTATGTTATCATGCCCTTTTTGAATAAGTGTTTTAATAAATTGTATGGGGTTTTTTCCCCGTTGTCGGGCGCGATCAATCATTGTACCCTTACATAAGAAAGGTGATGTCAACAATCCAGATAATTATAGAGGAATTTCCCGCATGTGTATTTTAGGTAAAGTCTTTACATCTGTTCTAAATAACAGGCTCACCAAATGGTCACCAAACTGTGATAAAATTCCCGAATCACAAACAGGCTTTAGAAAGAATTATTCAACTTCTGATCATATCTTTACCCTGTTTGCACTAGCTCAGACATGTCTATTCCGTCGCAAGCGTAAACTATACGTAGCTTTTTTTATTTCCGTAAAGCATTTGATTCTGTCAGTCGTTCTAAATTGTGGTATTCTTTAAGTAATGCTTGTCTGAAAAGTAGAATGTATTCAATTTTAAAAGCAATGTATAGTAATGTGAAAGCTTGTGTACGTTGTGATGATGATAAGACTGCTTTTTTTCGACTGCCCCGTTGGCTGAAGACAAGGGCGTGTTGTGAGTCCAATTCTGTTTTCCTGTTTATCAACGAATTGTACTACGATATTATGGCAAATGGTAAGCATGGCATCCAAATGTTTCCAGATCTCGTAGAACGTTTTATTCATTTATTTGCTGATGACGTAATTCTTTTATCAGAATCTGTAGTTGGACTACAAACCCAGTTAAATATTTTGGAACGGTATACTAAAACATGGGATTTATCTGTTAATCTAGATAAAACTAATATTGTTATATTTAGAAAGGTGGCCGGATATCTTCTAAAGAACGGTGGTCCTTTAATGACCAACCTGTAATTGTCTCTGATCATTACACTTATCTTGGTACTAAGTTTACATCTTGTATGAACTGGAAAACATCTGTTACTGAATTATCATTGAAAGCTAAGAAAGCATTGGTAAGTGTTTTATCTGCTTTGTGTAAAATTGGTGTGTTGACGCCCAGTATTTACTTTAAAATATTTGATTGTCAAATTCAGCCTATACTTTTGTATGGATCTGAAATTTGGGGATTCTAGAGATATGAATGTATAGAAAAAATACATCTGATGGCCTGTAAGAAGTTTTTAAATGTAGGATCCACCACACCCAATTGTATGGTGTACGGTGAATGTGGGAGGTACCCCCTGTATATAAATGCTCATATTCGATGTATAAAATTCTGGTTTAAGATATTGGGTATGCAAGAACACAGAATACCAAAAAGGGTTATACCATGCTTGTTCATTTGCACAACATTGGCAAAGTGACGTGGGCATCTCGTGTAAGAAATCTCCTATTTGCACATGGTTATGGTTTTGTATGCTTAAGTCACTCAGTTGGTGATGCAAGTTTGTTCTGAACTCAGTTTCGAGAGAGAAGTCTTAATTTGTTTAATCAACAATGTTGTTCATTAATAGATAATAGTTCACGGTACGGCTCTTATAGAATATACAAATCACTACTCCAGCCTGAGAAATATCTGTCGTTTTTAACATCAAAGAAATTAAGAAATTCATTTATACGTTTTTGGTTAGGTTTGATCAACATAATGGTAACCGCTTTTATATTGAACGATGCAAAAGATTGTGCCCAGTGTGTAGTATAGACGTGGAAAATCCATTTTCTACTTGTATGTCCTTTGTATAACGATTTCCGTACTAAATATATAGCGGAATACTATTCACATTAGCCACCTACATTAGCACTTAAACTACTTCTTTCATCAACTGACCAACATGTAATACTAAAGCTGTCGTATTATATCAGTTCTGCTCTTTTGAAACCTAACAGTCTGATAAAACGTTTGTAGGTCCATCACATTTCACTACTTGTACACAGTCTACTGCCCATATCGTGGATTGCTGTTTAGATCACTAATCACTTATACTCATTGCATTATATATATATATATAATGCAATGAGTATAAGTGATTAGTAATCTAAACGATATATATATATTGTATGTGTGTAACTCTAATGTATATGGGCCGGAGGCCTTTTGTACAATAAACATCTTTAACTTGACTGATTTTTCACCCGTCCTTCTTTATGGCTCCGAGATATGGGGGCACTAAGCACTGAAGCAATGAGAAGGTCCATACCTAATTCCTCAAACGATTCATATATGCTGTGAAATTTGCATCAAACAGATAATAATGAGAGAATAATGAGAGTTATTACATATTAATTGAAAAACTACTACTAAGGGACTCCTTTAGATATCCAAGGCAGAGCTATCTTCTCTCTAATCTCTAGATGGTAACCGAAAAAGGCATCACTGGGTGTCGAAGGTCAGATCTCTGTTCTATTCAACAGGTTTCGCGTGAACTCGATATCACAAAAAGTGGGTGACATGGGGCTATTGATCAGCACTTTCAAACAAAGGTTATAGGATATCTTTATCCAGGCTTGGCATTTGTCTATTTCTACCTCAGGTTATCAGTCATTATAATCTTAAAAATAGAGGAAAGTCACATGTACAACGCAAGGATTCGAACGCTCTTTAGACTAAAGATCAAAGTTTCCGGTAAGTGAGTTTTCTAAAACAAAACGGCCCGCAGCACTGCATGGTGAGCATTAGCCTTGTTCACCGCCCTGTAATTCACCGTTAGCTAAATATTTTACTGACAATGCAGGTTCATTGAACATTTTTACCATCAGTGTATTTTACAGTTACGGTAAATATAGCACCCGTGAAGGTCCCGGGGTAGAATAGGCCTTCAGTAACTCATGCTTGCCATGTAAGGTGACTATGGTTGGCGTAAGAGCATTGGCTAGTGAGGATCCCTCACGGCGTTGACACATGTCAACATGGGTTCCCAGTTGCGCAGATCGATGCTCATGCTGTCGATCATTGGATTATATTTGCAGACCGCTGCCATATCTGGAATATTGCTGAGTGCGGCTCAACTAAACTCACTCACTCGTCTCAGACATTTAGCTGATATTCTGTATATCCACTCATAAACAAATGAGTAAAAACTGTCTTTATTTAACCTCCACATTTATTTTGTCACACAGGAGCAATACATGATGGACTGCTTTGATAAACTGTCACTTCGCTGAATGGTCTTTAGACTCTCTTTACTTGTGAAGGTCAAGCCATTGTGGGGGCTTCGTCGCGTTTACTCACAGCCCTCCTATCGCGATTCCCCTCAAACAGTGATCCATCAGCAGGAATAATGCCATTCTCAACCAGTGCCCGAGCAACGTCGTTGTCAAACGTTTTGTCTGTCACCTCAGTGTAGGATGCGAACCTTCCAGTTACTTGAACTTCGCACAGGGTCAGGAGATCGTTGCTGTCAACTTGACTGGTCTTCTGGATCTTAATATAGCGGCCCACACTAGGCGCAAAGCAATTGACGGTGAAGTTAGCTCCTCCAGCGACGTTGCCAGTGATGGTACCGCAAAGTTTAGGGTACTCCAGGTATCTGTAGGGGTCTTTCAGGAGAGTGCTGATATTGATGTTTCGCAGGCGTTCAGCTGAAATTGAAATGAACATATTTATGAAGATCTTCAGCACCCCGTGTTTGTCGTAAGAGTCGACTTATGGGATCAGGTGGTCAGGTTCGCTAACTTGGTTGATGAATATCATCGTGCGATAGTTGTTCAGATCAATGCTCATGATGCTCAAAGACTCTCTCATGTTGCTTAACCCAATTAAGTATAAGAACATAAAAATGCTCACCACAGCAATCCCCCCTGTTGGTGACGGTGACGGAGTTGATGAAGAAGTAGGCGCCAAGGTCGATGTACAAGGTAGGAGTTGTGTCACCAATCGCGCTGGAGTAACAGCTTCTTCCGGTGATGAACTGGCTGTCAAAGTTACCGTCCACCGCCAGGCCAGGGGAAGCAATAAGGCTGGTTTGGGCAAATGAAAACTGAGAGGTGGCACGCACCGGGCGATTCCGGGCGACATTGATGGTGGGCTGTTTATTGAAGTTATCTGAAATAAAGAAAAAGCTTTGAAAACTAAAGCCAGACTCACTCACTGGAAGGTCAAACTCGATAAACAAGTCTGTTTGGAGGACTATACTTCTAATATATATAGAAGAAGTTTCTGATAATAATCGCACGGCACGCATCTTTTCCAAAATGTTTCAATTTTATCTTCAGGGAGGAGTGAAGTTTAACTGTAATCACATCCCCCTCAAGATAAAAGTGAGACCTGGAAGGTGACAAACAAGTCCTTCATGTTTGGAGGACTCGTCTAAAAACTAATTTACTAAGTCTTCCTTTCAAATATATAGACTCACTTGAAACAGTCACTATACGTTTAATATATCTAGACGTTTCTGAAAATAATCGCACGGTAGTGATCATCTCCAACATGTTTCATTTTTTATCTTCAGGGAGGGGTGAAGTTTATCTGTAATCACTTCTCCCTGAAGATAATGTTGAAACATGTTGGAGAAGATCCGTGCTGTGTGATTATTTCAGAAACTTCTTCTTCTAAATGTACTACTGTACACTCGGTAGTCTCTCTCTCTCCCTCTCTCTCCCTCTCTCTCTCTCTCTCTCACATATTATATATATATATATATATATATATATATATATATATATATATATATATATATATATATATATATATTCTTCCACGTTAGAGAAATCAATCTTCGATTAAACTCTATATATAGATATAGAAGGAAGAGTAACTGGGACAAAGTATACACACAGTTAATATTGCCTCCTGACACGGTAACTTCGCAGATGGTGAGAGGGTCGGTGGCGGCGGGTTTCCTGATGCGGACGAAGCGTCCAGTGACGGTCGGAGAGCAGGAGAGGGAAACTGTTTGACCAAGGGCCACTCCACCAATGACCATGGAACAGAACTCAGGAGTCTCGGTACTGGTGGTTGGATTAAACTCGAAGACCTCGATCGTCAGACCACTCAGACGATCAGCTGAAATATAGACGATGTTCTTTAAATTAACTAGCAAAGCACACCTGTAAAGAATCGAGTGTAGAATTGATGTTCAGTAACCCATACTTCTCCTAAGAGGCGACTAACAGGATCGGTTGGTGAGGTTCGCTGACTTGGTTTACACATGTCATTGTATCCCATTTGCGTTGATGTGGGCTGATGCTGTTGATCTCTGGGTTGTCTTGAGCAGGGTCGACTTTTTACACACCGTCGTCATATACCTGAATATTGCTGTGTGCGGCGTTAACCAACCAGCCAGTAAAACATGAGACTCGCTGCCTTAGTTGGCACATGTTATCGTATCTCAGTTGTGTAGAACTGATGCTGTTGATCACTGAAGTGTGTGGTTCAGAGTCGGTTATTTACAGATCGCCGTCATACAGCTGAATATTGCTGAGTGCGGCGTTAACCAACCAGTCAATAAAATATGTACAACAGCAGACTATTAAATCACAGTGGTAGCCGATTGATCAACAAGTGTGGACTGCCTAGGAATTACGTAAATGCATGTAAGCAGTGAAGATATGCTGCATATGTTAACTCCTCATGGTCTCTGTTGGTTTTACAAGGTATAGTGATTTATTTTAAATCAACCAAAGTATTCATCCAAATCAGTACGAGAATAGCAATGTTTGTGGAGATAATCCCTGAAAGAGGCACCAAAGCATCGATACAAAGATGGGGATCATAATCTTTTCTTTCATTTTTGGGTGTGGAAGGTATTAAAGCTGTGTTTACTTCTGTAGTTATTATTTATTTTCAGGATTGGTGCACTTTATACTGAATTTATTTCTAAAATGATTATCATAGTGTTTACGGATTAGGGATTAGATGGTTGACTAGAGTGTATGTATGTATATGTATAAAATATTCCAAACCGGTAAGGGGTCCCATGAAGGTCTGGGTTATATTTGGTGTCAGCAATCCATGCTTGTCGTAAGGGGCGAATGCAGTGACAGGTGGTTAGCCTGTTCATTATGACAGCCTCTAGACTGTCTGCTCAAGACTCGAGTATTTGCAGAAAGTCGTCATATTCTTGAAGCGTGGCGATAACATACGAACAAACTGACAAACAAGAAAGACAGATAAATTTGGTATAGTTACCACAGCAGTCGCCTCTGTTGGTGAGGGTAAGACCGGACACGTAGCGACGGGATCCCAGGTCCACGAACCAGAAGGGGTTGGGGTCATTCGCCGGAACATCGCTGGAGAAACACGAACCGGCAAAGAAGTCTGAGTTGAAATTGCCGTCGACGGCAAGGTTTGAGCTGGCGGTGATGGCAGGAACACCGTTGACGAAGACACTGCTGGAACCGGTGGGGCGATTCTGGGCGATGTTGAAACCTGGGAATGCAAGAATTGTTTGTTGTTACACGGGATCTTTAACAAGCGTTCAAATGTAAACCATGAATAGCGGTATGAATGTGTACAATATTTCCTTAAGACGCTGCAGGCATTTTGCATAAAGTGTACCAATTACTAGACATATGAAGACTCTTTTAACACACGATGTATTTGTTGAATGCAGTTGTTTTTAAAGCATTTCCATTTAAATCCAAATTTTAATTTCGTCCAGTGTTTACTTTTATGCACGCTATTTGAAGCCCAACAATTAAAACATATGCAACACACTTTGCATATACAATGAACTTACCGAAATTGCTGGCTTTCGCCACTGCTAAGAGAGCCGCCAAGCACACGATGAAGACCATGGTGGAAGGTGGGAATGAGGACAAGTTAGGGCGATCCATGGTATATATACGCACCTCACTATCACTCGTACATAATCTGGCGTAATAAGTTAATGTTGTCATTTCTGAATAAATTAAGGTGTGGACCAGGCTCTGAGACATAAATGACGGATGTTATGTTGAACTACCTGGTGTGGTGCATTTACCCTTAGATGATCAATCAATCGCAAACCTACATATTCATCTACCATAGCTTCCTGTATTGACATGATTTATTCGAACTTTCTTAATTCACGTAAACGATAACACTTGTTTTGCGGACATACATAACAGAAAATAATGATGGATTCAGACATAGGAACCTATTGAATTCTTAATTTGAAAGGATGGGGAGGTTGGGTGCCCTAGTGGTCGAAACGTTCGCTCGTCACACCAAAGACATCGGTACATCAGCATCGGTACAAGGTGTGAAGCCCATTTCTGGTATCCTCCGCTGTCATGTAGCTGGAATGTTGCTAAACACGGCGTAAACCAAACTCGCACTGGTTGGAAAGGAAACATTGCAATCGTGTTACTTCAAACTTTCATTAGTGCAATAAATTAAAGTTTAATTTTTTCACAATTCATTTGAAAATATATCTTGGCAGTAATGGCAATGCGGTGTATCTCCTTATTAAATCATAGTTTAAAGCGAAACAGAACGAAGTTGAGAATACATCTGATAGTATGTGTAAAACTGTTGTGTATGAAATCTCCTCTGCTGTTTACATTTCACACCTGTGAGGTGTGAAACTGAGCAGGTCTGGACAGGACAATCCACTGATCATCAGCATGAGCATCAATCTACTGAATTGGGGTACGGTGAAAATTGTTAACCAAGTCAGCGAGCCTGACCACGCGATTCCGTTAGTAGCTTTTTACTACAAGCACGGCTTACTGAAGATCACAGAAAATCAAACATGACCCAAATCTTCACGGGTATTATGAATGTGGACAGGGTTAATGGTACAACTGTGACTATACCATGATTATATATTTGTTTCAGCAGTATTACAGCTTTTGCTCTGTTTCTATAACGTTTGGAAAGCATTAACGCCTCCTGCGTTACTAGTCGTTGAAAGTTTGCCTTTATTGAAGGTTTCGATAATGTATACACATTAACTTTAGTAAGCACCCCAAAACATATCTGACGATTGAATGAGCCCTTTGGGGCATATCTGGGACATGACTGATTGTCGTGTGCAACAACGGGATCCTCCTGTACAGAACCTGGCCCTGTTGGAAGCTGCTTTACAGGAGGGGTGGTAAAGACTGACCCTTCGGAGGATCAGGAGGTTGACAGGGAGTATGTGAAGGGGGGTGCTGGTTGTTCTGCTGGTTTTTCACCTCTGACCTCCAGATTTGAATGACATTAGCATTCATTTCATATTGAATGGGCTGTATTGTTTCAGGAAGATGAAATAGAAGGCTGTGAAAGTCATACATAGGTTAACCAAGTGAGGGTTATATACAGTAGGATAAAGGTACTTAAAATAAAATAACAGATGAATTGCCTGTAAACAATTTAGACCAAAAGGTTAACAAATGAGTTTTAATATTAACAGAAAGTTGGACTACCTAATTCAACATAAAGCATGTACAGTTTGGTAGTTTTCTTTACAGGTACTACTTTTTCATAAACATATATGTATATTTTCAACTTGTTTTAAATTAACATATCCCCAAATTTCTCAGTCGAACGACAAGATTGGTTTCACCATTGGGCCAAAGAGATAGAGCTGACATTGTGTTGATTATGGTTCTGCGTAAAACAGACTATCTACATGGCTTTAGAGGATTGTTGACAGAGATTTGATATAAATATTTTCAATGAACATTTTCTATCAAAATCAAGTCCAAGATATTTATACATAATAACAGTTTTCCTTAGGAATAACTAACTGCCTGGAGGATAAAGGTGTTGCTCTGATTGATCAGTTTTCCAATGTCTTACAATTGGGATGTCTAACTAATATGATATCTAATGTAATCGTAAAAGCGACGTTACTACAGTCATCAGCATAGACCAGGAAATAACCGGTGAATGAGGAAGTGGTCATTACTATAACCCAGGGCGTGGTAACACACATGTACACTAATTATCCCCTTCGCCTGCTTGAGCTATAACCAGACGCCCCATTTGTGAAAAGTGTATGTTAGTGGTAACAATATGCATGAGAGCCCAGACAACGACGAAACCAAACACTGAACTTGGAAAAGCACAAAGCACACCTGATTATTCCGTGTAGTGACTTGTAATGAATAAGCAGTGAGTATCACATGTACGCGGCATAAAACATGCATGCTTTGGCAGGATACGTCCACCATTTCGCGAACACCTGTTATCATCACTTTTCCCATGTTGATTCGACCCGTGAAGATCCGGGGTAGAACAGGCCTTCAGCAACTCATTCTTGCCCCAAGTGGCGACTATGCTTGTCGTAAGAGGCGACTAACGGGATGCTTCATGTCCTCGGTTCCCAACTGCACCGACCGACGCTCATGCTGCTGAGTGAGATTTGTTTTACGCTGCACTCAGCAATGTTCCAGCTATATGGCGGCGGTTTGTAAATAATCAAATCTGGAGCAGACAACCCAGTGATGAACAGCATGAGCATCATGTGCAACTGAGAGCCGGTGACATGTGTCAACCAACTCAGCTAGACTGACTACCCGATCCCTTTAGTTGCCTCTTAAGACAAGCATAGTCGTCTTTTATGGCAAGCATGGGTTGCTGAAGGCCTATTCTACCCCGGATCTTCACGGGGCGTTTCATAAAAAAGAGTAAGGAAGAGAAGTTTTAATTGTTCTAACATTCTTTTCTTTACGTGTATCACGTCTAGATGCCATTCAACGAATTAAGAACATGTAAATCCCAATTTTGAGATCTGTTATATTTTTATTTGTGTATCAGCTGACGCTAATAACATTTTATGACAGACTATTTGGATATATCACATTTTCTTTACATAATATTTGCTTTGCTTTCATGGTGCATTTCAAAGCCAATAGAACAACTACTGGGAACACTTCGGCATGCATGAAAGTGAAAAGGTTAGAGAACCACCCACAGCATCATCATTACCTCATATGGAACCAATGTGGCGTCAGATTTATTAGCTTTTTGGGGAAAGAGTGACATAAAATGAGTCAGTGAGTGAGTGAGTTCATATTCAACGTTACATAGGCAATATTCCAGCCATATCGTGACGAGAACATTTAACACTACAATGGAATATTTGTATACTATAAAAACCTGTCGACGGTGGACAGTAAAAAACACTAGAATATCACAGATATGAATATAAAACCAGCATGAAAAACTAAACCATTGTAATTATAGAAGACACTACATAATAAAACACAGGCTATAGATCGCCAACAACCGAAGGTAGATCACCATACTAGGGACCATGGGGACTTACAGTACCTTTGCTACCTGCATGGACCCTAGCTGGATTTACACTACCCCTTCAGCTGCTGGCGAGTGTACGAAATGCTAGCCAAATTTAAAATGACAAGAATACTACGATTAAAAACCTGATAGACTTAAATTTACATCGAATGTTACGTACCCTCTCAGGAGGACAGTAATTTTACAATGCTTCAACACCCTTTGAGGGTACAGCCACTAAGAATCTCAGCTACTAATCTAAACTACCAATAATAAACAATATATATTTACAATTCATTGAACAAACAATTCTTTTAAAAACGCGATAACTGAATGAGAACTGATATTAGTAAAAAGATTCTTCAATGCTCGTGATTTAAAATAGGTATCCCTTCTGATGGAATATTCAACGCAATCAAGCAAGACATGCTTCACCGTGATTCTTTCATCACAAGGGATACAAAATGGAGGATCCTTATCTTTCAATAGGTATTTATACGTATATCTGGTGTGACCAATACATCGTCTCATGATGACCTCTTCAAATCTGGACTGACAACCAAATAAGAATAACCAAAAAGGGTTGGGTGTTCCACTTCTTCTGCATCAGATCACGGATATAGGATCTAATGGTAGCTTTATAATCGGTGTATGGAATAAGAAGTGGTGTCACAGATTTGTTGAGTGCTGCCTTAGCAGCAAAGTCAGCCATTGTGTTCACCGGAAATGCCTACGTGGCTGGGTAACCAACAGAAGACGATGTCATATTGGCCAGTACCAATATTATTATATACCTCAATAATTTCAATTAAAAGTGGATGTTTAAAAGAAATATTTTTAATAGCCTGAAGGAAAGAAAGAGAGTCTGAATAGATTATATGCTGTATATATATTGTTTATGTTTAGGGTGTGTTTGAATATATTAGTTAGTATGGCGTTAGCTTCAGCTGTAAAAATAGAACTATTATCTGGCAATCTAGAAGATATTGTTCAGGACCCAATGACAGTGGCTTGCACCACCGTCCTTTGAACCATCTGTAAATAAGGGTTTGTAATTGCTATTTGTAGTTTGTAATTGATTATATTCTTGTTTATATTGTAATTCATTAGTTTCTGAATGTTTAAATGAAGTTAATGTTAATTCGACTTGTGGTCTAACCAACTGCCAAGGAGGATAAGAAAGAAGACTGGAGGGAGCTATGTTTTCCTGCTCAATGCCGGCCGAAGAAAGATAGGGTTTAATTCTGTTCCCTAGAGGTGGAACACGAGAAGACTTCTTGTCGCACACATCCTCATAAAGTGGATTGAACACACAGTTATAGGCAGGGTTAGATTCATAAGAGTATAATTTAATAATATATTGTAAAGACAATTTTATACGACGTTGTGTAAGAGATGGTTTATCAGCCTCAACGTAGAGACTGTCAACAGGTGAGGTTCTGAAGGACCCAAGACAAAGTTTTAGACCTTGGTGATGGACAGAATCTAATAGTTTCAGGTTGCTTTTGCAGGCTCCACCATAGACGTTGGGCCCATAGTCATGTTTTGACAAGTGATCTATATAAGTGGAGGAGGGTAGCTTGATCCCCTCCCCACTTTGAATTAGAAACGACTTTTAATAAATCCAGCGCCTTCAGGCATTTATTTTTTAGGGACTTGATATGGGGGAGAAAAGTTAAATGTGAGTCGAAAATCAGACCCAAAAACTTTGCCTCCTTAACGACGTTGATGGGAGTGCTTTTTAAAGACAATTCTGGGTCTTTATTCGGTTTGTATTTTCTACAGAAATGTATACAATTGGTTTTTGATTAGAAAATTTAAAGCCGTTTTCAAGACACCATTTGTTTATTTTGTTCAAGCAAAATTGAAGTTGCCGTTCAATAGTATGCATATTTTTCGAACGACAAGAAATATTAAAATCATCCACAAGAAGTGATCCATCGATTGAATCATTTAAAATCTTGGATAAACTGTTTATCGTGATACTAAAGAGTGTAACAGACAAAATACTGCCTTGTGGAACACCCTGATCCTGATTATAAAAAGAGGTAAACGACCCCTTAAACCGAAGTCATGTAAATCCTTCAAAATGTCGTGTTTCCACGTGGTATCGTATGCTTTTTCGAGATCAAAGAAAATCGATACTGCATGTTGTTTATTATACTAGGGCATTTTTAACAAAGGATTCTAGTCGTACCAGATGATCAATGTTAGTGCGGTTTTTACTGAAACCACATTGAATATTTGTGATAAGGTTATTGGTTTCAAGATACCAAACTAATCTATTATTCACTATATTATTCACCAGATGTTAATGCTCGTACAGGAGATATGAATGATTTCATCATAGATGTTAATAGCCGCTATATACCAAGACTTGAAGATATGGATAATGAAATACATGAATTCACTATGCAACGTCACTCTTGTGATGATGTAATTAATGACTATGGCAAAGAACTCATCGATTTATGCTGTACATATGGAATTCATATGCTCAATGGTAGATTCAGGGGCAACAGAAATGGTGCATTTACGTGTTTCAAAGAGAGTGGAGCAAGCCTGGTTGATTATGTACTCTGTTCATCAAAACTGAGAGAATTCTAGATTTTGCTGTTTGCACGCGAAGCGAGTCAGATCACTTCCCTTTGTCTGTTAAATTCAACATTGGCACTGCGTCTAGGCATAGCACGGATGTAGACACGAATGGAACCAGTATCCTCAGATTCGTATGGAAAGAAGCTAATTCAGTAACATTCAGGAATACTGTATCTTCATCCTTAAACGACTCGCATATAGATTTATTACTTCAGAATCAGGTGGATAATATAGATCAGATTGTCAGTGATATCTCCTTAACCATTCAGAATGCAGCTGTAGCATGTGGTATGTTGAGCAGACCATATCAGGGACGAGCGAACAGCGCATGGTACGACCAGGAGTGTAAAAATCTCAAGGACAAAAAGTTCAAGTTATTGAACAAATTTAGCATTACCGGTGATAAACAACTACTGACTAAATACATTAAGCTCCGAAATATGTACAGATGCATGTGTCGAAGTAAGAAACAACAATACCAAGATCGACAGATAAATGAATTAACGGATGTGGATATCAACAACAGGGAGTTCTGGTAAAAAGTAAAGAAAATATGAAGTAATAGAAAAGTAAAAACATCTACAGGCCAGAACGAGTGGACCGAATATTTCAAGGAAATTTTGAATAGAACAGGTAATTCGGTAGATCAACTTCATCTCGACCACTGCAGTCTGTTAAGTGAGATATGTCAGGATGACGACATTATGCACCTGCTAATTAGGGACATATCCGGACAAGAGGTCGAGACAGCTATTTGGAACTTAAAGGACGGTAAAGCACCAGGTCCAGGTGGTATAAAGACAGAGATGGTAAAATGTTGTAATGACTTACTTACTCCGTATCTTACGATCATCTTCAACGAGATATTAGCTACTTGAAACTACCCCACTGAGTGGGCAAAGGGTATAATCGTACCTCTTCCCAAAAAGGTGACGTCAACGATGTGAATAATTATAGAGGCATATCCCTCAGGGATGTTTTTGGGAGAATATTTTGCTCAATTCTAAACGAACTCTTACAACTGTTTGCAGATGTTTACGATAAAATCCCCGAGTCCAAAGCAGGATTCAGGAAGAATTACAGTACAACTGACAATATACTCACAAAGTTTGATTCAGAAATATCTCTCAAAACGTGGCGGTCGCTTTTATTGCATTTTTGTGGACTTTAAAAAGGCCTTCGATTCCATTAATAGAAAGTTTCTTTGGTACTCACTAATAAGAAACGATATCCATGGCCGAATATTAACTGTGTTAAGAAATATGTACGCTAAAATACAGTCAGCTGTGAGAATAGGTACTAACTCAATTTCCGACTATTTCCAATGTTTGAGTGGTATTCGACAAGGGTGCGCATTTAGTCCTTTCCTTTTTACAATATTCATTTCAGAATTACAAGTCATGATGGAAAATGCCGACCTTAGAGGAATAGTTGTCGATCCTGAATTTATGGAGCTCTTTCTGTTACTTTTTGCCGATGACTTATGCATCTTCGACGATTCGGCAATTGGTCTTCAAAGAAAAATAGACATTCTACATAACTACTGTGTGACATGGGGAATAGAAATCAACATGAATAAAACAGAAATCCTAGTCTTTCGAAACGGAGGATTCTTATGTAATTCTGAGAAATGGTATTTACAAGGATCACAGATAAAATGCTCAACATATTATAACTATCTCGGAATAACGTTTTCCGCTTGCCTG
Source organism: Haliotis asinina (assembly GCF_037392515.1). Taxonomy (NCBI): domain Eukaryota; kingdom Metazoa; phylum Mollusca; class Gastropoda; order Lepetellida; family Haliotidae; genus Haliotis; species Haliotis asinina. The sequence continues at coordinate 37,878,419 of NC_090281.1, read as the reverse complement.
TCTTGGACTAAATGTACTGAGACCCTTACCAGTAAAGCTACTAAGGCTATAATGGCTATCCAACGGTTATCCTACAAATATCCAAATATGTCTGCAAGTGTTCTTTTCAAGCTCTTTGACAGTAAAATAAAACCAATACTACTTTACGGCGCAGAAGTATGGGGTTATCAGGAAAGAGAAGTTATTAACAAATTCCACTCTAATTTTTGTAAATTTGTACTCGGAGTAGGTAAGCATCTGTCTAGTAACGCAGTATTAGCAGAATGTGGTAGATATTGTATTAGTATTGAGTATCAGATTAAATGCATTCGGTACTGGTGTAAACTGTTATGCATGCCTACTGATAGATATCCCAAAGAAGCCTATATTCTTATGAAAAAACTTGATAATTGTAACAGAATTACCTGGGCATCTTATATTAGGATATTGTTAAACATGTATGGCTTTGGTTTTGTTTGGGTAAGCCAAGAAGTTGGTACTGGCAATGACTTCCTAGTTGTATTTAAACAAAGACTTATAGACTCTGAAAAGCAAAATATGTTCAGCAAAACAAATGAGACAGTTCATTTATCTTGGCCACGGGGGTGTTGGCCACGAGGTGGCTCGCCACGGGTGCCAGTGACATAAAAACCGTTAGTGTCAAGCCAAGGCTGTGTTAGTTGGCAGTTATGTATAGTTGTCAGTCTGTATTAAGTGAATTGATGCCAAGTCCTCTTCGATTGCATCTTTTCACATTCAACCTAATGAAATATCAGCTTCCGGCAAATAACAAGCACGTGGCCGGCACAGGTAATACACTGTTATATATCTCAATGTTCATGTAACGTTATTTCAACAGAGTTGTTTCCTCTGAGGAACATCCCGGAAAGAGTTAGCAGGGCCTTGCAGACCCACATAACACCCTCCTTTCAGGGCATTATTCTAGATAACACCCTCCTAAGAAGATGTTATCAAGAATAATGCCTGATAGGAGAATGTTATCTTGTCTATGAGGCCTTGTTATCGATTCCTCCAAAAAAAGAAACTACATCATTTTCATTTTATATATTTCTAATTGAAATTAAAGACGATTACAGGACGTGATTTCATGTCGATGTTGTTGGTAACAACGGTCTCTGCTGGACTCTGTGTGGTGATTTTGGAGACATCCGTCTTTATCGGATTAACTGTCGTTTTGGACACCTTGTCTGCGTGTGTGTTTGCAGTGGTTTCTTGTTTACGGGTTTTTGTGAGTATTTCTGAAACCGTGGCTTTCTGGTAGTCACTCGTTCTCTTGTAGATACGAACAGCTTCGCTCCTGTGACCTGCGTGTTCACAGATTGTTTGTTCATCGACGTTGGCTTGATATAAGCTACGTTTCCTTTTACACGATTGTTTCGCACGACGTCGTGCGACGTCTACGACGATACACGATTTGTTCATTTTGCCATCCGAAGATATCGGTCGAGCTGTCCGATTTGCCGGATCTGACACAGCAATTATGGCGCCCGTCTCAAGACGTCAATCACTGTTGTACGTGCAGAAATTGATCGCAATTCTTGGATTGTATCTCATGGTCAAAAAAAAGAAAGAAGTGTTCGAAAAGAACGCACCGTTTTGGGGTTCACCCAATTTTGATGAGAAGAAAAGAGCAGGGGGCGTATCACAATCTGGTACAGGAGCTGAGCCTTACATGAAATTTCAGGAATATTTTCGTTCAATGAATTTTTCTACATTCGCAATTACACAGTTCAAGCACATGGTCAAAACTGAAAATTGGATTATTTTTAGCACAGTTGCCCCTTGAAACCAGTACGACGGGCTCCGTCACACGACCAGATCGCTACATGTACCGATAGAAAAAGGCCGTGGTATCACGTCGTGCTTCAAAAACGCAGAAAAGGAAATAGTTACTGATAATTCAACGTGAGCTAAATCTGTCGTACGACGTCGTATGGAAAAATCGTGCTAAAGGAAACGTTAGCCGCCGTCGCCCGTAGCGAATGGTTGGTCTTTTTGTAATGTATATCAGCGGAAGTGCAGATACGTTTGACAGTTTCTTGGACGGTGTTGAGTCCAACTGGGACACTGGCGAGCCAGATGCACGGTTTCTTTTTCCTCAGTGGTGTCAAATAAAAGGCGTCCTTGGTTTTGCGGACAAAGTTCCGGGCTGTGAATAAAAATTGAATATGATTAAAATAAGTAACTTGGAGTGCTTTAGGAAATTATAAGAATCAGGAACATTGCAATTGGATATCAACATTTTTCTTTACGTGACGAAAACGAAATTTCGGGATATGTTTTACTCGGACCATTTGTTTTCAAATGTTATGAAGTATTTAAGTAAAATAAACTGTCATAAATACCATTGTCAAAACAGTAAAACTAACAATTATATTTTTCTCAATTTATACCAAAGTGAGTTCTACTTCTGGTATATCGCAGATAGCAGCGGTCCGGTCTTGTCAGGTTTTCATACGCCCTTACGTCTTTGGAACAGCTTTGCGGTTTTTCAAACCTCCAGGGTTCGTTTTTCAAGCGTCTTCAACGTATCTTAAACTTTCAAAAAGTGTCAAAATAAGCGATCCTCGCCTTTGAAATGTCTCGCTTGCATCCAAAGTACACTGTCGTCAGGTCCCCTAATGTTCACGGTCATCAATGTCATCAATGTGTGGCCCCGTAATTTGCGGGGTTACGATGCTCTCTAATATACGAGTGCTTTACGCATGAGAAGTCACGGGATATTGCACATGTAGTTTTGTCGTCCTCACTGACAAAAAAGGTTTTTATTGTGATAATTTTGTTGAACTAATATGAATTGTAATCTTATCGGTTAAATATAGCACTGTGTCTACAAGTTTTTGAGGGGAATCGTCTCCCAATTTCTCTACTTTGGCGAAACTTATTACTTCTCTCTGCTTTCTTGAAGCCCCCATTCCAGCAGTTGACCTTTCCTTCATAACGCAGTCAAGACATTTTCTAGCGTCGCTGAAACTATCATCCTCAAATAAACTGAACTTAGAACCTGAAGGTTTTAAGGCAGATGAGAAAGAAGAGAATATCGCTTACAGCGAAGATGAGGGGTAATGGCTTCCACCTTTCTTCCTGACTTCACGCAAGAAGTATTTCAATGTGTTCAGTCTTCACGGCCACACATTGTGATTGCGAATGAAACTGGCGCGTGCAGCACATGCAATCACAGTACGTGCGCCGAAAGTTGTAACGAATCGTTTTTGTCCGAATACTTCCGAAAACTGCCGACTTTAACGAGGCATCAGTACAAAAAGTTAGAACGTGAAACCAGTCTTCGAAAATAAGTATGACGTAATTTTTTCGGTATATAATTTGGATAACACCCTCACACTCGAGCGTTCTAGCAAAGAAAGGCCTTTGCCCTAGGGAACACGTTAGCGCCCTCGGGTGTTCCCGAGAGCAAAGAACTTTCTTTGCTAGAACGCACTCGTGTTTCGGTGTTATCCTTTACGTAACGCTCATAATAGGCACTAACCATTTTGCTTTTCCGATCAAACTAGGGTGCTAATATACCGTGTTTACGATATGTTTTTTCACAAATTGTGATTATTTTTAAAACTTTGATCATTTGGTAACAGTGTGTTATTCATGCAGGAGATCAAACGGCTTTGCTTTGGAAACCAATTTTAATACTTTTAAACAAACCTGAAATATGTTTTATCTGTGTGCAAATGTGTCGTTTATATCATATCAGGCCATACGCTTTCACAAATGCGAGACATATAGTTATATAATAACTATTTCACGCCTTGATGCAGATGGGAAACGTGAAAACAACATAGATATAGATCAAGGCCTCCGGTAAGTTAAGAATTATGTGACAAACCACTCGCAGCAATGCACGGTTAGCGGTGGACTTGTTCACAGCCCTGCAATTCACCATTAGCTAAATATTTTACTGATAATTCAGGGTTTTTTTTAACAAATTTTACCTTTACTGTACATTGCATTTACGCTGTGTATAGACATTCTGATATTTTTTACATCAACTTATAAACAAATGAGAAGACGATGTCATCAATTAACCTCCACATTTATTTTGTCACTCAGGAACAACTCTACAATAGTACATGATGGACTTTGATTGAAAGTGAAATGAACTTCCGATGAATGAACTTTAGACTTTCTTTACTTGTGAAGCTCTGGCAGCATTTCTTCTTTGTCGCATCAATTCACAACCGTTTTGTCGCGATTCCCATCAAATTGTGATCCACCAGCAGGAATAATGCCATTCTCAACCAAAGCCTTAACCACGTCATTGTCGAAATTTTTGTCAGTCACCTCAGTGTAGGATGCGAACCTTCCAGTTACTTGAACTTCGCACAGGGTCAGGAGATCGTTGCTGTCAACTTGACTGGTCTTCTGGATCTTAATATAGCGGCCCACACTAGGCGCAAAGCAGTTGACGGTGAAGTTAGCTCCTCCAGCGACGTTGCCAGTGATGGTACCGCAAAGTTTAGGGTACTCCAGGTATCTGTAGGGGTCTTTCAGGAGAGTGCTGATATTGATGTTTCGCAGACGTTCAGCTGAAATTGAAATGAACATATTTATTTAATTTTAAACGACGGACTATGAAGATCTTCAGCACCCCGTGCTTGTCGTAAGAGTCGACTTATGGGATCAGGTGGTCAGGTTCGCTAACTTGGTTGATGAATATCATCGTGCGATAGTTGCTCAGATCAATGCTCATGATGCTCAAAGACTCTCTCATGTTGCTTAACCTAACTAAGTATAAGGACACAACAATGCTCACCACAGCAATCCCCCCTGTTGGTGACGGTGACGGAGTTGATGAAGAAGTAGGCGCCAAGGTCGATGTACAAGGTAGGAGTTGTGTCACCAATCGCGCTGGAGTAACAGCTTCTTCCGGTGATGAACTGGCTGTCAAAGTTACCGTCCACCGCCAGGCCAGGGGAAGCAATAAGGCTGGTTTGGGCAAATGAAAACTGAGAGGTGGCACGCACCGGGCGATTCCGGGCGACATTGATGGTGGGCTGTTTATTGAAGTTATCTGAAATAAAGAAAAAGCTTTGAAAACTAAAGCCAGACTCACTCACTGGAAGGTCAAACTCGATAAACAAGTCTGTTTGGAGGACTATACGTCTAATATATATAGAAGAAGTTTCTGATAAAAATCGCACGGCACGCATCTTTTCCAAAATGTTTCAATTTTATCTTCAGGGAGGAGTGAAGTTTAACTGTAATCATATCTCCCTGAAGATGAAAAGTGAAAAGTGAGACCAGTTGGAGAAGATTATTGTGATTATGTCAGTTTCCTTTGAAAGGGAAGTACATATTCATGAGTAACTATAACCCAATAAAGATCCATTTTTAACAATTACCTCGTGTAATCTTCCCTGTATGCTTCAATAATATAATATTGGAGTGTTGTTGATAGAAGGAAAAGTAACTGGGACAAAGTATACACACAGTTAATATTGCCTCCAGACACGGTGACTTCGCAGATGGTGAGAGGGTCGGTGGCGGCAGGTTTCCTGATGCGGACGAAGCGTCCAGTGACGGTCGGAGAGCAGGAGAGTGATACTGTTTGACCAAGGGCCACTCCACCAATGACCATGGAACAGAACTCAGGAGTCTCGGTACTGGTGGTTGGATTAAACTCGAAGACCTCGATCGTTAGACCACTCAGACGATCAGCTGAAACAGACAGTGTCCTTGAAATTAAATAACAAAACAGACCCGTTACCAACCGAGTGTAGAACTGATCTCCGCTAACCCGCTAACAGGATCGATTGGTGAGACTCGCTGACTTGGTTGGCACGTTATCGTATCTCAGCCGTATAGAACTGATGCTGTTGATCACTGAAGTGTGTGGTTCAGAGTCAGTTATTTACAGGTTGCCGTCACACATCTGAATATTGCTGAGTGCGCCGTTAAGCAACCATTCAATAAAACATGTACAACAGTAGGCTATTTAATCACAGTGGTAGCCGACTGATCAACAAGTGTGGTCCTTCAGACAGTGCGGTCTTGGAATAACTTAAATGCATGTAAGCAGTGAGAAAATGCTGTGCTTTTTCACTTTTAACACTGAATGGCCTGTACGGGTTTTGTCATATTTTGTAATGAGATGAGTTATTCCAAATTAGCCAGGTATTCATTAAAACCTAATGTGAGAATAGAAATGTTTCAAGATAATCCCTGAACGTCATTCATCACAGATTATGGTAGATAAATAACTCCAAAATTGTATAAATTTCAGATGATGATCTTTTCTTTCATTTTGGAGTGTGGAGTGGGCGTTATTAAAGCTGTGTTTTCAAATACAGGCTTTCGTTTGCGTGCGTAATCAGTCTTTTTCTTGCAGCTTGTTTCGAAAATGATTATCATAGTGTTTACGGATTCGGGCATGGATGGGTCAAGGATGCTGAAATATGTATAAAAGATTCCCAAAAGACAATGTGGATGAAGTTGGAATGGGTTTGACTTATTGGGAATATGATGGCAGGTAGTCAGGCTAATTGCCTACATTACTGACGTCATCCATTAGATTGTTTAGGACGCGAGTGTTTACAGAAAGACGTCAAATACTTGGACTATTGCTGAGTGCGGCGATAAAATATAAACAAACCGACAAAGAAGAAAGGCCAGGTAAACTGGAATAGTTGTCGGGTACCAACTTACCACAGCAGTCGCCTCTGTTGGTGAGGGTAAGACCGGACACGTAGCGACGGGATCCCAGGTCCACGAACCAGAAGGGGTTGGGGTCATTCGCCGGAACATCGCTGGAGAAACACGAACCAGCAAAGAAGTCTGAGTTGAAATTGCCGTCGACGGCAAGGTTTGAGCTGGCGGTGATGGCAGGAACACCGTTGACGAAGACACTGCTGGAACCGGTGGGGCGATTCTGGGCGATGTTGAAACCTGGGAATGCAAGAATCGTTTCTTGTTACACGGGATGTTTAACAAGCGTTCAAATTCTAACCATGAATAGCGGTATGAATGTGTACAATATTTCCTTACGACATTGCAGGCATTTTGCATAAAGTTTATCAGTTGACACTTTAACACACGATGCATTTCAAGCACACCTGTTAAAACGGGTTGTTTTAAAAGCGTTCACGTACATATTTCTACCCGCAATTTGGATGCTTAAATTCCTTTTGACTGTTATATACTATGCACGCTATGCATACACAGCATACGTACCGAAATTGCTGGCTTTCGCCACTGCTAAGAGAGTCGCCAAGTACACGATGATGACCATGGTGGAAGATGGGAATGAGTAAATGAGCCCCCACCACGGCTTATATACGTATCGGGCGATCCCGGGCGACCCAGGGCGAACCCAGGCGAGTTAGGCAACATGGCGCAATGTAAGTAGTGTTCTTGTAGTTAGTTAATTAAGGAAGTGTTCGTTAGTGAACGGTGCGCCCTTACAGGTGGGTCCAGGGAAGGACGCGTGTGACAGATGAAAGGATCTGATTAATGCATCATGTGACGGGTTGGATAAAGAAGGGACATTTGGTGGCAACATTTTATGTAAGATTGCAGGTGCCATGTGTTGTGCTGTAGAAATCTTCTATTTCAAAGCATTCAGTTGGTGTAAATGTAGTAAAATGAAGATGTCGACAATGATACCAGTGCAGTTTGTCATGCTTGAAAGTGTGATTCAGGATCCTGGCAGCCTGCAAATGAAATGTTTAGCAGTTTATCCATCCCCCAGCTCTTATAAACTATAATTGTCGGCTATTTGACCATACTTACAAATTGATAAAGGATGCGCTGAGAAGAATGTGATAGTTTGAGAGCATTGGAGATATAGTTTATAGCGAGAGACGATTGTTGATCACCAACTCCATACACACGTGGTACACGTGGGTGAGTTTTATAAATATTGGACTCGTGTAGCTATGGCAGAAACGATACAAATATGTTATTTCTTTCCAAAACGTAATCTGTGTGTGACTGCAAACACCTTCAATACCAAAACGAGGCAATTTTGACTCTTTCCCTTGTTTTAGAAGCGTTTGAAGAAATGTTTGCCTAAACGTTGTCAAGAAAACTTGCAAATGAAAATAACCGGGAAAACACGCGGTATCGAGCACTATAAATAGGTAATTATTTGTTTATTTTCTTTCTCATTTGATTTTGCCTGGAAAGGAGGAAAACATAATGCCGCCACAGAGTGGGCCAATCGAAACATCGCCAGGGGTCGTCATGAAGCTCAGGAGTAGTATTCTGCTGTTGCCAGACATTTCAACGTTCATCTGAGCACCATATCTCGCGTTTTTTATCGTTTCCTCCTGACCAAGATCGCCCGAGAAACGGCTGTCCGAGAGTTACTACCCAAGCTCAGGAACGCTACTTCCGGGGTATTCAATTGTGGCATCGCCTTTCCACAACCGTCAAGACTGCACAATGCATCTCGGGGTCTTCTGCATCTTTGCGGTCCAGGGTAATTTTACAGCAAATCGGTACATCAACGAAGTCCTTTCTAGCTTTCTTGCGCGGCCTCCCCGATCACCAGCTCTAAACCCAGTAGAACACCTATGGGAGGAACTCACACAACGTCAACGTAAACGTGAAAACACGCCTCAGATACTTCCACAACTGGTCATCGCATTGTAGGGGAGTGGGGAATAATTCCGCAAATGCGAGTTAGTCGACGTATCCAGTCTGTGTTGAGACACTTCTGAATAGTAACTGCTGCCAATGGTTGCCATATAGAGTACTGAGTTTGATGCCATCGTGTGGACATGAGTAAACAGAAACACAACAATAAAGGCTGATGTTATGTTGGAGAGCCCTTTGTCTGCGCAAGTGTGAATTGTCACCTTTTACCATTGAAATTACATGAAATAATTGCCCTTTAACTCTCACAATAAATTCTTCTATAATTGCTTTATGTGTTTCGTTTTTGGAAACGAGTGTAAACGTGGGATGTGGGAGGTCCAGTTCAGTTTCTTCTATGACAGGTATTTCTCAACATCTGGCAACAATGATATCTATAGCTATCATCTTAACATCCAGTTAAGTGTTTGATAGATTCCCAGATCAAACCACTCATACTGCAGAGGTATTTACAGTGAACTTACAGTTGTATTCATATTCCACCGTACGTCCAGTTTTCAGATTTTGAAAGTCTTAGCCCATTTTTAAGAACTAACCTTTGACCTGACGGTAGTTAATTCAATTCCCAACTTAATACAGTAAGTCTATCCTCTTTTGTAGTTTAACGGGGGTAAGAGTTCCTCCCCTTCAGCCATCCGAAATAATATTTATATATTCTTCTAAGCTAGAATTATGAACTGAACATAGCATAATACTTATTGCAGAACGCACAAGATATTAAGATATTAGAGTGGAACCAAGTTGTGTTACCTGTTATAATACGTAAATCAAACGAGCCTTACCTGGAAGGTGAAGTTTGATTGTAGGTCTGTTACGTCACAGGAATGCTGTACGTTTACTTGAGATTGCGCAGTGCTAATGAGGGTCAGTTTTTAAAGTATCTGTAACATAAGTGACACATTAAGGGGTATATTTACTGATCAATGCTGGGGTGGAAGAGATGGGCAAGTAAACCTGCAGTTTTCCTATGACGTAGCAGAGCTACAACCAAACTTTAATGTAAGTATTCTGCTACGTCACAATGCTTCCGGTTCACTTGAGATTTCAAAGCCACTTGATGGCACAGCGTTTCACATACACAACATAAGAACTAATTCTGCATCTACTAGTTTTATTATAACAAAGCTGCAACAATAAAAACATTTATACACAGCAATAAGCCGAATTTATGATGAACACTGGTTTTAGCACCATGTGGTTTGGTTTGGTTGATCAATTGGTACATTATATTGGTTAGCAAATGTTTGTTTTTTTCTGATGTCCAGCCCGCCTGGTGGAGAATGGCGGCACTTGTAGTGTCATTGCAGCTGATGTCGAAGCTGCTCGTGTACTGTGTGCTCCAAACGTGTACACATCTATTCCAGGGTATTGCATAACTGTGCTGAGCCACCGGGCAACTGTGTCTCTTCATACCTTGTGGCATCTGATGACTTATTAGCAGTTGGGTACAACAACCTCGAAGAGTAGAGGTAGCTTCAAGATAGTCACAGACAGTGGAAAAAATACATAGTCTTGGATTGTGAGAATAGCTAACTATTTCTACAAACACATTTGTTATCGTTGGTCTAGACTGTTTTATTTTTTCTAATCTAAACACTATTCTATCTGTAGACGTTTCCATGCGTGAAATCTCTAGTGACTACATCGACTGCAACCGCTGCGCTGTGGTGAGGGCAAGCAACATTGTCAATTTCAATGTGACGTGTTTGAGACTCAGTTTTCTCCCATGTTATCAATCCATTTTAGCCCCACACCTGCATCCCACACACTAGAGTATCTGGCTTGAGTGGGTCTTCTGCTCTCATAAATCATTCAACTAAAAGGTGACTACCAAACTTAACACCAGTGTTTAATGCCAACCATGAGGATATAGCTGAATGGGAAGTGTTTAATGAGCTATACCCCAAACTAAGCTGAAATAGAGTGGTGAGGAATAAGAGCATATCACTCAGATGCACAAATGGGATCGACATCCCTTTCACAACAGAATATTTCCCACTTGTGAAGGAACACATTGTTCTGTTTTCGAGTTGACTGTCTCCAGGAGGCCATAATGGCTGGTCTAGCGTCAGCCGGACATGCAAACAGTGTTATTTTCTTCCTCAATGGGTGAACCTTGTTGTTCTGTAGTAGTCCCAGGAGATCCATTCTTCGAGGTAGGATCCGTGGCTTGTCGATCAGCATCTCCATCAGTTTCACGTACCAGTACTATGCTGGCCAGCCTGGTATTACCATGATTGCCGTGCCCTTGTCCCGCTCTAATTTCTGCAAGCAACGGCTGATGCCACTGAAAGGAGGGAATAGGTAGATATAAATGCCAGTCCAAGGTTTGCTAAATGCATCACAGTATATAGCACCTGGGTCAGGTCTCCATGACACATAGCGAGGGATTTGGACATGATGCAAACATGTCAACATCTGGTGTGCCCCACAGCTGACATATCTGGCTAAACACGCTGTTATGTTACTTCCACTCTGGTTTGTCATCAAATAACCTGGATTCTCTATCTGCCACAATGTTTGTTGTTCCTGCTATGTGACCAGCACTTAACCAAATGTCTTTTTAGTATGCCCATGACCAAATGTCCTTGCAATGGCGTGCTTTTTTCTTGAACGGCTACCCCCCATGGACTTGATGTAGCTTACAGCAGATGCATTATCGATATACAGTCTAATATGGCAGTTTGAAGCCTCAGAGCACAATGTCTGCAATGCTAACAGTAACTCCAACTCATTAATGTGCCTTTCTGCCTCTGTCATGGACCATTTCCCATTTGACTGTCCTTCCCCACTCTGTCTTTGCTCCCCAGCCTGATTGAGATGCATCAGTGAACAACACAAGGTTAGGGTCCGGATGAGCAACAGGTTTACTGGTGTTTATGATGTTTCCAATCCACCATTCTAGTTCTCATTTAATTGCATTTGATATGCCCACATGAGCCTGGAAGCTGCTACAATGAGCTTTCAAGGCATCTATTTTGGCATTCTCGTGTTCTCTATAGTACAGGTGCCCCATCATCACACCAGGAAAACTGCTGACCATAAGTCCTATCACTTGAGCTACAGTCTGAATAGGTACATGTTTCTGGTTCCTGAGTGACAAGCAAGCAGCTTTTATTAGTTCAGCTTTGAAGGGAGAGAGTTGAACTGACAATTTGTTTAGGTTACAATTGTGACTTGTCAGCATTCACCTCAAACCCTAAGTCTTGAAATAGAGCGCCTAACTTCTTCACAGCCTTTTTACATTCTAGTTCACTGTCACCTTGGATGTAAGAGTGATCTAAGTATGGCACAGCTGAGTAACCCTTCTAATGAAGAGTAAAAATACTAATTTTAGTAATTTGGTGAACTTTTTGGGTGCACAGGCCAACCCATTTGGTAAGCAAGTATACTCATATAAGATATCACTCCAAATAAAGCGCAAGTATTTGTGATGTTCAATTGCCACAGGTACTGAATAGTAGGCATCTTTCAAGTCAATGCTAGCCATGAAGTACACTATGGTTGGGTGTGATTACAATGCAAAAAGGGAAGCGTGGACATAGTAAGGTATGAGTGGGTTACTGGCGGTGTCTTTGGTTGGGTGATGATAGGCCTGTGAGATGAAATAGCATTGATCATCATTCATGGTGGGGTTGAAGCGTTGGGTTTTTATGGCTTCTAGGAGTTCCCTAATCTTGTAGTCAGCTCGGTTGATTCAATATTTTCCAGGATGACGATGTTTTCGAAAGGATGGCATGGTCAGGGTTGACGTAGTTGTTGCTTGCTCTGGTCTATTAAGAGTTTTTTTTCTGGACTGAAGTTTTGATTTCATTAATAATATTTGTAGTGGGAGCGGGCGGGATGTTTCTTCAGTATAGAAGTCTCCACGTTCACAACGGATCTGATAGACTACTACCGACGCGGCATCTTTTGTTGTTAATGGCGGTTTACCTGTGGCTGAGGTTCTGGATGGACTCTTACAGCATTAAGCAGGCATACACGTATTCATGTTTTAACTACACTTTCCACTAGTACTTAATATTATCTCCATTTCATATATCTTTCACCCTTTAATAATATTTTACAGCATTAACCTATTAATATATTACTTGTATATACAACATGTCCTACATGAATTTACTGTCTCGTAGGTCAATGTTGGTCGGACATTTTTATTGAATTGTGTGGCACTTTGATGAAAATAATTCTTCAATATTTCTTTTCTTCTATAAAAGCAGCTTAAGTCTGGGCTAGTACAAGCAGCCATGTATACACACGCATGCACATCGTTATATGAGCGAAATATCCTTAAAGTACGACGTTATTGTGTTAACACACTTAGGTTTGATTTAGAGCGTGGAAATTTGCAATCTTGTATTTTTCGGATATTTTTTGGCATTGACAGTGTTTCGGTGGTTGTTTGCCGCCTTGTATTGTCTTCATAACGTTGTTTTCATATGTGTTGTGAAACGCATTTTCACACGAATATTTTTTTAAGCATATGTTTAGTTTACTTTTGTCAAGGGAATGAAACCAAATTTGTTGAAATGGCACCCATCAAACAAGCTGACATGTTCTGGTCAGTCTATCGGTGGTTAAAGTCAGGACGTCAGGACGAAGACCGGGTTCGAGTGCCCACATGAGTACAATATGCGAAGCTCATTTCTGGTGTCCCTGTCGTGATATTGCTGTGATATACCTAAAACCGGCGTAAAACTAAACTCCTACACAGAATGTATACTGGTTGCTGACTTGTTTTTGTTGGTGGTGGTGTTGTTGTTGGTGTTGTTGTTGTTGTTGTTGTTTTTAAAACATCCTTGGACTAATATCACAGCAGTATTGAACAGATCAGGCAGCTGCACACAACGACATATTTTGATCGTGTAGTCAGCCGTCTTGTAAAAGACACAAAAGGTTACCGTACAAGAAATGTTGTAACCTGGATGTTTGATACTTTGATGTGTCTTTCTTTGTTCGATACCATAACGGCATAGCTAAACATACCGTTGTTTGTACATACATATGTTGATATACGAGATGTGTAAAGGCGGTCAGTGAATAGTTGACTGATGCCATCATTACCATAAGGCTCGATCTCCGGTGTTGGGATGTGGGAGAGCCAGTTATCTCTCACGACAAACATGGAATGCTCAAGAACAATTCCAACCAAATGAAGTACCTGTTAAATCAAAAAGTGCGTATGTATCTGGTTTCCTTAGTCACATTTGGATTCTCTTGTCAACGGAATTTTTTTCACATAAAACTACACACACAATTGTGCAAGTACTGTTTAAATAATAATGATTGTATCATTCGTATATCTGTTGCACTACATCGAAAACACATGCATGTTAAGGTGTATGCCTGTCATATTAGAAAGGTAAAAAACTGATTTTAACAAAGGTGCCACATTGCAACTTTTACCAACTTTACGTTTTTCAAAATGGTTTAATATCCGAAGAAACAAAAGTACATAATACAGCAATTCGTTCTGAGCAATTTCAGTCCAGTAAATCAAAATATATTTGTCCGAAGGCATACGTGTAGACGCGACTGAAAAACACCCCAGTGTATTTATACTACTTACAGTATTGTAAGCAGATGAATCAGCGCTTGCATCGTTAAACCGTCAGTAATGCTGTTTTATGCAATTTTGTCAGTCACCGTCATTGCAAGCATGTCTACTTGCTTACATGTGTACTGAACGTTCACTGTCGTCCCTGATCATGTTGCAGTTACAGATGTCCGCTTTCCTCAACTAAATCTATTATGTGTGAGCTCCAGTGCCACAGCATTACATCTCGCTAGTGTCCTTAGTGGATATGCTTACGTTATGTCCCGTTTACGTTTATCAACAATTAATGCATAAAGTGTGTAGTAGTGTGTGAAACTGACAGTGGGCATTTTCCGGCCACATAGTCATTTCACACAGCTTGGCAAGGTGAGTATACGGCAAAGTCAACTGCTTGAGGTCGGTTCGTAGTGGTCAATCCTGCCGCTGATGGGTGTATACTTACATTAATTCACAGCCCATCTAGAGTTAGAGTCAATTTAGAATTTAATTCACTACTGCCATTAATGACGTTCTCACTCAGAACCTGAGCAACGTCGTTGTCGAACGGTTTGTTGGTGATCCCAGTGAAAGATGCAAACCGTCCATTTACTTGGACTTCACACAGGGTCAGGAGATCGTTGCCGTCAACGTGACGAGTCTTCTGAATCTTGATATAGCGGCCCACAGTAGGCGCAAAGCAGTTGACGGTGAAGTTAGCTCCTCCGGGGACGTTGCCAGTTATGGCGTCGCAAAGTCTAGGAAGCTCTACGAACCTGTATGGGTCTTTCAGGAGAGTACCAACATTGATGTTTCGCAGGCGTTCAGCTTGAATAGACAGGAACATGCTTATTTAGTGACTAACGACACATGTCGACGTTGAGGAGAGAGAAGTAACTACAGTAAACTATGGCAGTAACGACCTCAAAGGGCTCGCCAATATTATTTCGGTATAACTATTTCATCATAGGCATTTCGACTTAAATATACAGCACGTGGACGGAGCATGAAACAATTAGTATGGAAACGGTATGTTAGATTTGTCAATTCTTTATAAAAGGGGCGCCGGGGTAGCCTAGACGTTAAAGCGCACGCTCGTCGCTTTCGGATTCGATGCCACCGATGGGTAAAATGTGGAACACCCCTTTCTGGTGTTCCCCGCCGTATTGTTGCTGAAACACTGCTGAAAGAGGCGTAAAAGCATACTCATGCACTCATTCACGCACTCTTTATGAGCGTGTTCCTTATAAACGTAATTTATTGTACCTCGAAAAATACGCACACTGATGACTAGAAAGGATTTCGTAGGGACCAAGCTTTTACGTGGAGACAAGCGTCACATTAACGTTCTACAGTACGGTGATAGACTGAGCATTTTTCTAAACGGCTTGAGAACATAAACAAGAAAATGCATTTTTAATGCTTACAATATTACGCAGCAATAATATGCACGCAGTTCACCGATTTTAGAATTTTGTTCGATTTTGATGTCAATTCCTGGAAAAAATAATTTAGTTATGGCAGATCGTCAATGGTCTAGAAAACCTAAAACCTCAGCATCCGTGTACTCACCACAGCAGTCGCCCCTGTTGGTAATAATGATGGAGTTGATGTAGTAGTAGGCGCCGAGGTCGATATAGAGTGTGGGAGTTAGATCACCAATCGCGCTGGAGTAACAGCTTCTTCCATTGACGAAGTCGGTGTCAAAGTTGCCGTCAACAGCTAGGCCAGGGGAAGCAGTGAGGTTGGTGACAGCGAAATTAAACTGGGAAGAAGCACGCACTGGGCGATTCCGGGCGACATTGGTGTAAGGAATATTAAGAAGGTTTTCTGAAATTAGGAAATGAAGGTGTGGAAAAATGAATCTTTACGTTTGTGGAGAAGCCACTGTGCCGAAGATTACTGAAAGCCACTACATGACATCAACAATTTGGTATTTAAATCTGTTTTACCAATGAAGATCCGGGTTACACTTGGTCTACAGCAACTCATGTGATTAGGTTATTAGGTTAAAACATACTGTTGATCTCTGTGTTGTCTGATCCAGACTCTTTTACTTACAGACCGCCGCCATGTTGGGGAAAGGTGAATGATTTCATATTAAGCGTACATACTGTTGAAGTTGCCTCCTGATACAAAGACTTCGCAGATGGTAAGAGGGTCAGTAGCGGCGGGTTTTCGAATACGAACGTAGCGTCCAGTCACCATACGAGAGCAGGAGAGTGAAACTGTTTGGCCAAGGTCCACTCCATCAATGACCATGGAACAGAACTCGGGAATCTCGATACTGGTCGGGGGGCTGAACTCAAAAACTTCAATCGTTAAACCACTCAGACGATCAGCTGAAATATAAATGAAATCGTTCTTCAAAATTCAGTAACAATTATTTTTTGTCTGCTTTTTGATAGCAGTTAGGTTCATTCAGCCATTTTGACGATGAGCAGAAAGAACGCTTTCTATACTCCAGCAATGTTATGGTGAGAGACACCAGAAATGGGCTTCACACCTTTTACCCTGGTGAATCGAACCCAGGTCTTCGGCGTGACGAGCGAAGGGCTAACCACTGGCCTATCCCACCGCCTTGTACCCTTGTTGAAGCTATTATACATCATAACATATCTTACCTAACAAATAAATGTCGCTGTCTGATTGGCTGACCCAATCAATGTACCCCGGTTACAAGCGAGAAACATTTCCTGTGTTACCCTGTGATGTACATCACCCTTTGTACATCAACCCATAACGCCCTTGTAACCAGTGAACACCTTATAATGGTTTTCTTGGAAATATGGCACATTTTGCATCACTTGTTTATTACATGAATACAATTCACTGATTAGCTCTGACATAGCCACTGTGATACTAATGGGATATATTCCTTAGTAATATGGCCTGAATACCCTAAAGTAGGGGTATTTAACTAATGACGGGGACACTGAATAGCCTACTGCCATGGTCATCAAACCATTCATAATGTATCAGACCATTAACTTCGTCAGTTGAGGTGAGGTTAGGTGAAATGGGAGAGAGTTTTTTTGGGTTTCTTTGGGTTTTTTTCGTTTTTTTTTTGTTTTGTTTTTTTGTTTTTTTTGTTTTTTTTTGTTTGTTTGTTTGTCTGTGTGTGTGTGTGTGTGTGTGTGTGTGTGTGTGTGTGTGTGTGTGTGTGTGTGTGTAGATGCCAATCTGTACAGAAGCCAATTCAAAATATAAATTCTGGAACCCAATCAATTTTTTAAACATTCGCCCAAATAATGGCACTGAAATCGGCGTGATAAGGAGATAATCGGAGAACAGTATGCCCATGTGCTTTCAGAATTCAGCATAGAGTTGTAAAAGGCAAATCATGTATATTGTAGCCACGATTTGATTTCATCTTTCCAATTGGCAGTTGTTGGAGCTTTGGCTATTTGTGTGCTATGGTAAGGGGCATTGTAAATTATGACTACTTTGTTTGAGGGCAGATTAGGAATAAGTTTTTCTTGCAACCACTGCTCTTTTGTGTGGCTTTAAATATCAAAGGAACCGCCAGCTCCTTGTCGCTTCACCAAAATTTTGACACCGTGTGATGGACGTGTACCCATGATTCGTTAATGTACACGATTGGACGGTTCTCTTTACGGTATTGGCGAATCATTCTGGGAAATCTCAAACGCCATGCAACAATGTCTTCGCTCCATTGGGACCTGTCCGTCTGAACGAGTTTTCCGACATCTGCAACCAATTTTTCGCATTGTTTCTTCACTCCCTGTATATTCCAAATCATCAGTAGCCATTTTCATGATGTTGGCGGGACACTACTTGAGAACATTTCGCTTATATAACTTGTATGCGTGTGTATCTGTGGGACCAACAAGTACCATATTTTAAAGTCTTTTGTATGACGCGGCTGGGGATCGAAGCCGCGACCTTCCGCTCCCCGGCCGGGCGTTCTAACCACTACAGCACGGAGGTGGTCGTGTCAGGTAAAGCTGAAGCAGTATGACTTGTTACAGCTAAATAATTACATACCACAACAGTCTCCTCTGTTGGTGATGGTAAGACCGGAGACGTAGACGCGGGACCCCAGGTCCACGAACCAGAAGGGGTTGGGGTCATTCGCAGGAACATCGCTGGAGAAACACGAACCAGCAAAGAAGTTGGAATTGTAATTGCCGTCGACGGCGAGGCTTGAGCTGGCGGTGATGGCAGGAACACCGTTGACGAAGACACTGCTGGAGCCGGTGGGGCGATTCTGGGCGATATTGAAGCCTGGATTTACAAGAGAAATAATGTATAAATAGAATGCTGTGAAAGCGGTCACTTTTCTAAGGATACGACGCATTTATTTAGATACGACATACCACATATTGTTTACAAGCCTTTACACTTGTTTATCCCGGGAGGCACAGGTGGGGCAGGATACGTTCACCTTCATAGAAAATCGCAAGCACATACTTGTGATATCGCAGTCATACCATTGACTGTCGGAATTCTCGCAACTGTTATGAAGTTTACATACATTATGGGTGGGGGAATGGTTTTGGATAATCAATTGTATATACGATACCTTAGATTCCATATTTTTGAGAAAATATGCATAATACCGAGGTATTTACTTACCGAAACTGTCGGCTTTCCCTGCTGCTATGAGAGCCGCTAGGCAAACGACTAACTCCATGGTAGAAGGAAGGGACGACAATGGCCAGTGATTCCGGAACACGCCTTATATACGTAACAGGCGATCTCATGTTAAATGACTTCTGAGAAAATATGAGGTATGCGAGAATTGTCGACGAATACGACCTGGGAAGTGCTCATTACGACAAGCCCTAGGTAGCCCCCTGGCTGTTACATAAAAAAGGATTCATAAGAATAAAGTTAACGTGACAGGGCTCCCAATCAGAGCAACGAGTCATTAGAAGATTAGTTTCATGCAACTGTTTTAGGGGGTATTTTTATCTTCTTATTGTTTTCTTCTTCTTCTTCTTCGTGTGTCTGTTTCTTTTTTTTCAGTTGTGGCTTTTGTTGGTAGTGTCGGGGGTAAGGGGCGTTCTTGCTATTTTTATGTATTGTTAGTTTTCTAACACTCTTTTCAACATTATTTCAGGCACCAATTTTGTGTAGGATGTTAATGTTTTTGCTGAGAATATGGTTGTTTCCTGAGAAGGTTTGGAGCAGTTGGATACCCGGGCCTTTACCATTATCTCCAATACAACGGCCTGGAACACCTGACATGGTCTTCCAACATAATACCTACATGTATGTGAGGAACTGAACCCAGTTTTCTTTAACCACTTGGGTACGTTACCGTACCTCGTGATCAGGAATTAACAGTGATGGTGTTGGTCCCATTGTGTATTTTTGCAATAAAATGTCATTTGCCTGTTTTGAAACCACGGACCATTGCATATATGTCAGGTATTTACATCTCAAAAGATGTTTTATATGATCCTCATAGTTTTTCTCGGTTATTTTGTGTTTGTGCGTGCGTGCATTCGTGCGTGCTTGTAACAAAATGCCATCTGCTCTGTTTACTTAACCTACTCGAGATCTTGTCAAGGTAGTTAACCTTTGGTTTATATACATTTTCCCAAACTACAAGAACTTCATGACGTGTCTGGTGTGCGTTTGGGGCGTTCTGGGGCACTTGACTGGTGTGTCAGAAGTATCCTTAAACGTATAAGCAATCGTTACGCCATTGACAAGATCGGTAATTAGTCTTCTGAGACCTGTCTTTCACTAATAGTTTTATAATTAACTGTCCATTAATTGATTCATAATTACCTCTGACTTGGGGATTGGCTAAGTGTGTTGTTAGTCCACGACTAGGCATGATGTTGTGTTATGTAATCGGTCATAATGACCGTCAGTGTAGGTATACATACCGTGATCTCGGGAGTCCGGTCATAATTCTATCGTCTCATTTGAAATGGATTTCATCATCTGCATAGCCGCTTTTGTAGCAGCTGCGACCGCCAATAATTTCGGTAAGGAACTATCTGCCTGTACTGTCACGGGCAAACACATATTCATGTACCACTAGCATGATACAACATTGTATTGCTATTCATATACCTGTTATCCCGGGTTAGAAGTGGTTTTTAGCAACACATGCTGATCGTAAGAGGTGACCAACGGGATCGGGTTGTCAGACTCACTGACTTGGTTGCTACATCGTCAATGTTTTTCATTGCAGTTCTCAGATACATTACATATGGTATTATAAGGCAATATATATCACATTCTTGGATATATAGAAATATGCTTCAAATAAATCTGTATTGGAAGTCTAACAGCTTACAGTCACATTGCCAGTAGTATTTGAATACATCTCTCCAAAATATAGCATATTGAAAGGCAGTATTCCAATGCTCTAGTACCTTAGGGGCATTGTTGCTCTCAATCAATATATCATAAAATACCCTTGAACTATTAACATTTGAGATCATAGTTTGGTATACACTATTAATGTTTAATTGATTTATGCAGAGAATTCTGCTTCCTAAAATTTGTCTCCAGTTTACTGTAATGTTATTTAACGATTGATAATAATCTAAGAAGGTTCCTCATATTTTGTGCCTCTGTTTTAGCTCGTCAAAGCTGAAAAGACCAATCTTATTACAAATATCTCTGACGTAACGTATACCTCAATCAAACCAATTTTGTTATCAAGTATGAGGATTTATAGAGAGCCTTTCATAAAATAGTCTCCAGGCTGATAAAACATCTCTCCTATATGGATTGTCGTCGCCAGATAGGCAATGAACAGCATTAGAGCCATGTGACTGTGAAGGATTTGTGGGAAAGGTGTTGTTAAAGCTTGAATTTTTCCTTAAGTGGTATTTCAGTGATGATAATTTCAAAGCATTGATGAAATATTCAATGTCAAACATTCTGAGGCCTCCATTCTCGAAGGGTGATATTTGAATCTTATCATTTTTATTATTCCATATAAATTTATAGAATGCTTTCTTGAGTTCATCGATGAATGTGTTTGGTGGGTTGGGGAGTGCGGAGAAAATGTACTAGAGTAGAGATTGCTAGAGTTTTGATAACGGATATGTTACCGATTAAACTTAACTTTCTTCTGCGCCAGCTAGTGTTTAATCTATTAATGAGGCCTATGCGTTTTCTAGTATTCATTACAATGTACCCAAAGGTCTTGTGCCAGTCAAGTTAAAAGCCATGGGCTAAAGGTATATTTCTACCTGGCATAAAGTTTAGGTTTTGTCTTGTTATATTCATCGTAAGTCCTGACATTTGATACAATTTATTCAGTGTTTCAATTGCAGCCTTGAGGCTTGTTTGAGAACCGACTAGATATAGCTTTGCGTCATCGGCATATTGTCCAAGTTTCTGTTCTATAATCTTGCGTGTTATACCCTTTGTTTCGGGATTCGACCTTATAATAATGCCTAAAATTTCAACTGCAAGGATAAATAAGGTCAGACCAGGTGTCTCCTGTCTACATTCCCGTTCCTGAGGAAGAAGGAAGAGATATGCTTATTATGTAGCACCTGCGCTGTTGTGTTATTACTAATCAGGATATTAAATTTAAATCCATTTGATACTACTGGGCCCAAAAACAAACGCTTTCATTACCTGTGTTATAAATGAATTTCAGATAGTGTCAAAGGCTTTTTCAAAGTCTGTTAGGCAAGGCGTATTTAAAATTCTTTTTTTCAAATACAACATCTCAGAGAAGTCTTATATTTTATAAAACCTGTTCGATGCTCAATGTACAATTGTGTCTAATTTTGATTTAATCCTGTTTACTATAGAAGTGCTTACCAGTTTGTAAAGAACGTTTAGTAATGAAATAGGTCTCCAGTGTTTTAGAAATGTTCTGTTTCTTTTTGGTTTAGTTAAGCAAGTAATATTTTCTCTGTTCATTGTAGTAGTTAATTCATCATTTGTAAATGTTTTCTTTTATAATTACGGTAAACCCACCGGCCTAAATCTCACAAAAAGAACTTAAACAATTCGGTTAGTAGCCATCTATTACTCGGCTTTTATCGTTCTGCATGGAAAGAGCAGCTTTATTAATTTCTTCTAGGCTAAACTCTGTTTCTAAATCCTCAAAGTCTTTCTTTGTTATCTGGAATGTAAACAGATCTTGAATCCCTATCATTTTCATCCTCATGATAACGAATATCTCTATACAAATAACTGTGAAATTGTTTCAGTTCATCTAAAATATTACTACCATCTGTAATCGAATCGCCGTTATCTTTCATAACACTGCCTATAAGCTTACTAGTGAAATTTCTGCTTCCCAAGTGACAGAAATGGTTGGTTTTTCTCCGTCTTCATACCATTTAGTTCGTCTTAGAAAATGATTTCTTCTTACATCTTCCTCGTTCATATCCTAAGTGTTCATGCTGTTGATCACCGGATTATACCGGTCCATACTCGAATATCTACAGACGGCCGCCATATAGCTGGAATATTATTGAGAGTGGCGTGACACAACAAACAAACATATACCTGCTGTATCTCTTTCTTAATCCTTAATTCCGTCTTCAGACCAAAACATCGCCCAGAATCGCCCCACCGGTTCAAGCAGTGTCTTCGTTAACGGCGTTCCCCCCATCACAGCCAGCTCGAACCTCGCCGTCGATGGCAACTTCAACTCCAACTTCTTCTCCGGATCGTGTTTCTCCAGTGATGTTCCGGCGAATGACCCCAACCCCTTCTGGTTCGTGGACCTGGGGTCCCGCGTCTACGTGTCCGGCGTCACCATCACCAACAGAGGCGATTGCTGCGGTAAGTTTACCTAATCAACGCAGCTTCGAACATGCAAGCTAGTTTGGAACGAACGAACTTAAAACCGTAACCTATATTTGAGAGTAACAGAATAAGGACGACAAATCAACACGTGCTATTGAAAAGTGTAAAACGATGTTTCGTTATATTTTAGCTGATCGTCTGAATGGTCTAACGATCGAGGTCTTCGAGTTAGATCCCACAACTAGTTCCGAGACTCCTGAGTTCTGTGCCATGGTCATTGGTGGAATGGCCCTTGGTCAAACAGTTTCACTCTCCTGCTCTCCAACCGTCACTGGACGCTACGTCCGTATCAGAAAGCTCACCGCCACCGATCCTCTAACCATCTGCGAAGTCACTGTGTCCGGAGGCAAGTTCAAACGTAAGTATATGCAAAGGTAATCAATTGTTACCCACTTAATATGTTCACAATATTCATTATCCTGTGTAATGTTAAATGCAAACATAAATATTAAACGGTCACGTTTGCCACATATACATGCGGTATTATTTTAAACGATGTTTCCGGCATAGGATCCTTTTAAACAAAGAGATTTGTCCAAGTAAACTTCATTTTACGAAAATGCATAAATGTAATCGATTATTTTCAAATAATATTTACGGCGCTGAGTATTTGGTGATTTTAGGCATACAAAGTTACACAGACAGATGCATCGTGTATCGTTGTGCCTGTTTAATTTTACTTTTTGAAGTTGTGAATTTTCACAAATAACCTTCGTACACCATGTACAATTTGAACTTTTGACAATGATCTTAATTATGTTGTAAACAAAAATATGATTATGTACCTTTACAAGTTTCTGAAATAGTCAGGACTACAAACGAAGATATCGACGTCATTAAATTTTGCCCTGAAAGTGTATACATAGTGCTACTGGCCACGTAACTTGTATTCCGCTTCTTCAGCGACATTCCCTGGCGTCAACCCCACTAATGTTGCCCTGAATCGTCCAGCACGTGCTACCTCTCAACTCACTTTCGCGGCCAGCAATCTGATTGCCTCCCCTGGCCTAGCTGTGGACGGCAACTTTGACAGCCAGTATGACACAGGAAGGAGCTGTTTCTCCAGCATCGTTGGTGATCTGACTCCCACCCTCTACATCGACCTTGGTGCCTACTACTACATCACCTCCGTCACCGTCACCAACAGGGGGGACTGTTGTGGTAAGCGTTCTGCGTCTGTGTCCCAGAGACGCATGTTATCAGAGCCGTAGTACATATATGCTATGTGGATTGAACCGTTATAGTAAATGAAGCCGCTTTTAGCACTATCCCACCAGCGGGGGACAACTGAAACAGGATTCACACCTTGTACCGAACCCGAGTCCTTGTACACCTTGTACCGAATGACGAGCGAACGTTTTAACCAGTAGGCTGCCCCTGTTCCGATGTATGTTTCAGCGACATTTAAAATAGTGATAGTGTTCGGACAAAATTATATGCGGTATTGATATCATTATGTATTTAAGCTACGTACCAGGATGTACCTGACTATCAGAGAAATCCGTCATGAAACGGTATGACGAATTGTGTTTTTGTCGGACTATACAGTTGCTGTTTGCGACAAGGATGACGCAACACATACCGGAAGTACATAAGTCTCATTAACCTAACGTATTCAGACAATGACGTACTTTCAGCCGATCCGAATTTTCTCGTGTAAAAGTGAAAACACACATCACAATCAACTCTGGTTACACTGAATTCCAATTTCTCGTTTCATATGAAAATCAAATTTACAAATGAATTTTAACCTTGAAATTTAGTAACAACGTATTTCTGTTTCATGTCGAGGTGTAGGCAGCATGACCGTAACTAACACGTCACAAATTGTCCCTGTTTGATGGGTCGTAAAATCATTTGCAATGTATCTGGCTCACTCCGTACACCTGTTATGTGTTTTTACGCTTTTTCAATGTAGCTCTGTAACGTACAATGGGACTGACATAATATCAATTCCGTACCAGACCGCCAAACTTTTCTACCGACAGAGCCTCGTTTTGCGATTTCCTCGATTCCATTTGTCAGAGCTCGCCATACGGCGACGTGTTTGCAATATTAGGAATGTAGTGTTGCAATATACAAGTGCTTAGATGTATCAAATTATACTGATTAATATCTATGTATCCAGTTAAATGAATCAATTAAAAAAATCTGGGCTGTTTATTGTACTAAGGTGCACAATAGGACGGAACCCAGTCAACTGGAAACGAGATCAATGTTTTGACTTGCCTGTGCGGAGTAACGTCCCTTAGGCATTCCAGGAACTTTCATGCGTGTTCAAGCTGAGACTGAATAGTAATGGAAGCGCGTGCTGACGTAAACGGACGTAAACATTCTCTTATAAGTCAATGTTTCCCCTCTCGCTGGCGTTACTGAAGGTAATTTATTGTTTGACGTCGCACCCAGCAATGGTCCAGCTGTATGACAGCGGGTTCTATATGATGGTACCTGGACCATACAGTCTAGTAAGCACAGCATGAGCATCGGTCTACGCAATTGGTATACGACCGCATGTGTTAGTTGCCTCGCGACGAGCAAGGGTATTAGTGGCCAATGGGTACTGGTCAATGGTTGCATCTTTCCACTTTAAATGATTTTCACACAGTATCTTGTGTTTTAGCATCACGAAATTTTATTGATTTCAAAACTTAACGTTATTGGTGAAAGTTTGAGAATTAGGCCATCGTATAAAATGGTGCAAACGTTCTATATGCCTTGTAACATGGTGATGCTGAGTGCAACTCACTCACTATAACATGGTGATGCTGAGTGCAACTCACTCACTATAACATGGTGACGTCATACTCTGCTTCAGCTGAGCGTCTCCGCAACATCGACGTTGGAATCCTTATTCAGGACCCCTTCAAGTACCTAGAGTTCCCTCATCTTTGCGGCACCATCACTGGCAACGTCGCTGGAGGAGCTAACTTCACCGTCAACTGCTTCTACCCAGCCGTCGGCCGCTTCATCAAGATCCAGAAGACCAGCATGGAAGACAGCAACGACCTCCTGACCGTGTGTGAAGTCCAGGTCAGCGGGAGGTTCGCATCGTACAGCGAGGTCACCAACAAGTTTGTGGACGATGACGTTAGCCGTGCCATGACTGCAAACAACAAAGTTCCAAACAAGGTAGAAAACGATGATGCTGATGTAGCTTTTGAATTTGATTTTGACAAAGACTGGCAAAACCTTGGATGAATTGTGAAGTGTAAATCTTGCAGAGATACTTTTATTCGAGCACACCAGAGTACGATTATAATCTAATGATGATATTGCATCATAATGATGTAGATGCCAACCAATGTGCTTTATAACAAATAATGATTGTGACAAATGAAAAGTTCACTTATATTGCAAAACCTTTTTTGTACATTTGATGTGAATTCATAGCAGCAAATAGGCAGTGAAGTGAACGTTTTTCACATCCCAAAACGAACATGGACCTGTACCATGTGTCACTTAAATAGGAAACGGGAGAAGGGGTAGCCTCGTGGTTATAACGTTCGATCTTCACGCCAATTGTCCACATGTGTGAAGCCCATTTCTGGTGTAGTATTGCTGGAATAGGAAACGCCCCATAAAAAACAAATCTCACCATTTAAAGATAAAAAAAAACTCACACCAGCTATAGATATTAGACAACTTGAGACACTGACGCACAGTAGAGAAGATCCTCTCAGTCACCGATTGCAAGAAGCAACTAACCAGACACTGAAAGATATACCAGTACTGAAAGGTTCCACACCGCATTCTGAAAGTTTTGTTTTCAATAATGATGTCACAATTTAGTGCAAAGTTACAGATTTACACAGAGATATCGCTTTCCGTTTTGTTCAAGCCATCGAGATGTGTGATGTTGCCTGACAATTAAAAGTGAAATGATATCTAGAGTTTGATTTGAAACAGCGCATCCGTTGATGATCATATTCGTCTGTATACTTATGCCAAGAATAAAAAGTTAAGCGCCTGCCTATTTCAAAAGTAAGGTGTGAAGTTTTAGAAATGTTAGGCTGAACTAATTGGGAAGACCAATCTATATTTAGAAAAGATGTATGTGGTAATTGTTTTAGGGATATCATAAACATTTGTATTTACAGTTAAAGGATATATCGCTGCAGATGTGATGACACTGCCTTTTTTAAAATCAAAATAACTATTCCTGTTGTCCTTATACAAGACTATTAAATTTAGGTTTCAGGTGTGACGATATAACAATTATTTCTGATTTTCACTTTTCAAAAGAAGATAACAATTTTTTAGGAAAACAGTATGCATAATGGCTTTGTTTTTAAACTAAAAGTACTAAACCATATTATGATAGCTCTTTTTTTCTGAAAGATTTGCTATGTGCCAACCTATATTTTTGTAAAATATACTGGGTGACGCGCAATGAAAACTCCGTACAGGTCTGTGACCCGTGAAGGTTCCGGGGTAGAAAAGGCCTTCAGCAACCCATGCTTGCCATAAAAGGCGACTCAGCTTGTCGTAAGAGGCGACTAACGGGATTGGGTGGTCAGGCTCGCTGACTTGGTTGACACATGTCATCGGTTCCAAATTGCGCAGATCGATGCTCATGTTGTTGATCACTGGATTGTCCGGTCCAGACTCGATTATTTACAGACCGCCGCCATATAGCTGTAATATTGCTGAGTGCGGCGTAAAACTAAACTCACGCACGCACCCGTACAGGTCTGTATAACGAACGGACTCCCTGTACTGTATACACGTGGCTGATCACATATCTATTCATAATCATGAAGCATATTGTAGCCCATTCATTGTGTGGACTCACCCATTCATTATCTTTTGTCATACATGGTATATTTGGGATTACACTTCCTCTGTAAAGATCTATAGCCTACTTTTATATTATGTATTGTCCAAATTGCGCTGTAGTTTTAACTTCATATACTAGTTTTAGACTCGAATTGTGATACTCTAGTTATTTTACCGTACTTTGATGACGGGTTTTATAATATCTACATGTTCTGTATAATCATGTTTATTCTCCTCACGATATGGCTGAAATATTGCCGATGTGACGTTAAATTATAACTCACTCACTCACTCACTCACTCACTCACTCAATCCTCTGTAAAGAGCAGAATTCTAGCACTTGTGCTGGGCTGAGTCCTATCTCTGATTCGAACCAACGCTCTCAGAATGAGGCACAAAACCGAGAGCTCTAACACGGCGACTTCCACAACTTGAAGAACATGACCTTCAGAGAAGACCTCCTCTTTCAATCAGGTGACCAATATCAATGATCATGTATATTGTAATTATTTATCACGGAATATATGTTAGAGAAAACACTTCTCGATTTCGGTAGACAATGTAAAACCATCGGGATTCCAGTCCCCCTCTCCCTCCGGTTTTACATTGTCTACCAAAACTTCAGAGGTGTGTTTTCGCCTATACTTAAACCATGCCTCTGTCAGTCACTCACGCACAACTGCAAGCGATACTGAGCCTCTTGAGACCAGCGTAGCATGTCATCCGAAGACACTGGGAAATAACAAAATACAAAATTCTTCATCGGTATTTATTTCAAAATATATTTCAAGCACCTATGTTTCCATAGATACTACCTAATATATTTGTTGATATTTCACAAGAACATAGTGATACTTAACGCTAAGGTAAGTACCCTGAAGACAGGGACAACAGCTGCAAGGTGCCATGGGGAGACAACTCTGTTATTAGTAGTTGTATCCGCCTCCAATGTAAAGAGTACCGCAACAAATGAAGTTCTCTTGAGCGTTGCAGCTCTCTCGGTCCCAGAGGTAATTTCCGTTGTCGATGCAGCGCAACAGAGCACAGTTCTCAGGTTTCGAGTCGCTGTCTACCACCTGTGTCTGGGAGAGTCCAAGAAACGGTGACTGATTGCTGGTACCGTTGATAAGAGGGGATGTGAAGTTGGTGAGTGGAACCTCATCGCCGGGGAGGTATCGCCATGTTTGCTTGTTTTGCAGTTTGTTGGCACCAATCCAGTAGCTGGCATCTAAGAAAGTTTTATAATGTAATTCCATGGTTTAGGGTAGAGTTGGAAGGTGTGAATGTTGCCTTACGTCAAAGTCAACATATTCACGGGAAATACATTGTAGCTACGATTATACGAAAAGTAATGGAGCCACGTTTGTACCATTCGATATCAATTATGTCATTGATATCGAAATTGCTCATTTCCTTTCGTTAATTCGAGCAGGTAACACATTATGAAACATTTGCTTTACAAAGATCTGATAGATATAAAACACATAGATAAACTTCTTTCTCAAAGTATGACCGTCTGTAATTCTGTAATTGTATTTTAACAAAATGGAACTATTCAGGGGAGGTAACTTACATGTGTCGGCTGGTATCATTGAGGTTACGAAGTTGTTCATGTCGTAGGTGAGGATGTCTGCTAGATCGGTGAAAAGGATGTTGCAGTACTCCTGAGAACACATGACGTCATGAGATATAATAGGATACACACACTATTGCTTCCGGAACATGATAATAAGTCTCACTTTGAGATACCATGCCTGTGGTTCTATGTGACTTTAGTTTTGTGCCGCTTTTAGCAATATTCCAGAATTATCAACATATATGGCATTCATACACTGTACCCATTTGGGGACTTGAACCCGGGTCTTCGGGGAGAGGTGTGAACACTTTAACCCCTAGGCTACTCCAACGCACGCACACGCACACACACAAACACACACATCTCCCGCCTCCCCACGCGCCCGACCCGAAGCATCCAGAGCCTGTCATGGTAAACGTTTAGGTGTTGCTCGACAGGAGATCGAACTCTGACCATCCATTCTTCAGTGAGGTGTTCTGTCCACCAAACCACGAAGGTTACTGATGTTGGTCGTCTCCAAATTATCTTGATCGAGGCCCAAAATTTCACTCATTGCACTGACTGGTGTTAGACAACAAACTAACTGATATTTTGGACTGATTTTGTTGTTTGTTTGTTTACTGGGATTACCTGAGCTTGGGCGTATGTGGTCTTGAAACAGGAGTAGAGGAAACAGTAGCGGTCAAGTTGTTCATAGCCATCTGGACAAGCTGTGAGAAAACACGTCAAGACAATCAACTTCATTCAGTTTTACATTCACGAAGTGCAATAGTCATACCGCGACGATATGGAAGTTTTTCACAAACTTTGTACCCATGTGGGGTCTTCAAGAACCCTGGTCTTCAGCGTGACAAACTGAGAGCAGTAGGCTTAACGGACCTCAGAGAGTAAACGGACCCCTCAAATGTGGTGAAAACGGCCACCGCGATAAAAAAAGGGATGTTTTCTGGAATTATTTTTGGCTGTTTTTGCTGGGGTCCTTTTCTCTATAACCCGGCTACTCCACCGGCCCCCCATCAGGGAGAATCCGTTCCATACTTACGTAATTCAAACCCTTCGGCTTCAACCTCACAGAACTGGAGAGTGTCAAAGGAACTATCCGAAAGTTTAGATATCCGTATGTAACGACCGACCACGTAATCTGGACACGTGATGGTTATATTTCCGGAGGCTGCAACATCACTTTCAACCAAGCCGCACAACTCGGGAGTCTCCGTGAATGGGAAAAGGTCGAATACTTCGATAGTTACATTTGTGATACGGTCCCCTGTAAACAGAGATGTAGTTGGTTTGAAATGCAGACTTTGAAGGATTTCCTGCTCTGGGAGTAAAACGTGTGTATGTTTGGTTTTTTAATGATATGTTTAGTATCAGTGCCCATGTAGCTTGAAAATGAGAAGAAATACACCAGCGTAAAAATGTAGTTATGCTTTATAAAGGGCAAAAAATGTATTTTACTCTGAAATTGATGAGTGTATCTACCAATGCATATTTATGAACATAATACATCGAAGTTAAGGTTGGAATGCACAATTTATAGGTGAAGTTTGTGCCCGGCGTACAAATAGGAAGTGTATCTGTTTGTTTCCATTATGATACACACACATGTGGCTTTTGAATGAGAGAAACAGCCAAGGAATCTGAGAAAGGATCTGTGTACCTGTAAATGAGTCCTCTTCCACAGAGGTCACCCAAGGTCGCGCTTCTCGTAAAATCACCTAGCAGCGAAAACTCGCAACATGAATTATCTCCCCTCTTTTTATCCAATCAAAACACGTGCTTCCTCGACTTTGATTCGATATGTTATAGTACAAATATTTCACGCATAGTAACTATAATATTCAAATGTATAAGAATTCACAAATATACCTTTATTGCGATTTTTTCATTCTTACAAACGAGGTAACTCACTTAGGTTGTAAAATACATGCCGCCAGACATAGACATACTGTAGACAATAGATGACTGTTTGTACTGGAGTTACCGGCTGCATGTCACTTCCTGATTGACAAGTTGACCACTTAATGATAATCCCACAAACAAGTCGACGGTCAATCTGAAATGCTTCTGGCTAAATGAAGCGGTAGCCTTTGTGCTTTTATTGCCACCGTCCGGTTACATACCTCGGACATACATAAGGCAGTTTATGAGAATATTGTATCAACCAGAAACAACCCATGAAATAACAAAGTGGTAATGGTGACAACAATTTACAACTGCTAAGCGTTCCTCCGATATATAAGCAAGTGCAGTTTGACAAGTCACTCTGCATCTGAATAAACCTTGGAACGCTAGCAACTCTGATGTCATCATTATCCTGAATTCATCTGTTGTATTTTAAGGCGAAAAATACCGTGAGACAGCACGTGCTCAGCGGTAATTTGGGCCTTAAAATAAATCTGATTGCAAACCAGTCACGAATCCTGAACACAAACACGATGGAAAGGTTTCTGAGAAGATTTGAGTAACCTCTGTGGGAAGAAAATACTGTAAAAGACACGGCTTGACCGAAATGAGCGAGAGAGAACTTGGCTTTACGTCGCACTCAGCTATATCCCTCATTCTATATATGGCACCGGCCTGTCAATAATCTAATCTCGATCAGACAACAGAGTGGCCAACAGAATGATCATCGATCTACACAAATGGGATGCAATGATATGTGTGAATCAAGTCAATCAGCCTTGACCACCCGGTCCCGTTAGTCGCCCCTCACGCCCGGCATGGTTTCCTTAAGTTCAATTCTAACCCGGATCTTCAAAGGTATAACCAAAGTGAAAAAACCATCTTCGACACGTGCCTCTACGGAATCAATACCAGACTGTCACATTAACAGCTCGGACAATTCCTGTTCTGAGAGTTATTATTTAGTGTAATAATTATCTACTGCTGAATGAGTTGTAAACCGGCATACAAAGATGAAACAGTCAGGAAATTGCTTTACTCATTGTTGTCTATTGCCATGTAGAATGCGCGGTGGTACAATTTCCTATCGGTCTGATTGTATGTTATTGTAACCCTATTGATAACTTTGCTCTTGCAGTCAACCATTAGACTCCCGTTTGAGTATCAACAGTTTTAAGAACTCGCCGGGGCTCCCGATATCGCTGCAATTGTTCCGCGAGTGGGCTGCGTTTGTTTACATTTGAGATGCAATTCCTTCAAATTCCTTCAGGTTCGCGTTTTATATTTTAAAAAAAAGCGAAATACGAAAACTGTTTATAAAAATATCACATACCACAACAATCTCCTCTGTTGAAGATGGTGACATTGTTGATAACGAAGAACTCTCCAAGGTCTACATACCAGAAGGGGTTCAGATCGCCAACCTCACTACTAAAACAACTTCCATTAAAGAAATTGGAGTCTGTGTTTCCATCAACAGCTGCAGATGCAGTAGCATTGATCCCAGCCCCTGAAAACGCGGACGATGCACCTGTTGGCTGGTTTAACGCTATGTTCGTTGATGGACCGCTGATGTCACCTGAAAAAGTAATACATAGCAAGACCTTTAATTTGACTGTTGATTCGTTCAACGCTATGCTCTCTGACGGTCACTGATGTCACCTGAAAAAGTAATACATGGCAATACCTTTACTTAGCGCTGTTGATTGGTTCAACGCTGTGCTCTTTGACGGTCACTAAGGTTACCTGAAAATGTAACGTCTCGTATCAATGCACAGCCAAACCCTCACTTGGTACCGTGCAACCCGTTTGTATCTAGAAGATCTAGTACCCATTACTTTTACTGCCATAAAACCTTAAGAACTAAATAACTAATAATATGTTAATTTCTCAAGATTTTGATAAGATCCAGTTGCTTGTAGCATCACACCAAAGTATAACCAAAGTACATGGGGAACAGGACGTTTCTAACAGTTTTTGTTGAATTAGCTTCTGGAAATAAGCGAAGAACAGGATGTTTTCATTATGGACCACGAAAGTGAAATAGTCTTCATAAAATAAAGTATGAACAAAGTTGATATAATTTTTTGGATGACTTCTTTCTCCATGATGGAACAGGCATCTTTCACTGGTAGAGGATTAAAGAACGAAATGCAGTATACCAAAATCTTCAAGAGTGATATCTGTAAACAAATCAAACCAATGTTCAAGGAATGTTCTTGCATGGATATCTTTAAAACTGAGTCGGACAACAAATATAAGGAAATATTGAAAACCGTTTATTTAAGAAAAGAGCAAACATAATTTTGCTACGGTCGGCTTTTGGTTGTTCGGATCAACGGGGGAGGAGTAATATTTCACTCGACGGCTTGATTCGTGGCTCAAAATATCATTCACCTAATTGTCTGGTCCAGGTTCTGTTATTCTGTTATTCTACTGGCACCTTGATCCAGTTTCAATACGACTTCATGTAGTTTTAAACAAATTCTAACGATGTCATCCTCGATTAGAAA
This sequence comes from Haliotis asinina, assembly GCF_037392515.1. Taxonomy (NCBI): domain Eukaryota; kingdom Metazoa; phylum Mollusca; class Gastropoda; order Lepetellida; family Haliotidae; genus Haliotis; species Haliotis asinina. The sequence continues at coordinate 37,844,740 of NC_090281.1, read as the reverse complement.
GTGAAATTTCTGAAATTCGATTTTATAAATAAATACTCCGGACCATTTTGGAACCGCAGGTTCAACAAAATTGGCTACCGTAGTCTTTGATAATTTAATAAGCCATTGAGGCTTTTACAGTGCCGCTCAAAACGAAAATACGGTTTTGTATGGTTTTTGGGCATTTACCGTTTACAGAATTGCACAGGTACTAAGATACATCACTTACATACCTAACGCAGATCCAAGGAGGCCGACAGCAAGGAAAGCACACAGCAACAGCATGACGACGACAATGCTAGCTGACATCAATAACAGACTTTATGTAGCGTTCATTAAATAATTTCATTTCACTATGGCTATTGTGCATGCAAATACATATCACGCTCAGTAGGACTCAGTATACGAAATGTCACACCTGTCAATTACGATCCCACTGAGCTCGGAATCGGAGTTAATTGACAATTTCTTGGTGTCAGCAGGCAGTATGTCGTCCGATATATTTCTACGTCAGCACTGAGAATACACAAAACAATACTTTCCTATTGACCTCTATGGCAACGTTTTACTTTAGTAGACATCCAGATACTATTGCATGTACATGTGTGCAGAGTGTGGTTTTAAAGCAATACAAAAAGAGATATGACAGCGTAGCTAACACTATTCATTTTCGAGGGCAGAAAGATTACAGGGGTTGACGACTCCCCTTGTGCTCGCCAACTTGGGGTAATATTGACGCATGCGAGACGGGGCCCAGCTTACACGAACACAACCAGACCAATCATGGTTCCGCAGAAAATGTCACCGTTATGAATAATTGATCAGTTTTAGTTACAGAGTGGATATAAATTTAACACACTTTAAATATCTCTCACACACTCATCCGATCACAGGCGCAGAATGATGTATTCTACATTTAAGACTAAGAAAAGTACTTGTTGAACGATTGATTCTGATTTGGTGCAGTACAAACTTGAAGGGTTCAGTTTTCTAACAAAACGTAGGGATAAAGGAGTTCGGTTAAATGGCTCGTTTCCTGGCTCGCACTGGAAAATGTCTAATGGATAAGTCATAATTCTTTATATGAGCATATTAGGAATACGTGGCTGGAACATGACTTCAAATGGCAGTCTACTTTTCATTCGCACTCGTACCATTCGTAGTAACTCGTATTATTTACTCCGCAACAAGCATAATACCGAGTCGTGCTCCTCTAAAACGATTTTTCTTTTGGTTTTTGAACAATAGAACAAGTTCAAAAACAATGATAACTCTGTGATGATGATGATGATGATGATGATGATTTTTAATGAGGTTTAACAATCGAGAATAGGAACTTCTTCGCGACTAACCAAATAAAATAACCGTTTATTTCAGCTCAAACAATAGGCACAAAGATAACGTTTAGTCTAATAAACTGAAGAATTTGGGAAAGTTCAAACATGATTTAGACTAGTGTACAGCATGTCTACCAGTTGTGTGATAATGCATGGATAACATTGCTGCCACGAACCTGGTGAAATTTCAGTGAGTACGTTGAAAAAAGTATGAAATATCCAAAGTGAAGAGAAATGTAAGCACAATGTTTAATATTAAAGTTCATAAGCTATATATGAATAAAATGCTTTGAAACTCGGAGCTATCTATTAATTATATTGCCTAAAATTGTCTGAAAGCGCGCGTAAGATTTTTGAAAGTGTGCCCGCAACATCGTTTGGCACACAATGTACAAATTACGAAATCACTTCATCAGTCACGTTACCAGACTTGCAGCAGTGAAAGATTCTTCGCTATTCATAACACCTTCACTTCGCAGTACGGCGTTTAGCAGTACTTTTTCACTCACTTTCACGTTGGTATCCAGCGTTAGAACCTTCACTAGGCACCAGAGAGATCGGAACGGGTAACGAGCGGTGTGACGGCGCGTGTGTGATTGGTCAGGCTCGCCGCCGCCCTATCGCTGGAATAGTGTTGAGTGGCACGTTAAAAATAAACCACAATTCGACTAGCTATTCAGTCACCAGCTTGGGATCCTGACTGAATTTGTACAACGGATTTTCACGAGAATAACTGCACGTATTTGAACACAACTCAATCGAACACTATACAGAACGTGATATGATGCAAATACCGTTTGGTGGGGATTTATTGGTAGTGCTTGTGTCCTCAACATAACTGTACACTTGATCTTTTGACGATAAGCCAAAATCTTAATAAGCTATAGCGCTGATATTTTGAACAGGATTGATGTGCCACATTTCAAAATGAATATTGAAAATGGAAAGGCATCTGGATAGACTTTATGGCTGATAAACACACTGAGTTCTGTGAAAACATAGACTGGCACACGGGCGACTTTTAAGTTCTTGACATTATCGTTAATGCTAATTAACCTGGGTCATAAACACAAGAAATAGAGTCGAAACCATAACAAAATGCTCGTGTCATGGAAGCATAGATTACTGATTTGATAGACAAATTAACAATCATTAAATCCTTAGCCCTATCTACCTTAGTACATATATTTTTAGCCCTGCCTGCTGGCCCTGAGGTTTTGTTAAAGAATTCAATCATTTTATGGAGTGGGAGAAGAGACAAAATAAAAATTACTAGTATGATTAGGAAATATGATGAAGGCGGCCTAAGAATGTTTGATTATCAATTTTTATGTCTAAGCCTTGAAAATTTCTCATTTAAGAAAAGGCAAACGAAATCCAAACTTTAAGAGTCCAAGCCAATTCCTTTATCTGACCGAATATCAATATCCGAAGTAACTGTAAAAATCATTATCGGAGAAGTGTTCTGGACGCAAGGTGAAACTATCTCAGAATCGACAAAGAATATACAGTAAAAATACATCTTATCTCAGCCTCCTCGGTTGAATCATCAGTTCAAAGATAAAACTCTCTTCATTGGTATCATAAAGGGTTGCATTGTTTTAGGGGGTGTCCGTAATGAATTGAAAAACGTTTATGATATCCGAAGAACTTGCTTAGACTATCACAGACTGCTGTGTAGTATCTCTTCTATGTTGAAACAGGGATAATCTACAACAGAGATAGGTCACTCCCCTGCTTTCTTTACCATTTGTTACAGTACTAATTAACATGTGCCTAGTCATGCTCCAACGCACACAGTTCCCAGCGCACCTTCACCTCTGTTTAACAGTACTGCAGCCTGTTTATTGTATCAGTCCGAATTTCACAATGAATGAATGAATTATAGTAAGAATTAAGAGCAAGAATTATAAGTGACTGAATGAAAGAAAGAAAAAAGAGAAATGAACGAATACATGATACACCACGGCCATCCCTCCCAAAACATGTTTAAGAATGCAAAAGTATCGTTAGAACCCATGTGTTAACATCAGCTGTCCTTTTAAAAATATCTACTTTGAGACATTTTTGTTTACATTAATAATTAATTCAGATATTTGATCAAATACACCCTAACATGTTTTTTAGATGATGAAACTATCACTATTACATGCAAACACATTTCACCTGATAGTATATTCCCCTCATAAGAATGAAGGGCGTATGTGAAAGATGTGAAAGATGTTTTGAAGCAATAACTAGGAACACTCAAACGTCGTGTTTGATGTCAAACGTCGTGTCAATGGCGGATCAGAAAAGATCGGCGATATGTCATATTTTTCACACTTCTCAAATACACCGTAACCATTTTACGTCATAAAACTATCACTATGACTTGCAAAAACCTTTCAACTAAAGGTATAAACGAATGTGTGAAATAATTTTTTATCGACTTAATTTAGTCTATCTTCGCCGTGAATCAAGAATGGAAGCCAGTGAGCTATAACATACTGACTTTGAACTTAACTACTTATCTGTTGTCCCAACACTGACTCTAATTACAATTATTTGACTTAAACTGAAGTGACAAAATAGTTAACGTATCTTCTACATATAGGTTTTCAGTTGTCACAGCACTCAGCGAATGTAATCAGCTGTTGAAAATATACCGGGCTCAATCTTAAATACTAAGCTGCAAACGTGCATTGTGACGTGCAACTTGACTACTGGAGACAGTTTATTTGGCTTTGCTTAAGACTGGAAAGGGTTGCAAATATGTTTATGATATTTTCACCTGTAATAAACGGTGTGTAAAAATGGGTGGAAAACTTTACCCTTAACGCTCAAAATTGGAAAAATATATTTCTCCCGTACAGGAGTTATACAAAAGATGTAAAACTTTTAGAATTTCAGTTTTAATTTCTACAGGGCACTGTGCAGCCTAAGAAGGAATTAAAGGTAGTGAACCAAGTGAACGGTGATATTCGCTCAATTTGTAGAACTGACTTTGCTCCTGTTTTCCTTCGATGTGAATATATAAAACAATTTGGGGTGAGTGTGGATATATGTTTGATTGCTCACATTAATATGGGTGTAATTTTGGATACCAATGCCATTCTGTTAAGCTACGAAGGTCAAATTAACTTGTTGAATCACTCTTCAATCTTTGCATTTTCAAACATGCGTCTACATCTCGAATGAGACAAATGACATCTGATTGTGTTTTCTATAGGACGTTGGTATGGCAGTAGCCAATAGTCATGAAGTGACTTCCTTTTTAACAACGTGCCAGTCCTTAAATTTTTGTATTTCAAAGAGGACTCTATAGCTCATATCAAACAAACTGCATCTGATTTTTGTATACTATTAGCCTAAGTCTTTTTCAAAGACTGCCTTTCTCGAACCTTGCATCTCCAACAATTAGACTATCTATGTCTGACTTTATGTATCACTGGCATACAACCTTTAAGTTTTCTTTATAGACTCTGCTTGCGTAATAACAATCATCTAAATTGCATTGGACTTTATATAATGTTTGTATATAGCATGAAACATTATTTTTCAAACAAATTTGGTACAGCCTAAGAATTGCTTCCCTTGCTGTCATTGCTCATGTCTTTGAACTTTGTATAGAAGCCTGTACAACATGCCGATGACTGCTCATACACATGTGAATGTTCCCGTTATGCCGGAACAAAAAAGTACCGTAAGTTTCCTCATCGTGACTGTACATTTGACCTAGTGACTATGAGTCAAAGTCTCAACTGACAACGATACATAACTGATATCTTAAAAAGGGTTGTTGTGCCACATTTCCATGAACATCCTCTAACCTCAAGGCCAGTCTGTGTGAACGAAAATGCGGGACCACATCCTAAGCCTCAACGTAGACCACAACGGAGGATGCGTTGGTGATAGCAGGTCTACCATGAGTCGATAGGAATCCAGATCACAATCCGACACGACATGCTTGAGACATTCTGTTACGATGAATACCCCAAAGAGGGACAGAGTGAAAAATTTGTGCATTGAAACAATCCCTTCACAATAGACCGCAAAGAAAAATAAGATAAGATACTTTGATATTGATATTGATATTGATATGAATGCTATTGTTACAGTGTCTACCCCTGTCCAAATATTTCTACAGACCAAACACTATGTAGCCAGGCTCTATGGTATCTAGTTATTATTATTCAATCTGCAATCTTGATCTTTATCACTACCGCAGAGTAAATCGTTTTGTAAGCTACCTCGTTCCTCTTTGTCACTTCCATTTATTACTGTACATGACATTTATGGCCTTTATTGGTCTACCCCCTTGGCTGTGTCTGTCATCACATCAACTGTAGAAGGAAGTGCTGATGTTTCTCTATCTGTCCATTGTTGAATCTTTGCCTATCTAATGTTGTTAAAATCTATATATATATATGTATGCTCACATCTATACTGCACGTGAGACGTGAGATGTGAGTGTGGAGACTGGCCTTCCGACTGTCTTTGTAGGGACGACCGCGAGCAGGATTATGCCGCTCGCAGGAAAGGCCCTGGGGTTGAGTTGGAAGTCCGCTCACCTCATTCATGTATACTTGTTTGTCATGTCTTGCAGAACCAACTAAAGACGTTCTAACTAAACTATGCCTTCGTCTTCATCAACGTATTCATTTGTCTTCGTCAACGTAATGTTCATCAAAATCATGAGCTAATTCACCACAAGCCGACGACGACAGGCCCTGTTGACAATATTTCTTGGGGACTTTTTCCTAGAATTAGAAAAAATGACTGCACCTCCTAATGACCATAGCTGTCAGTGCTACAAAATGAGATATTTCTTGCCTCGCATGCTTCTGTGAAATATGATTTTCGTTCTTTTATACGTTAATAATTTCCATTGATTCCTTGAGTGAGTTTGATTTTACGCCGCTTTTAACAATATTCCAGCAAAATTACGGCAGGGGACACCAGAAATGGGCTTCACTATCTGTACCCATGTGGGAATCGAACCTGGGTCTTCAGCATGTTATTCCTTCAGGAATTTAAATTGTTAAGCCATCGTTAATAGTAATTTTCTTTTATGTATATACTCTCATCGCGGCAACGGAAACGTCGGCAACGGATCTAAGACATGTCATCAGTCGACGTTGATTGCTAGGACTTCTACATGCAGCAGGTATTAGAGCTCGATGACCCTGCGTGGAAACCTGGAACATCGTCGCCGTAGGTTACGGTGGGCAGTAGATATAAATTTCATTCTACAGCACAGACAATAGAAACTACACTGACCCAAAAAAGAAACGCATAGCTGAAATCTCATTTTTAAAGTAGATTTTTTCGGAAAATATGGAATGGAATGACAATTAATGTAAATATTAAGTGTTTTTATAGTCAATACAACCAAAACAGACAAACAAACACAACCTCTGGTGATTATTCGCCACACCACAGCACCTTGAAAACGCTTTGTATAATCTGCACGTGGGAAAATCTGAAAGCATTATGCACGTGCAAATGCAGGATCTCAATCTTGATTATGATGGCTATAAAAGGGGACAGGTCCTGTTGCGATTAATTCTTCGAATTTCTTTCTATGCGACGCGAAAAATGCCAAGGTTAAATGAAGAAAACAGAAATAGAGCCATTGGACGTCTGGAAGCTGGGGAAAGTCAGTCATCAGTTGCCAGACGTCTGAATGTGAGGCAGAGCACGATTTCCCGTCTCTGGCAACGATACACGCAACACAACTCGACCAGAGACCGTCCAAGGAGTGGGAGACCAAGGGTGACAACTCCAGCACAAGACCGCTACATCCGGGTGCTTCATCTGCGTAATCGGGCCGTCACTGCTACGTATACCGCTGATCACGTTCCTGGGCTGCGTAGAGTCTCTCCACAAACCATCAGGAATCGCCTAAGAGAGCATGGAATTCGACCTATGCGACCTCATGCAGGACCTGTTCTGCATCCCCATCACCGTCGTGCACGTCTTCAGTGGTGCAGGAACGTTCGGGCATGGAACCTCTTGAATTGGAGGAGGATCTGGTTCAGCGATGAGTCACGTTTTCTGCTGTACAGACATGATGGAAGGATGCGTGTTTACAGACGTCGAAATGAGAGATATGCTCGACAGTGCGTTCGTGAGGTCAACAGACACGGTGGTGGAGGTGTAATGATGTGGGGAGACATATCTATGAACGGCAGGACACAGTTGGTGCATGTGCAAGGGAATCTCAATGCTGTACGCTACCGGGATGAAATTCTGAACCGTCATGTTGTTCCTACAATTGACACTAGAAGGGAAATTTTCCAGCACGACAATGCAAGACCGCACACAGCACGCATTACCACGGATTTCCTTGCCAACAACAACATTACAGTTCTTCCATGGCCCTCAAAATCGCCGGATTTGAACCCAATTGAACATTTATGGGACCAATTGGGTAAACGGTTACGACGTCGACAGCCGCAGCCACAGACACGTCTACAGTTGGTGAATGCGTTGCGAGATGAGTGGAGAAGAATCCCACAAAGGCGGATACGACGTCTTATACAGTCAATGCCCAGGCGATGCAGAGCAGTGATTGATGCCCGTGGTGGTCACACCAGATACTGACTTTCTCACTATGCCATGGAAAATAGAGACGCTTAATACCACTGTGAATGATTGTATATGTCTTGACACACATTTGTTAATACCCGTGTGAATTATCATTGCTCAAGTTCCATTACTTTTTGTGCAATTTAAGTTAATAAATCATCTCTCATAACATTGGATTTTCACCTATGCGTTTCTTTTTTGGGCCAGTGTATGTCAAAACAATGGTAAAACAATGCGGTAATTAGCTAAAACAATAGCCCATGACCCACATCCCTCATCCCTCATTACGTGCTCCAATTAGCAAAGACAATGAAACCAGTGACCGTAAATCCCCCATCCCTCATTTATCAATCATCCCTCATCCCTCATCCGGCCCACATTTCATCCCAAAAATAGCTACACGTGACAGTCATTATCTAATCATATCAATTTCATTAAGCCTAGTGATACATAATAATCACCATGATGAAAAGAAGTTAATGATGTTTAAGGAGAAATTATCAATGGATGTTTCACGCTATGGTTGATGGTTATTTGTTACAAAACGATTGGAATGCTGTCTATTCAAATAAGTTGTTCATACAGAACAGTCACGACAGGGTGGCATGACCGGTTGATACCCAGTGCACGGTGTACTTTATATATAGAATCAGCAAACCAGGGGTATCATGACTGGATGATGAAACTTAAACCTTTGAATAGTGCCATGTCATGATTAGTCATCCCTTTCACATTCTTTTTTTAAAAACACACGTTCCACTACGTCTATAAATCTACCAATGAGCGATGATGATTATTGTGTGTTGTCCAATGACATAGTTTGAATTCACCAATAGATGTGCGCATGCTCGCATCCATCACTGCTTACAGCAATGTTATTCCAACTGAGTACAAGCAACAGACAAGGTGTGCCTTTGCTGAACAGACATCATGGGAACAAGAGTTACAGATCGGTTCGTATTCTTTTATACAAAATCTTCACCATTTAGCCAGCACTATCCTGTTAGGATTGAAGTTGATGGTAAAATCTTCAACTGTGCTGAGCAGTATTATATGTACATGAAGGCAATGACGTTTGGCGATGTGGTTACAGCTGAACACATTTTAAGAGCCTCTTCTGCTGTTATGCAGAAGAGATTAGGAAGATGTGTGAAAATTTTTATTCAACACAAATGGGATGTTGTGAGTTACCATGTTGTGAAGAAAGTTACCCTGGCTAAGTTTATTCAGTCTTCCACCCTTCGACATGCATTAATGAACACCTCCACAAAAATATTAGCTGAAGCCAGTCCATATGATAGACGGTGGGGTGTTGGACTCTCTCTTCACGATCCCAAGCTATTAAATCCATCTAACTGGAAGGAACAAACCTGGATGGGGAAAGCTTTGATGGAGGTCAGACAAGAGCTTATGACAAAGTTGTTGAGAGTGAAAAGTGTTAAATTCTTGTTTACAGTCAACTGAATGGTAAAGCAGCTTTCTATTCCTGGAAGCAAGTTCTTCAATCATCACACACCTTGCACGAAACAGTTGTCATGCAATCTAACGAATGGTTTCAAGATCGCAGTGAATGTGTCAAGGATGCTAAGAGAAAGTTTCAAGATGATTCTAGGTCAACGAAAAGAATCATCATCAAGAAGACAAGAAAACTGTTCTTGTGTGTCGACGAAGTTGATAGTGGAAATCACATAAAGCATGCAGAAAATCTTCTCACTTTGTGTTACACTTTGGAACTGACTAAGATTCTTAGACGGTTATCCTGTGATTTGTGTTTTGGATGTATGTTTGAACCTGAGGGAGAACTGGTGCACACGTGTAAGCACATGTTAGAACAGGATCACGTTGATGGTCTTTTCATGAAATAAATGATGAACACGTGATTGATAAATGGTTGGAAGTATTTAAAGATGACTCATCTCTGAATTACGTGAACATAGTTTCATACCGCTGCAAAGACTTTCGGGACACTCATTTTAAAACATCAGAGTGGCTTCATGATCTGAAGCAACGTGTGGTTAAGATGCTGTTGTTAGAAAATCGCTTTCAATAATTGTGAATGTATACATGAATGAATTCTATTAATTAAATTATATGTTCCTTCCTATTCGTACCTTCCTGTTACAACTGTTTCATTCAGTACGTGTGTGAGTTCACAAAAGATGAACAGGGTATTGTCAGAGAGGCACGAAAAAGCGTTAGAAAAGTATTATTACGACCCTCACAATCCAGGAGCCTACTATGGTCCGTCCAAACTCCGACAGGTATTGAAGACAACACCTCAACCTGATGTTAAGCTCAGGAAGGTGAAATGGTTTGTCAACAACCAAGATCCTTACAGTTTACACAAACCAGTAAAGCATAGATTTAAAAGGATGAAAGAGTGAATTCCATGGACGAAATGTGGGATGTGGACCTTGCTGATCTTTCACGCTACAGCAAAGAAAATGAGGGTATCCAGTATTTGCTTGTCGTGATTGACATACTGAGTAGGTTTACTTTTTTCCTTCCTTTGGAAAATAAAAGGCCAGAGTCCGTGTTGAAAGCCTTTAAAAAAATACTTCAAGAAAGAAAACCAAGAAAAGTACGCGTAGATGGTTTTAGTGAGTTTAAGGGAGTGTTCAAATCTTTTTTGGAAAAACAAAATATTACCATTACTATTGCACGCAACGAAAACATTAAAAGTAATTATGTGGAACGCTTCAACAGAACACTGAAGTCGTTGATCACACGTTACATGACACGTAAGAACACCAAGCATTATCTCAGTGTTCTACCTGATTTGGTGTACAACTACAATAACACCCCACATTCGTCTTTACCCCTTCTATCACCTGCTCAAGTCAATAAAAGCAATGAATTGAAAGTTTGGCAACACTTGTATGTCAAACCCTTGTTGAAGTCAAAGGAAAAAAAGGTCAAGTGACAAAGAAATACAGATATAAAGTTGGTGATCTTGTTCGCATCCCATACCTGAGTAAACCGTTCACCAAAGAACTTGATCTGAAGTGGACGGAAGAACTTTTCAAAGTAACAGAACGTTTCAAAAAACAAGACATACCTCTGTACAGAATTAAAGATTTTCATTAAAGGGAGTTTTTACACTGCCGAACTGCAAAAGGTTAACAAAGGAGACGATATTGAGTGGCAAGTGGAAAAGATCTTAAAGAAGAAACGCATGAGAGGAAAAATGTATGTTTTGGTTCGTTGGTTAGGTTGGCCTAGTTCTTTTGATTCATATGTGGAAGAAAGTCAACTGAATACCTATGATGGAGAAATATGTGTTTCTCAAGAGTTCTGACACAAAAAAAATCATATTTCAAGGATAACAGCCCTTATCATTTTCACATTAAGCTCAATCAAAGACTGGTGTTGATGGATTTTTGGTCGTGTCTTTATCCGAGTTAAACTTTGGAAAGATAGACCTCACTCATGTGAACGATCCTTATGTAGATATACTGTGTAACCTGTGCGATAGTTCACTGTTACCACTGTTAAGACGCATTGATCTGAGGAATGGACCCAACTTTTCCTTTGCTAATGAATACAATATCCATGTGATGGTCAAAGAGTCACCTGGCATTGAAATCTGTATAAAAGCGAGCAGTGGAACACCACTGTCATTCTTGAAAGAGCAGACTCATGCAACACTTCACTTGAGACGTTATCCCTTTGCCGACTGAACATGGATTCCCTCCCTCTGTATATCCCAGATTATAGCAAATGGCAGAATTACTTCAAGAAACACATGACAAGTACTTCTCGTGTTGTGAATGGAAAAGCTCCCCCTAAAGTTATTCCATCTCACCGATCTGTTTCTCAACCGGAAGAACCTAAAATCGAACTGCAGATGACTTCAGAACAACAAAGTGTTGTGGAGAGAGCGGATGCTAAAGAGAAGCGTCATAGGTCTTTAAAAAGAGCTGCAGGTGAACAGATTGCCACAACCAAGAAGATACGCCAGACAAGTAACATCGCCTCCAAGACAGCTAAAGTGCTCAAGTGTACTCCTGTGAAAGAAAACGACATCTTCAGTTGAGCATCATGTCTTTATTGAATAGCAAAACTTTTGAAGAGTTGCTACCGGATTCGCTCAGCCTATTTACCTTACCACCATATCAGACCAGTATCCAGCAACACTATGTTGTAGATGTACGCCCGCTCAGTCAAATTAATGACTCTTCTCCACTGGAATTTCACACATCCAATTCGGGTAGTGATTACATTGATTTGAAGTGAACAAAACTGCACATAAAACTCAAAGTCACTCAAGCGGATGGATCGGTATTGGATGCAGACGAACACGTGGCAGCTGTCAATTTGCTTTTGCAGGCACTGTTTTCTCAAATTTCAGTGTATATGCAGAACCAGTTGGTGTCTTCGACCAACAATCATTATGCTTACAAGAGCATGACGAAGACCTTGCTAAACTATGGAGCTGATGCGAAAAGCTCTCAAATGACATCGCAGCTGTTTTACAAAGATGAGGGTGAAGATAATGATGCCATTGAAACAACTGATTGTGTCACTGGATCCAATTACGGTTTGATTGCACGTGGTACCTACATCAAGAAGAGCAATGAACTGACCATGTCTGGACCTTTGTATGAAGATGTGTTTAGCATGAAAAGACATTTAATCAATGGAGTAGATCTGACTTTGAAATTGAACAGATCATCACCTACTTTCTGTTTGATGAGCGGTAAAGCCAACCAAGAGTATACCATTGAGCTACTCGATGTTTATCTTCAAGTATGCAAACTCAAAGTCAACCCGGCGCTGATTCTAGCTCACAACACCCTGTTCCAAAATAACTCCAATGCACTCTACTCTTTCACCAAGTCTGAGGTCAAGGTCAACAGCATCCCTGTTTCTCAACTGACGCATACCATTGATAATGTGTCCAACCCCATTGCTAATCATTACATCATCGCCTTTGTGGAAAGCAAGAGTTTGGATGGGTCATATGACAAGAATCCTTTCAACTTTCAATCCAGCATGCTCAAAACTGTCAGTCTCTATGTGAATGGTGTCAGTGTACCTGGACATCCAACTCGAGCTGATGATGTGAACAGCTACGTAAACATGTTTGATGGCATGGGGTTTTGGAGAGAAAATCGAAGAAATTTCATATCCAGGGGAGAAATTTTGTTAGGAAATGCAGTGTTTGAGGTGTGTGGAGAATCCGAGTACATCAATCTGGTGAAGACTGGAAATGTGCGGTTGGAAATCGAGTTCAAAGCTGCACTAACCAAAACGCTGAGCTGCATCATTCTCAGTGAAAGAAACTCCATCATCGAAATCGATCAAGCGCGAAACGTCTTCATCAAGTAAACACAGAGATGAAAGCTTCACAGTTGATGTGCGCAATTTAATGTGATTCAACCTTACAGACTCACGTCTTGGGGGTGTATGCCACAGATACGCTTCCTATAATCGTACCTTTCATGCAAAGACAAGGTGTAGGATTTATTGTGAATACTGAGTCCAGTCAGAACAGTGGTCGCCACTGGGTTGCTATGTACTTTAAAAACAATACAGCAGAATTCTTCGATAGTTTAGCAGATCCTGTTGATGTTACATTTGATCGCTATTTAAAGACTTATGTTGGTTCTTACTTACGCAGTAATCACCGGTTACAATCTGTGAATTCAAATGTGTGTGGGTTCTATTGTTTGTACTATGTATTATGTAAATTTAAAGCATGCCAGATTCTAAACCATATACTTCATCAGTTTGATGTACACAACTTCATGTGGAATGACGCCTTTGTATCTGAATATGTTTGTAATTATTTCAAATACTGCTCTGCTTCTTGTCTAGATTGTAATTGATGTTATATCTATGTATGAAAAAAAAAATCAACAAAATTAGTGTAGATGAGATTAGGTTTCTGTTGTGTATAAATACCATGGTATCAAGCCTAGTTTTGCAGTTCTGTGCTAAAGAGCGATCTGAATACATCATGGGAGAACGTGTGTTACCATTTCAAACTCCTACTACAATATCAGTTGTGGGAGGATCTTCAAGTGGGAAAACCTTTTGGGTTGCACAGCTCTTAAAACAAGCTAGCTGCATCTTCGATCCACCACCCAACCTGATTGTGTATTGCTATGCTGTGTGGCAGGATGTCTACAGCGAACTTGAGAGGACGATTCCCAACATTCGATTTAAAGATGCACTACCTACAGAAGAGGAGTTAAAATCATATTTTTCGGAATCTGATAAATGGTGTGTACTGGTAGTAGATGACTTCATGCAAGACATTTGTAAGAACCCTCTGTTTTTACATCTTTATACCACACTATCTCATCATCTGGGAATTACTGTCATTAACATTCAACAGTCAGCCTTTCCTAAAGGCGAATGTAACAGAATCATGTCTCTAAACACCATTACTTTGTTCAGTTGTCTAACCCGCGTTCAGCACACGAATACAGAATTTTGGCATCGCAAATATTTCCAGGTCAAATTAAATATTTTATGGAATCCTTCCAAGATGCATTTTGGAGAAAACAATATGGATATCATGTTTTGGATGCTTCACCCATGCTGATGAACGCTATGGGCGATTACGCACAAACATATTTCCTGATGATGAAGTATGTACACTCTACTTACAAGAGTCCCAGAAGTAGGACTGAAATGATAAATTGGTCACTCTATGAGTGTTTTCATCATTTCACACTCACCGCTGAAGTTGAACAGAACCATGGATGTGTGCGGATGGTTCAATGATGTGCTCGCAGACTGTGTTGAAACAGAGCGTTACACTGAGGAGTATGGCTATAAGTTTAGTAACAGACTGAAGTCGTTCAACAACTGGTCTGTTCAAATGAAACAGTCGCCAAAAGCCATGGCTGAAGCAGGATTTATTTACACAGGACAATCTGATAAAGTCTACTGCTTCAAATGTAGGCTTCGTGTACATCAGTGGATACCCGATGATGATCCCATGACTGAACACTTCAGACTGTCTCCACGCTGTAAGTATATACACATGGTGTCTGAAACCATGGATACCAAGAAAGGTTAGAGCAACTGTGAATAAATATTAATCACCATAGTTTTTCAAATTGCCAACCTTCTATAAAACAACCAATTCATGTCACTTCAGCAATTGTACAGTCAGCTCTCCCTCAGAATGTATGCAGTGAAAGAAAGGAATTGTCTGATCAACATTATCGAAAAACACAGAAAGGATGATGTAACATTGAAAGAAACAGCTTCTCGAATGTTGTTTACAGTGTCAGTGTGGGGAGACAATTACGCTGCTTTACAAACAGAACATCACTATGACTCATGGACTGAAGTCATTAAAGACTTCTTGTGGAATAACAGACTGTGCCCCAACATATTAGATGAAGACATATGGATAGATGGTAGGGTAGACTATGAATGTTTCTGTAGTGAAAACGAGCGAGTGGTTGCTAATAATATTTTTCGAAAGGCTATGTCTTTACAAGATTACGAAGACTCAAAACACAGTACCACTGTGTCTGTTAAGGGTGAAGATTTGTTGGAAAGTTGGCAAAGAGATCCTCCTCATGATTGTAGTCAGTGCAAAGAAGATGACAACAAAGAAGATGCGATTTTGGGTTTCTAGAAAAATAACACTAACCAAAGATGTGTGTCTTCATTTGAAAGTGGAACAGCTACCCTACAGCATCAGCATGAGTGGTCTGCTCAAAAAACATTCAGCTTTTCTTATGATGTTGGAACAAGCTAGTGTCAGGCAAAGAAAGGCTCTGTTAATACATGCCTCACGTGAACAGCTTATGTCAGTGATTACTCTTATATTTAACATTTTGAGAGGAATCATACCCTTACCAGACAGTGATAAAATACGTCTCTCACGCTACAAGAAGTGCATTCGATCTTTAGCCAGCAAGACGGTTAGTAGTCGCGAGAAATGTGAGCTGATTCTGACACATCATTCGGTTCTACCCATTTGCATAAAATCCTTTCAAGTATACCTCTCATCGATTCACAATGAGCAAGCCTATGGTTCTTCTGACAAGAGAGACCTACCAGAGGTTGATGAACAATCAAGAAGAACAGATTCTTCCTCAGACAATGAATCAGATACTGAATCAGAATCCTCTGACGAGACAAGATCTGAAGATGATGAATCATAATAAGGGTTCTAGTGGTGAAGCGGTTGCATCTGTCATGGAACATAACATGGACTTTATGCTTCGTGTCCCTGAGCAGATCATTCGAGGGGTTTCGTCTACAAAGACCATTGGGAAGTTAATGAGCTTGTGGATATTTGTGAGCGAAAATATTCTGAATGGTCAAATAGGACTAACAGAAGATCTAAGACTTGTGTTACCTAATGGTGAGGTATTACATAGTTCAAATATAGTGGACTTGCTCCGCTTTCTCGTCATGAAAGCAGGTGCTGAGAGTCACCGACCAGTGGGATATAGAGAGTTTTATAAACTTTTGAGACATTTACGCGTTCCTAAACATCTCATGAAAAGCAGGCAAAAGAAAGACAAAAAGAAGAAGACTGTAAATACTTTATATCTAAAATGCAAAGCGTCTCATGGTGTGCCTGGTGTGGCAAACGTAAGGAAAACAATCGAACCATTTTAATGTACATCCATTCTTCTATACGTATTATGTACAATGAAAAAAAATGGATTACTAAATGACTAGTTGGTCTTGTTGTTTATCGTAAATGCATGTTGAGTTTGGTCAGCATCAGCAGTTTCTCTTTTCCTGTGTTGGAAAGCAAACCAGCATTCAAACTGTTAATGTTTTCATAACAGACAGTGTATCTATAATGGAAGTCTAGTCTGAGTTATGTACGTTGATGATGTGCACTTTCTAACATGTTTTGATGAGATATTCCACTCAGAGCTTCTTCAAAATAGAGCTACACCTTTTCATCACTATTCATCATCACACACTGGTGATGGATTTGAGACGGATGATCAATTTCACATCCATAGCAATTGTCTTCACACAATTTGGTGATTTTTGTCTGGAGTTCATTCAGGTAGAGCTTTTCGAGAATAGACTCGAACATTTGACAATTGTGTCTCAAGTCACGTGCACGCTCAAGAGACGGCCTTGTGGTGTTAATTTCACGCACTTCCACAGGATATACAGTGTTAGCAGGGATCACACCCTGTTCCATGAGCCGCTGCAGAACCCTCTGTGCTGCTTGATAAGCAGCCATTCGTGTTCTTCTTAAGGTTTGTCCTTCGCGCAGCGTTTCACCATTGGCACCGATCAGCCTGTATACATATCTCTGAACATTCATTTTGACACTGAAAATAAATTAATGATTAGATAAATAGTTAGATAAAAGGAGCAATATATATATATATATATATATATATATATATATATAATGAAGGAGTAAAGGAAGCAATATATGGTGAATGAGTAAAGGACTCCATACATGGCAAATGCGTAAAGGAAGCACATACCTGTTGAGCACTGTTTTCTTGTGGAAAGATGTCTTCACATACATAGTGAATGTATACAATTTTTTTAGATTAGTAAATATCCATATGGAACGCTGTGAACAGCATCATCTAACAGATACCTCTTGTCGTCAACTGGTGTCAATGCCACTTTGTTTTGTCTCTCAGTGTACAAAGTGTTATTGTATGAACGAATCAAGTGAAAGGAACAACTGAACCTCTCCTGTTCAAATAATGATTGTTTATACATATCATGTCTGAGAAATTTCTAGATGACAGATTTCTTAATGCCTTTAGCTGTCTTTTTTTCGATGACGTTTTTAGATTTTTGCATCAGAAAAGAGTACATTTTGCTTTTTAGTCCTACAAACTCTAATATGATGCCTCCGCCTGCTTCATCCTTCATTTTAACAGTTACCTTGCGATTTTCATCCGAGTATAACCCTTTTGGATCATCAGGTGCATAGTTGGAACACATAAGGATCCAAAAGGGGTTCATGTGAAGGTGCATGTACATGCATAAACAAACTGTCCGCGTCCGTCATCAAAAGGTCAAGTCTTTCTGGCCCATACTGCCTTTGCATGACATCATAATAGAAAGTGTAAATTTCATATTTGGCTAAATCCAAGATGGTGAAGCCAACAGCAATGGGTTGATCTAAATGTGCAGATAAATTTCTCCAACTCTACTGCAGTCACGTCTTCTGAAAAAATTTTGACCTGTTTGAAGTTACTTTTAGCTGCACATTTTCGAAGTTTAGATCTCTGTGTTACCAACTGAACTGTTTTATGCTTTCGTTTATTCGTGCAGAACCGTCCAAACACACAGTTGTTCATGAGTTTATAACGATCTTTATCACAGTCATCCTTGGCATTTTTGCGGTTACTAAAATTAAGATCGATGTAAGGTTTCAACCATGCTCCTTGTCTAAATTTTAACACTCTGTGTATTTTTGTACATATCAATCCATGTCTCATGTACAGCTGTAACGTTTTGAAGTGAATCACGTAGTGGGAACGATCTTTTAGAGTAGTGAAGAGTTTTTTACCGGATGATTTCTTTGAACCTTTACGCAACGATTTTTTGAGTGGGTTGAAATGAGTTAACAGTTTCTGGTGAGCAGGTGAAAACTCATCATAGGGAATGTCATCATGTGTAGGAGCCATGGGAAAAGCAGCATGAGCTTTGTGTAAGTGTATGGGATACAACAAATCGACTTCAAGGATGTAACCTGTATCTCCTTCTGTATCGACAGTTGTCCAGTCAATGCTGTTATACTCTTCAGAACTGATGAAGCGATAGTTTCCAATGGGGAGCGGTTGTAGCATGACTGTTGCATACAGAGAGTTAACATCAAAGTAGAGAAGAAAGGAGGTGTCTTTCGGTGGATCAAAACCTGATAGGTCATAATTGTTAGCAACTGCATATTTCTTGCTAATCATAGACACCCCGCCACGAATGGAATTTTCAATGAAATTGTAAGTGTCGACATTAGTGAACAGATCAAGTTTGGCATCTGTGATTTTCATAGCAGCATCCAGACAAAAACCTGGCATGGAGTAATAATGACAAATGTCAAGACCATAGTCTGTCAAACACCCTGTTCTGAAGGTCTCTATGATGTCGTTAATAGCAGCACATCAACTCTCACATACAACCGGACAAAGTCGCTCATGGTTTCACAGTCAAACTCCTTCCATAATTCATGAACAAATGTATATTCTTCCTGACTAATATTTTCATCAGACAAAGAACTGAAGAAGGATGCTTGAGAAGGTAAACAAGTCTCATTCAGTTTTCCCCAGTCATCCATGTATTCATAAGGAAAGGGAAGTTTCCTTGTTAACATGTTTCCATGATTGGGGAAGTGTTCTTTCAAATAGACAAATGAATCCACGCCTTTGTTCAGTTGGTTTTGTGTCAGTGCATCTAGGGAACTTTGCAGAAATTTGTAACTATCCAAAAAGACCAAATTGTTATCTACTGTAAACGATAGAAACTGTTCTGAGTTGTGAGGGATGACTGTAATGTCTCTGTCACCAAAGTGTTGTGCTACTTCCAGTATCAAGTGAGAATCATAACGTTCAGAGTTATGAAGCATGACAACCACTTTCTTGCGTAACTGAAAATTCAGGTTACATCGATTATGCAAAACTTGTCGAAAACGTCCTGTCAGGCTTTCTTGTGAAAGCAACAACAAATCAATCTTCTTGTTTTCATCTACATCCAGCAGATTACTGATGTACATGGGATACAAAGTATTATCTTCAAACCCATACACGTTGATACTCAACTCATTGGCTTCTTCAAATCGAGGAATTTGTTTTAAAGTCATGGGAAAGGTGAATCCTTCTAAATTCAAACGGTTTAAATAAGGACGATAATTTGCCTCGCGCTCTTTGTTATGAGAAGCCGGAAACAGTTTTGCTAAAATGCTGTAAGCAAAACAAAGATTATCACCATTTTGTATGTTGATAATACGTTTGGATTTCTTGACAAGAGTTTGAGGTAGTGGAATATAACTACCGCCTTTGAAAGGTTCAAAATGTACCACAGTGAGTTTCAAAAGTACGACGGCGGAGATATTCAAACCAGAATGAACCCCCTCATAATCATCCAGCGTCTGAAGCATCTTGTGTACGGCTTCAAGATACTGTTCATTTAAGTCACTACCCTCTGTAGCTATAGTCATGACACTACTGAAATAAGCCTCATGGTAACTTGTGCTCTCATCTTCCCGACTAGGTTTGGCCATTCTAATATGGAGACACAACCCCCATTTTACGGCTTTTTTCTCACGAATTTCATCCTCAATTGTATCAATAACCTGACTTTGTTCACTGATCATGAAAATTCAGTGGGTCCGTGCTATTCCGTCCGTCAAAGTCATAGTCTCTAACATCTCCTTGTAAGGAGTGGCTTGAACATGGACGTGAGATGATATTGGTGACGGGAGGGGCGCTAGGTGGAGGAGGGACAGATAGCGTAGCCGTTTTAGCCCTTTGCTTACGTTTACCTCTGCCACCACCCGACATGTCATGGTCAGTTTTATGTTTGTGCATTCTTAATGCTTTAGAGGTTGGGAAAGATTGATGACAAGTTTGACATATATGTTCATCAGGAGCAGATGTTGTACAGTTACATGAATGTCGTTGATAACCGAATTCGCTTTTAAACTGTTCAAAGCAATGTGGACATTGACGACAATAAACAACATTTTCGGAACAACTTTTGACATGACGCTTTGAATTGTCTGCCCGATTAAACGATCGATGGCAATGGTTGCAGGTAAACAATATGCCCACTTGTCCACAATGTCTCTGATGTCTTAACAAATGACATTTCTGTTTGAAACAATGTCTGCAAATTTCACATTGGAAGACAGGACATGTAGTTTGCTCAGACATTTTGTTATTTGTTGTTATTCACCTACTATAAAATTTGAATACGATTCACTATTGCATGTTTTTTTCTGCGCCAACTTCTACTTTGTTTATCTGAAATAATTAAAGTTATGATAAAACGTTTCTAACAATGTTTTAAAAATGATACACAAAAAAGGCCAAAGACTAAATATTCTGATTTTTACTCACTTCTCTGTTGCTTGTACGTTCGCTTGAAGAAGTCGAGTCTTGACTGTCTCTAGTCTTTGACGGACTGTTGAAGTGTGTTTCCGGTCGTGCATAACCTTACCCTTTTTATACCGTGTAAGTGCGCAATGTTGCTTGCTATTTCTCATGTCTTGTATTGAAAGAGGGATGCGACTGGGGTCGCCACGTTTTGAAAAAGTGTCACGATTACTTCGCTTCTGTTTTTCAACAGTACAACGTGGTTGCTCGGTACATGCAGGGACGTTGATACAACGTGTTTTGGAAATGATAGAGGGGTGTGTCGCTCATATATACTGCTCACCATCACTCACTATGTTGTCTTGACTGATATTCTTATATATGCGCGGATTCACATGCACGCGCACACACACACAAGCCATCGAACCACATGCTCGCACACAGAGTGAGAAGTCGACACTGCTAGACTATGGGTGAAAGTCCAACAAAGAATAAGAACAAGACTTTTTCAAAGTAATTATTCGTTGTATGAAATTAATAATTCCTTTTCATTAAGTTACAAATTGCGGGGGAGCTCCGTCGACTTCATTGTCAGGTAGCTCTGACGACCAAACCTCACCCCGCGTTCAGTGTGGTACGTGTGTTATTACAAGGACGTTGTTTGCTGGCGTTGTGGGGAAAGCGTAGGGGATCCGTGCCTGACACTGTGTCACTGCATCAAGAGGATCCCTTGATACCTTGTGACAGCAACAGGAAATGTAGACTAACGCTTAGTTTCTGAATACATATCATTTTGATAGTAACACACAAACACATTTAAATTCAAAAGGAGCATCAGGGAGACCAGAGATTATAGGGCTTGAGCACTGCAGCTAGGGTTGTGGTGTTTGGGAAATAATATGGTTCAGGGGCTGTGAGACAGACTACAAGGGATCTTATCATCTCGGATGGCACGGATCAAGACGGCCACATCGATTGCGAATACACTCAGCACAATCATACAATTAGCACAATCAGCGACAGCGTGGTCGCTGAAATAATAAAAATTATAAGATGAACGCTTTTGTGTAAACAGAAATAATGTTAAGTAACTTTACGATAGGAGTACTACATCATTACATGCAAGACTAATGAGAAGGGGCGTGATTGGACGAGTGGTAGTGATGTCGCACTGTATATCAGTGTGTTCTAAATCGGATTTGTAAATAATTTGAAAAAAAAACTTCTTGCTATAATTAGACTTAACACACACACACAGTTATGTGAACTGTTTAAAACACAAAATGTGACTTACTCAAGACAGTAATCTATATAAATTTATTAGACACCACATTGTGAGAAGCTGGTTTTGGTGAACATATAAGTAAATTCAGTCACAACTAACGAAGCCGGAGGAACGTTTCTGCTCCTGACAGATCACTATCACCAGCTCGCCGCTTTAACCGGAATGAACCCGTCGGACGAGTCTAATAACCAGGGATGTTGAGCGAACAATATGGTTAAAGTCAAGACATAGCTAGAGCTGTAACCTAACCTATCACCCCTCGTCTATCTTCACCGCTTTTCATTCAAGACGATATGCTTACGGGTGAGCACGTGTTCCCGTTGGTGAGAAACATTGCGCAAGCACCGCCATTCATGTGTCCATTTAGATTGCTTCGCAGAATATCTACCACCCATCATGATACTAACAGCGCAGTGATAATAACGCATTTTAAAGCTTGTACTTCTCACATCTTAGTATTAATTTCATATGAAATTTATCCAATACTATGACGATGTAGGTGATATAAAAGGTGTAAGAGCAAGAACGCTTTTGTCAATTTCTGGTTCTCCGAAGAAATTCAGAATAGTTACCTTGAGTGGGATACAAGATCATTATCTGAGCTTTTTAGTACGCCTATCAACATGTACGAATTTGTGAATATCACCTTTGTTCAAGACAATCGCATACAAATAATTATAAACCACTCAGATAAAGTAATCACAAAGTACCTACGCATAAGGTTCTGCAGGTTTTCAACAAAGCACTAATCACACGGCTTAACATGTATTGTTTGCATCAAAATCTCATGCACTTTGCTAGTGCACTCACTATCACGTTTGTATAAAGTCAAGGTACGTTCTAAACGAATACAACTCTCGTTTTCGCCTAACTGATGTAATTCTATCTAGCGACCTGTCACTTGAGACAGCATGATTGTCATAACGAATTTCAATAGGAGTGGAAACATAGTGGATACACATCACATAACAAACTTTTCTGATGAGGTAAAGTGCACAGATGATTAAACAAAAATGAAATAGAGAAACTAAAATATCTACTGTACATAATTACCTTCTATAAGTTATCTTGGAATTCTTCTTGTAATCGGTGAAAATTGCATCGACATTAATCAAATATTCGACAACTTTTTTCGTGTCGTCGATATGCACAATTACTCTGCAGCTAGTGCCCGACTTTTGAATGGAAAGTGACCCAAACAGTCGATCAAAAGTGAAATGAAAGTTGTTCATAATATAACTCAACAAACAACACGTGGTGCCGTTGTACTTCTAACTTCTTATAAGAGGTCGATAAATAACGCTTTTAATTTGGAAGCTGTGTTATACTCAAAAATAAAATCCGAAGCGTTATTACTGTTTCCAATTTTAAGTTTGTACGCTGTTTTTAGCATTAAATAAACAACATTTCTGTGTGTGATGGTAGATGGTTGCGAGCATGCGCACATCTATTGGTGAATTCAAACTATGTCATTGGACAACACACAATAATCATCATTGCTCATTGGTAGATTTATAGACGTAGTGGAACGTGTGTTTTTTAAAAAAAAAGAATGTGAAAGGGATGACTAATCATGACATGGCACTATTCAAAGGTTTAAGTTTCATCATCCAGTCATGATACCCCTGGTTTGCTGATTCTATATATAGAGTACACCGTGCACTGGGTATCAACCGGTCATGCCACCCTGTCGTGACTGTTCTGTATAAACAGCTTATTTGAATAGACAGCATTCCAATCGTTTTGTAACAAATAACCATCAACTATAGCGTGAAACATCCACTGATAATTTCTCCTTAAACATCATTAACTTCTTTTCATCATGGTGATATTATGTATCACTAGGCTTAATGAAATTGATATGATTAGATAATGACTGTCACGTGTAGCTATTTTTGGGATGAAATGTGGGCCAAATGAGGGATGAGGGATGAGGGATAAATGAGGGGTGGGGGATTTACGGTCACTGGTTTCATTGTCTTTGCTAATTGGAGCACGAAATGAGGGATGGGGGATGAGGGATGTGGGTCATGGGCTATTGTTTTAGCTAATTGCCGCATTGTTTTATTATTGTTTTGACATAGTTTTTATTGTCTGTGCTGTAGAATGAAATTTACATCTACTGTGGACTAAGACTGCACGTAGCTGCGTGGTACACATTTGGCATCGAGTGTTTTTTAGACTAATGTCGATGCACCATGTTCCTTCATGATTACATGCTTTGCTTTGATTTTGTCGATCATTACTAAGGGTGTTTATTTTCTAAGTCCGGGCGGGACAACTTAGGAATGGCCAACGAGTCCTAACTTGACACACAGAAGGGAGCAAGCTACAAAGACATAAGAGAATCTCTTACCCACTAGTTTAGTCAGTTTTCAGTGTTCAGCAGAGTTTAGCTATTCACATCACTTTGGTCGCTACTACGATACGTATTTGTATATACATAAGCATGAAGACGAACCACCATTTAATATACTTTACGCTGCACTTAAACTGTAAGTGAGCCGATCGGGTACCCTAGTGGTTAAAGCGTCCACCAGTCTCGCCGAAAACCGGGGTTCGATTCCGCATATGGGTTCTACATGGGAAGCCCATTACTGGTGTCCCCAGATGTTATTTGCTGGAATAACGTTAAAACCGGCGTAAAACCAAATTCACTCACTCACTCACTCACTCACTCACTCAGTTAAAGGACAGCCGTAGTACCGAGCCTACAGCAAACTGTAGCAGTTACCAATGTCAGGTGTAATTAACTTTTCATTGCGCGCATGAATCCATTGATGCTGACAAAATATAAACTAGGCAAAGGCTATAATACCATACATCAGTATTTTATTGCACACAAAGGTACACGTTATAGTGTTTTCAGCACTTTTATTCTGGCACGACATACCAAAAACAACATGATTAATCTTGATTTCCTTAGAAGTGTACTTTTGAAAAATCCAATTAACTGTGATGTGTGTCTCGATTTGGGGGCAAAGCGAAAAAGTCGATAGTGGGACTTGTGATCACACAGTATCTTTTAAGAGATGATTACTTCTTTTTCATTTTTTTTCAATTGTCCCTTCACTTACGATAATATAAGAATTAACCATGCTGCTTCAATATATTGTCAAACAATGTTTTTCATGGACTGGTTCAGGGGTTTTACCGACCAAAAATGTTACCAACTGAAACCATGTAGTCAGCACTTTCAGTAGTTTTGCCGTGGTATCGTCCCAGGACCTGCACTTCACACATAGTCAGGAGGTCATCTCTTGTCAGCACAGTAGTTTTCCTAATCTGAACGAAACGGCCGGTGATAGATCGAGGACATGTAACTGTAACGTCTGCAGCGATCGCGACGTTTCCGGGAACTCCTCCGCACCAACGAGGTTCTTCTTTATTGAGCAATGGCATGTAGTCGTACACATAGATGGATAGCTGGCGAAGACGATCAGCTGAGGTGTGAAATTAAAGAGGCAATAATAACACAAATGTGTATTTAGTGTGAACTGGTCCTTAACCCTCCTTATTTCAACGTGTGCTGACACCTCTTTTAGTGCTAATGCCAGCGCTTCGGATTGCTGAGGGGGCGGTACGGCTGGTTAAAGTCGTCCCTCGTTAGGCCGAAACCCGGGTCTGGATCTCTCGTGACCTTTGTTGGTTCTTATCTTAATATAACCAATTAACACTTTAGGTACCTTTGTAATATGTAAGAATCAGTTGTAATATAAGAATGACTGAGTTTGAGTAAAAGCGGGTCTGTTCTATTTCATTATACGTCATATGCCTATAAAAGGTATGTTTGGTGTGAGTTCCATATTTCTACTCACGACAACAATCCGCTCTGTTCGTGATGGTGACGGACTCGATTTCGTAATATCCACCAAGGTCTACCATCCAGTAAGGAGCTTTGTCATCCAGATTTGAAGAGAAGCAACTCCTGCCGCCGACGAAGTTGCCATCCTTGTTACCGTCAACAGCTAGATCAGAGGAGGTAGTGAGATTCGCCGCGGCGTACTCGTATCTGCTGCTAGAGAATGTCTTCTTTTCCAGTGCAATGTTCGTGATCTCTGCTGTTAAAGTTGAACATGCAGTTTACTGTTACCAATACGTTTCAACCACATAACGCGGAGGATGGGGAAACGAAGCGGACTTCACGGATGGTACTAGCAATCACTGAGACAGGATAATGATTTGATGACACACCCTTGTTTGATTTATTTGATGTTATCGCCGCTCTCATGAACACTCCAGCTACATGTGGAAGGCGACAACTTCAGTTGTGTGGAAGCTGGGCATGTGAACCAGTCACATTATCAACAACAACAGGAACATGGGAATTCCCTCAACTCATAAGTCATATAAAGCATATGCTTTCAATAGATGTAATTGGTCGATATATATTCAAGCTACAAGTCACCGTTCTGTAAATAATAGGATCTGAACCAGACAATCAAGTGACTGGCATCTTGAGCATCTTTATACGCAACAGAATGCGCTGACATGTCAGGGAGCCTGACCATCCGATTCCCGTTGCACAAGGCTATCGTAGCCTTACGACTGTCGTGAGTTTATAATTATAGTCCGTGAGGTACGGCAGTAATTTCGTGAAACGGCTTCGTGAGGCAATAAATCGTGTGTTACGACAAGCATGTGTTGTTGAAGATCAGATCTAAACCCGATCGTCACGCGTCTGACCACAAAGCATTGAAGTATTATACCTCACTCATATTATGAACACGAAGATATAACGAAAAGTCTTACATACACAAAGAATTACTACAACAATTATTCGGTCTATATTGAAAACAAGTACGAATCGATTGCATTACCTCTTGCTATAAATGCGTTCAAAATACTATTCATTCGGGTTTATCCTAATAAACTTAACCAATTTTGAGAATCCGAACGATTCCGAACGTTTGAAATCATCAAACTACAACACAGCCACACACATTGCATGTGTAACGACTACACTGAAGTATCAAATTACATGGATAATAACAATGATATGATATATTAAACAAAATGAAAAAGCAACAATTTGTCTTGTACTTTCAAGCGCTCGCTGACTTCTCGTTATAATGCAACCGCTTTGTTCATGATATCAATCACAGGTTTGTGTGAATGGCTCGCGTATTCACTATAAAGCCCGGCTTGTGCGTTGGGCAAACATGAAAATATCCTTACCTGCCATACAACCACCAACCACGAAAAGTAACGCGACGACAACTTGGGACATCATGTTGTTGTGGGAGAATACTGCGACGTTGACAACGGTCTTCTTTTATATCCTCACCTCGCTTAATTAGTTTGTGTGTATTAGTGTATCGAAAGACGATTCGCAGTGGGGACATGCGGCTACTGCTGTGCAACATGTGGTCACCACGGGAAGATTGTGATGAAGATGCCATTGTCTTTGATGCTGGCATTCCCTGCTGTGACCTTCCTCCAGCTGTGTTTACAAGCCATTATGCTGAGAAATCAAGTGAAACCTTATGGCAGTGGTGTAATATGAACAATCTGGCCTCTCGCGCCAATGGCCCGGGTTCGAATCCCAGTGGAGACACCAAAAGTTTAGACCTGGGTCTCATACTGTGTCGTGTCCCTGGGCATGGCACTACGTTCACATTGCATTCAGTTCATTCAGGTGTTTAAAATGGGTACCTGAAAATCGGACCAATAGTAGCAGCTTTCAAAGTACAATTCCATCAGGGTAATAAAGTAACGCCAGAGAGTAACAATGCGTTGGAATCTAGGCACAAAAGTTAGCGTTATAACTAGATAGTTGTGTCGTGTTGACCTGATTTTATATTTTGGGTTAAGGTTAAGGCTACCTGATGACTAGCATCGGCGACAACTACAAGAGGCAGCAGAAATAAGAAGACATAAACTGGCAGTGAATCATGACCAAGGTGTCTACCTGCCAAGGGCGTGGGACCTCTTAATTAACTCTTGATCGAACATATTTTATGAACTTTTGATGCATGTGAAGTCTCTTATCTGTTCATTAATTAGGTATTAATTGCGTAATTAACAATCACTGAATGCTAACTTTCAAGTTTCAACTCTAGCATGAATTCATCGTTACTGTGTAATAACTTTCAAGTTTTAACTCTAGTATGAATTCATCGTCATTATGTAAGTAACATGTCAAGGTTTCAACTACACTTACACTGTCCCCTTTCCAGGGTCGATGTCATAGTATCACCAGTCAGTTCACCTGATGAAGGGATCTGAAATGACCCCGAAAGGTTGTGTGTAAAAGATTAAAAGAAGATTTACCAATAAAAGATTTTGGTCAACTCGTTGATTGTGAGTGAGTGAGTGAGTGAATATTTTATGTCACATCGGCAATATCTCAGCCATATCGTGACGAGAACAACTAATATCAAAATCAATTATATGTCTACTATAAAACCTGTCAACGAAGGACAGTAAAACAACTAGAATATCACGAATGGAATTAAAACTAGCATGGAAAGTTAAAAACAACATCACCATTTGGACAATACACTATAAAATCAGGCTATAAATCGCCAACAACTGAAGGTAGATCACCATACTAGGGACCATGGGGACTTACAGTACCTTTGCTACCTACATGGACCCTAGTTGGATGTACACCATCCCTTCAGCTGCTGGCGAGTGTACAATATGCTTGCCAACATTAAAACAACAGGAATACTACGATTAAAATCCCTTGTAGAATTGAATTTACTATCAATGTTTTTGGACTTAAGTACCCTCTCAGGAGGACAATAATTTTCACAATACTTCAACCCCCTTTGAGGGTACAGTCACTAACAATTCTAGTTACGAATCCAAACTACCAATTATTAAAATACATCTTTTTACAGAAACATATTGCCCAAAATTCAATCAAAAAATCAATTTCTTTTAAAAAATCAAGAATTAAATGAAAACTAACGCTGCTAAAAAGATCCTTCATTGTTTAAACTGTAAAATACATATCCCTTGTGATGGAGAATTCAACACAGTCAAGCAGGATATGCTTGACCGTGACTCTCTCATCACAAGGGATACAAAATGGAGGATCCTCACCTTTTAACAGGTGCGCATGAGTATATATAGTGTGGCCAATACGACATCGTCGTAGAATAACCTCTTCAAATCTCGACTGACAACCCAAGTGGGTATAACCAATGTAAGGTTTTATCTCATGTAATTTATTTATACCTATTTCGGTGTCCCACTTCTGCATCAGGTCACGGATATAACACCTAATGGTGGCTTTGTAATCACTGTCAGGAATAGGCAGTGGTGTCACAAATTTGTTGAGTGCTGCTTTAGCCGCTAGGTCAGCCAATGTGTTACCAGAGATCCCTACATGGCTGGGTAACCAACAGAAGACGATGTCGTATTGGCCAGTAGCAAGATCATTATACAATTCAATAATTTCTATTAAAAGTGGATGTTTACGAGAAATATTTTAATAGCCTGAAGGCAAGAAAGAGAGTCGGAATATGTTATATACTGTTTACGTTTCGGGTGTCTTTGAATATATTTAAGGGCTGTTAGCTTCAGCTGTAAAAATAGAACTATTGTCTGGTAATCTAGAAGATCCAATGACAGTAGCACAAGCAACTGCGCCACCGTCCTTGGACCCATCTGTAAATAAGGATATATAACTGTTATATTTATGTTTCAAATGACTATATTCTTGTTTATACTGTAATTCATTGGTTTCTGATTTTTTAAATGTAGTTAATGTTAGGTCAACTTGTGGCCTAACCAACTGCCAAGGAGGATAAGGAAGAAGACGGGAGGGAGCTATATTTTCCAGCACAATGCTAGAAGCAGCAAGAAATGGCTTAATTCTGAGCCCAAGAGGCGGAACAAGGGAAGACTTTTTGTTATACAAATCCTCATAAAGAGGATTAAAGACACAATTAAATGCAGGATTAGACTCATTAGAAGCTAATTTTGTAATGTATTGTAAAGATACTTTGATACGACGTAAGTTGAGAGAAGGCTCATCAGCTTCGACGTATAGACTGTCGATAGGAGAGGTTCTGAAAGAACCGAGACAAAGTCTTAGGCCTTGGTGGTGAACAGGATCAAGTAGTTTTAGGTTGCGTTGATAAGCTCCACCATATACGATGGAGCCGTAATCAAGTTTCGATCACACGAGTGATCTATATAAGTGAAGGAAGGTAGTTTTATCCCCTCCCCATTTTGAATTTGAAACAACCTTTAATAAATCGAGTGCCTGCAGGCATTTGGCTTTAAGGGATTTAATATGCGACAAAAAGGTCAAATGTGAGTCGAAAATAAGTCCCAAGAACTTGGCCACCTTGACAACTTTGATTGGGGTACCACTGAGATATACTTCTGGGTCTTTATGGGGTTTGTATTTACGACAGAAGTGTATACAATTGGTTTTTGATTTAGAAAATTTGAAGCCGTTTTCAAGACACCATTTATCTATTTTGTTTAAACACAGCTGCAGTTGCCGTTCAATAGTATGCATATTTTTACCACGACAAGAAATATTAAAATCATCCACAAATAAAGATCCATCTATTAAATCGTTTAAAACTTTAGATAGACTGTTGATCTTGATGCTAAAAAGAGTGACAGACAAAATACTGCCTCGTGGAACACCCTGATCCTGATTGTAATGATCAGACAGGGTAGAACCCACACGGACTTGAAATTGCCTGTTATTTAAAAAGTTGAATTGAGGCAAACGACCTCGCAAACCGAAATCATGTAAATCTCTTAAAATGCCATATTTCCAGGTTGTGTCATATGCTTTCTCAAGATAAAAAAAAATAGTCACAGCATGTTGTTTATTTAATCAGCGCATTTTTAACAAATGATTCTAAACGCACTAAGTGATCGACTGTACTTCTGTTTATACGGAAACCACATTGTATGTCTGCGATAAGGTTATTGGTTTCCAAGTACCAAACAAGTCGATTATTTATCATGCGTTCCATGGTCTTGCAAACACAACTAGTTAGTGAAATAGGTCGATAACTGGGCGGATCCGTATGATCACGTCGAGGTTTAAGTATTGGTACTACTATGGCGTCACGCCATGACGGCGGAAAGTTACCCGATGTCCAAATATCATCAAAGATATTGAGAAGAGTTCCTGGGCAGGATTCTGGTAAGTGCTTCGGGAGTTGATAATGTATGTCATCAGCTCCTGTAGCAGTATCATGAGCTTGATCAAGAGCAGTATGGAGCTCATGAATAGAAAAAGTTTCATTATAATCTTCCCCATTATCTGTGTTGATATTAATAGTTTTCTTTTCTTGTTGTTTTTGATACTGCTGGAATTTAGGTAAATAATTAGAAGAGGAAGAGTGTTTAGCGAGGGTTTCGCCCAGTTTATTTACAATATCTGATTTATCAGTAAGTAACTGATCTCCATGTTTAAGATGATGGACTGTAGATTTAGTACCTTTGCCTTTAATTTTTGGACCATGTTCCATACCTTGGACATGGGTGTCCGAGAATTTATTTTAGATACATAACTTTGCCAAGCTTGGCGTTTGTTCTGTTTAAAAGTACGCCGTGCTTTAGCATTTAAAATTTTAAATTTATTTAAATTATGCACCATAGGATGACAACGGAAATAATGTTCAGCTTTTTTCCTTGCCTTCCTAGCTTGTTTGCACTCATCGTTGAACCATGGTTTTCTTATGTGTTGAACTGAAGAGGACTTTGGTATACACTCATCAGCTATGGAATTCAGTTCATCAGAAAAGCATTTAATAGCATCGGGAACGTCAATAAAACGTTCATGTTTAGGTTTTTCAGCACTAAGTGTTTCATATAAAGCCCAGTTTGCCTTTTTAAAATTTCTTTTAAATACAGTAGGAAAATGGTCACTTCCACAGAGATCATCGTGGACTGACCATTCGAATTAATTTAGTAGTTCTGAATTTGTCAATGACAAGTTAAGAGCAGAATAGGTCCCTGTCCCAGGGTGTAAATATGTGCTGGAACCATCATTATAAATACATAAATCATTGTCAGAACAAAAGTCCTCCAACAACTTACCTTTAGTGTTTGTAGTTACACTACCCCAGAGTGGGTTATGCCCATTTAAATCTCCCATTATAATACAGGGCTTCGGGAGTTGGTCATACAGGGCTTGAAGATCAGTTTTGGCAAATGTCGAAGACGGCGAAATATAGAGTGAGCATAGCGTAAACGCTACATGTAAAGTAATTCTCACAGCAACAGCCTGCATATTAGTATTTAGTGAAACAGGGCTTTGAATAACGTTTTGTCTGACTAGAACGGATGACCCGCCAGTGGCTCTATCACCCGAAGGTGAAAAAGAATGATATGCATTAAAATGGCGAAGGTCAAATGTATCTGTTTGTTTTAAATATGTCTCCTGGATCGCTGAAGGTGTAACATCTTGGACTAATAGCTGTAATTCATGTAAATTAGTCCTCAATCCTCTACAGTTCCACTGTACTATATTATTGGAATAAACTATCTTTTGGGGGGATGTATTGGGGATCTACCCCGCACTCTTTTGGAGGGCGACAAGCTATGTGCCCTAGAAAGGGCAGAAACGTCCATATCTTCAAGAGACCCATACTTATTGTACAATTGAATTTTATTTTGTGATCCTTTAGGAGTTCTGCCAATTTGTTGTTTTGAAGCATCAGGCTTTGGCTTCGGTTTACTTTTCACCGTTTGTTGACTATCAGCTGTTGATTGAGACTTTGAATGTGACTGAGATGATGATGATTTGTGATCAGAAGACGACTTTGAGGTACTAGGAAGTGATTCCTCTGTCTGTGATGATATAGCTGGGTACAAAAGCTGTGGAGAATCGCAACTGACCCAAGTCAAGGTAGTTTGGCAGCCTGTGGATGATTTTGTTATTTTAGAGCGTGACTCCGATGCTGATTTTGCTACTGCAGCATAACTTTCTAGAAGATCAGATCTTTTTACCAGATGTTTGGCGTCAGAAAAAGAGATATTTTGAGTGAATTTGATTTTGTTTATTTCCATTTGCTCTTTCCAAACAGGACATTGTTTAGAAAATGAGGAATGGTCGCCTGAGCAGTTGGTGCATTTTTTAAAGTCACTAGTGCAATCTTCTGTTGTGTGTGTCTTCTCACCACAGTGAGCACACACAACGGACAATGTACAAGTATTTACACCATGGCCGTACTTCTGACATTTAAAACATCTCAGCGGGTTCGGAATGTACAGGTCAACCTTGATGTTGCAGTAACCAGCCTTCAATGATTTTGGAACTGTCGGAGAAGAAAATGAGAACAGATAGGTATTGGTTGGAACACTTTCATTATTTTTACGGATTGAAAAGCGTTTGACGTCGAGCACACCTTGATCTTTCATTTCAGTCATGATGTCAAGTTCTGTCATGTCAGAAAACAACCGATCACGGTCTCTGATGATCCCTTTGCTCGTGTTTAACGTCTTGTGAGCAGATACAGTAACCGGAATTCCAACAAGCGATTCTATGCTCATCAAATTAACTGACTGTTGCCGTTTCCCGCACTCAATCTGCAGTGCACCTGAACGTAACCGTTTGATGTCCTTAACTTCCCCGGCAATACCTTGAATACCTTTGGCAACTGCGAACGGGTTCAATTTGATAGGTGTTTATCAACAGATTCAATCACAAGAAAGCGTGGCCAAAACTCAATTGATCTGTACGGTCGAAGGTCATCATCATCAACATCATTCTCAAGAGGACGTTTGGTTTTTTTGTGTGGGGATTTCATAAGCCATATTTAGTGTTGAGATTTCATCATCCGAGCTCCCAACCCACCACGGAGTATCACAAGGACACTGCTAAAAACAAGCGGATCTCCAGCTTGCAGCACCAAGGATACCCGGATGATATACTCCAGCAGAAAAATTAGAAGATTAATAGTTCCGCCAGATTGGCCCATGAGCCACCGCCTTCTGGCATACGACTCTAGGCAAAAACAAACAACATTAAGATCAAAACATTCGCTAAGTCTTTAGACATGTTATAATTTGGTAATTTTCTCACAACAGTAAACAAATGTAGCACAGGGCTTGGCGTGACCAGCCGATTGGTCGAACCGGGCCTATTCGACCACCCGTCTAGGCGAAGTCAGGGCCAAAGTGGTGTATTGAGCAACAGGAACACGATTGCAGGCCCCTATTGCCCTCAACCACCAGGATCCCCTCCTCCGCCGACACAGGCCGCAACCCACGGCAAACGGGTTAGTGGACCCAATATCCCCCCCGGGTCCACTACAGGGGAGTCGGCGAGCTCTTGGCGTTACCCAGCACTCACAACGAGGAGGTGGCTCGCCAGGGGTGCCTTGACTGTGAGAATGTGACAGGCACTGATGTAGTAATCTGTGTGACCTCTCTAGTACTTCTTGCACATGTGAAGATATGTCTCCATTAGTTCAGGTCTCAATGTTGTCCATTTCCAACTATGGAGGAAGAACATACTCGATTGTTCAAAGACGTCAAATGTCATAACCCTTGAAGCAATATGGTTAGTCCTCAACAGTCCACAACCGATAACTTGTTGAACAACTTGGAACAAATCATCATGGTTTTCGTATGAGAAAATGAAACTGTTGTTCCTCAAAGTTTACTTACATTTTACAAATGTTTGAAAGCATGTTATATATTAAATACTATTCAAACTGTATAAACATAAGTTTATTAATCAGATTACCAAATATTCAGTGAATGGATCCGCCTAATTTGTAATTTTGGTAATTTGTTTTCAGGTGGTATTGTTATGAGTTACCAACATACACAGCTCTTAATGACTCTGTCAGTTGATGTGAATGAAAGACAAGGTTATGTTGTGTATTACCTTTTACAGCATTAATATGTGAAGCAATCAGATGCAATGGTGTTATATAATAATTCCGTTATATCGCGGAGGGCGAGCTGGTTAAGGCGCTCCAGCGAGGTTGAGGTGTCGGGATCGAGCCCAACCTGTGACTGGGTGTAAAAACCTTGGAGTCAACATTGTGTGCAGACTCTTTCCGTGTTGTGACAACCCCTAGTGTGCAGTTCACAACCCTGTGCACTTTAAGACCCCACGAATCCGTTCGTATATGACCAGATGGAGGCCACATGAATACATGCATACACCCAGTTGCGGGTACAGCAAACTATGACTGTGTGTCCCGGTCCACCCAGCTGTGAACTGGGTACCTTGCTACATTTCCTGTTCAGTTTTTACGAAAGTACCACACAAAAAAAGCTCTATTCATAAGTAAATTTTAAATCCCAAAGCGTTTCCTGCAAGTACCAAAAACTAATCACATTCACATAGATTGGTGGAATGACAACACGTGCCATGTGTTCCATTTAGAAGTCATCATAGATGAGACCAGACAACATCTTGGTCAATAGTTATTGTATTTCACATTTTCCGTAAGCATGTTATACACATAAACCCATGTCACAATAACATTGTTCTGAAGGGTTTGTGATTGTGTTCACGGGCGTTGTGGTTTGATGGCATAAACGCAGCCGTTTCGGAGCATGTCATTGACTTTTTCGTGCTGCACGGGATTTTGTGCACTTTTCATCTGGGCATCTTGAACATGTGGCAGATTTTGAGTGTTGAGCGCTGGAGACAGAATAGACGAGTAGCTCTCCAGTAGTTTGTGACACAAAACAGTAAAATAGAAATAGGAGAGATAGATAGATAGATAGAGTAGGATTAACTAAATAGACAGGTTTGCATATTTAGTTTAATTTTCATTGCATATATTTTACATTTCATTACATTACAACGGAATTTCACTTTTAGTTGATTACAAGGGGATTTCACGTTTAGTTGTTTAAAGGGGAGTTCATGTTTAGTTAGTTAAAAGATTTGGTTTGAAAGGTAAGTCGAAATTTATATTTTAGTTTAATTTCCACTGCGTTACATTGGTAGCAGAGCGTGGTTTCTCTGACTCTGCACTAGCTACACTTAGGGATAGTAATAGTTTTTTTATAGGTTTCATAGACACATGCTTTTATTTTGGTAGTTGTTTCATTACATTGGTTGATAAATCAACAAACATGTCTGATATAGACAAATCAGAAGATAAAGTGAAGAAGTCTGTAAAGGTTACTTGTGATGTTAACAAGCTGGAGTTAAGAATTGCCCAGCTTAAAAAACAAAAGACAGCAGCTAAGTCTGCACTGACAAAAGCTCAGAACACGATGCTGAGTTTAATTGATGGAGAGCATCTTCCCACAAAGAAAGCAGTTAGGGATGAGATAGATAAGGTGAGTTCACTGCAGGATAAGGTTGTTAGCTTATTGTATGAACTCTCCAAGGCATACGACCAAGGTAATGATTGTGATCAAGCTAAGAAAACCAGTAAAGAAATAGATGATGTACTGGAAGTTAGTGATGAGACTATACAAACCGCAAGAATTCATTTGAGCGGCAGGTCAGATGAAAGTTCATCTACTAGTTTAAGATCAGGGATGTCAAGACTGTTTCGCACAAATGACACAAAGAAACACATCACTGTTACACATGAAGCTACAGGTGTTAATGAATCTAATAAACAAGGTGTTCCATATGTAGATCAGAGAGATGATGCTTGGAAGGGAATTAATACAGCATCACAAGATGACAGAATAGGTGATGATATGCGGACTAAACTCAAACGCGTTTCAATTCCTGTGTTTCATGGCAACATCAAAGAATATGAAAGCTGGAAGACTGCCTTCATTGCATGTGTGGACAAAGCCAATGCTACTAATGAATACAAGTTGTTACAGCTAAAACAATACTTAGCTGGAGAGGCTTCTGAGGTCATTTCAAGGTTAGGGCACACTGCAGCAGCTTATGATGTAGCTTTAGAACGACTGGAGAGAAAATATGGAGGTAAGAGAAGGCAAATCGCTTTGAAAATGGAAGAAGTTTATAACTTCAGACCAATTCGTCCAGGTAACGCCAAAGATCTAGAGAACTTCGCAGACCTTTTAGACATCACTGTTGTCAGTCTCAGAGAAGCTGATAAAATAGAAGAACTGGGTGACGGTTGTCTGTATTCCCAGCTGATGCGAAAAATGACAGGATCAATGATAACAAATTATCAAAGATGGTTGTTTGAAATCCAACGTCAGGAATCAGTGGAATGTTTAAGAGAATGGGTGCTTAAAGAATCTGAATTTCAAACAGTTGCATCTGAGGTAAAACTAGGCATCACTGAAAAGCCTAAAGAGAAGGAACATAGGTACAGTCAAAAGTCAGGGTCATTCTTTGGCAGGCCACAGGTACAGTTCTGTAACTTCTGTCATGAGAAGGGTCATCAAATAGGAATTTGTAAACGTTTCAGAGAGTTAGATATCCAAAACCGATGGACTAAAGCTAAAGAACTGAAACTGTGCTTTCGGTGTTTAGGTACGCGTCATGTTGGGAAATTATGTCGCACAAACATCCCATGTGGTATTGAAGGATGTCGGTCGACACATAATAGATTACTACATGACAGTAACTGGGTAAAATCACAGACAAGGAACTATGGAAACAGTAGCAACAACTCTGAAAATTGTAAAACAGAAAATAAACAAACAACCACAATGTCATCAACAACAAATGGATATTATGTATCTTCCCTCAGAACAGTTCCAGTTATTCTAAAGAATGGCTCGCGAAGAATAAAGGTCAATGCTCTTCTTGATGATGCTAGCACTCAGACATACATTAATGAAGACGTAGTATCAGAGTTAGGGGTACATGGTCAAAGACAGACAGTATCTGTTAATGTTCTGAACAGCAAGCAGGAAACCTTTAATAGCATGACTGTTGAAGTAGGTTTAGAAAGTCTTGATGGTTCGGTGGACATAAACATATCTGCGCTAACTACAACAAAGGTCACAGGAATGATGAAGGTTATTGACTGGCAAAAACATGCACGTGATTGGAAACACTTACATGACATTGAGTTTCCAAAATTGAGTTCCAGACCAATTGTGGACATATTGATCGGCATGGACTATTGCATATGACAACTGTTACAACTAGCCAACTTTAATTTTCGCTAGGTCTAAGTTTT
Source organism: Haliotis asinina (assembly GCF_037392515.1). Classification (NCBI taxonomy): domain Eukaryota; kingdom Metazoa; phylum Mollusca; class Gastropoda; order Lepetellida; family Haliotidae; genus Haliotis; species Haliotis asinina. Next base: position 37,806,534 of record NC_090281.1, on the reverse strand, counting down.
ATTTCTGTATACAAAATGCCTCAGACTGCAAGGGGCATTGACATGGGAGCTCAAATTGGTACGACATGTGGTTCCCGGTATTTGTACGTAAACTGCATGCATGTCAAGTGATGCACAGAACACAATACGCTGCTATAACATAATTTATAACACTGAAGAAGAACACAATACGCTGCTATAACATAATTTATAACACTGAAGAAGACTATTTAAAAAATTGATAAATAAAACTGACTATGTACCTGAACTGCCTGTTAAAGGATTGAAATGGTTCCTTGGAATTTCAAATGGCTACATAACTGAGCGTTCAATAAAGTGTTTTATTCAGGAATTCACAACAGTTCGTGGTTTAGACTTTGTTACAGTGATACACTGAATTATTTTTGATTGAAATGTCAGAAAACAAGTTTATCTTGGAGGTGATAAAGGTAAACGTTTGCAAGATATCGGAAGGCGATAAACGGTAGGTTCTTACTGCTTGGCATGTATCAGATGAGCCTGCGCTGTAAACGCGTTTGTGACAAGTAGGCGGGGCAGGGAATGTAGACGAATACACTCGGTTGCTACGGGTACATGAGGTAGATCGGGGATTAAGCAATACACGCTGACTGTGGCGTGAACTCAATGCCGCCTCTGTTTAGCATATTTCCCGCATACTAGGAAATTGCGTCAAGTCAAGTGGTATGCGACAACCTGTTTCACTAATGTTTCAAATGGAATGATCTGGAGGGCCTTAGCATACACGCAAACTGGGGACATTGTCAGGTAGTGGCTTATCTAACACTGGTTCATCAGTAGCACGTGTTTTCGTTGGTAACATTCCGTATTGTTAGGTAACAATAGTCAATGTGTTTGATGTTGTATGTCTAGTTAACGGCTGTCCTTAAGGCATTTGCGAACACAGGAGCATTGAAACTGTAATAGAAGTTAGATGCATGGATTTAGTAATTAGATGTGTCAAAGGTATGTGTTTTTCGTGGGTGGCTCGTTCTTGTAGTCGAAACTGTAAAAGTCTAGCTAATCGCAATTGTCAGGGACATTGTTCTGTAAGACGTATAAAGTATTGATTGTTTTAGTGACATGTTTATCTGGACATAATGGTATATGGTAATAGTTATGGTAAGCGTTTTGAACATTTGTGATGTGTTGTCTTTGAACACAAATGTCAGACACATTTGGTAAATACAATTTTAGGTGACGATTTAAGTTCAATTTCAATACTTCTCATCAAAAGATTAGACTCACTAGTGTACATATAGCCATTTACTTCAGGCGACTGTTTAAAACCCAATTTATACGATACTGTTCAAAAGTACTGCATAGACATGAACTGATGCATTGTATAGGAAAATGATTGTTGACATGAGTTCGATAAATGATGGAAATTTGTGAATTCTCAACAAAACGTTACACCAAAACGCATCGATTGTTGCACAATCTTTGCATATTTCCACATTTTCATCAGCAATTTGATGCACGATGCATCTTCAAGCCATTTCCATAAGGTTTGCAGTTGGTTTCCCCCACGTTTGTGGAGAAATCAAACGTTGATGTAATGTAATTAATTGCATATAACACATGTACTGAGTGTTTCCAGTGAATGTAAACCTTTGACGAGAAGTATTTTTCCGTCTGTTATACCATTGCTACTTTCCGGCATACACTGGGGCGAAACATCAACCATAAAGCCTTAAACTGGTAGTAATAAGTCTATATTCACATGTCCTATGTACTTAGATAAACTCTGTCTAAACTGGTCCATGTTTCAATAAACCCACTATGATTTAGTTTGACTTTTAGGAAAATACAAGGAATTATGTGATATTTGTTACGTACAAGTACTGCCTTTAATAACTTCCACATAAAATTTAGTTTCTGATGTTTTTCAAATCTGTTGTACTTACCGAATGTTCCAACCGTTGTCTTTCAGATGACTTAGATAGATATGTAACATGATTTCTTTCTGAAAAGAACAGTGAGTGGTGGTATCTCACTTACAGAGATACCGAAATCGATCTATTTTCGTAAAGCTTGGGGTTATTAAACATATAAGAAACTATGCTATGGCTTCAGATTTGCTATAATCATTGATATACTGCGCATGCAGAACAGTGAATCTGGATGTTAGGAAACATACAATCCATCTCATCACAGGATATACAAGGTATGATGATGTTTGTAATTCAGAAAATGAACTTTCAACCTCATTAATCCACATCACAGTTAGAGATTAGTGATGGCAATTGATTTTCATAAGGAACAAATATGTTGACTTAGGTAACATAGGTAAAAGAAGTACACGGTGCAGCGCAATTCTATGTTTGACTTTGCACCTAGCTGTGTACACCTTTCGTTGGAATCGACCATATATCCTTTAGTCAGACCCTTTCATTATAACATAGCTGAGTTGTGTCAGTCATACGGAGTATCTTGTTCTTACCTTTTGTGTTTCCAATGTAACCTGAATGAGACAATAAATCTGTAAACTGAATGCTATCCTTTGACATTTGTCCTTCCTTGTGACAATGGCTGCGTTGACATCTTTGGCGGAAACAGCCTTCAATCGTCTGCAATGCCGACTGTTTCAGGCATGGGTCATATATCTTACCAGATGTGTTAAAATACTGGTTATTGCCCCACCCAGTGTCTCAACCATACTAATGGTTACACCGCCTTTGCTCCAATGAAATTTCAAAGTTATTTTTTACGCCAACTTCAGAAATGGACTATAACAACGTCTGTATTACCGAGAACACGTCAGCAATGATCCCTTGGTCGCCACGTGTCGCCTATATAGTCTTATGCAATAGATGTCGGTAATTTAGATGTTCAATAGCAAATTTCAGCTTCAACTAGTGAACTGAAACACCCGCTGACTTTTAAAATTAAATCTTCAATTACGAATTCAAATACTATATATTACACGCCCTTTCTCCACTAGAATACAGATCGCCATTGACTGATGCTCAAGATGGTTGGCCTTTTCTTTTCCGTGTTGATGCTGCTGGGCTCTGCCCAAGGTGAGATGGCTGTTCGCGAATTTATCATGATACCATCCACAATCCAGTTCTCTGGTTTGTGTTAGTTGATGGTGCAGCATTCTGTCACATCGCTAGATCGTCACTTTGTAAAACTAAGGATCACACGATTCTTCATATAACTGCATGCCATGATAAGTACGACTTTAAAAACATATCATGAAGTAAGTACAGGAACTATGTTATTCATACGATCACACTATCTGTTTGTTAGTCGTCTTCTATTTTTTGCAGGAATAAACGTTTTCGTTTCAACGAATCAGGTCGCCACAGGAAGAACAACAGGTTCATCATCGTTTTTCACTTTCGGCGACCTGCAAGCGATGTCCAATTTGGCCGTTGATGGCAACACAAACGGCAACTTCGCTCAAGGCAGCTGCTTCTCCAGCAACATTGGCGACGACAACCCCGTTTGGTTTGTCGACCTTGGTGCAAATTTCAATATCTACAGCGTCAGGATCTTCAACAGAGCAGATTGCTGTGGTAGGTGTACAGTCATTTATTCACTATCAACAGTGTGTACTAGAAAAACGGACGACTCCAGGCGATCCTGCTCTCTGAATGAAGAGATTCCTCAAACATCTCTAATTCTGAGCATGTAATGTTCATGTGTAGTTTCAGTTTGGCACAATCACATTAGTTCCATAAGATGCACATGTGTAAATTCATCTCAGTATATCCAGTAAAGTAATTATTCATATTAAAGTGTAATGACAAACCATAACGTAATTATTTAAGTTGAGTTAAACTGGATCCGGGGACAATGAGTTTCGACTGAATCAAAATACTGATTTCTCTAAATTTGGTTGATTACCATTGCTAATGATATATGACATCTATAATGATATATGATATATGACATGAGTGTATATGCATCAACGTCACATTGCAGCTGAACGTCTCAACAACATCAGGGTGGACATTCTTCAGAACAACCCCTTGTCTGCTAACCCAGGCACTGCTGTAACTTGTGGCACCATCGGAAACCCCGGTGGTGTCGGGGCCGGAGGGTCTCGGGAAATTGTGTGTCCATTCCAAACCTACTACTACTATTACTACTACTACTACTATTACTACTACTATTTCTACACCGTCTTCCAAAACGGCCGCTACATCCGTATTACAAAAACAAGCACTGGTGATGCCGAAGGACTACTCACTCTCTGCGAGGTTCAAGTCAACGTTGCAACCAATGTCTACTATCCATACAACTCTGTTGGTGTAGCCAACGCAGGCGTAGCCAACGCTGGTGTTGCTGGTTCACCTTCAGGAAATGACGGATCTCTTCCTGACGGGGTCACAGTCACCGAGATCGAGCCTCAAGGAGACATGCACCGTGTCACTATTCCCGCCCCTGTATCAGCCCATCCAAATGGTCAGCAGGAACCGGAATCGCAACCACAACAACCGGAACTACAACAACCCGAACAAAAACTTCCGTCGCAAGGACAAGAGCAAAACATATAGAACATGTGATCAGGGGGAACGAGAAGTTCTTTCCCAAGAAGATGCAGTATCGTTTTGGTGTCATTTTCTGTCATTGACTATGCTCAGTGCTACTGTTTAATGCCTGCCAATAAATATTCTACCATTCTGAATCTTATTTGTATTCATTAACATGGTGTCAGCTGAGACCATCTCTTCTACTGATGCAATATGAATGAGAAGGATCAAGTGATTGTTTGAATAATTTGATACAAGTAACTCACAAGTCAATCACACAATCAGTGATTTATTACACATGAGGCCATAGGCCCATATACAAAAGAGTTACATGCGTATGCCAGTATAGAAACATGGATGAGATGAACGAAATGTAATTCAATTGACAAAACAAAGTTTGGCGAAATATCAAAGCATGGTGTATATATAAGGCAACATGAAACTGGGTAGTAGGATTTCTCCAAGATAAAAGCTTCTTAAAGTCCTGTTTGGATATAGAATTAGTTGTAGGTAAATATTTAATTCTGAGTTCATCATAGAATGGGCAAATATACATAAAATGATATTCGTCTTCGATTGCGTTATTGCATATTTTACAGCGCCTGTTTATTTTAGCGATGTTGTAGTGCCTACCTTTGTTGACCTCCAGATCGGAATCGAATGAGACAGTTTCTAAGGGGTTTAGCTTTAAGGTCGTGGAGCTACGTCTCTATTTCAAAGTCGGATTTGAAGGTGCGATATGTGTCGTATCTTGAACTTTCCTCCTGACCTGAATGCCAATCCTGCTTACACATGTCTACACTACGAGTTCGAAACGCCTTGAGAAATGAGTTACAATCGCCCACTGTTTGTGAAGTCCACACAAAGCCGAATGCGTAAGTGAATAATATTTTTTTTTATTGAAGAAGTCAAAGTGTTTTTGCCAATTTCGTTAAAGTGGTAAATCATGTTATACACTTTCTTTGGTAAGCGATGAGCAGGCATGTGAATGACTTTAAGCCAGTAGTGTAAGCATCGGGTGAGAGAATAAATGTATAGTTGATAGTGCCCACACTCTCCGTACACCATGCTGTTAGGAGTTGAACGTCCAGCATTTAAGAATTTCTTGCATGCAAACAGGTGCACCTTTTCCATAGAATGAAATCTTTGACATTACCAAATTTCAGAGCCGTAAACTAAAATAGGTAGTATCTGGGCGTCAAACAGTTTAAAGAATGTCTGGGGTGCTATAACATCAACTTTATTCAGGACTGATTGTAGCTGACAGAATGCTTTCTGCGCCCCGGTTGCTTGTTCTTGTACAGTTTTACTCATGCTCAAAGTCTGAGTAAACAAGACGCCTAGATACTTGTACTGTTTTACAACTTTGACTATGTCACCTTTGAATTTCCATCCATCTTTAGCTGGGACTTGACCATAAATATGACAATGTTTGTCTTGTCCAGATCAACATTAAGCTTCCATTCCTCTGAACATTTAGTTAGGATGTTCAGTACACATCCTTGGCGTAACCCATGTGGACAGTTGAAGAAGTCAGTTATGCCTTTGTCGCCACGAACACACGATTTTGAGATCTGGTACATAGATCTGAGGAATACATACATCTTCCCGTGTACAGTATTCTTCTGTAAGCAGACCCAGAGGTAATGTCTCTTCACAGAGTCAAACCGGAAGTCCACAAAAACAATATATAGTTTACGTTTCTTAAAGGAAAGATACTTTTCAACAAATGCAAACAACGTAAAAATATGGTCTGACGTCCAGTATTCTTTCCGAAACCCAGCTTGAGCTTCTGGTGATAATTCACATATAATTGCCCACTGTGTAAGTCTGTTATTAACAATACTGGTAAACAGTTTCCCCAGTATACTGATTAGCAAGATCCCTCTGTAATTATCCGGGTTGTCCACGCTTCCGTTCTTGAAAATAGGAACAATTATAGACTGCGACCAAACTTCAGGAAACACACCTGTTTGGAATAATATATTAAAACATTTGGTAAGGAAAGGCAGTGATTCTGGTATGGAACATTTAATCATCTAAGAGAGAATTCCATCCACGCCTGCCGATTTTCCTGTTTTCAAGTGTTGAATCGCGTCACAAATTTCGTTCTCTGTTACAGGGGATTCCAGTACCATGTCGTCCACATCCTCTAAGTAATCACCTGCTGTGTCATCCTCATCGGTACTAGGACATTCATAGAGACTTGGTGCGTTGTCTGAAGAGAATAATGCTTGAAAATGCCTCATCCATTGCGTTTCCGTTATATTATCCGTTGAATGTCGGGTAGTTAATGACAGGTTTTGCTCATTTGTACTCACATGATCGATTCATCTGATTGGTCCAAATTCAGATATAGTTCCATGTCGTTCAATGACATTAAGACATTAATTCAAACTAATATGCCACGACTCACAGAAAACAGCTACCTCTGCATTTCCACGCCAGAATCATGGATCACTCAAGAGAGCGAAACTCCCAATCCATATAATCACAGGATGTACAAGGTATGATGATGTTTGTAATTCAGAAAATGAACTTTCAACCTCATTAATCCACATCACAGTTAGAGATTAGTGATGGCAATTGATTTTCATAAGAAACAAATATGTTGACTTAGGTAACATAGGTAAAAGAAGTACACGGTGCAGCGCAATTCTATGTTTGACTTTGCACCTAGCTGTGTACACCTTTCTTTGGAATCGACCATATATCCTTTAGTCAGACCCTTTCATTATAACATAGCTGAGTTGTGTCAGTCATACGGAGTATCTTGTTCTTACCTTTTGTGTTTCCAATGTAACCTGAATGAGACAATAAATCTGTAAACTGAATGCTATCCTTTGACATTTGTCCTTCCTTGTGACAATGGCTGCGTTGACATCTTTGGCGGAAACAGCCTTCAATCGTCTGCAATGCCGACTGTTTCAGGCATGAGTCATATATCTTACCAGATGTGTTAAAATACTGGTTATTGCCCCACCCAGTGTCTCAACCATACTAATGGTTACACCGCCTTTGCTCCAATGAAATTTCAAAGTTATTTTTTACGCCAACTTCAGAAATGGACTATAACAACGTCTGTATTACCGAGAACACGTCAGCAATGATCCCTTGGTCGCCACGTGTCGCCTATATAGTCTTATGCAATAGATGTCGGTAATTTAGATGTTCAATAGCAAATTTCAGCTTCAACTAGTGAACTGAAACACCCGCTGACTTTTAAAATTAAATCTTCAATTACGAATTCAAATACTATATATTACACGCCCTTTCTCCACTAGAATACAGATCGCCATTGACTGATGCTCAAGATGGTTGGCCTTTTCTTTTCCGTGTTGATGCTGCTGGGCTCTGCCCAAGGTGAGATGGCTGTTCGCGAATTTATCATGATACCATCCACAATCCAGTTCTCTGGTTTGTGTTAGTTGATGGTGCAGCATTCTGTCACATCGCTAGATCGTCACTTTGTAAAACTAAGGATCACACGATTCTTCATATAACTGCATGCCATGATAAGTACGACTTTAAAAACATATCATGAAGTAAGTACAGGAACTATGTTATTCATACGATCACACTATCTGTTTGTTAGTCGTCTTCTATTTTTTGCAGGAATAAACGTTTTCGTTTCAACGAATCAGGTCGCCACAGGAAGAACAACAGGTTCATCATCGTTTTTCACGTTCGGCGACCTGCAAGCGATGTCCAATTTGGCCGTTGATGGCAACACAAACGGCAACTTCGCTCAAGGCAGCTGCTTCTCCAGCAACATTGGCGACGACAACCCCGTTTGGTTTGTCGACCTTGGTGCAAATTTCAATATCTACAGCGTCAGGATCTTCAACAGAGCAGATTGCTGTGGTAGGTGTACAGTCATTTATTCACTATCAACAGTGTGTACTAGAAAAACGGACGACTCCAGGCGATCCTGCTCTCTGAATGAAGAGATTCCTCAAACATCTCTAATTCTGAGCATGTAATGTTCATGTGTAGTTTCAGTTTGGCACAATCACATTAGTTCCATAAGATGCACATGTGTAAATTCATCTCAGTATATCCAGTAAAGTAATTATTCATATTAAAGTGTAATGACAAACCATAACGTAATTATTTAAGTTGAGTTAAACTGGATCCGGGGACAATGAGTTTCGACTGAATCAAAATACTGATTTCTCTAAATTTGGTTGATTACCATTGCTAATGATATATGACATCTATAATGATATATGATATATGACATGAGTGTATATGCATCAACGTCACATTGCAGCTGAACGTCTCAACAACATCAGGGTGGACATTCTTCAGAACAACCCCTTGTCTGCTAACCCAGGCACTGCTGTAACTTGTGGCACCATCGGAAACCCCGGTGGTGTCGGGGCCGGAGGGTCTCGGGAAATTGTGTGTCCATTCCAAACCTACTACTACTATTACTACTACTACTACTATTACTACTACTATTTCTACACCGTCTTCCAAAACGGCCGCTACATCCGTATTACAAAAACAAGCACTGGTGATGCCGAAGGACTACTCACTCTCTGCGAGGTTCAAGTCAACGTTGCAACCAATGTCTACTATCCATACAACTCTGTTGGTGTAGCCAACGCAGGCGTAGCCAACGCTGGTGTTGCTGGTTCACCTTCAGGAAATGACGGATCTCTTCCTGACGGGGTCACAGTCACCGAGATCGAGCCTCAAGGAGACATGCACCGTGTCACTATTCCCGCCCCTGTATCAGCCCATCCAAATGGTCAGCAGGAACCGGAATCGCAACCACAACAACCGGAACTACAACAACCCGAACAAAAACTTCCGTCGCAAGGACAAGAGCAAAACATATAGAACATGTGATCAGGGGGAACGAGAAGTTCTTTCCCAAGAAGATGCAGTATCGTTTTGGTGTCATTTTCTGTCATTGACTATGCTCAGTGCTACTGTTTAATGCCTGCCAATAAATATTCTACCATTCTGAATCTTATTTGTATTCATTAACATGGTGTCAGCTGAGACCATCTCTTCTACTGATGCAATATGAATGAGAAGGATCAAGTGATTGTTTGAATAATTTGATACAAGTAACTCACAAGTCAATCACACAATCAGTGATTTATTACACATGAGGCCATAGGCCCATATACAAAAGAGTTACATGCGTATGCCAGTATAGAAACATGGATGAGATGAACGAAATGTAATTCAATTGACAAAACAAAGTTTGGCGAAATATCAAAGCATGGTGTATATATAAGGCAACATGAAACTGGGTAGTAGGATTTCTCCAAGATAAAAGCTTCTTAAAGTCCTGTTTGGATATAGAATTAGTTGTAGGTAAATATTTAATTCTGAGTTCATCATAGAATGGGCAAATATACATAAAATGATATTCGTCTTCGATTGCGTTATTGCATATTTTACAGCGCCTGTTTATTTTAGCGATGTTGTAGTGCCTACCTTTGTTGACCTCCAGATCGGAATCGAATGAGACAGTTTCTAAGGGGTTTAGCTTTAAGGTCGTGGAGCTACGTCTCTATTTCAAAGTCGGATTTGAAGGTGCGATATGTGTCGTATCTTGAACTTTCCTCCTGACCTGAATGCCAATCCTGCTTACACATGTCTACACTACGAGTTCGAAACGCCTTGAGAAATGAGTTACAATCGCCCACTGTTTGTGAAGTCCACACAAAGCCGAATGCGTAAGTGAATAATATTTTTTTTTATTGAAGAAGTCAAAGTGTTTTTGCCAATTTCGTTAAAGTGGTAAATCATGTTATACACTTTCTTTGGTAAGCGATGAGCAGGCATGTGAATGACTTTAAGCCAGTAGTGTAAGCATCGGGTGAGAGAATAAATGTATAGTTGATAGTGCCCACACTCTCCGTACACCATGCTGTTAGGAGTTGAACGTCCAGCATTTAAGAATTTCTTGCATGCAAACAGGTGCACCTTTTCCATAGAATGAAATCTTTGACATTACCAAATTTCAGAGCCGTAAACTAAAATAGGTAGTATCTGGGCGTCAAACAGTTTAAAGAATATCTGGGGTGCTATAACATCAACTTTATTCAGGACTGATTGTAGCTGACAGAATGCTTTCTGCGCCCCGGTTGCTTGTTCTTGTACAGTTTTACTCATGCTCAAAGTCTGAGTAAACAAGACGCCTAGATACTTGTACTGTTTTACAACTTTGACTATGTCACCTTTGAATTTCCATCCATCTTTAGCTGGGACTTGACCATAAATATGACAATGTTTGTCTTGTCCAGATCAACATTAAGCTTCCATTCCTCTGAACATTTAGTTAGGATGTTCAGTACACATCCTTGGCGTAACCCATGTGGACAGTTGAAGAAGTCAGTTATGCCTTTGTCGCCACGAACACACGATTTTGAGATCTGGTACATAGATCTGAGGAATACATACATCTTCCCGTGTACAGTATTCTTCTGTAAGCAGACCCAGAGGTAATGCCTCTTCACAGAGTCAAACCGGAAGTCCACAAAAACAATATATAGTTTACGTTTCTTAAAGGAAAGATACTTTTCAACAAATGCAAACAACGTAAAAATATGGTCTGACGTCCAGTATTCTTTCCGAAACCCAGCTTGAGCTTCTGGTGATAATTCACATATAATTGCCCACTGTGTAAGTCTGTTATTAACAATACTGGTAAACAGTTTCCCCAGTATACTGATTAGCAAGATCCCTCTGTAATTATCCGGGTTGTCCACGCTTCCGTTCTTGAAAATAGGAACAATTATAGACTGCGACCAAACTTCAGGAAACACACCTGTTTGGAATAATATATTAAAACATTTGGTAAGGAAAGGCAGTGATTCTGGTATGGAACATTTAATCATCTAAGAGAGAATTCCATCCACGCCTGCCGATTTTCCTGTTTTCAAGTGTTGAATCGCGTCACAAATTTCGTTCTCTGTTACAGGGGATTCCAGTACCATGTCGTCCACATCCTCTAAGTAATCACCTGCTGTGTCATCCTCATCGGTACTAGGACATTCATAGAGACTTGGTGCGTTGTCTGAAGAGAATAATGCTTGAAAATGCCTCATCCATTGCGTTTCCGTTATATTATCCGTTGAATGTCGGGTAGTTAATGACAGGTTTTGCTCATTTGTACTCACATGATCGATTCATCTGATTGGTCCAAATTCAGATATAGTTCCATGTCGTTCAATGACATTAAGACATTAATTCAAACTAATATGCCACGACTCACAGAAAACAGCTACCTCTGCATTTCCACGCCAGAATCATGGATCACTCAAGAGAGCGAAACTCCCAATCCATATAATCACAGGATGTACAAGGTATGATGATGTTTGTAATTCAGAAAATGAACTTTCAACCTCATTAATCCACATCACAGTTAGAGATTAGTGATGGCAATTGATTTTCATAAGAAACAAATATGTTGACTTAGGTAACATAGGTAAAAGAAGTACACGGTGCAGCGCAATTCTATGTTTGACTTTGCACCTAGCTGTGTACACCTTTCTTTGGAATCGACCATATATCCTTTAGTCAGACCCTTTCATTATAACATAGCTGAGTTGTGTCAGTCATACGGAGTATCTTGTTCTTACCTTTTGTGTTTCCAATGTAACCTGAATGAGACAATAAATCTGTAAGCTGAATGCTATCCTTTGACATTTGTCCTTCCTTGTGACAATGGCTGCGTTGACATCTTTGGCGGAAACAGCCTTCAATCGTCTGCAATGCCGACTGTTTCAGGCATGAGTCATATATCTTACCAGATGTGTTAAAATACTGGTTATTGCCCCACCCAGTGTCTCAACCATACTAATGGTTACACCGCCTTTGCTCCAATGAAATTTCAAAGTTATTTTTTACGCCAACTTCAGAAATGGACTATAACAACGTCTGTATTACCGAGAACACGTCAGCAATGATCCCTTGGTCGCCACGTGTCGCCTATATAGTCTTATGCAATAGATGTCGGTAATTTAGATGTTCAATAGCAAATTTCAGCTTCAACTAGTGAACTGAAACACCCGCTGACTTTTAAAATTAAATCTTCAATTACGAATTCAAATACTATATATTACACGCCCTTTCTCCACTAGAATACAGATCGCCATTGACTGATGCTCAAGATGGTTGGCCTTTTCTTTTCCGTGTTGATGCTGCTGGGCTCTGCCCAAGGTGAGATGGCTGTTCGCGAATTTATCATGATACCATCCACAATCCAGTTCTCTGGTTTGTGTTAGTTGATGGTGCAGCATTCTGTCACATCGCTAGATCGTCACTTTGTAAAACTAAGGATCACACGATTCTTCATATAACTGCATGCCATGATAAGTACGACTTTAAAAACATATCATGAAGTAAGTACAGGAACTATGTTATTCATACGATCACACTATCTGTTTGTTAGTCGTCTTCTATTTTTTGCAGGAATAAACGTTTTCGTTTCAACGAATCAGGTCGCCACAGGAAGAACAACAGGTTCATCATCGTTTTTCACTTTCGGCGACCTGCAAGCGATGTCCAATTTGGCCGTTGATGGCAACACAAACGGCAACTTCGCTCAAGGCAGCTGCTTCTCCAGCAACATTGGCGACGACAACCCCGTTTGGTTTGTCGACCTTGGTGCAAATTTCAATATCTACAGCGTCAGGATCTTCAACAGAGCAGATTGCTGTGGTAGGTGTACAGTCATTTATTCACTATCAACAGTGTGTACTAGAAAAACGGACGACTCCAGGCGATCCTGCTCTCTGAATGAAGAGATTCCTCAAACATCTCTAATTCTGAGCATGTAATGTTCATGTGTAGTTTCAGTTTGGCACAATCACATTAATTCCATAAGATGCACATGTGTAAATTCATCTCAGTATATCCAGTAAAGTAATTATTCATATTAAAGTGTAATGACAAACCATAACGTAATTATTTAAGTTGAGTTAAACTGGATCCGGGGACAATGAGTTTCGACTGAATCAAAATACTGATTTCTCTAAATTTGGTTGATTACCATTGCTAATGATATATGACATCTATAATGATATATGATATATGACATGAGTGTATATGCATCAACGTCACATTGCAGCTGAACGTCTCAACAACATCAGGGTGGACATTCTTCAGAACAACCCCTTGTCTGCTAACCCAGGCACTGCTGTAACTTGTGGCACCATCGGAAACCCCGGTGGTGTCGGGGCCGGAGGGTCTCGGGAAATTGTGTGTCCATTCCAAACCTACTACTACTATTACTACTACTACTACTATTACTACTACTATTTCTACACCGTCTTCCAAAACGGCCGCTACATCCGTATTACAAAAACAAGCACTGGTGATGCCGATGGACTACTCACTCTCTGCGAGGTTCAAGTCAACGTTGCAACCAATGTCTACTATCCATACAACTCTGTTGGTGTAGCCAACGCAGGCGTAGCCAACGCTGGTGTTGCTGGTTCACCTTCAGGAAATGACGGATCTCTTCCTGACGGGGTCACAGTCACCGAGATCGAGCCTCAAGGAGACATGCACCGTGTCACTATTCCCGCCCCTGTATCAGCCCATCCAAATGGTCAGCAGGAACCGGAATCGCAACCACAACAACCGGAACTACAACAACCCGAACAAAAACTTCCGTCGCAAGGACAAGAGCAAAAAATATAGAACATGTGATCAGGGGGAACGAGAAGTTCTTTCCCAAGAAGATGCAGTATCGTTTTGGTGTCATTTTCTGTCATTGACTATGCTCAGTGCTACTGTTTAATGCCTGCCAATAAATATTCTACCATTCTGAATCTTATTTGTATTCATTAACATGGTGTCAGCTGAGACCATCTCTTCTACTGATGCAATATGAATGAGAAGGATCAAGTGATTGTTTGAATAATTTGATACAAGTAACTCACAAGTCAATCACACAATCAGTGATTTATTACACATGAGGCCATAGGCCCATATACAAAAGAGTTACATGCGTATGCCAGTATAGAAACATGGATGAGTTGAACGAAATGTAATTCAATTGACAAAACAAAGTTTGGCGAAATATCAAAGCATGGTGTATATATAAGGCAACATGAAACTGGGTAGTAGGATTTCTCCAAGATAAAAGCTTCTTAAAGTCCTGTTTGGATATAGAATTAGTTGTAGGTAAATATTTAATTCTGAGTTCATCATAGAATGGGCAAATATACATAAAATGATATTCGTCTTCGATTGCGTTATTGCATATTTTACAGCGCCTGTTTATTTTAGCGATGTTGTAGTGCCTACCTTTGTTGACCTCCAGATCGGAATCGAATGAGACAGTTTCTAAGGGGTTTAGCTTTAAGGTCGTGGAGCTACGTCTCTATTTCAAAGTCGGATTTGAAGGTGCGATATGTGTCGTATCTTGAACTTTCCTCCTGACCTGAATGCCAATCCTGCTTACACATGTCTACACTACGAGTTCGAAACGCCTTGAGAAATGAGTTACAATCGCCCACTGTTTGTGAAGTCCACACAAAGCCGAATGCGTAAGTGAATAATATTTTTTTTTATTGAAGAAGTCAAAGTGTTTTTGCCAATTTCGTTAAAGTGGTAAATCATGTTATACACTTTCTTTGGTAAGCGATGAGCAGGCATGTGAATGACTTTAAGCCAGTAGTGTAAGCATCGGGTGAGAGAATAAATGTATAGTTGATAGTGCCCACACTCTCCGTACACCATGCTGTTAGGAGTTGAACGTCCAGCATTTAAGAATTTCTTGCATGCAAACAGGTGCACCTTTTCCATAGAATGAAATCTTTGACATTACCAAATTTCAGAGCCGTAAACTAAAATAGGTAGTATCTGGGCGTCAAACAGTTTAAAGAATATCTGGGGTGCTATAACATCAACTTTATTCAGGACTGATTGTAGCTGACAGAATGCTTTCTGCGCCCCGGTTGCTTGTTCTTGTACAGTTTTACTCATGCTCAAAGTCTGAGTAAACAAGACGCCTAGATACTTGTACTGTTTTACAACTTTGACTATGTCACCTTTGAATTTCCATCCATCTTTAGCTGGGACTTGACCATAAATATGACAATGTTTGTCTTGTCCAGATCAACATTAAGCTTCCATTCCTCTGAACATTTAGTTAGGATGTTCAGTACACATCCTTGGCGTAACCCATGTGGACAGTTGAAGAAGTCAGTTATGCCTTTGTCGCCACGAACACACGATTTTAAGATCTGGTACATAGATCCGAGGAATACATACATCTTCCCGTGTAGAGTATTCTTCTGTAAGCAGACCCAGAGGTAATGCCTCTTCACAGAGTCAAACCGGAAGTCCACAAAAACAATATATAGTTTACGTTTCTTAAAGGAAAGATACTTTTCAACAACTGCAAACAACGTAAAAATATGGTCTGACGTCCAGTATTCTTTCCGAAACCCAGCTTGAGCTTCTGGTGATAATTCACATATAATTGCCCACTGTGTAAGTCTGTTATTAACAATACTGGTAAACAGTTTCCCCAGTATACTGATTAGCAAGATCCCTCTGTAATTATCCGGGTTGTCCACGCTTCCGTTCTTGAAAATAGGAACAATTATAGACTGCGACCAAACTTCAGGAAACACACCTGTTTGGAATAATATATTAAAACATTTGGTAAGGAAAGGCAGTGATTCTGGTATGGAACATTTAATCATCTAAGAGAGAATTCCATCCACGCCTGCCGATTTTCCTGTTTTCAAGTGTTGAATCGCGTCACAAATTTCGTTCTCTGTTACAGGGGATTCCAATACCATGTCGTCCACATCCTCTAAGTAATCACCTGCTGTGTCATCCTCATCGGTACTAGGACATTCATAGAGACTTGGTGCGTTGTCTGAAGAGAATAATGCTTGAAAATGACTCCGTTATATTATCCGTTGAATGTCTGTTTCTTTGCCGTGCACATATTTGTATTCATTAACATGGTGTCAGCTGAGGCCATCTCTTCTACTGATGCAATATGAATGAGAAGGATCAAATGACTGGTTGAATAACTTAATACAAGTAAATCACAAGTTATGCCAAAGACGTGAGTTCGATGTCAACAATGGGCCAAATGTTCACTCACCTTCTGAATCGTCCATATTGCACGGGACATGTTGGGTAGGTAATTACAGGTTTTGCTCATTTGTACTCACATTTGTCCAAATTCAGATATCGTTCCATGTCGGTGAATGACATTAAGACAGCTTTATGGATACAAAACACTAGCACATATGTTTCTTTGCTAGGAACTGTGACCAACGTTCAGTATATTGTTAATAGCTTGAGCCACCAGGATGAAAACACAAATCCCCTCTAAATTGTCGAAATGCAGATGTTTTCAGATTACATGTAACTTTACATTTCTTCACCTCCTCAAAGATAGATTTCACCTCGAAAAATATTATAAGCCCCCGTCGAGGCCTACGGAGCGAAAGATAGATTACTTCCCTACAAAATGAGGGAATTGGTCCCTAGAATTGGTCACAATCGGATCATTATTTCAAAGTTATATGCCACATACACGGATGTGGTGTGATAACCTAAACAATCCCTGCAGATTACCACTCTAATAGTCAATTAAAATACTGTTTAGGTTTGACAGCCATTTCACAAGCATACCAGTGAAAGTGTACAGAAATTCTTTGTGCTCTCTTAGGTGCTCACTGTCTCATGATTGAATGTGGTTGTAAATTGGTACTACCAAGAGATCAGCGATTATGGCCCCTTTGTGTTATTCCCGTGATAGAAGCCGAGTTCCTCTTCACCCTAGAATGTGCATTTTACGGTGATCTCAGAGAAAAACGTATTCCAAAATATTTCTATCTGTAATTATGTTTAAGCGGCTGCTGCAGTGTCAGAATGATATCACAACTAATCTTGGAAAGTGTACATTTCTTGCATTTGAATTGCGAAATAAGTTTCTATCACCATGATTATTTTGCATGTTTAAGTTTGCCCTTGACTGCCATTGTCTCTATTGTCAACTGCAATCTGTATATATGATTTTACAGGCGCTTCATGTCTCTCTGTAATACGCTGATATGTAGTATTCTGTGTTGTATTCTGTGCGTTGCATATAAATTTAAATTGTGAAAGTTCTTATCATCGTGACTTCGCATGCTGATGTTTGCCAATGTCAGCCATCGCCTTTCCTGTTAACTGCCATCTGTATTTCTGCCTTTACAGGCGCTCCATGTACCTCTGTAATACTTGGCCATGTTGTTCTCTGTGTAACGGGCCTTGCACTTATATTGCCAAATACATTTTTAGCACTATGATTACATGTTGAAGTGTGCCGTCGATAGCTATTGCCTCTATTGCCTCTAACTACCATGTGTAGGCCTGATTGTATAGGCGCTTCCTGTGTCCTTGTAATACTCCGGTATTGTACTCTAAATGGCCTGTTGCATCATTTACCATATAAAGTCAATCA
The DNA here is from genome assembly GCF_037392515.1 of Haliotis asinina. Taxonomy (NCBI): domain Eukaryota; kingdom Metazoa; phylum Mollusca; class Gastropoda; order Lepetellida; family Haliotidae; genus Haliotis; species Haliotis asinina. Next base: position 37,788,603 of record NC_090281.1, on the reverse strand, counting down.
ATCAGTCACTGTTGACCAACGAAACAATACAAGAGTTTAGCCCAGATCCTCATTCCTCCTACTCCTTGTAACATGATGGGCAGAACTTTTGCCCACCACAGAAAAACACATACCTACTACCACAATTCAGTTATTAAAATCGTCTTACAGCCGAAGTACAACCAAAGTTCAACTTATTTTAAGGTTGAATCAACAAATGAGTTTAAACTCGCCTTTGACCAATGAGGATAAACCGAGGAGAGACCTGGCTACTGTCAGGCTGGTAAGGCTCATCATCACCTCGGGGCCCTTGCCCCGTCTACTCACAACCCAGACAGTGAACGGGACAACTCCCAGGAAACGAATCAACCAGGAACCTGCCGGAGATTATGAAGTGCCAGAAACAACTCTCCCTCCCGCGCGTCGCGTTTTGTTAAAATATTGACCACAGTATGTATTATAAGATATTAACTAAAACGCGACGCGCGACAACGCGACAACTCGACATTTCGTCGCATTGTCGCGTTGTCGCATTGTCGCGTTTTAGTCAATATGTTTTAATCAAGACTGTGATCAATCTTTTAACAAAGCGCGACGCGCGACAATGCGACAACGCGACATTTCGTCAAAAGCATGATTATTTTTATATACTTTTTAAGAGCTGAGATACCCGTGATTCGAACTCAGAACAATGATAAATGAACATCCATGTTGCCGTGTAGTGTGTGGGTTAAGGGTGCGTGGTTAATGGAATGGCGTATTCAAACTGTCCATTTTGCTGAAGAATATTATGATTCAGTAGGTGCATGTTTGAAACGAGTACATAACTACATAAGTATCGCTTGATCAAGTATCCATATGAGAAAAGTATGAGATATATTGTGAATTATCTCATGTGCAGGGTTAATAAGACAGGATTCAAACAGAACTAAAAACAGACATGACAACACATTATTGTATTGAAATACCTTGCTAATTTGCGAAGCTTCCCAAACCTTGAGAGAGTGCAGCGGTGGAGGAGTGAGGAGTGGTGTGGAGCGAAGTGGAGAGGAGTGGGCTAGGGTGGAGTGGAGTAGAACGGAGCGCCGGAGGAGTGAAGGAGGAGGAGGGGAGAGGTGTGGTGTGGTGTGGTGTGGTGTGGTGTGGTGTGGTGTGGAATGGAGTGGAGCGTCGCAGAGTAGGAGGAGGGCGTGAAGGGAGAGTTGTTTCTGGCACTTCAAGGGTACGCAACACTACCAAGCTATTTCATCGTTTCTAATAAACCATCCCTCCAAAAGAAACGCATAGGCGATTTGTATTTTTACAACTCTTCTGTTGCCAGGCGTCTGAATGTTAGTCTGAGCAAGATATAATGACTTACAGCTCGTTGCAGCCAGACAGATGTAAGAAATCACCGCCCCTTTTCAGGCAGGCCTAGAGTTACCACTGCAGCTCAAATAGGTACATGCGGGTACTACAGTTGCGTGATGGTACTCCCACGGGTGAGAGCACAACAGCCAGGGCACCTGGGCTTCAGAGGATGTCAGGTCAAACTGTACGGAACAGGCTGAAAGAGATTCGTTTGAGAACCAGAAAACCCGACGTCAGGGTCGTGCTACGTTGTCATCAACGTCTTCGCTGTCTAGAAGTATATTATTTGTTTTATAGACATTACTTTCTTCTAAAGCACATGCACTCATTACTGATGTAAAATTCATGCACTAAAGTCTATTTATGGACGAGTTATACACGTTTGAAACTTCTCTCAACAGATTTCTCGTCTATGCGTTTATTTCTTGGGATAGTATATCACCATGATAACTGTCCATTTGTATGGCGTTTTCCCATTATCACGTTCAAAGTCGACTATGATATCTCATTCTACTGGGTATCCATCCACTGCTGGCTGAACAGAGACAGATCTCGAACAAATTCATCAGCGTCGGACATGACTGTACCACGAAACTGCGTCAGGAGCCACATTATGGAACATAGTGACCCATTCGAGGACATGACCTGATGTTTCTGCCGATGTGGCTTGAATTTTAACAATATTTCAGTTTCTCACAACCTGTCATCTGGATATCGGCGAAATGTTCAAAGTGATTAATGTGTATGGTGCTGGGATTCGAACTTATGATAATAGCTATCTGGTGTGACAAAGAGACATTAATCTGCACAGCAAATTGCCCCGCCTTGAATGACAAGGCAAACGTGTGCCCTGATTACAATCAAAAGTTGCGCAAATATTTGTCTTGCTGCTAAAACACACTTCATTCACTAAATACATTTATATATAAAATAATTTTCAAACCAACAATGAAGATTTCCATTAAGTTCAAGAAAAGCAGTCCAACTGCCATTTCAAGCACTACTTCATTTTAAAAACCATTGGAAGTAGCAAAAGGACCATTAAAGTGTGAAATAGAGTTTAACTTTTCCTGCGCATGCGTACTATAATTTACTTTCTACGCATGCGCATCGGTAATCGAAAAGGGCGACAAAGAGACAATGCGACAATGCGACATTTCAGTATTTTGACCTTGAAAAGTGTCGCTATGTCGCGTGTCGCACTTTGTGGGAACAGAGAAAATGTTATTCGAAACGCAACACGCGACATCGCGACAATGCGACAAACAGGCGAAATGTCGCGTTGTCGCATTGTCGCGCTTTGGTTAATTTTTGCCTCATTTTGCTTTTTTTTTTGTGAGGGCGACAACGCGACAATGCGACAACGCGACAATGTCCCTTCTCGGATTCCATACAAAAGGGACAGAAAATTCAATGATATAAATAAATGCATTGGTTTTATCTAAAAGAACAACGTCAGGTTTGTCTGGGACTGTATATTGGCCTATTCCAGAGAAAACATCACTTTCCATGACTCCCTGGGCATATTCAGAGTCATACCATGGATGGACCTCTGAGTCAGAGCCACAGGCATGTCAGCAATGCCATCATGTCATTTAAGATATACTGTTTGTACCAAGAAACCGAGGAAAGACATCCACTGACAAGGATGGGTGTGAGTGGGAAGTGACTGCTCCTGAGCAGCGAAAAGGAGGCTCTTAGTTTCACATTTAAGACCAGCCGACTTCATCCAAGAGAAAGAGTCGGTTGGATTTCTATTCTGTTACCCACACTGCATGTACACACGATGCAATGGCTTCTCACGAAGCTTCTCCACAAATGACCGACTCTGGGCAGACTTTGTGAAGGGCTTCACCTTGTTTACTCCCATCGCTGTACCGTCCAGCAATACATTGCTATCAACATACTCAACCTCAAGTTTGTTTTTTTTTATTCTGTCCAACAACCTTGACACTCTTAAAATACCATTGTAATTCCTTGCTCCTATCGTGTGTCTTGACATGCATCACAAGAGAGTCAACCGATAAATAAATATGTGCAAAAGTACGCAATAAAATTCAATCTTGAAGAGCCTCCACATAAACCAAACCCCGACCTCCCGAAGTGACTGGCATATACATGTATAAACGATTGAGAGAGGAACGTGGATGGTGGGCTCTGTTATCAGACATGATCATTCTGGTCAGATGGTAAAGAATCTGGATATCTTGTCATGTCCAATCAACAACTCCAAAGGAAAAGGAGAGGACAGGCACAGTAAAAGTTCTGGTGATGTTGACCTTGTTTCGAGCATTTGTCTTTGAGCTCCAGATTTTCTTCAAGCGAGAATTATACCTGGCCCAAAGTTTATCTTGAATCTGGCCATTCTGGAGCTTGTCCCTACCTGGCATTCCAAGATAGGCGTAGACCTGATCTTCCACAAGATGCACAGACACGTCAAATTAGTTCATGTAACGAACAGTTTTAGAGAAATAGTTTCATTAAATGCATCATTTTTATTTGGGGGAAAAGGCACGTTTAGGTAAATCACAAATGTTCTCATTAATAGAACTGAACAAAATGTAAACCGGACTTTCAGAAAGATCTGCAATTGCTGAAGAAGAAGAGTTGATATAATTATAGGATATTTCTATAGCGCACATATCCACAAAACTGGTGCTTGCTCAAGGAACTGGTATTTGTTTCCCTCCTGAATGGATGTCAATTTAAACTAGTATTATCAATCTCAACTCCCCTAGGAGTATGTAACTCTTGCAGCCACTAGACGCATCAAGTTTATTGTGGCTTATTCATCCTAACAAGGTACCAGTTCAAAGCTAGGTAGACTGGGACACACAGTACTTTGTCCTAGTTCATTGCACTTTGCTGTACCCGCAACTAGGTGTTTGCACGTATTCATGTGGCCAACCTCTGATCATTAACCGACCGATTCGTGGGTTGTTTTAAGTGCACTGGGTTGGGTACTGTACACTAGGAGTAGTGACAATACTGAAAGTGTCGCACACAGTGAGATCGATCCAGACACCTCAACCTCGCCGGATCATTAGCCTGGCAAATTAGCTAGCTCGGCCACCGTGCCCCAATCCCGCAACTAAAGCAATCAAGTCCCTACTGACTTTCTTAATTAAACAGGAAAGACAAAACGATTAACTTTGCGCTCTGTCTGCCCTCATGACGACGTTAAGCTAGCAAGGTCACCATCAGCATAAGAACCGATAACATCGTGTTTCACCCTTGAAAACAGGATGTTGTGACACTGTTGCACTTGGTCCGCTTAATAAAATGATGAAAGTAGCAACTGATTTGTTGCATTTCTTGCACACAGACCTCGACCAGGTGCTCTGTCTTTATCAGTTGATGTGGCTAAACATGTGCCCCGGCCTTCCAGATTCCAGGATCTGAGCGATATATGGTGAGTCTCGGCCAGAAAATCCAATGAACAACGGCATGAACATTGATCTACGCAAATTGGGATACGATGACATCCTAACCAAGTCAGTGACCTTGACCTCTGATCCCGTTATCTTACGACCAACATGGGTTGCGGAAGACCGATTCTAACCTGGATCTTCATGGGTACTGCATAAGTGGCCAACGTCTTGCCAGGGGAAAGGAGGAGATTTCTTCAGTCAGGGTCAAGGAGGGGTAGTGCACTGATGATAGCACACCTGCCTCCTAGCCAACACAAACAGCACCCCTCCCCACTCCCAGACCCAACACACACGCATACAGGGACATCTCAAGTCTTGTGACAGGACTATCAGTGTTATCATTTTGTCTACAGAACAGGTCACCGCCACCCTATTAGGTTGTATGCTCGGAGCAATCAAATTAAATGAAATATTCATATGTGATTGGGCGTTGTGAATTTATTTGTTCTCTGTTTTGAAGAGTGTATTAGATGTAATGCTCAAAGTGACGTGAAACATACTTAGAATAACAGATATCCACAATCGCTGTTGTTCCTTAGTCAGATTCGCTTTTGACCATCTGGCAAATCTTTCAAAGGACGGCTCTTTCCTTACTGCCCAGCTGCTGGGTAGCAAAGAAAGAGAACACCCTGGTATGCTACATGCAGATAATTATATATATTTCCATTTAAAATACCAATCGTTAATAATGCCCAATATCCAAACTGTTACAACCAAATTATCTTGTTAGAACCTTTCCCATATCCGTTGAATTGAAACTTGTGCAATACACGGGTAGCATTACACTCCCAGTGAATCAGTCAAAACGTTTACTTAATGCTTGTTTACCTTGCATTTTTTATAATGTTAAATTTAATGTGATGTGCGAGTTTTAATTCTCTCTCTCTGTAATAGTCTAGCTATCTAGCTATTTCAATGTCCTTCGTCGATAGGTTTTCATAACTTACTTGCATTTATAATAAATGTATACTTATTTTAAATTACGATGTGCCTGAAATATTGCCGATGTGACTATTAATTTAAGCTCACTCACTCCTCTGGTTCTGAGTGGAAATTTCATTCAGTGTGAGAAACTAAGCTGTAGTCGTTTTTCACATGGGTTTGTGACAAACGGGTCTGTGAGTGAGTGAGGGTGGTTTTAACCGTTTTGGCAGTATGCAGATATTGTGCACCTGTGTCTTCGCAGTGAGAAAGGAAAGTCATTAATAAGTTACGGTAACTAATTTGCCGTTACAAAAGGTTTAACAAATCCCCTCAGAACCAGCACAATATAAACACTGACAAGTTTAAAATATTCAGTATTATTTTATTGACCAAAGAGTAAAATACAATGATTCACAATAGAGGTTTCCAGTACAATGCAACTGAGTCAAATCTAAAGTAATCACAAATATAATATCAACCAAAGCCTTGGTGTTCAGTTCTGAGAAACAGTTCTACTAAATCTTCCACAGCGATCTTGATTGTAAGTCGATGTTGATAATCAGACGAAGAGATATGGGATGGCCTAAAAGTCGGGCCAGGAAAAGTCGGGCCGGGTCGGACCACCGGGTACTACTAAATATGGATTGCAGAATGTTTGGGTAGCTAGAATTCCAAGTATGGATTGGTTGAAAATGTATAGTTAAAACCAACACTGATAACATACCGAGAGTCCCAGAGAAAAGACATTGTCTTGCTCTTATGTGTTGTCCTTGATATGTCTGTGTGAGAAGGTTACCGTGAGGAGTGCCATCCTGAGGTCCTGGGAAGGAAGTGACACTGTTTTTACTGCTTTTCTTTCCTTAATTAAAACAGTTGGGGTTTCCTAATTAACTTTTATTGTCTCATACTGAATCAGCAGAGGATGTTTATGTTAAAGAGGAGCGAGCATTGGCGAGAGCCAGTGGGCAACTATGACATGATTATAAATATGTGTTAGACGTATATTAAATCACAACATTTTGTAATATATTATAAAGGATAAAAAAGGAAAAATGCATTCGCACGCGCAAACATCGTATGTATTGCCACTGTATTATAAAAAGCATAAATCCAGCAAAAATCCAATAGCCTGCGAGTATGCAAATACTTAAATTTACTAGTACACAGGACAGACAAAATGCAATAATATCTACCTAAATAACACTTAGCAGAGCATGTGCAAACACGTTTCCTCAAAGCGCAGGACTCTTTTCTGTATAGTCTCAACATGCACAATGTATCACAAGCGTTCGGTTCGGCTTTGCACGTTCCGTCAGAAGCATCTTTCATCTGTCAAATGTATCTTGAAGTGTATTTAAATCATATCATATCTACCTAAACATCACATTGTAGTGTTACAAAATGCAACATGTAAAGATAACCGGTCCCTTAAAGTAAATGACCTGTCTTTCCAACATAGCCTCGACCAAAAGTGTTAAGTCTCTGTTCGTCCAGACTTGGCCCGACCTTTCAAAAACACCTCACACCTCACGCCTCACGTATCTTAAATTCTATTTAAATCCATAGTTTAGTATCATATCTACCTAAATACGGCTTTACAGAGCTTCAAATCGGTGTATTTGAAACAAACACGTTGCTCAAAGTGAACCCTATTTTCTTTACATTCTCAATAAACACAGTATCACATGTTTTCGGTCCGACCTCTCAAAAGCAGCTTAAACTTAACCCATGTATCTTGAATAGTAATTAAATCCATAGATTAGATCTACATGTACATGTACATCTACATCTAAATATCACTTTCCCATGTTACAAAATGCAACACGTTGCTTAAAGTGAACCCTATTTTCTATACATTTGCAACAAAGGCACAGTTTCATAAGCTTTCGGTCCGGCTTGTCCCGAGCTCCCCAAAGCGGCTTAAACCTGACACATGTATCCAGACATATTATGTAGAAATCCATCGATTGGTATTACATCTACCTAAAGATTTCTTTGTGATGCAATGAAATGCAGCATGTAAAGATAAACATATTTTGGTAGATAGAATAGTCATCAGTGATTGTAAACACAAAACAGTACACGTGTGATAGGTTTAAGCTGTTTTTGAGAAGTCGGGCCAAGTCGGCCGAACAGAGACTTCGGATTGAGGCTATGTTGAGAATGAAGTGAAAACAGGGCTTCACTTCAAGGGGCCAGTTTTCTTTACATGTTGCCCTTGAGAACATTATGAAGTAGTATTTAGGTGAATATGATGCCAATCTATGGATTTAATTACAATTGAAGATGCATGTTCTAGGTTTAAGCTGGTTTTGAGAACTCGGACCGAACTATTGTGGTTGAGATAATGTTTAGAGTTTGGGGAAGAGCTCATATCATGCATGCTTTAAATACTATGAATAGTGAATTGGATGTAGACGTAGGAAACATTTTCGTGCAGATGGAAGCCTGTAATGAAGTCAAATATTTATGCATTTTAATTCATGTTTCGTTTATCGATTCTACTTTCAGACGTAACCTCGGTCAGCCAGCTCGCATGAGTCTTCATGGGTTTTAGCCTATTTTTTCGTAGTAAACTATATATGGTACGGTATGGCAAATTCAGAAAACATGTATTTACAAAGCCCAACATTTCTATATGCTTTCTTTATGGATAACAACTTCTTCTAGTGTATATGATTTTGTTTGACAACGGCATATGAATCCATTCAAGTACAGTGAAAGAAGTTGTTACCCATGAAGAATCTTACATACTTCTAAATGCCCATCAAACAGATCATCTTCTTGTACATACAATGGACCTTCTGCGTATCAGCAAATGAACCAGACAATCGGAATCCGTCGTTACACTTGAGTGCACGCCCACTCGCTTTGACTGGTTTCGGTCTCCCGAGGGCTTCATTTCGAGGAAAGCAAGCCCAAGTACAAAATATTGCACTTTTCAATCTCGATTGTACGCTTATAATTTTGTTTATGTCTTTTTTTTTACAAGCAGCAATGTATATTATGTCATGAATAAGTGATAATTGTGTTCTAATTATAGTTGATTTATTGGTTGCATGTGACCTTTAAAGGCTGAAACATTATTACCGTACGCATGATACGAAATGTGACCCATACTAATTATCACTTCAACTCTAAACATTGTGACCCAGCAATAACTATCAGTTAATCAATACCAATACAAATTACAGAAAGTACACTCTCGAAACATCATAGTGAGTGAGTGAGTGAGTTAATATTTAACGTCACATCGGCAATATTGCAGCCATATCGTGACGAGAACAATTATAATTACATTGCATACCACAATTTTCAGAAATTAAAACCCTGTTGACAAAGAACAGTAAAACAACTAATATATCACAATTAGAATTAAAACTGTAGTGGAAAGTTAAATCTTATATCATTATTTGGACAATACAATATGAAAAGAGGCTATAGATTGCCAACAGCTGAAGGTAGATCACCATTACTAGGGACCATGGGGACTTACAGTACATTTGCTTCCTGCATGGACCTTAGCTGGATTTACACCATCCCTTCAGATGTTAGCAATTTAGACATATTTAGCCCAAAAATTAACAATGCACATATAATACGATTAAAAACAGTGGAACGTTTAAATGTACTTGAAATGTTTCGGGACTTACGTACCCTCTCAGGAGGACAATAATTTTACGGTACTTCAACCTCCCTCTAGGACACATCCACTAACAATCTTAGTTACTAATTCAAACTTCCAATCATAAAATATACATCTATTTACAAATCAGTTAATAAATCTAATTCTTTTAAGAATGCAATAATTAAATGAGGACTGTTATCGTTAAAAGGATCGTTCAGAGATTTTGATTTACAATATTTATCCCTTGTGATGGAATATTCAACACAGTCAAGCAAGACATGCTTGACTGAGATTCTTTCATCATAAGGGATACAAAACGGAGGATCGTCACCCTTCAATAGGTTTTCATGGGTATATCTCGTATGACCAATGCGACATCGTCGTATGATGACCTCTTCAAATCTGGACTGACAACCCAAGTAGGTATAACCAATGGAAGGTTAAATTGCATGTAATTTATTTACACCTACCTGGCTATCCCACTTCTTTTGCGTTAGATCACGGATATAAGATCTAATAGTAGCTTTAAGATCAGTGTATGGAATAAGAACTGGTGTCACAGATTTGTTGAGTGCTGCCTTGGCAGCAAGATCAGCCATTGTGTTCCCAGAATTGCCAACGTGGCTGGGTAACCAACAAAAGATGATGTCGCATTGGCCAGTAGCAAGAACATTATAAAACTCAATAATTTCTGTTAAAAGTGGATGGTTATAAGATATGTTTTTGAGAGTCTGAAAAGATTATATATTGTTTATACTTAGGATGTCTCTTAATATATTTAAGAGCTGTTAGTATTGCGTTTGCTTCAGCTGTAAAAATAGAGCTATTATCCGATAATCGAGAAGATATTGTCCTGTATCCAACGACAGTGGCACAGGCCACTGCGCCACTATCCTTGGATCCATCTGTAAATAAGGATTTGTAATTGCTATATTTGCTTCTTAATTGATTGTATTCTTGTTTACATTGTAGTTCGTTAGTTTCTGATTTTTTAAACTGTGTCAGTATTAGGTCAACTTCCGGCCTCACCAATTGCCAAGGAGGAGAAGAAAGAAGCCGTGAGGGAGCTCTGTGTCCCAGCTCAATGCCGGCAGCAGCAATAAATGGCTTAATTCTGATTCCAAGAGGCGGAACAACAGAAGATCTTTTGATGTACAAATCATCATAAAGAGGATTAAAACCACAGTCAAATGCAGGATTAGACTTATTAGAATATAATTTTGTAATATATTGTAAGGATAATTTTTTTCGGCGTTGGCGAAAAGAAGGCTCATCCACCTCAATGTAAAGATTGTTAGCAGGAGAAGTTCTGAAGGACATCATAGTGATGTAGTATCATACAGATGGGTGCTTATATATGAGCAGCCAGTTCTTCATTTGAAAGAAAGCTAAAGACCTTCTATGCCACTGGTTCAGTCATGTTTCAGGTGCATGAGTTACAACAAAGCTGTCGACGGTTTGATCCCCGGTCGCTTCACCCAGAAATAAAGGACGGCACAAGAAACGGGTTCACACTTTGTACCCATGTATGGAACCGGTTCCGGGTCTTCACGAGCGAATGCGAACTCTTTAACCACTCTTCTACCCTCCGCCCATATGTAAGGCAGAGAAACGTTCAACTCTGGACCACACGTCACATCATTTCCGAGGTCTAAGCAGTCGGAAAATCAAAAATCAAATCAAGTTAATCAAAAATAATGTGTGTGAAAATAAAAAGGGAAAACACTAAGGTGGAAAGTATAAATGTATTGTTATTCAAATAAGATATGTCTTTTAAATAACAATGTAGATTAATTTCATGTAATCTCAGCAACGTTTCTACTGCAGTTTTATTAGTATAAAATATAAATATAATAAAATTAGGCATAAACAATTAGGGTGAGTTAGTTTAGTTTTATGCTATATGACGGTGGGGTGTTATTAATGGAGTCTCGACCAAACAATCTAGTGATCGTAAATCATTAGCAGTGGGTTTATCAGTCAATTTTGTGTTCCCCTTCTTACAACCACAACCATTCCTGGTCTTCATATCAGAACTTTACGTTATACATGTATTCCGTCCGATAGTTTTATAGAGTTGTGCGTTGTTTCATGAACATTTATAGATTCGTTTGAAAAGCGTTCTGTTTACATTATATGTATAGAAAAACAGCTTAGACCTGGAAAGTCCAACAGCTATAAATCCCAAACAGCAATTTAATGGCGTGTTATTTTAATTTACTAGTACTTTATTTATGACGGACGTTATAATAAGTCATTTTCAAGGGGTTAGTGAATGATGCTCACGTCAATCAGCCATCTGCATACCCTCTATAGAGATTCACAATATTCCCATCAAAGTTTGTCACGTGAACAGTGATTTCAGTATTAGGTAGTCCTATCTCTATTAACTATATCTATTCCTAATTTCAAAATGGAAACCACATGTGTCCCTCAAGGCTATATCAGTTACATCTGTGTCGTAAATTGCTCCAGGAAATACGTTCTGTCGGCGTCAAATTAGGATATTCATTAAACGTTAAAACCACCCACGATGTACATATTAAACAATCAAATTGTAGATTAAGGAATACAACTATAAATCGTCCGCTCTTTCCTCACCAGAGTACATGTCTCAACTGACCGATGCTCAAGATGGTTGGCCTTTTCTTTTCCGTGTTGATGCTGCTGGGCTCTGCCCAAGGTGAGATGGATATTCATGAATTTATCATGATACCATCCACAATCCAGTTCTCTGGTTTGTGTTAGTTGATGGTGCAGCATTCTGTCACATCGCTAGATCGTCACTTTGTAAAACTAAGGATCACACGATTCTTCATATAACTGCATGCCATGATAAGTACGACTTTAAAAACATATCATGAAGTAAGTACAGGAACTATGTTATTCATACGATCACACTATCTGTTTCTTAGTCGTCTTCTATTTTTTGCAGGAATAAACGTTTTCGTTTCAACGAATCAGGTCGCCACAGGAAGAACAACAGGTTCAACATCGTTTTTCACGTTCGGCGACCTGCAAGCGATGTCCAATTTGGCCGTTGATGGCAACACAAACGGCAACTTCGCTCAAGGCAGCTGCTTCTCCAGCAACATTGGCGACGACAACCCCGTTTGGTTTGTCGACCTTGGTGCAAATTTCAATATCTACAGCGTCAGGATCTTCAACAGAGCAGATTGCTGTGGTAGGTGTACAGTCATTTATTCACTATCAACAGTGTGTACTAGAAAAACGGACGACTCCAGGCGATCCTGCTCTCTGAATGAAGAGATTCCTCAAACATCTCTAATTCTGAGCATGTAATGTTCATGTGTAGTTTCAGTTTGGCACAATCACATTAGTTCCATAAGATGCACATGTGTAAATTCATCTCAGTATATCCAGTAAAGTAATTATTCATATTAAAGTGTAATGACAAAACCATAACGTAATTATTTAAGTTGAATTAAGCTGGATCCCTGGGCAATGAGTTTCAGTTGAATAAAATACTGAAAAAAATACTGATTTCTCTAAACTTGGTTGATTACTATTGCTAATGATATATGACAACGACCAGAGTGTATAAATGTATCAACGTCACATTGCAGCTGAACGTCTCAACAACATCAGGGTGGACATTCTTCAGAACAACCCCTTGTCTGCTAACCCAGGCACTGCTGTAACTTGTGGCACCATCGGAAACCCCGGTGGTGTCGGGGCCGGAGGGTCTCGGGAAATTGTGTGTCCATTCCAAACATACTACTACTATTACTATTACTACTACTACTATTACTACTACTTCTACACCGTCTTCCAAAACGGTCGCTACATCCGTATTACAAAAACAAGCACTGGTGATGCCGAAGGACTACTCACTCTCTGCGAGGTTCAAGTCAACGTTGCAACCAATGTCTACTATCCATACAACTCTGTTGGTGTAGCCAACGCAGGCGTAGCCAACGCTGGTGTTGCTGGTTCACCTTCAGAAAACGACGGATCTCTTCCTGACGGGGTCACAGTCACCCAGTTCGAGCCTCAAGGAGACATGCATCGTGTCACCATTCCTACTCCTGTGGCAGCCCAGCCAAATGGCCAGCAGGAACCGCAACCACCACAACCGGAGTCTGCTTAAACTGCACAGACAATTGATACAAATAAGCTTCACACAATTAACTGCGTGGTCTAATGTATCAAAATATGTTTTGGATATTTGTAGTTCACGTCAATAAAACACTCTGTAGCATTAAAGTTTGCCTCTGTTTTGGAATTTTATGCTCAGCACGCCTCACAACAACTAATTTCATGTTCATGGAACTACCAACATCGTAGGTGTGTACATGGTCGTATATTTACAGATATATGTGTCTTCTGCAAACCTCTTCTCCAGACTTAAGGATCGAACAACATTAGATTCATCTTAAGGGAGGGAAGTATCAAAACCTTACTCTATAGTTGTTGGCTCTTTACAATGTGACAGTCAGCTCAACTCAACTCAGCTCATCTCAGCTAATTTGCCTAAGGTGAGACCACACAAGTGCTTCGATTTCGAGCAGACTGACGTCCTAGAAACTCGCATGAGGCAAGTTGCCAAAGACGGTCACCCATTCAAATGGTCAGCCATCAACGCTCAAAGTTGTTTTTCTGAACTGTGGACTGTACACAGGGTTACTTCCATCACTCCTTGGCATTAGAAGAGTACAGATTAAAAGGCCTAAATCACAATAAGGAGTGGAAACATGCACCAAACCATTTCTATCGTAAGACCTAAAACACAAAAAGAGGGGAAAATGTACCAAAACACTGCAATCGTGAGGCCTAAAACACAACCAGGAGTCTAAATATGCACTAAAACACTGCCATTGTAAGCCTAAAACACAACTAGGAGGGGACACATGTACAAAAAACTGCAATCGTGAGGCCTAAAACACAACTGGGAGAGGCGTATTACACATACCACCACCATCACAACTGCTTCTACACTTGTTAGGATTTCACGCAGCTACTGCAGAACATTTGGCAGATGAATGCTTGCGATTCTCTTCATACTTGAATAGGAGTAAAACCTACGGGACGTGTGTATGTTTCTTATATGTTCCATCTATCACGGGTTCACCCCGTAGCTATCTGAATAAATACCATTATAGAGGATTTTCACTATTCACGCTTCAGTTTGAATTATCTTATGACAAACTGTAAAACTGTTAACCATATTGACATTAAAGTAACACAAAACAGACAACACAGTTCTAATCCAAGCCAAAATACGTTATTTTATTGTTAATTTCAAAATAAACCACTAACTTTCAACCGTATTCAGATAAGGGTTATACAAGAAAACTGGATACATATTGTCATTCTTGGAACATATAGTAACTTGAAGTTCACTGGTCATCTGTCGATGTTTCCCCGCTTTCATCAGTATCAGTCACCCCTTCATTGACGTGATTGACATTGGAATACGGTAAGGGAACGGGAACACCCTGAAGGTTCTCGTCTTGGCTTGGTTGATACTCATGAAAGCCTTGAGGAACAAGGTCATTGCGGTCACCCTTGCGGTTTCTTTTCGATTTATGTTTGTAGAAGATACCGGTGGCGGCTTGAACCTCCACCTCACAAAAATTCAACAGTTCGTCGCCCGTTTTCATGATGCGGATGTATTGGCCTTGTGGGTATTCAATCCGGAAGTATTTTTCATAGTGTGAAGTGAACTGGAAGGTTTGGAAGGGACACACAATCTCGATGGTTCCGTTTAGGCCCACGCCGCCAGGATCACCAATGCTGCCACAGTTGACCACGTTTCCGGGGTTGCCAGACAAGGGATTGTTCTCGACAACGTCGATGGTAATGTCTCTGAGACGATCAGCTGCAATATGAAAACGATAAATATGATATTAGTGATGGACGGATGGATGTTTGGTTGGATGTATATGTATAAATGATATTAATTATGACAGTGACTGAGTGAGTGTTTGGGGTTTAAGCATGCGTATGTACGTATCTACATGTCTATGCATACAGGTACAACACTCATTTATGCATTTATCTATACCACGTAATATATGTATACATGTCTATGTGCATTAAATGCTTATGCTTGCAGACACAACACATACCGAATGATTGAGAGGTCCGCATTATGTATGAGCTTACCAACATAAATAGTGTTAAACAATAATCAAAACCTACATACAACACATACTTTATATGCCATAAGGTTTGTCTCCAACACACACACACACACACACACACACACACACACACACACACACACACACACACACACACACACACATAATACGTTGCTGGTTAAGTAATATGAACTAAACAGCTTGTGTATTAAACCTCTCCATCCTGAATGTGCATGTGTTTCCACACAATCGTATACATAATGCAACACGACCTAAATCATGGACTGCATTGAAACGTGTCAGTAATCACACATTCTGTGCATCGGTTCCATTCTGTGTAACATGTTTATTACTTGTGAGGAAAATATGTGAACTTGGAAAGGTCGTTTGAGACTTGCATCTCATCAAGCTTTGATATAACTGGAATATTGTTCAGGACGGTATGCACATAATTGCAAATGAACATAACTGTATGTTACAATTAACACACCACAACAATCTCCTCTGTTGAAGATCTTGACGCTGTAGATCTCCATGTTAGCCCCGAGGTCCACATACCACACGGGGTCGGTGTCCCCCATATCGCTGGAGAAACAGCTGCCTGAGAGGAAGTCGCCGTTTGGGTCACCGTCGACAGCCAAGTCTGCCGTTGCGTTAAGGTTTTCAGACCCGAAAAAGAAAGACGATGTGGATCCTGCAGTCTGTCCTTGAGCGACTTCGCTTATTGAGACGAATACATTCCATGCTGGTAAATAAAGCGAAGAACACATGAAAGATTTAAGAAGAATAAGAAATAAGAAAATAAGATTCTTTATTACGGATGATTCTACGTTTCGGTATGGATCCTTATACCGTTGTCAAGAGGACAGATAACGAGTTGCGAACCTGGCCCGAGCACAACTTACACTGTTGTTCTAACTACTTAATCAACTACACACATTTAATGTCATGATGTGCTTTTACGAATAGTAAGTACCATTGAAGTGTGAGAGAAGTGAACTTCCTTGAATGACTCCCTGCTTTTTAATTACTTTTAATCATTCTGTGGTTTGAGACCAATGATACCTTCTAGTATATTTATGTAATTTACCCTGAACATTAACAAACGGAAAGAACATTAGTTTTACTTGCCTAATTGTCGGTTTATCTTCCCAGTCCCCGTCGTGTTATATGTAGTACAGTAAATGTGTCAAATCAGGAAATGTATAACTTTCCTGGAATGTTTAGGAAATGCGTACATTTACTGAGTGGATCAGGAAATATTTACATTTCATAAATAATCCACAAAATGTACACATTTCCTGATCTGACACAATTACTATAACACCAAAATTCTAATGGTTGTCACAAGACAGATCATTGACAAATATATCAGGTATGTCTTGAATAATCCATACATGTACATGTCAGAGATATGTTGCTCTTTATGCCAGATGGAATATAGTTGGATATATCAACAATCCATGGCTTGTATCTAAAAGGCTATCCTTGCGTTACAAAGTTCGTATTTCCTATATCTATTTCTACAAGAGAGCAGAAAACCTTTTGTTACGAAGTTTCGCATCTGGCCCATTACAAACTAACTGTCTACTAAAAATCGAAATGTTTAAACGATTGTCACAAAACATACATTTTAGCATCATTTCGTTTCAAAGCAGAGCGTGTTCACAAAGTTTCACTTACCACAGGCGGACCCCATGACCATGAAATAAAGGAGAACTCGAGCGATCATGTTGCTTGCTTTCAGAACAACAATGTTGTGTCGAACAGTACAAAATCATGGAACCTATATACTGAAGAATTCTAATATAAAACTATAATTACATTTAAGTACAATTTCATTACGAACATAATAATAGCAATGAGTTTAGTATCAACATGCCCTGTGTGTTTCTAGTTTGTCAAACATTTACATGTCAACACTTCAGCTCACGTTACCTATTAACAAGTAAACATATGTCGAAGACAAATCCATAATAATATTGAATCATGAAACAGTTTTAATCATCTGTTAATGTTAACGAGCCTTTCTGCTCAGGGAGAGTAGGTGCAGTCTGACAGGGGCTTATCACGACAAAAGCTCTCTAGAAGGTCTGACAAACTGACTGTTTTACTGATTCTGAATACAGAGGTTTGTTGTTCAGTTTACAAGAACGGACTTAGTTTAAAAAAAACAAAATGTTGCGTTCTCTGAGACAAAATATAAAGGCCTTTATGCGTACACCAAATAATGTTAATACTGAGAATGTTAATGTCCTTTAGGGGTGCGGCAATGCTGTGTCCTTAGTCCGTTTCTGTTCTCATTTTTCATTAATGTATTGGTCAAAGAAACCACGTTCACCTGTACAAATGACGTTCAGTTATCCCTGACTTTCTCCTTTCTTTTAATGGCTAATGATGTTGTTCTATTTTATGATGCAGTAATTGAACATCCAAATGCAAATTCATATTGGAGAGAATAATTGCGAACCATGGTGTCTACAAGTCAGATTATTTCAAGTTAATTTAAACAACACCAGAATTGTTGTTTGGTAACTTGGGGCAGACTTTCTATAACGGACAATTAGATCTACGAACTTGTTCTCATTATAGTTTCATCAAAGCCCAACTACTTTCGTGTCCTAGATTTTCACTTTCTAGAATGTCTCTGGACAAGCATCTGTAGCCCATTTAGCAACAGTTCAAGAACTCAAGTTCAAGAACAGTATAACCCCTCAAGCTGAAGGTTCTCATTTCCCTACATTTTGCATAATTTTGAAAATATCTCATATCAACTTTCTTTTAAAATCTTTGATACTGAATTGATGTCAGTTCTTTTTTATGGTTCTGAGGTACATGTGTAGGGTTTTCAAAGGTTTAAATGCATCGAAAAAATACCTGATATCTACAGCTAATGATATTGCACAAGGGGAAACGGAAGATAGTCAATATATACGAGCAAAAATAAGTACATGGATGTAATTGTTGCTAACTTGTTCAAACTAGTCTAATTATTGAAGAACTCTGATTGTATCGAACCCAACCATCTTTTACCAAGACGCAACCAAAAGCATTTGTACGTGGTTTGCAGGAATCTTTGCAAAAAATTGTGATTATTGTCCCACACACGAGCACGAGCACGAGCCACAGGAATGTCACAAACGGGTGCTTCCAACAGTCACATTGCAAAGGCACTGGATTGCACAAGACAAACCATTCTTCGGCTGTTTGACCGGTTAAATATGACTGACCAGACATGTGATCGCCCAGACGTAGACGTCCCACAGTCACAACACCCCCAAGAGGATCGCTGTCTGCCGGCTATTCACCTACGCAACCGGATGTTGACGGTGAGGTTATCAGCAGCCACATCATTTGGTCATCACGTGAGCAGATTCACAGTGACAAGACGACTTCATGATGCTGGCATATGGGCCCAACGACCGCTGCTTGGAATGGCCTTGACCTCCCAGCATCGTAGGAACCGTCTGCAGTGGTCCTCACAAGATCGCAGTTTAATGTTACAGTATGATTTTGATGATAAAACACGTGTTTTGCAGTGTACGTCAGCATACTCTTTCCATTTCATTAAAAGGTTTCGTTATTGTCATGTTACTGGAAGAAACTCAACATGTGTACTTTCTTTTGCTCTTCTGTTTATATTGGCACTGAAATGTTCAAATCACATATTACTGAAACTCGCCAGAAGGCGTCCACGCAGCTAAAGCCTCTAATATATTATGGTTTTTTTTGTGGTGATGATACAAGAAACACTAGAAATAACCATAACTGGGCTATGTTATCTAAAACTAAGTTGTTTCAACTGGACCTTGGATATGCATGGATTGAAGGGAGCTGGGTCTTTTTTATCCATTGTTCATTACACAAAATGCATGAACGGAGACTTTCAACAAGAAGAACTAGGAATACTCATAGTGGAAAATGTTTACCGTCGTATTCTCATTTAATGTGTTTAAAGTTGTAAATGCAAGGAACTTTTTGATGTGTATATATTATACTCTAATATATTAGGAGCATATAAAATATATGTCATGCCACTATGTGACAATAACAATATCTTCTCATCTGTCTCTGTGTGTAAATTTCTAACGAACAATTTTATCCTATCTATATATATGTCCTGTCACACTATTGACACATTTTGCATATTGATATCGACGGAAAGTGACCAGTTTCAAACACACAATCATTCAAACGATAGAGGCTCGATCTGTTCTTCTTATCTGGATGTCTTTATTCGGTCTCGGAAAAATGAACCTAACTCATGAAATATTGCAAGATTTTGAAAGTTCAGCTTTCTTCAGTCTGAATACATTTCAGGACCCTAGTTGATTTCCTTGTGGATGTTTCAATATGCATCTGGAAAATGGTTAAGCACCCCTGTAATGTTAACAAAGTTCAATGTTTCGACTGGCACGTACAATGCGATTGTAAAGTTGTATTTTGTTTCTGTAGGATCGTACCGTATTACGGAAGCGTAGTAGGGCTAAGATGATTTAGTATAACTGTCTCCTACGTATGAGTTATTAAGACCTACATGGAACATATTATCCTCGACGTAGGACTTGATTTTCCAGCGACCTAGCGTATTGGTATTAACATTCAGTTCTATAAGAAGGAATTGCTTTGCTCAATGTGGGCAGTAAGCTGTTTACATCTGTATTAAACATTAGGATATCCATCTGATCAGTTTTAACAGTAAGACTGTTGCATCTCAATCGTGGTTTCGGAAGGGTTATATCGCTATAGGTATTATTTATTGTTTGTTTTGTTTGTGGATTCTGAAAAGGACTTTCGACCGCGTAGATAGAGCTTATTTTTGTCATATTCTATCAAGTCAAGGTGTGTCCTCCAGGTTTACGAAGGCATTGCAACTTAATTAATTATATGTTAAGACTTAAGTGTTCGTTCTAGTCGCAGACGTTGTCAATCGTTTGGTTGTCCTTTAGAATTAATGCAAGACTGTATCCAGGGTCCCCCTTGTCGTCGAGTGAGCCTCAGGAATGCACAGTCTTCACAATAAGACGTCACTCTTGCAAAACATTGCCGTTCCTGAAGCTCATGGGTATCTTTGTATTTTCTGGTCAAAGGACTGTGTAGTGCCCATTGATTTGTGGACCATTCTTAATAGACATATGACATTTCTGGCCTCCTCGTTATTGACTACACCACGGCTAGGTAAAACACAAAAAGAGAAGAATATTGACACCTCGCTTAGGATTAGGAAGTCCTAAGTAGGGGAAAAGTACCGTTTACACACAAACAATAGCATTCCATAGTCAAAAACAATAGCATTCCACAACTATGAATGACATTCCTGTATCAAAAGAAATTCCCACAGGCCCAACCTTTAAAAATGTAGGTTCGTTATGAATGGTTCAAGAATGTCATCATATATTCCTTCTATACAAAACTATAGTCAAAAGACATTCCTACAGGTGCTCCAAGGTGCATACAGGTTCGCTAACTCACATTCCATAGGTGTGGCATTTAGACAATACACATTCCTTCTATACAATACCAAATTGAAAAGATTCTATACAATACCAAATTCTTATCTTCATATATTTAAAATATTATCAAAAAATTGTTTACCACGGAACAATGCCATACTATAGCTTTTTAAATTTGCATCTATTTCAATCACTTGAAGCAAAATTCCCATCATTCCATTTAATGAACCTTCGTAGACAATCAAACTAAATGTGTATTACTCAGCATCCAATCAAACCCTCCTTCCACACATTCCTATCTTACACCTCAAACGTTTAAGCTATTTCAAATCAGTTTCATCAGTAGCTTAGAGCAGGAAGGTGTTGAAAATCGTCTTACATATTCGTCATGTCGCAGAAAAGTGTGGATGTGAAACGTGTTTCTCTTTCGTCAGTGGAGACATTTGACGATACATTTCTGAAAGTGAAGGATATTATGGATAGTCAAAGCTATCTGCATGAAATTATGATGAGATCGAGTGTGTTGTACACAACCATTTATACGGACATGCTGGAGAAGACCAAAGCCTTCGAAGGGAAACTTCAACCAATGTCGCCTCCTTTCTTGAAATGGTTGACGGATCACACTGATCTAATAGGATCTTTCTCCTCTGCTGCTACTGAGGACCGAACTTCAGAGAGCGGAACGGCACAGAAAACAGTTGCTCTTAAGAAAAAGAAGAGAAGGAGAAAAACAATGGAGGATAATCTGTTTCAACCTGATGTAAAGAAGCCAAATAAACAGCAGGTTAAGACAGCAAAGTAAGTATATATTTGTGTTACATGCGACTGTGTTCTACCTATTTAATTTGTAACATCATTTTTTGTTTTATATTCATATCTTTTTCCTTTCTTTTTGTTGGTAGGGTAATGGACAACAACTCAACACTTCATCGCTTGCTATAGAACCTATTACACCTCCAACTGAAGCTAACTTTGATGTCTCCAGTGAAGTCAACTTGCTAGCGGACGAAGACACCCTCGTAGCTGACTGTCAACCTGTTGAATCTAACCTAAACGACTGGTGGCAGGATTACAATCAGCTCATGGAAGATGTTGAGCAACAAGAGACAAATGCAGTAGAGGATGATCCTTATGAAGAACACAAACTGACTCCTCCGTCATAATGCCGTCATAATAATATGTTGCGATATATGAGTTGCAATAGTGGGCAGGTTCGGAGTCATGTGTGTTGTATGGATCTGATGAACTGTACGTGTTATCATGATCGGGAGGGGATGATGGATGACATGATAGCTCAAGACTGTCACGGACATATCCTCACAGTATAAGTTGTTGCATTCCAACAGAACACATATGACTGAGATGACTGTCATTGGTTCTTATCTTGTGTATGACGATTGCTGTGTTCAACTGATGTTGAAAGAAGAACAGTGATTAAAAGCAGAACAAAGCATTAGAAAAGTATTATTTTAACTCACAAAAAACAGGCGCTTTTATGGTCCATCTAAACTGCGTGATTAATTGACGAAGAACAAGCAACACAATATCAGGTTGTGGAAGGTGAAACAGTTTGTGAATGAGCAAGATGCTTGTACTTTACACAAAAAAGTTAGACACATATTTAAAAGGATGAAAGTAAGGGTTAATGCAATGAATGAAATGTTTGACGCAGATTTAGTAGATATGTCAAGGTACATGAAATGGAATGACAGTGTCAAATATTTGTTGGTAGTTGTGGACATTCTTTCACGCTACGCTTTTGTCTTGCCTTTGGAGAATAAGAGACCACTTACAATGGTGAAATCTTTCAAAGAAATACTCAAATCAAGACGACCAAAGAAAGTTCCTACTGATGCAGGATCTGAGTTGCGTGGAGAATTCGAATCATTTTTGAAAAAGGAAAACATCACCCACGTCATCACACGTAATGAAAACATTAAAAGCAATTATGTGGAACGTTTCAACAGAACACTGAAATGTTTGATTACACGCTACATGACTCACAACAACACCAAACACTATCTAGATGTTTTGCCTGAACTGGTACAGAATTACAATTATACTTTACATTCATCTCTGCCCAATTTATAGCACAAGTGAATAAAAGCAATGAAATGAAAGTATGGCAACACCTATATGTCAAACCTTTGAGGAAACAACTCAGGAGTAAATCCAAACATGTAGTGAAATAAGATTGGAGATATTGTTCGCATTCCATATCTGAGGAAACCATACAGTAAAGAACTTGATTTACGCTGGACTCAAGAATTGTTCAAAATAGCTCATCGCTACAAAGGCAAGAAATACCCTTGTACAGAATTAGAGACTTTCACAATCAACCAATCAAAGGATCATTTTATACTCAAGAACTTCAAAAAGTAAACAAAGGTGAGGATATCGAATGGCAGGTGGAAAAAATCTTGAAATGCCAACGCAGAGGAGGTAAAACTTATGTGCGATGGTTTGGATGGCCAAGTTCGTTTGATTCTTATGTGGAAGAAAGTCAGCTGAAAGATTTTTGATGGAGAAAATATATTTTCCTCAAGTCTTCAGATTCAAGAGAAACCTATTTTAAGGACAACAATCCCTATCATTTCCATGTGAAATTGAATCAAAGACTGTTGTTTGAAGCATATTGGGTTGTTTCATTAACAGAGTTGAATTTTTGGAAACTGACCAATGAGGACAAAATCCAAGACCCATATGTAAACATACTGTGCAACTTGTGTGATAGTTCACTGGCAGGAGATATTCAGTTGCCATTATTGAGACGTATTGACTTGATGTTGGGACCTAACTTTACCTTTGCAAACGAATATAATATTCATGTGGCATTGAAAGAATCACCTGACATAGAAATTGTTCTAAAGCCCAGTGATGAAGTGGCCTTGTCATTCTTGAGCTGGGAGTCCACTGCAACACTTCACTTACAGCGATATCCATTTGCAAGTTAAGATGGAAGACTCTCTTCTCTATGTACCCGACTATGAAAATTGGAAACATTACTTCAAGAAACTGAGCACAAGTCACCAACAATGCGACAATGGCAAATCATCATCTAAAGTAATACCATCGCATCAGGTTGTTAGAAAAGAAGAAGGACCTTCAATTGACTTGCACATGTCATCAGAGGCTCAGAGCATGGTAGAGAAAGCAGATGCTAACGAGAGACGTCGCAAATCTTTGAAAAGAGCAGCAGGTGAACAGATCATCACTTCCAAGAGGATTCGCCACCCAGACAACACTGTCCCCTCTAAGACAGCAAAAGCTTTGAAGTTTACACCTGTTTCAGGAAACGATATTTTCAGTTAACACTATGGCACTCTTATCCAGCAGCAATTTTTCGCAGTATGTTGAGGAATCGTTTTCTCTCTTTTCCCCTCCCAAGTTAGACAACAACCACAGAGGTGTTCTATTTCAAAGATGTACGTCCATTAAGCCAAATCAGTGACTCGTCACCATTGGAATTTGCCATTCATAAGCAGGGTAGTGAGTACATTGATCTGAAGAGAACAAGACTACATGTGAAACTTAAAGTGGTACATGATGATGCTACATCATCTTCACTGGCTGACAAAGAACATGTTGCACCAATTAACTTGTTCTTACAATCACTGTTCTCACAGGTTTCAGTTTCACTAGTAGCTAGCGCAAATTACCACTATCCATATAAAAGCATGTTCAAGACATAGCTAGATTATGGATAGGATGCCAAGAGTTCACAGTTGACATCACAATTGTTCTACAAAGATACAGGTAACCTCGACGACGCTTGGGAACACCTTTTTGAGAGGATGAGTGATTGGCATCATCATCATCATCACTGACATTCTTGATTTCAGACCATTTGGTTCGTTTCCTAATTGCTTCATGGTTATTGACAAGGCACCAAGTCTTGATGTGCTTTTGCAGATCTGTTATATTATCCATTAACACTCCACAGTCAGCACAAGCAGTAGCCATAGTTAAAGGACCTGTCTCGCTATCCGTGTCTGAATCTGTTTCTGTATACGGGTAATAATCAACTCGGCTATGTTCTTCGGTTTTACTGCTTGTATGGACAGGTTTATCAAGTGAGGCTGAGACTGTTTTGCTGAGACTGACAATGATCTGCTTCGTAGGCTGTTCACGTTCACACTGAGCATTTACTCCCCCATCTGTTTCTTTAATCATGTTCACATGCAGTCGGTCCCTGTATGTTTTAAATCAATGACAATCTGACCATATGGCTTTTCTGTAATCTTTTCATACATAGGCAAAAAGTAATCCATATTTTCAGGAAAGATTCTACGAGCAAAATGTTTAAGTTGTTGTTTGTCAATTGGTGAGTGAAACAGGGTTCAGTGCAATGTCTCTGAATTGTCGTCCTCTTGGAAACATATTTTGAACAAGAAGAAGAATCAGTACATTCTTGTGATGAGAAGTTTGAGTGAACAGTTTAGATATTTTGTTGTAAACTTTTGATTGAGTCCAATACCAAAACATTCCGCAAATTGGCATCCAAGCCGTTATCATCAGCAATATCATAGGGTAGGTCTTTGACAAAAGTAACGGGGTAGTTGTTCACTAATAGTTTGATATAAGGGTTGCCACTGCATATAACACCAAACAATACGATCTGGAGGAGGTTCAATCAAACCATCTCATAGAAGATGATATGTGAACATTGATTTCCCACAAGTGCTTGGTCTAACAACATGAACGTTTGAAGGAATTACAAATTTGAATTCTTTCTCCTGGTGTGAGCATACATTCTTAGGGGGAGGAGGAGGTTGAGTGTTCTGATCAGGAGGAGGAGTGTTTATGTTGCCATTAGGAGTAGGCGGAGGAGTAAAGAATTGTGGTGACCTATGAAATGCTATGACCTATGCTTCAGATGTCTGTAGGTTATCACTTCTTGTAAATGTCTTACCACATTCAGGACAGGTGATCATTTCCATGGTGTTCCAACTACAAAAGAGCAGGTTTATGAGTCTAAAGCAGTCTTTTTCATACCCACCAACCATCTTGTTATGTGTCAGTTTTGGTTGAGCTCGTTACAATTTAATCTTGGCTTGTTGCAACACCGCTTGTGTTGTGGAAACATATTTTATCTACACAGACTGTATTTTCTGTGGAGACTGTGTTCCTATCTTGCCTCTCATGTTCCTCTTCTTTTTCTTGTAGATTAAATTATTCTTTTCTTCAAGGATGCTCTTTTACATGCTTTTGCTCTCCTTCTCTGTGATGATAAAGGTCCAAATATATCATCTGTTGAATTTATCCTCATGGTTCAACAATATGTGCTTTCTCTAAGCAGGAAAGCATAAAACTGCCTCTTTGCTAGATACCAGTGAGGTTTTATTATTTCTTTTGACATGTACAGGACTGTTAAAGACCTAGGTTTACTTCAGTCCTCAGAGTATGTATATGTAAATGTGGAGAGGGTGGATGTTCCCATCAAGAGAGGGAGGGAGTTGGTGTGTCTATTAGGAGGAGGAGGAGAGAAGAAGAAGAGAGAAGAAGGAGAGGCGTGGATGTTCCTATGAGGAGGAGGGAATGGAATGTTCTCATCAGGAGGAGATGGATGTTTCCAATCAGGAGGACGATTTTTCTGTCAAAGATAGGAAGAACAAAAGGGTTTCTACTTTTTACATTTCGTTATATCATCTCTCAGTTATGGTTGTTTCATTATAATAGTCATGTGAACATAAAGGTAACAGGATAAGTTATCATAAGCTTGTATACTTTATGGGAACATTTCAATACCAAGATGACATTGCTGGTTCACACGAGCTGATGAATCTCTCTTTCTCTTGTCATTGTGTTTTTTAGTTGAGTAAGACAACATAACTGCTATTACCCTGTTTTTCTATAAGTATATGCTTGTTCTTCCACGAAAGGGATTTGATCTGCAGTGACTGGTTTGTTTGGATAAAGAGAATGAGATTTTTGGTATTGATGCTGGATTTGTCATGCCTATGTATGCATTCAGTGTGGGTAAAATTATAATATGTTTATTAAGCAACAATTATCTGTTTTCTTTTCTATGAAAGCAGTATTTTAAACTAAAGTGATGAACTTTTTATCAATGTTAAGGACTTTTTTAAGTCTAGTTTTCGGTTCAGTAAGTGTTGGATATTTACACTTCTTTCAATTCACTGCCTGTGTCGCATAGACCCTACTTACTTTGCAGTCTACTTTTGAAAAATATACACATAGAGGCAGCTGACCCTGTTTATCAGTTCTAAAAATGCATGCTTGCACTGCTAGCAAGCAAACATTATATAACGATACTCTGTACGAGTGACAAAGCGACCTACATTATATACGTTATGAAAGCATGTGATGACAGCATGAGATGTGAATGCACTTGGCTGTGTTAAATAAGCACGACTAAGAGTATACATTATGACTTGAATTCAACTCACTGTTCTAGTATACTTTATGTTTGAATTTTATACACTACTAGGGAGGTAGGTTATAACTTTACTGTGTATGAAACGCGAAGCGATATGAGGCAGCCTACATTTGATCGTTATGTAAACATGCGGTTTGAGTGTATATGGGAGTGTTTGTTGCATGTGGTGAATAAGTGCGATTAACCCTTTCACCGCATAGTTACGTGTCTCTTATACACATGTAAATCTGTTTTGAAGTGAACATGATTAAATGGAGTGTAAAACAACTTGAATAGTTTATTTTACATAAAATAAGACTATAAAAATATGAGAATTTGAATGTGTATTGTCCAAATGTACCTATGGAATGTGAGTTAGCGAACCTGTATACAGCTGGAGTGCACCTGTACTGATGTCGTTTGACTTTAGTTTTGTATAGAAGGAATGTATGTTGTCATTCTTGAACCATTCATACATTGTTTTAAGGTTGAGCCTGTAGGAATTTCTTTTTTTGATACTGGAATGTCATTCATAGTTGTGGAATGCTATTGTTTTTGACTATGGAATGCTATTGTTTGTGTATAAACGGTACTTTTCCCCTACTGTCCTACATGCCATCGGTGACATTGGTGTCGTATTGAGAAGATAACTGCTTTGGAATAGAAGATCACACAGACAGACAGCTTAGTGTCTGGATGTATTTTGGATTGCAACACACAGAATTTGAAAAGGCTCCTTAGGGAAGGCAGAGGAAATCAGTTCCGGCTTTGGCATTGCAGACAACTCGTCGCTCTCATAGGTGCTGAAGAACAGGTAGCAGTCTCGCATGCACATGAGATGTTTCGGTATCATTCCGTTCATGCCAGCTTTAATAGGAGGAGCTAGAGGATATACGTAGGCGTTGTAGGTGTGCATGTTCCTCATATTTTCATCTCTCACACAATACATAACACGGTTCTTATATTTTGAAATCTTTATTCACACTACTATGACAACTTACTCTGAAACGGAGCATGCAGACGAAGAAAAAACAACAATACCGAATGAATAGAAATTGTCAGTTCTTTTATATAGAGTAACTTCATGTTCACTGGTCATCTGTCGATGTTCCCCCGCTTTCATCAGTATCAGTCACCCCTTCGTGATTGACATTGGAATACGGTAAGGGAACGGGAACACCCTGAAGGTTCTCGTCTTGGCTTGGTTGGTACTCGTGAAAGCCTTGAGGAACAAGGTCATTGCGGTCACCCTTGCGGTTTCTTTTCGATTTATGTTTGTAGAAGATACCGGTGGCGGCTTTAACCTCCACCTCACAAAAATTCAACAGTTCGTCGCCCGTTTTCATGATGCGGATGTATTGGCCTTGTGGGTATTCAATCTGGAAGTATTTTTCATAGTGTGAAGTGAATTGGAAGGTTTGGAAGGGACACACAATCTCGATGGTTCCGTTTAGGCCCACGCCGCCAGGATCACCAATGCTGCCACAGTTGACCACGTTTCCGGGGTTGCCAGACAAGGGATTGTTCTCGACAACGTCGATGGTAATGTCTCTGAGACGATCAGCTGCAATATGAAAACGATAAATATGATATTAAGGAGTCATTATTCTGTATAAGGGTAGAACGGGAAAATGAGTGAGTTTGAACAGGACGTTAAACATTTAGGACATGCATTACTTCGGTCATGTCATATTGACAAACCGTGATATACCTGGAATACTGTTCAGATCGGCGCCAAAACATGCACTAATTCTGCAAAGGAACATAGCGGTAGGTTGTCATAAACGTACCACAACAATCTCCTCTGTTGAAGATCTTGACGCTGTAGATCTCCATGTTAGCCCCGAGGTCCACATACCACACGGGGTTGGTATCTCCGATATCACTGGAGAAACAGCTGCCTGAGAGGAAGTCGCCGTTTGGGTCACCGTCGACAGCCAAGTCTGCCGTTGCGTTAAGGTTTTCAGACCCGAAAAAGAAAGACGATGTGGATCCTGCGGTTTGTCCTTGAGCGACCTCGCTTGTTGAGACGAATACATTCCATGCTGGTAAATAAAGCGAACAACACATGAAAGATTAGATTTAAGAGCAGTAACGTTTCGAACATTAAGAAGGATAAGAAATAAGAAAATAAGATTCTTTATTACGGATGATGCGACGTTTCGGTATGGATCCTTATACCGTTGTCAAGAGTGAAGTAATACAGCACAGAACAGACTTATATACATACCATTCAGTTAGCCACTAATTTCTGACGAAATATTTCTATTTTATATTTGTATTCGGCCCAGCATAATATGCCCAACTAAATGCCAACTTTGTGTTTTTAATCAAATATACATCTAGCGTGGGTGGTTAACATCCTAGTGCATAGCACCAGATTGGTTTTATTTCTTTCTGTTCGCTGTTTGGTCAAAAAGAGAATGAGAACCATGAAGATCCAACTACAACATCATCATGACGGCCGACCTAGCATGGACAGATAACGAGTTACGAACCTGGCCCGAGCACAACTTACACTGTTGTTCTAACTACTTAATCAACTACACACATTTAATGTCATGATGTGCTTTTACGAATAGTAAGTACCATTGAAGTGTGAGTGAAGTGAACTTCCTTGAATGACTCCCTACTTTTTAATTACTTTTAATCATTCTGTGGTTTGACACCAATGATACCTTCTAGTATATTTATGTAATTTACCCTGAACATTAACAAACGGAAAGAACATTAGTTTTACTTGCCTAATTGTCGGTTTATCTTCCCAGTCCCCGTCGTGTTATATGTGTTACAGTAAATGTGTCAAATCAGGAAATGTATATTTATTAACTTTCCTGGAATGTTTAGGAAATGCGTACATTTACTGAGTGGATCAGGAAATATTTACATTTCCTAAATAATCCACGAAATGTACACATTTCCTGATCTGACACAATTACTAAAACACCAAAATTCTAATGGCTATCACAGACAAATATATCAGGTATGTCTTGAATAGTCCATACATGTACATATCAGAGATATGTTGCTCTTTATGCCAGGTGGAATATGGATGGATATATCAAAAATTCGTGGCTGTTATCTGAAATGCTATCCTTGCGTTACGAAGTTCGTATTTCCCATATCTATTTTTACTAGACAGCATCTGGCCCATTACAAACTAACTGTCTACTAAAAATTGAAATATGTTTGAACGATTGTCACAAAACATACATTTTAGCATCATTTCGTTTCAAAGCAGAGCGTGCTCACAAAGTTTCACTTACCACAGGCGGACCCCATGACCATGAAGTAAAGGAGAACTCGAGCGATCATGTTGCTTGCTTTCAGAACAACAATGTTGTGTCGAACAGTACAAAATCATGGAACCTATATACTGAAGAATTCTAATATAAAACTATGATTACATTTAAGTACAATTTCATTACGAACATAATAATAGCAACGAGTTTAGTATCAACATGCCCTGTGCGTTTCTAGCTTGTCAAACATTTACATGTCAACACTTTAACTCACTTTATGTATTGACATGTAAACATTTCTAAGACAAGTCAATAATAATACTGAATCATCAAACAATTTTAATCATCTATTCATGTTAACGAGCCTTTCTGCTCGGGGAGAGTAGGTGCAGTCTGACAGGTATGGAATCCGAGAAGGGACATTGTCGCGTTGTCGCATTGTCGCGTTGCCGCGTTGTCGCCCTCTCAAAAACAAGCAAAATGCGGCAAAAATTAACCAAAGTGCGACAATGCGACAATGCGACAACGCGACAATATCCCTTCTCAGATTCCACAGACAGGTGCTTATCACGACAAAAGCTCAAGGTTTTCAATATAACACGTCAAGCTGAAGGTTCTCATTTCCCTACATTTTGCATAAGTTTGAAAATATCTCATATCAACTTACTTTAAAATCTTTGATACTAAATTGATGTCAGTTCTATTTTATGGTCCTGGGGTACATGTGTAGGGTTTTCAAAGGTTTAAATGCATCGAAAAAATACCTTTGGGGGATCCTTATATCTACAGCTAATGATATTGCATATAGGGGAAAGAGGAAGATAGTCATTATATAAATACGCTAGCATAAGAAAGTACTTTTTGTAAGAAAACGCAATTGTTGCTAACTTGTTCTAACTAGTATAATTATTGAAGAACTCTGATTGCATCGAACCCAACCATTATTTTTCATTTACCAAAATGCAATCAAAAGCATTTGTACGTTGTTTGTTGGAATCTTTGCAAAATCGCAATTATTGTCACATGCACGATAAAAATTATGTAAGGAGGCTATTAACAAGAAGGACTAGGAATATTATACTTGTTGAAACATGGGCTAGGGAGGAGGACAGATTCACTCGGTCTGGCTATGTCCAATATAGTCAGGTAAGGACTCAGTCGGACCCAGCTGTTCGGAACTCAGGTGGAATTTTATTGCTCAGAGATGTGTAACCTTATTAAACAGTCATAGTACAGACATAA
Source organism: Haliotis asinina (assembly GCF_037392515.1). Lineage (NCBI taxonomy): Eukaryota > Metazoa > Mollusca > Gastropoda > Lepetellida > Haliotidae > Haliotis > Haliotis asinina. Next base: position 37,756,865 of record NC_090281.1, on the reverse strand, counting down.
TGTGGTTAAAGATACATAGCAATTGTTCATTGCACATTATATATTATATTACAGTGTTGCATATTTCTCACCTGTGAACTCGAGTGATTATGCTAATAAACCAATATTTACTATTCTGGAAGATTATATTACAAATATTCGATCAAATGATTCTGACTGTCAAATTATCCTCCAAGGAGACTTCCGATAATATAATTAACGATGAGCCCACCTATCTACCAATTGATGAGGAATTAAAACTACCAATCTGATTATGGGACTGAGACACGTTTATCCCAGGATTGCGTAATCAACAAACGTGGACACCAACTCTTGGCCTTTTGTAAAATTACAGGACTTATAATTTGTAATTAACGTGCATTGCTAATAATGAACAAAATACTGCAGACTATGTTCTTTGTACAGAAAATACCTTTCTTCAAAAGTTATGATATTGCGGATGAAGTGGAATCTCCCCATCTACCCATAGTGTACTCTCTTTCCGTTCACACTGTGAGTTCCAATCTTGTTACATGTGAAGATATCATTGCTCCGAATGTTAGGTTTGTCTTGAAACTTGACACTTATAGATATGATATTTATGTTGGTAATTGGGACAAAGTTAGTCTTGATTATAGTAATTTGTTCCACTCGTTGGTAGTCGTAGGCTGAACATTGTAAGATCGTTGTCTCTTCAGGTGAATGTGATGATGCCAGGGGAGGTAACTAGTTTGATAGAGAATATACTGAAGCTCGTTGTAAGTTCCGTGGTTTTCTCCGTGCATTTTATGCGGGTAACAGTTTCTGCGATAGTCAACGGTACATCGATGTGTGCTTTGTTATCAGCAGCTTTGTTCCTTCAAGATGTCTTATCAGTATCAAGTGAATGTTGAAAAACTAAATAAAGCTTTGTAGACAAGGGATGATAAATCATTTAGGGCAATTGTTAATCAAAAACGTTCTTTTAAATTGAATAAGAATAAAGCTTCCGAGTGGGTTAACTGTTTTGAAAGGTTGTTGTAAGTCAGTTTAGGTTGTTGAGAGTTTTATGAACAAATTCAAAAGTTTGTAGATTCTATAGATGTTGATCTCATTAACCCTACTATGGACCAGGAATATCTTGAGGGGAAATATCTATGCAGGAAGTTGTCGACGCTGTAGAGAGTATGCAGTCAGGTAAAGCGCCGGGTTTTAGTGGGATAAGCATAGAGCTCTTCAAAAATGCTCAAATCAGTTCCTTCCAAATGTTGCAATTTTTGTTTAATACCATGCAATATTCAGGGGTATATCCGTCAGCCTGGGCCCTAGGTGTCATTATTCCTCTACATAAAAAGGGCACTTTTGGAAGTTTCAGGAAAGATATTTGCTAAGATTATTAATAGCAGGTTGCAGGCATGGCTCAACAAGAAGATTTTTTTCACTCCAGAGCAGGCAGGTTTTAGACATGGTTTCCAAGCAGCTGATAGTATTTTTATTCTTTATACAGTCGTTAATAAATATTTAGCATTATGTACGGGACGGCCGTGGTGTGCTTTTATCGATCGTTAGGCTGCGTTTGATTCTGTTGACAGTTTACTTTAGATATTGAGGCCTGGAAATCAGGAAGGAAACATGTTCTCTTTGCTTGAAAATATGTATCAAAACGGAAACTCACGTGCATCACTTAAATCAGGCCACACCTCTTTTTTTAATGTATGTGTTGAGTACGCCAGGGATGTCAAATATCTCCATTTTTGTTCTCCTTTTTTATGAACGATCTAGTTGAATATTTGTCTGCTGATAATCAGAGGTGTCTCAATTTAAACTTTATTGAAGTGTTTATTTTGCTGTTCGCCGATGACATTGTTCTATTTGATAGCACAGTTCCTAGGCTGCAGAAGATAATTTATAAGTTAAATAACAATTGTAACACCTGGAAACTTAAGATAAACATTGACAAGACAAAAATTATTGTTTCTAGGAAAGCAGGTAGACTTAGGAAATATGAAAACTTCATTTTACATGGGACCCCTTTAGAGATAAAAATCTCCGCGTTCATTTCTCTTTAGAAGAACAAACTTGGATAGCACTGTCTATTGTTAAATCGTATATGGACAATTTCACAAATTTACCATTGAAAGTCTTGTTACATATATTTGATGTTAAAATTCTTCCAGTCTTGATGTATGGCTCTGAAATTTGGGGTTTTCATCCCTCACCAAATGTACAAAATGTTCATGACAAGTTCTGTAAGCAAATTCTTCACATGCCTGCACGTGGAAAGTTAATGCTTACTCTAAAATAGTGAAATACTTCACAAAATAATAAATCAAGATAAGAATATTATTTTTGTATAAAGTATATAGATATCAGTATCCGCTTAGCTGAAAAGAATCTTGATTGTTGGGCTCTGAGAGTTAAGAAACTTCTCTTCAGCTATGGTCTTGGAAATCAACAAATTACAAATATTAACAATTTCCTTATACAACTTAAGCAGAGGTGCATTGATATTGATCTTCAACGTGGGCTTCAGATCTTGATAAATATACCAAACTAGAATTTTTCAGACTAATAAAACTGACTGTGTTAGAAGAATATTAAATTAGTGCTGTAAATGTGAAGGTATATTGCATTGCCCTTTGTAGACTTCGCTGTCCAAATGATGAGTTAATGACTGAACGTGGAAAACGTTTCAGTCTAGCACAAAACGAAGGTTTGTGTCCCTTGTGTATTATTCCTACGATCCTACGAAAACAAGCTGGCTCTTCTGTTAACTTCTCATAATAATACCGTTATAAAAAAAAGCCTTGCTAAATGTATATTTTTAGCCATGAAAAAACGAATGAAATATTTTGGGTCCAGCTACCGTGTGTTCACATCTCTGTACAATATTACACCTCTGTCTTCATTCAGTTATTCCGGTGGCTCCTTACCGAGCAAACAAACCAAAATCACTGGGAAAATTCATGCTGGAAAATTTTCGTCGTCATATTCTTTGTTTATGTGTGAAAAGTATTTAACAGTTGTAAATGCAAGGAAACGGTAGCATCGCAGTTATGATGTGTATATTATACTCTAATATATTAAGAGCGTATAAAAATATATGTCATGCCACTGGGAACCAGTCCGGTAGAATGTGTGACAGTAACACTATCTTCTCATCTGTCTCTGTGTGTGAATATCTAACGAACAATTATGTCCCATCTAGGTATATGTTCTGTCACACTATTGACACATTTTGCATAATGTCAACAGAAAATGACCAGTTTCAAACACACGATCATTCAAACGATAGAGGCTCGATCTGTTCATCTTATCTGGATGTCTTTATTCGGTCTCGGAGAAATGAACGTAAAACATTTCAGGACCCCAGTTGATTTCTTTGTGGATGTTTCAATATGCATCTGGAAAATGGTTAAGCACCCCTGTAATGTTAACAAAGTTCAATGTTTCGACTGGCACGTACAATGCGATTGTAAAGTTGTATTTTGTTTCTGTAAGATCGTACCGTATTACGGAAGCGTAGTAGGGCCAAGGTGATTTAGTGTAACTGTCTCCTACGTATGGGTTATTACATAGAACATATTATCTCCGACGTGGGACATACTATCTCCTACGTAGGACTTAATATCTCCTGTAGGAGGATATGTTAATATGTATTAATCTGGAATAGTCAGACTGAATACCCAAGACAGGTGAACAATCCCCCCTTTCCCTGTTTCAGTCACTTTAGACTCTACAATGATGTGTTGTATTTACTATTGCAGTCTTCTGTGTTTCTTATACTATCAGAGCCTACAGTTTCCTTCACCATTAGACTCGAGCATTAGACTCTTTACTTCGAGGTTTTGCTTTACATAGAATTCAGCACAGGAAATTTTCCAGCGACCTACAGTACTAGTATTAACATTCACTTCTATAAGAAGGAATTGCTTTGTTCAATGTGGGCAGTAAGCTGTTTACATCTGTATTAAACATTAGGATATCCATCTGATCAGTTTTTTACAGTAAGATTGTTGAATCCGTTTCGGAAGGGTTATATCGCTATAGGTATTATTTATTGTTTGCTTTGTTTGTGGATTTTGAAAAAGACTTTCGACCGCGTAGATAGAGATAACTTTTGTCATATTCTATCAAGTCAAGGTGTGTCCTCCAGGTTTACGAAGGCATTGTAACTTAATTAATTATATGTTAAGGCGTAAGTGTTCGTTCTAGTCGCAGACGTTGTCAATCGTTTGGCTGTCCTTTAGAATTAATGCAAGACTGTATCCAGGGCCCCCCTTGTCGTCGAGTGAGCCTCCGGAATGCACAGTCTTCACAATAAGACGTCACTCTCGCGAACGTTGCCGTTCCTGAAGCTCATGGGTATCTTTGTATTTTCTGGTCAAAAGACTGTGTAGTGCCCATTGATTTGTGGACCATTCTTAATATACATTTTAGCGTTATCTGTATATAATAATGATTTGTCATTTCTGGCCGCCTGATAGTCTCACATATACCATAATGACAGACAAATAATTGAAACTCTTGCAGATTAAGTACCTGCATGTGGCACGTGCACAAATTGTTCCTGCACATCCACGAGGTGTGTTTGGGAGACACCTTCCACCAAGTACACTTGCAATGACTTCTTAACTGAACACCGTATTGACTACACCACGAGCTAGGTAAAACACAAAAAGAGAAGAATATTGACACCTCACTTAGGATTAAGAGGTACTACATGTCTTCCATGCTGGTTTTCCTCACGCGGACATAGCCCCCACCCACACCTCAAGCCCATAAGGTCTGAGAAACAGGTAGTATTGTCGCATGCACATGAGATGTTTCACTATCGAAGAACCATTGTTTCATCCCACGTGGTGTATGTTTTGTTATTTGTGTCTGAATTTAAATGTCTTTTGCAGAGCATTGACATCATTCCGTTCAAGCCTACTTTAATAGAAGGAACGAGAGGATATACGTAGGTGTTGTAGGTGTGCATGTTTCTCATATTTTCATCTCTCACAAAATAACACGGTTCTTATATTTTGAAATCTTTATTCACACTACTATGACAACTTACTCTGAAACGGACCATGCAGACGAAGAAAAAGAATAGAAATTGCCATTTCTTGAACATAGAGTAACTTGAAGTTCACTGGTCATCTGTCGATGTTTCCGCGCTTTCATCAGTATCAGTCACCCCTTCATCGACGTGATTGACATTGGAATACGGTAAGGGAACGGGAACACCCTGAAGGTTCTCGTCTTGGCTTGGTTGGTACTCGTGAAAGCCTTGAGGAACAAGGTCATTGCGGTCACCCTTGCGGTTTCTTTTCGATTTATGTTTGTAGAAGATACCGGTGGCGGCTTTAACCTCCACCTCACAAAAATTCAACAGTTCGTCGCCCGTTTTCATGATGCGGATGTATTGGCCTTGTGGGTATTCAATCTGGAAGTATTTTTCATAGTGTGAAGTGAACTGGAAGGTTTGGAAGGGACACACAATCTCGATGGTTCCGTTTAGGCCCACGCCGCCAGGATCACCAATGCTGCCACAGTTGACCACGTTTCCGGGGTTGCCAGACAAGGGATTGTTCTCGACAACGTCGATGGTAATGTCTCTGAGACGATCAGCTGCAATATGAAAACGATAAATATGATATTAAGGAGTCATTATTCTGTATAAGGGTAGAACGGGAAAATGAGTGAGTTTGAACAGGACGTTAAACGTTTAGGACATGCATTACTTCGGTCATGTCATATTGACAAACCGTGATATAACTGGAATACTGTTCAGATCGGCGCCAAAACATGCACTCATTTTGCAAAGGAACATAACGGTTGGTGGTCATTAACGTACCACAACAATCTCCTCTGTTGAAGATCTTGACGCTGTAGATCTCCATGTTAGCCCCGAGGTCCACATACCACACGGGGTTGGTATCTCCGATATCACTGGAGAAACAGCTGCCTGAGAGGAAGTCGCCGTTTGGGTCACCGTCGACAGCCAAGTCTGCCGTTGCGTTAAGGTTTTCAGACCCGAAAAAGAAAGACGATGTGGATCCTGCGGTTTGTCCTTGAGCGACCTCGCTTGTTGAGACGAATACATTCCATGCTGGCAAATAAAGCGAACAACAGAACTGAAAACATTAATGTTTTGAACACAAGATTGAATATACTTAGCTACTAATTTCTTATTAGCGTTTGAAACATGATTTATTTTGTATTCGGCGCACCTCTCCCAGAAATGCATGAATGCACACCTCGGTGATTCGGTACAATGATCTTAAAAGTGACGTTATACGTTGTGCTTTGTGCTTTGATCCTCGTGTAACAAGAAGCTGTCGACTAAAATACAGACATGTCTAAAAGAACGTGTTAACAAAGACAAGTTTTACTTACCACAGGCGGACCCTATGACCATGAAAAGGAAGGGAACCCAAGCGAACATGTCGCTTGCTTTGAGAACAACTTTGTATTGTTAAATGGCACACGACTCACGGAACATACTGACGACATTTCTAGTTTCCAGCTTTTATTACATTTCATTAAATTTCATGACAAACATATTAATTCCAATGATAAGTTTCGTTTCGGTTTATCCTGTATTTCTGCTTTGTCAACATTAAGTGTCAACATTTGTAATAGTTTCATCTACAAACACCCTTGTTTGTGTAGACAAGTCAATATACGCTGCTTGGAGACAATGGGTTGGTAAACAGTTTGAAATATTTGTTAATGTGCATAAACTTTTCGGTTCAGGGTAAGTGATTGCACATCGATATGGTATCATTGTGATACTATTCTTTATACTGTACAGATGCTATGCGAGTGAGTGAGTGAATTAGTACAGTTTTACGCCCTTATTATCACCAATCCAGCAATATCACAGCAGGAGTCATCCGACATAGCTTTTTCAAAATAAACCCAAACCTTTATTCACAAGAAGAGAATTGATCGTTGACGCCCATTTAAATTTACATCATAATGTAACATTCTAAACTTGGTTTGGAAACCCTGAACATTTTGCATATTCACACCACAATCAGATACAACGTTTAACAAAAGAAAATATTTGAAGCGGATATCTATCACATTCGCTATTGTTGTTCTTGTTTATGTAATTACTGTCGTTATTGTAGTTGTTATTGTTTTTGTTGCTATTGTTGTTTTGTAGTTATTGCCGCTGTTGTTGTTTTGTAGTTACAAACAGTTTACTTGCGTAATATTGGCCTTGTGGCCTATAATACAGTTATACGGTTATTTAACCGATGTACAGTGGTCAACTAGGTGCAGATCTTGTTTTGAATATATTATGCAAAAATAAGACAATAAAATATATTGCCTGACTGTTCCTTGATTTGAGGATTGATTCTAAGGCTAATGGAACTCTATACACTTTTCGAAGAAATACTTTTCACGCCAACATTCGTAACATTTACATTTGAAACAGGCATGATTCTCATCTTCAACTTCCAAGGGATTACATACTGTATACAAATAGTCTTTTATGGGGACATGTTTCTTACTTTACTTTGTTACTTTGATCTGGCTGAACATATACATTGGACAACGTCCAAGTTTACCGAGGATGGCCTTGTTGGAGGCAAATTTTCCAATTTTGAGAAATCTTTTAAAATTCATCATCTGAATCCTTTCAATTGAATCTGAATACTTGTGTCCTCAAATGTCAGTTCCATACAGTAGTACTGGTGCAAACTTCGTGTCAAATATCACCCGTGCCACAGAGCATGTTATTTCTTGGTTTTTCTTAAAGATTCTATACAATGTTTCCTTGTTGTGCAAGGGTTTCACACGCTTTTGTCCATATTAATCTTGATGAAAACACAATTCCAAGATATTTATAGTAGGTAAAAAAAACCTCCATATCCTGATTACCGAAGAGCCATCTCTCCAATTGTGTCAGAATTCCGCCATTTCGAAATACGATGATATTTTACCTTTTTAGGTTCAACTCCAGTCCCCATTTTAAACAGAATGACTCCAGGATCCTTAGTTATCGTTGCAGACCAGTAACACTCGTGACAAAACGAACGATGTCGTCGGCAAACATTAGTAGCAGTAGACCTCGTATGTCCTGAGTAACGAACACTCCACTGTTACAAGACCTGTACAGTTCGGTGGCCAATTCATTAATAAACAGAATGAAGAGTACGGGGCATACACCACGGGATGTATCAAATGCTACCGTTCCTGAAATACCAACTTTAACACAGGCCTTCACTGATACGTACATACTTTTGAGTAAGATAAATAACTTTCCATAATATCCACGCTCCACGAGCACATATAATAATTTATCTCTGTCTACGAAGTCAAATGCTATTTTTTAAAGTGATACGAGTGTGTATTTTCTGTATATTTTGTTAAGTAATAATTATTATTATCACAACATTTACTGTTTTGAATAATAATTATGATGGGTCACATTTTAATAGACGGTCAACACTTTTAGGGTTCTGGTTTTCCGGAATGTTTATGCTCTTAGTTTTCTATGTGTTTACTTCCGAGAGACTTATTCGAGGGCATTCTACAGAGTTGACGATGGTTATATGTGCCCGAACTTTCGGGAAATGACTGAGTATACATATAAAAAGGCTGTTTGACGTGTTGCGAGGGACACGTCACTGGCGTCACATCATCGTCATCATCTACATCTGTCAACGCTTTATCTACATCATCCGCTGTCAGACCGATCGCTGTGTTTGCATTCTGCATAGTTGATTCTCTCTCACACCAAGACTTTGGTGAGTTTGCTATATTGTATTTTGTGACCCATCGACTTAGATTTTGTCTCACTTGAATTACACTAGAAATCAGTATTGTGGAATTGACTTGTCTTAGGAATAGTTTGTCACGGTAAATTCTTAGCCGTAACAAAGGTCAGTGAATCCACAGTACGAGGGTTGGCTGAAAAGTTCTAAGTCTGACTGTGAAAAAAAGTTACAAAGTCCACGTTTGTAATTTATTTTTCTACATAGTCCTCTTCCAAGTTCACACACTTTTGCCAGCGATGCTGCAAGGCCCGAATCCCGGTCAGGAAGAAATCTTCTTCAGCTACCCTAAAAAAATCAGTCACAGCGGAAATGACGTCATCATTACTTGCAAAATGGCGACCGGCGAGTTCCTTTTTCAGTTTGGGGAACAGGTGGAAGTCAGAAGGAGCCAAATCAGGTGAATAAGGAAGATGGTCAATGAGTTTAAAGCCACAGTTGCGGATTGTTGACATGGCCACCACCGATTTGTGAACAGGCGCATTGTCTTGGTGGAAGAGGACACCTTTTGCGATCATCCCTCGTCGTTTGGCTTTGATTGCTTCTCGCAACTGGTTCAGTAGATCAGCATAGTATCTGCCGTTGATAGTTTGACCTTTTTCAAGATAATCAATGAGCAGAATACCCCTGGAATCCCTAAAGACTGATGCCATCACCTTTCCAGCTGAAGGAACAGACTTGGCTTTCTTCGGAGCTGGTGAATCAGGATGCTTCCACTGTTTTGACTGTAGTTTTGTTTCTGGTTGAAAGTGATGTATCCAGGTCTCATCCATGGTTACAAATCGTGCCACAAAATCATCGGGATCTGCTTCAAAACGACGCAAATTGTCAAGGGACGTCTGGAACCTGACACGTTTCTGTTCTGCTGTCAAGAGCTTTGGCACCCATCTTGCAGAAACTTTAGTCATTCCTAATTCGTTGGTGATAATATGCTCAACCCTCTCATGAGAGATGCCCACAACACTAGCAATATGTCGAGTAGTCAATCGTCGGTCATCCATCAACATATCGAGCACTCGCGTGATGTTTTCTGGAGTGGTTGCTGTTGAAGGCCTTCCTGAGCGTGGGTCATCATCAAGGCTTTGTCTGCCACGTTTAAATTCTGCAGCCCACTTCTTTACTGTGGAAAATGAAGGAGCATCATCCCCTAGAGTGGAGACCATGTCAGCATGTATCTGTGTTGGGGACATCCCTTTCTTTTGCAAGTACTTGATGACTGCCCTGTATTCAGTTTTGTCCATTTTACCAAAGGAGCTGTAGTTGAGATAAAACTATTAGTACGTTTGTAGTTCTTGTGTCTATGATTCACTAAATGATTGTCCTCATTGGTGGCAAACACCTGTCTCTACCTGGTGGGGAAAAACCACTCAGGCTGAGACCTTTTCAGCCAACCCTCGTAGAAACGACCTTTTGTTTGACCCAAATATTTGGAACACAATGCCTGTAGTGTAAATAAATGATTTGTAGTAGAATATTGTGGACGGAATCCGGCTTGACATTCAGATATTAATTCGTTAAGTTCAATCCATTTTGTAAGTCGTGACACGATTATTGTTGTGAAGACTTTTCCCATGATATTTAGTAGGGAAATCCCTCTGTCATTTGATGGCTCAGACTCATCTCCGGACTTAAATACAGGCAAGATCATTTCAGTATTCCAGTGTGATGGGAATATGCCCTCATCCAGGATCTTATTAAATAACAGTTTCAGATATAGGGTTATCAGTTCCGATGACCGTTTGTAAAGTTCCGGAGGTACCCCATCTGTACCAGGTGCTTTCCCATTTTTGAGATTAGAAATTGCATTTTTGATTTCTGCTTCAGAAATTTCCTCATCGAGATAGATGTCCTGGTTAGCTAATCCATCACCGTCATGGCATGAATGGTGTTCAAGAAAGTATTTTATATGTTCATCAAAGACAGAGGTCGTTTCGAATTATGTAGGATTCAATAATGTCTTAAGGGAACACTGCCAGTCTTGAGCTTGAATCCATGAGTCATTACCTGTGCGAAATGCTTGTTTTATCCTCTTCCAAAATTCTTTGCAATTTCCATGTTTTGCTGCATAGGCGATCTCGTCTGCTTCTTTCTCATCAAATTCAGCTTTCTTTTTAAAGGCTCTTTTTTATTCTAAGTACTTCCTTCGATTATCGTCACAGCTGAATTTCCTAAATCTGTGAAGGCATCTATATTTAATCATCACCATTACTTTGTCAGAAATATACACATCAGTGAAATGTTGTCTATCACTATTGCTATAAATATATCTTGGCACTTTCAAGAGGGGTATACTAGGCGCAGGTTGGCTTGTCATAAGCTTGATGACGTCACTAAGATGACATGATATAGGGAGGTGATCTCGGTATTACACTCATATTCTAGTAAATAGTTCACTCGATACCAGTATCTACTACTTTCATCTTGTGCGACACTAGACTCCTGAACCATAGTTTCCATCGTTTGCCACGCGGAGATATGTGGTTGTAGATTTTACGTGAAACAACGACAATTCACCTTATTCCAAAGATGTATAAATATAAGCAACAAAACCGTTTCCATGATCACTTGAAATAAAGCATCGGTATAATGATAATGCTGTTCCAGCAAGTTGACTAGCGAGTTTGTTATCACTGTGAAATGATGTTGATGACAGGTATTAGGAGAAAGATTGAGGTATTCTGCTCCACCATGTTGTATAGGACCTAAACGAGTGTTTGTAAAAATGCAATATTACTATTATTGGACTCCTAGAAGGATGTGTGGTTGGGTCAAGTGGTTGAGGTTGAGTGAGTGAGTTTAGTCTTACGCCGAACTATGTCCAGCACTATATTCCAGCTATCTGTAACTAATCCAGCCTAGCATGAGTGAGTCAGTGAGTGAGTATGGTTTTACGTTTTAGCAATATTCCAGAAACATCACGTAGGGGGACGCAAAGAATTGACTTCAAGCAGAGAACTCATGTGGGGAATCGATCCCGGGTTTGGGGACTGACGTGTTATGCCACTAGACTACCCCACAAGGCTACCCCACCGCCCCTACTCCAGTCTGAACCAGACAATCCAGTGTTCAACAGTATGAACTTTGATCTACGTAACTGGGATGTGATGACGTGTCAACCAAGTCTGAGATCCTAACCACCCGATGCCAGCAGTCGCCTCTAGCGACAAACATGGGTTGCTAAAGTGCTGTCGGAAGTAAAACTACTGTTCATTCATATTCATGTGTTCAATTTATGTAGTTGATATGTGAAAGTGTAAAATATCTGTTATGTTCGGATTAACTACACGCTCAGCGGTAGGGAGATAGGAAACATTAATAAAGCACTTCACTGACTAGAGATTAGTGTAGAAATGAACAATGCAGTCTCTTTGAGTCCAAAGAGACTTCTTTTGAACAGACCTTGGCTTTATGCAAATTAGAGTGTGATTATATTGTATTACAAAGGACAACATATGTCATATTTGGGATTTCACTTTCTTAGTAAAGTACAAATTCTAGTACTATTTTTCGGTTGAGTCCCATCCGGGATTCGAACCCGCACCCTCAGAGTCAGGCACCTAATCGCCAGCACACAAAGTCAGCCGCCTAGCCCACTCAGCCACCTCGACTTCCACAAAAATGAAAGTCGGACAACTGGTAGTCTAGACTGCGTACTTTGTGTACCCCTCTGATGAGTGTAAATTGGCACGGCTCCCACGGCCGAAAGCTATGATTACACGATGCCATTTAGAAAGTGGTCAAATGCAACATATGTCATATTTGGGATTTCACTTTCTTAGTAAAGTACAAATTCTAGTACTTTTTTTCGGTTGAGTCCCATGCGGGATTCGAACCCGCACCCTCAGAGTCAGGCACCTAATCGCCAGCACACAAAGTCAGCCGCCTAGCCCGCTCAGCCACCTCGACTTCCACAAAAATGAAAGTCGGACAACTGGTAGTCTAGACTGTACTTTACTAAGAAAGTGAAATCCCAAATATGACATATGTTGCATTTGACCACTTTCTAAATGGCATCGTGTAATCATTACAAAGGACACTTTTGAAATTTTCATTTATACGACAGCTGACGTAAAACAATGTTGAAACTATTAAGGATGCAGCTACCATGGAGTCTCACTGTCACCATAACAAGAAAGACATAAGAGGAGTTGTCTATATTTAACAAATCCAGAACTGGTGTCGCAGATAATGGTTGGGGTCGGGCTGGGGGATATTACCGGCTTATATGACAAGGGGGTACGCGCATTACAACATCGAGAACACGTAGGTTTGGTCTAAAGTAACGTTCATCATGTAGCACACGTGCATTTGTTTCACTGTTAGAACTACTGCGCTTGCCCCTTTGTAATACAAACCAGTAATAGCGATTTGGAACTGTCATCGTTTGTTAAACAACTATTATCCTAGGTTGGATAACATCTGACATTTAAATGTTCAGGTGGCAAGGTAACATTATGAGGATTTCACTTTATTTGATTCACTTTTATGTTTAAAGTGAAATTTATCGGTATGCTTCTTCCACAATGTCAAGTAATGGGATGGGCTGGTGATGGGCTTCTCATGGGCAGAGGGATCAGTCCACTTTCCTTTTGTAGGCACTTATTGGGTAATTTTCTAAGCATGGTTTTTATTGGGCTAGCATTGAAGGTAAGGGATACAAAAGGGCATAATATTTTTTTCTGTAGCCTCTGGGGTCTGACAGCCAAAGGTGAGGGATTCACTTGTTTGTCTGGACTCAGAAATCAGAGTTTTAGGTTTTTCTTTTAGTTTAACAGTTTAGTTTTAGGAAGAATAAAAGTTTGTTTAGATAATATTAAATTGTTAAGTTTTTGTTTTCTTTTGCAAGGGAATATTTTTTGGGGGGAGAGGTATTGAGTTAGGATAAAAATAAAGGGCAGTAGGATAGGTTTTTCGAATGGGGTTTTGATATGTATTTATTGTTATTTAAGATATTTGAAAGAAATATTGATTTTATTGATTGTTGATTTTATTTTGGAGCTGGAAATAAATTTATCTTGTTTACAAAATCTTGTGTTTGGTGTCATTGTGGATTTGAACCCATGAGTCTTTCGGACCTGAGGACCCAAAACAGGATAGTTCTGTTGCACAATGCTAATCAGTAGATGCGACATGTTCAACACTCATGAAAAGCACAAAATATCTTCAAGACGACCATTGTGCCGGTAGGGAGCATGACTATGACTTTGCGTCTATAAATCGCTACCAGATGGTGAAGAGTTTGCGAAATTGTGAACCTATCCAATCCAACCTCTCACAAACACAAGCAACGTCAAGACAAATGTTCAGCTGAGAAAATACGCGGGAACATACAGTTCAGGTAGGAATAGGGCATTGTACCGGATAGTATGTTTGTGGGTGATGCTCCACGTTGGAAGATGTCCTCTTTTGTGCAGATTTAACCGAGGCGTTGAGTATTGTAGCTTCATAAATAACTTTTGAGCAGGAACACATAATGCCATTTAGAAAATAGTCAAATATAACACATGTGATATTGGGAATTATACTTTCTCATTTAAGTACAGACTCTAGTACCTTTGTTTCGATGAGCCCTATCCGTGATTGGAACCCGCATCCGCAGAGTCAGGTACCTAATCGCCAGCACACAGTCATCCGCCCAACCCGTCCAGACAAAAGTACTAGAATCTGTACTTAAATGAGAAAGTGTAATCCCAAGCTGTAACATGTTCGACCGTTTGAGTTGAAGGGTGATGACGGTTCTTTAACTCTTCGTAGATAGAGCGTAATTGCTGAATCGTAGTAAAACTTATCAACCCAAGACCACGCTGGCCGCAGCTGTGTACATAGCGGTCATAATGTCCAGTATGTCTTGTTTACTGATACACATTCTGTCTGTAACTGTGGGTTCATGTCCACTTGACCATGTCACGTCACCTGTAAAGGGTCTGTCATGACTCAACCTCCCTTATCACAGCTGTCATTCAACATGAGTTAATTTATTTGCTGAGTTAATTCTTTTATCCATATGCAAGCATCATCATTATCCTGCTTTTCGAGTAATAGCACAGACAAATGAGTTGATTTCTTCAAACCCGCTGCGATCCGGGTCAGAAGTGGTCTGCAACAACCCATGCTGTTGATTTACTGCTGCTTACTAAACCTTGAGAAAGCCAAGTCGATATTTCATATATATCATAACGATGACGTGGGGTAGCCTAGTGGTCAAAGCGTTCGCTCGTCACGCTGAAGACCCGGGTTCGATTCCCCACATGAGTATAATGTGTGAAGCACATTCCCGGTGTACTCCAAAGTGGTTTTGCTGGAATATTGCTTAATGTGCTATAAAACCTTACTCATTTACTCACTCAACCCTTAAACGGGTACACAATGTGTGAAGTCCATTTCAAGTGTCCCACGCTGTTAGATTGTTGGAATATTGCTTACAACAGCGTAAAACCATACCCACTCATTCATAACGATGCCAGAATGAGATGGTCCTTTGATGACACGGGTGCAATGGAACCATGATTTGACCTGGTATTCTCTTGTTGGCATGGATTACTAAAGAACTTTGCCATATGTTTAAGCGAATAACGTCTAGAAGTATCTAGATGGTCTTATTTCCCACACTCTACAGAAATTATCCCGACCCGTTAAGTCTTGAATGATTTTCAGGTTCCTGAATGCAGTTCAAGACTCATTGTTTCGCGAGATATGTTCTACGATAGGATTGAAGCTTGTAAACACCATAAAAAGACAATAAGACATTTTCCTTCTCGTGAAAATACAGATTTTATTTTCACATAAAAACATTTGTCATGTAATGATTACACAAATTAAAACAAACGACCGGACCAGCCATAGAACCTGTCTTTATGGCTGTCCAAATCAAGCTCATTTGTGGAAGAAATAAAATGACCATTCGTAGGGAAGAATATTGCCACCACGCGGACCTCGCATAAGGTCAAGAGGTCATACTTGTCTTCCATGCTGGTTTTCCTAACGCGGACATAGCGCCCCCTTGGGAATGTGAAACCACCTGTGGTATTGGTGTGAGGGCAGTAGACAGGAGTTGTCTCCCCTGCACCCACGCTTCCAGTCACTGTCCCACAAAAGTCACCTGTTGGGGTCATGCTGGTAGGTGGACTGGTGAGAACATCCACCTCAATGTTTCTCATACGTTCCTCTGTAATAGGAATACAATACTTGCTTCAAATACAACGTTTGGGTTAGTTGTGTCAAAGTGGGAGTGCACTTGTGTTTATATAGACATATATATTCTATATAGGTTGTTCAATATATACTTCTATACAATTTCTATCCGTGAAGAACAATTATAATATTATCTGTCTGCTTTCTGTACAACTGGATTTTCCCCATCTCTTCTTTTAAAATAAACTCAGTTGTTTCCACCTCTGTCTCACCTCTGCCCAGAAGCGTCAACTTCATCATACAGAAAAGTTGCGGCGGGGTAACCTAATGGGTGAAGTGTTCGCTTGTCAGACAGAACTCCGGGTTCGATTGCTGACATGGGCACAGTGTGTGAAGCCTGTTTCAGGTGTACCCCGCCGTGATAGTGTTGGCATATTGCCCCCAAAACAATGCAAAGCTATATTCACTCATTCGTACAATTACTTAGTATGTTAAAGTGTGGGACTCGTCTTAACGCTAATGGTTTCTTGTGGAATGCTGTGGGGGCGTTTTATCCAAGTGCATGTTTAATACAATGCCCTATCCAACGCCCTAGTCTTACCCTGCATGTCGCCCCTGTTGGTGAGGGTCACTTGGTAAATGTTGCAGTCTCTACCCAGGTCCACGTACCAGTAGGGCTGCATGTCACCCACGTCGGTGGAGAAGCAGCTGCCTGCGTAGAAGTTGGTCTGAAAGTTGTTGTCGACTGCGAGGTCAGGTGAGTATGTTTCCCAAATGGATGACGATACTGTGGTCTTGCCACTAGACACCACCGCCATCCACGAGTTGTGAGAAATGGATGCTGCAGATGAGTAGAGGAGATCTGATTTCGCTGCTCGTAATTAGACTGAATCGGGATTAGAACCCACGATCACGTGTATGTATGTATGTATGTATGTATGTATGTATGTATGTATGTATGTATGTATGTATGTATGTATGTATGTATGTATGTATGTATGTATGTATGTATGTATGTATGTATGTATGTATGCATTCACGCAAGCAAGCACGTAAGCACGGATTTATGTATAATTTGCATGCATGTGGGTCTCTCTCTCGTTGCTCTCCCTTTCTATCACACACACACACACACACACACACACACACACACACACACACACACACACACACACACACACACACACACACACACACACACACTGTGCCTGTGCGTATTCATGTCGCATTGTTGTGATTGTTTGTTGTACGATACATCATTGAAAAATAAAATCGCTCCACTGGGAGCAAACACTTGACATACCTTGTGCATACCCAACGGCTACCCCGACGTAGAAAACCACGGCCAACATGATAGCGACTAGTGAGGGATGATGGTGAGAGCTGCGACTTTAAACGTTGCCTGTCCATGCCATTACATAACTTGTACATTCTGTAATCACACTGGTAATACGATTCCCTGAATTAGTTCTATATCGTTATAGCTTTGGTTCATTACAATCTGTGACCGGTCTGTGCATGGATTAATTGAAATTCTAAAGTTATCAGACTGTAATAGTAGCAATGTAAGATACAGGGAGATGTGGGTGTAGAAGATACAGTGTACACCTACTGGGGTTTGTAATTTGAGGTTGACTAATTGGACTGGATATCTCTTAATTTGTTGTCTTCAGAGACTGATTATTCCCTTGTGTTGGTGTTGAGAATTTACTCACAAATATGCAAAAACGGCAAGCTACCCTAAACGAATGTTGCTGTATAAAATTCGTGATTATTTCAAAATAGTTACAAATTGATAGAACTTTTAATAATGTCGTATGTAATAACGCGCACCTTCACACATCACTGAATGCTTTCATAGCAACCTGGGTGAGTTGATTTTACGCCTCATTCATCCATAGTCCAGGTACATGGCGGCGATCTATATATCGAGTCTGGAAAAGACAATGCCCTGATCAACAGTGTGAGCATCGATCTGCGCAAAAGGGACGCGATGACATGTGTCAACCAAGTCACCGACCCTGACCAACCGATCCCGTTATTGGGCTCTTACGACAAGCATGAGTTGTCAATATCAATTCTAACCCGGATCGTCACGGGTCTCTTGAACATGACATCCCTCATCGAAAGGGACACAATTTCTGGAATTATTGAAAATGCGAAAACAATGCATTTCTAAGTTAATTTGATGAAGACTTTACATTATTATAAAGATGTAATCAGTTCCCATTTGGTTCCCCATTAGAGTGGTGTGCATTCATAACATCTTACTTTTACACCCTAGAACTTTGACATGGCTGAACTTAACATACAGCGGATGATGAACACTCAAAAAGATCTATTAACGTCATAGTGCTGTTTGCAGAGAACTCAGAGAACTGAACTGGTCTGTAAAAGATTGATTTCGCATTTAAGCGACGTAGATGGTGACACTGTTTAAAAGCCTCTACACCGAAACGTACCTACTGAAACATTGCCACTGCAATAATACTACTAATAAGTTTCGGTGGGCTTTTGATGAAAGTGAAAACACAACGGTGTCCGGGGAAATTGCAATAGAATTGGTCCCCAGCAACTTATAGCGGACGTAGTAAGGTGATGTTAACAGGTTCAGCAATGAATTTGGTCTTAGACCAACAGATATGTTTAATCAAGAATGGAAAGCTACCTAAGATTCAAGATTCACAATATGAATATTACAGGACCTTTAAAACGTTACTCCAGCCAGGAAAATATTTTACTATTAATTACATATAGTTTAAGAACATTGTTCGTAAAATATCTATTACGTCTGTTTCCTTTAATGAATAATGAGGGTAGAAAAGCCTCTGTCGAGAAAGAAAGTCCATATATGTCCTTGATGTAACGTAGCAATAGAAAATGAAAGTCATTTTACACTGGCATGTCCACGTGATCATGCATTACGACAGAAATATATACCTGACCATTTTCAAGGAAAACAACTCCTGTATGCATGCACATCTTAGTTACAAAATAATAATGAAAATAGCATTGATCAATTGTCTTTGTATATTAGGCATGCACGTGCAAAAAGAGGATCTTCTTTGAACATTAGTTGTATACTCTCAGATATATGTCTAAATATAACACACTGTTCCTATATATGTGTAACTCTTATGTAAATTGGTTGGGGCCTTTCGTACAATAGACATCTTGTGACCTGACGTGCTTTCTTCAGAAGCAGTCATCCTCAGCTGGCGGCATGGGGCATTCGTCAGTTCGGTTATCAGTACGGTTAATTAAGTCTTGTTATCAGTCGCCATCTTGTAAAATACACACAATTCATTGATTATGGGATCATAGTGCTTCATACTATGTCATCTGCTCATCACGTCACCATTGACCTAGATCACCTTTTGAACTAACACAGCCCGTCAAGACATGAGGTCATTTTGTGTGGTATTGGTCTGTCAACTGACTAACATAGATCTGTTTGAATCATGCGGGGAGGAATCCTCTCAATATCAAGCATGGCGAATTGTTCACCTGACGTGTATTTTGTTCGACTGCACGGATTTTGCACTTGCAAGAAAAACGTCGCATAAAGCAATGAATAAATAAACTACTCTTCTCTCATGCTGGCTGGCATCTCATTCTAAACTACTTTGAAAATGATTTGTTTTCTTCCGCCAGTATCAACTCATTGTTGAGCATTTCTACTCAAGGTTGATTGAGCGTTTATGTAGTCGGGGGCTCCGGTCTCGGAGAGAAGAATCGCTTGAAATTCCACACACACACTACAGCACACTTAAGCTTAAACTCATATCATTTCGATGGCATAAATAAACCCATTCAAATTGAAAAGGAGCCCAATTGAGATTAGAGATTCAGAAGCAGAGGAAATCTAGACTTGCTCCATGCTAGCTTAAGCATTGCAGGGAGTGCAAGGTAGTAGGGGAAATAATGTGGTTCAGGAACTGTGAAACAGACGAACACAACAGCTGACATACTGGACTTTCTGGCCCAGCTTCGATTAAGTATGCCCGCATATGTTGCGTAAGACATAAACAAAATCAGCCAGCAACTTCCCATACTGAATACAAAGAACCTCTTCATCAGTACACATCCACACTTCGTCGTAAATAATAAAATCCCTTGCTTATCACGTCATGTTGTTTTCAAAGGTTCATGCAAAAATTTAAGAAATTTCAGAAGACGTGTAATTGTACGCTTGTACGTTCATCTGTATGTAAACAAAACGAGTGAGTGAGTGAGAGAGAGGGGAGGGAGGGGAGGGAGGGAGGAATATGCTGGAATATTGCGAAAAGCGGAGTATAAACCATTTTCTATGACTACCTCAGTCACCGTGAAAACATTGACAGTATGGGTAACTAGACAGGACATTCATGTATTTCAGACTATGTCTACAACTGTCTGTCACAATTTACTTTGTGTTACTTGTTCAGTCACACTTGTAACGAATCACCTAAATTCATAATACAATGAAATGGAGACCGTGATTAGTCTGCAGCGTATATTCCTGTGTGTAAATGAACTCTGTAGGGGACATACCTGCACGTGGCCTGAACATGTCACACTCTCATTTACTACTCGGATACCCGTTTATCACATGCAGATTGCAAATTTGTACAATCGTATTACAGACAAAGCGGAGTCTAGGTAACAGCTGGTAAATTTAACCAGTATTGTTCAAAGTATTTTTTCATGATCGTGTTGATTAAATAATATTGGGCAATGGCACTAATTTATGATGAAGACACGATATTTTGTTGATGCCTCGCATCAAAGGTGTCTTGTACAGGTCTGGTCGGACATTCAAATTGAACGGAACAGGTAATAAGTAGTATATAGAGTCCTGGGCAAAGAACCCCAACTATCTTTGGACGAAAATCACAAAAACGAAATTGAATATTAACTAAATTGTTATTTCGCCATAACATCTCGCAGGTTTTAAATCAACAAACCACACGTTGATTTCAATAACATATTTATTTCAATAATATTTTCTAGGATATCTGTAATAAAATACATGTGAATATTGATTATTAAACTATGATCAAAACCTCCGATTATATGAGGAAAATACACAAGTGTAAATATTTTCATTTGATTATTAAATCACAAGTAATCATTCTCCCCGCGAGAAGAACGAGATCGATATTTCCCGACTTTGCACCCTATATCTGTGAGGTAAGCAAGTGGACTGGGGGTCAGGCTTTGTGGATTGGTTGGCAGGGTGTCACCATAGGACAGCCTGGTCAAGACTGCGTTATTTACAGATCGCCGTCCACAAGATGGAGTGTAGCTTCCACCTAGAAACCCCAGAAACCTTCATGGGTCAAGACATCACCCGTCTATTCACACAGTTTTAGAGATTATTCGGAACAATAATGCAACCGATGTTGCAGTTGCACAAGGACACGATACTGTCTGGATGCAGTGAAGATGCCTCAAAGCCTCCTTGCTCCAAAATGTTCCAACACAAGTCAACGGAGGTAGCGGGTATTTTAAGTTAGATAACTTGTCCCCATGCCCTTTAACATTTATGAACAAAATATGTTTATTTCAATCAAACAGTAATGATAAGTTAATAGATCCAATCCAACCCCAACCCCCTTCCTTTCCCTTGTCCTTGTCTAGTCCAGACTCGATCATTTACAGACCGCCGCCATATAGCAGGAATGTTGCTGAGTGTAGCTTTAAACTAAAATCACTCACTCACTCCCATAATGACTAAAATATCCATAATATTAAAAACTGAATCACGTCACTGACAAAACAAATGCGACATATTTTTTTTACCGAGGAAAAATAACGGAAGCATTAGTTACTTTTGAGTAACCCTTCAGTTTATCACAGGTCTAAAAATGTCGTGGCGCTACAAAAAACGTCTGTAGCGTTACGACAAGTTTAAGAATGGCGTAGCGCTACGAACGTTTAGTGGATCTGGACACAGATACCTTACAAACGATAACGGTAAAACAGTGACACCAAGGGGATATCTGTGAAGAGGTTAGGCTGTAGGTGGGGCCAGGATCCCCAAACAGAGGAAGTACTCCTCGCTGTTACACTGTTCATCCTCCCACTCCCACTGGCCGGCGTCGTTCTGGCTGAGGGCGGCGCAGTTTTCGGGGTGGGTCATGACGGGCATGCTGCTGCAGGTGCCTGTGCCATTTACGAGGGGGGCGGTGAAACCATTAAGGGGAACGACGTCACCTACCAGATATCGCCACTGGACACGGTCAAGAAGATTGGTAACACCAATCCAGTACTCTTGACCTAAAGGACACGAAATATGCAGTAAATACATGTTATTATTTCTGAATAATTTTTGTATACATATTACATCATACAACTAGATAACTATATACAGCTAGACTGATGTTACGAGCAGTCGATCACGATGTGGAGGAACCTAGTAATCGAACAACAGCACATGCTCTGATTCAGTTTCAGCTTACTAAACGCAACTGACAGCTAATCCCAGCCTTTTTCATTGATAATGAAAAAGATTTGAGCTATTTGTTAACTTTGCAAATTGATGGTTACGATTATGTGTTGAACTATGTGTCATGATACTTGAAGACACAATTCAGCTTATTGTAACCAACTAATTTATAGCATTAATATCTATTGTGAATCTGGGTCATGATAAGTTTTAAAAAAACGCTATTTGCGGCGTAAAGCAATATTCATTCATTCATTCATTCCTTGAATGCATACTTTCAGTACTACAAACCAATAAACAAGAGAACGTAACAGCCAAAAGTATTTAAGTTTCATCATTCTGAGCTAAAAATAGTTTTCTTAATTTTTTCATACTTAATATATATCATGAAAAACAGAGTGATGAATTTCCTAAAATCCTTTGTCAGAAACTGCCACATGGTGGTGATTCTCTGGACAAAATGATTTCCAGAATGAAATAGTGACTCAGTGGCATGTAACACTACTGCTAGACTTTATCCAAGTGGAGACACTGGTTGATCAGATAACCGTGAGGCAGAACGACCAAACATTATAAGCTAATTGTGATTTACCTTTTTTGGCGTTGGAAGTCAGAACCATGTTGACAAAGTCGCTCTGGGCTTGTGTTCTGATCATGGCAAGGTCACTCCCCATTATGTTACAGTATTCCTGCAACAAGGACATGCGTCAGTAGTCTTTTAGACTTTAAGAAAAACATAGCGGGAAACTGTCTGAATGAGTATGGTTTTATGCTGCGTATGACAATAATTGAGCAACAGTACGGCGGGGGACATCAGAAATTAGGTTTCACACATTGTATCCATGTGGAGAATCGAACCGGCGTCTTTGGCGTGGCGAGCGAACGTTTTCACCTCTAGGTTACACGACCGCCCCTCGCGGAAAACTGAACATACCGAGGGTTAGCGCCTGAATGGTATTTAAAGCCGCCGAGTGAGTGAGCCAGTTTGGTTTGGCTCATCAGAAGAAAGTCATTACAGTTGAAGGTTAAAGCTATTTACATATTTTGTTAAATCCACAAATAAGGTTCAGAATTTGAGAACTGTCTCATAACCATTTGATAGAGGCCCGGCCATGGGACGCAACTATATGTTTGAATGCCGAACCCTTACCTACTGGGCCACAAAAGTCCCCAGGTCAACCCTAACCCACATCAGTGTATGCTACAGTAGCCGACATACATTGTATTTGTGTAATTGTAACGTTCTGTTAAAGTATGTACATTCTAGATTAAACAAAAAAATGTTAATTCAATAAGACATTCTGGAATAAATACAACATAGTTTCAATCGGAAGACGTGGGTGTTGTTTACCTTGGCTTGGGCATATGTCGTTTGGAATCCGGAGAAGTAGAAGCAATTGTCCCCCAGCTGGAAGTGATTGCAGGGACATTCTGTGGAAGAGTGAGTGAGTTGGGTTTAGTTCTGAGTTTACTAGCGTCATCGTGTTGTCGTGTTTCAACGGGAAAATATGTGGGTCGGCAAACTTTTGAAAGGCATTTAGTGCATTACTGGCCTCGTGCTTGTATTATATTTTCATTCATTAACGATGTTAAACACGTTTTCTTTGCAGTGCCTCTTGTATGTATATATACCCCATTTGATACTGCCTCCTATTCACCTGAAGAAGGAGCAAATAGTCGCTCCTATTCGCGTTATTCACAATAAAGAAACTGACTTCTATAAACCCAGATTTATATATCGTCATTGTGTCAAATGTGTGTGGGTTGTTAATGAACCCTGCATTTGCGATATAATGACGAGAACAAATTATACATTCTTCACTGATATCTGGTTAGGAAAGCATGACACTGATTCAGTGCAAGCATTATGTAGACACCCAAAACTATTATGTGATACTATTTTCATAAACTTCATATGGCTTTGGATACGAAAATAATCATACAAATGCGTGCTTGACTTTGTGGACTGTGCATTTGCAAGGGATTTACGTTATTAAGCAGTAAATCTGAAAGATTTGTTTCCCCCTTGAAACGGTTATCTAGTCGTTAACTGATTGAATAATGGGTTTGCATCACAAACTAAAAACGTGGGAATAACCAGTTGTTCGTGTTCACAGTTACACTCATTGTCAAGGTTCTTCAGTCCAGGGGGTGAGCCGCAGCGTGACACGTTATTCCTATCATACAAAATGTGAGAAGCAAGTTCAGCAGTCTCACTGGTGATCATTCGGGTTGGAACGGGTAGGAAAACATGGAATCGAGTACCAGTATTTACTTACTCGAATCGGAATCGCGTACCGAAAATGAAAGGAATAAAGAGCTTCAGTCAACATCCTGAATATTCTATCACGAGTTGACAGTGATAATCAAGGAACACTTGAGAAAATGACAATAGGACAGTGAAACTGAAGTGAGGCTATTTAATTAATTTACGTCTGTTTAACGAATATAGAGAGTAACACCATTGCCTTATACGTTCCTTGTAAAAACATAACTATAACTTGACTACTCACTGCTCATGCGCAGATAAATTACAGCCGTTAATAAAACAACGGACAATAATGAAGAAAAGAAAAGAAAGGTTGTTATCTGCTCTTATTACAGAGTTCTCTCACTTTATGGGCACTCTATAGGACTCGATTACAGCTTGACCCGACCCGGATTCACTTACCCGAGTACCGTGTACTTGCCTTGCCGCTCTGTGGGTGAAACAACGACGATGAGGTTTAAGTACACGTAAACTGATAGGCAGTTACATATATACGTACGTACAGAGGAGCCGTCTACCACCAACTCAACCAGTTGAAGGACGTCGTTGTCGTCGACGGTGGTGAACTTGTTCAGACGTATGTACCTTCCGATAGGTGTGCCGGCGCAGCAGAAGGTGGTGTTGGAGCCGGCGGCGGGAGGGGTGCTTCCAACCGTGGCGCAAATCTGAGGGGTCCCTCCGAGAGTTGGGTTGTTTTCGTACACCTCGATGATGATGTTGCGAAGACGCTCGGCTGAAAACAGTAGGTGATGTCGTATTCGGCAATATTGATGCAGACTTAAATATTCTGGGTAGGAAAACCAGTGGTTAGATGCTTGAGAAGTAGAGCGGTGAAGACAGAAACCGGGTTTTGTAGTATTACTGAGTCAAACTATGTGTTGTATCTGTTATATATTGACTGTGGGATCAGTTACCTAGCAAACACATGGTGATGAACATGTAACATATACTGTGCTGTGAATCACGTGACCTCCTGCCAAGCAGAAAGTAAATGTAAAACAATAATCAAACGATGGCCATACGCCATGGACGATCCAAATACTATACAAACGTTTCTAATCGGAATCATATCTACTGTTCTGCAGTTCCGATTCCAGTGACTAGGAGAAAGTCTGTTCAACATGTGAACGCACCGGTAACTGCGTGTACCAACCACGGAACCGATCTATGGATCCTGTACTTGGAGTAGTCTCCCTTGGTTTTAGCAGACGACCGTGGCATAGACAAAGAATGTTGAACGCTACGTCTGACAGATTCTCCTATTAAAGAAGGTAATATCTGACAAGTTTAAAAAATTACTGATGTTCAACCTACACAGTGACATAAACATGCATTGAGTGACTCATATTGCGCCACTGTTGGCAGGCATGAAGCAACGGTAGGACGGTGTTGACATCAACGGTTTGTTCAAGAATGAAAGGAAACCAGTCGATAACTCTGAGAAAGTCGGACCAAAGGACACTCCCTTCTCATTTTCTTGTCTGTAACTGCGCGTACGTCATTCAACACGAATCCATACCTTAGAGTATATATAACCATTCAAGGACTGACACTAAAATTCATCTTCCTCCCTAACCATTCCCCTGTAAGTAAGGACAAGTAACTTTAGTCTTTTTGAAAAGGGGACACTGGAGCAGTCTAGTGGTTAAAGCGGTCGCTCGTCACGCCGAAGACCCAGGTTCTATTCCCCACATGGATACAATGGGTGAAGCCAATATCTAGTGACTTCTGCTTTTATATTGCTGGAATATTGCTAGAAGCGGCGGAAAACTATACTCACCCACGCACTCACTACTTAAAGGGTTAGCGAACGATGTGACAAAGTCGGGAAAGGTGAATACATTTTACGAGCGCTTTAGTAGATTGCTATGCATCGCTGCCAATAGCTGTTTTGTATGGGTTGGGCTTTCTATCTAAAGCTTTACCCAGCAGTATTCCACCTGTCTGTCTGTATATAAATGAGTCTGTTCGGGACTATTCAGTGATTGACGTCATGAGCACTGATCTACACAAATGAGATGCGATGATATGTGTAAACCAAGTCAATCCTGTTGGTCGCCTCTCACGACAAGCACGGGTTGCTGAAAAGCAATTCAAACCTGCATATTCACGGGCTGATAACTAATGGTAGTTTGGGGGTTTTTTTCTGAGGCACTATGTTTGCAAACCATTGCGTAAAACAAGTTATTCAAAATTTGTGTACAGTTTGAAATGCAATGGTACAACACACAACACACAGAGTATATAACTGATGATCCTCACTCCGACTTCGGTGTGTTGCTGTCACCGATTTTTCTGCAGGTTTCGAATGTTCATAATCCCAGCTCGTTATTAAATACTAGCTCGAGGTTGACACGCAAAAGGAGCGTTCCACGAGGTTTGTTTGATTTAGTACCCGATTCCCATGAAATATTCCTTCTATTGACCAACATAAACATGTCAATACACACTTACACACAGTCAAAGGTGTCACAGTTCGGAAAGAATTACATCTCGAGACTCACATTTGCATTTTGATTTTTGTTAGCATAAAGCTAAATGCTCATCGCTATATGCTATCCTCCCACTTTAACTGAATAGTCGGTTTTAACTACAGTAACGTTCCAACCCCTACCCATTCTACTTACAACAGCAGTCCGCTCTGTTGGTCATGGTGATAGAGTTGAGGCGGGTGTTGCTGCCCAGGTCGATGTCCATGTAGGGCATTCTATCACCCACAGCAGTTGCGAACGTAGTGTTGTCAGCGACGAAGTCGGTGCCAAATCCGCCATCTACGGCAAACTCTGGACCGTACGTTACGGAGCCGAAGGTGAAGGCCGAGGAAGAAGATACCTGTGACGGGAGGATGGGGATCACCACGCCTGGGGACAAATAATTAGAGGTAAATTACTAATCTGTCTCCCAACTGCTGAACCACATTATTTTCCTTTCCATCCAACCTCTTCTGCACTGCAAGACCTATTTCCAGAAGTGAAGCAAGTCTAGATGTTACGAGTTTTTCATATTTCGAGTTAGAAGGGATAGTTTTCAATTTAATTCACAGCCCCTGAACCACATAACATTCGGTGTAGAACTTTCAAAATGGCCACCGTATTTAAAGTCGGGTCGGAATTGCGAGCAATGTCTGTATTGACACACTGTCTAAGATCATACGAATTCGAAGTTTCAACATGTAATCAAAGCCTTGAAATTGGAAAGAAGATGTTGAAAGTGTTAATTGTAACTTGGGATCGCCATCACTTTACACAGGTGAGGTGCTTTCGATTTCTTTCGACGCACCTGAGATGTTTGTTTCAGGTAACAGGCGCGACCGTAACATATTTAACCGAGCCAGCTCTTATTTAAATAACAATATGTTTATGCAAAAAAGTATCAAAATTACACTTCATAATGTAAAATACATGTAAATCAGAAACGCAGACATCGTTCTGTCGTGTGTAAGTGAGGTGGGGAGCTTTCTGTCGGTGTGACCACCGCATCCTTGAAACTCATAGCTACAGTATTAGGCCACAAGTGAGTAATCATTAGTGAAATTACCAGAGACTTACATGTTGATTTACTCTTGCAAGAATTTTCATTCATTTAGTTCCGGTCGAATTGCTTCCAATACTTAGATAAACAACCTGCATTAGGCATACCAATCAGGATTAGTGTGGCTGTCAGTGGGATAGATACATGGTGCTTAGTGACGTGCCATTCCATAACTAATCCAAGGGAAGATGAAAGAAAATTATGTACACGTAGCTAAGGATGATTTCCAAGATGTTTGCAAAATATCAAAATAAACTGACTTCTTCTCAGTTTATGAAAATTATTCTTGTAACATTTAGTTAGCATGTAAGTCTATGGATATTTCCTTAATGACGACTCACTTATGGCCAACTACTGTAACTCACCATAACGATTCTATTCCCCGATTGACTTAGTGTGTGAGTATGATGTTACGTCTCTTTTTGCAATATTTCAATATTATCACGGCGATGGACCCCCGAAATGAGAACCCATTTGAAAAATGTTACCCTGATCTGCGGTGTGACAAGCGAACGCTTCAACCACAAGGCCAACTCACAGTCCTCATTATCACACATGAATTAGACTTTGATAAATAATCTACAACATCAATGTAATATAGACGATACTTTTAGAGCTGTATCCTAATCTAATGGAAATTCGTTTGATATACATACCTTGAGTCTCGGCAATAACAAATAAAACCCCGAACAGAGCAAACGGCAACATTGTGGAAGGACGAAAGAAAGCACTTCTGTTAGTTAGCGTAACCACTGGTGAATCTATATATATTGTGATGTCTAATCTTACCCAGAATCTCCACGGAACAGATTACTCAAGCTTGAACGGATGTAACCTCCGTTTACCCGGCTGATTCGTTTGATAGTCGAGTGAAATTAAGCTATTATGGATTATCCCTGTCTACTTCGCTCTAGGGATGTGACGGATTATATTTTAAGGTCAATTTCTATGACGGCTTAGATACAAATTGTTTATACATGCATACCCTTTCGACGAGCAAATCTTCTCTGTTTGTTCGGAAACTAATCGTTGATATTGATCACAATGGCCGTAAACTGTCTGTATACATGGCAATTAAAAGAAAAGTTATTCCAGTGAATGTTTTTCTCGCGTTTAGTACCGCATATTTGAACTCTTGTTGACGTGGATTTCATAGTGTGAGGACATGTTGAACATCGTCATGGTACAGATGTGTTAGTTACATAGCTTACTTGTGATGTGTCTGAAACACGAACAATAATGAATGTACGTAATGAGTGGACATAAATACATCAAGACACATTATTCATTAATCGAAGCGTTTACTTCGTACAATGTATTTATGCACATGTCTAAAGATTTCATTAATATTATTTGGCAGAGCAGGGTTGCCGTAGAGAATTGTATCAATGTCTAAGTGAACATTTGATAGTACAAAATCTTGCTTCAGATCAAAACGGCATCTGACAATTTTTGAACATTTGAAAAAGAAATGGTTTGCATCTTCCACTGGAGCCAAATCTCATTTGTTACGCAAGCTGTGTCCGGAAATGATTCCCGTAAAAGGTGGACGTAAATCTATCAGGTAATCAGGAGCTTGCATATTAATAATGTTTAAGAATGTACACAGTTTTCTTTGTGTTCGTCTAATTTTCAATGGTAACTAGTCAGTTTCATTGTATAACCTATAGCTTGAAGCGAATTTAGGCAATCCGGTTATAATTCTTGCTGCTTCAAGTTGAACCATTTCAAGATTATCACAAATAAAGCTAGGACAATTATCCCAGACTTCAGCTGCATATTCTAAAATAGGCCGAACGTACCTTTCATGCATACTAGAGAGAATAAATCTAGGTAACTCGTACTTTAGCGTCCGTAATGAGGAAACAAGTTTTAAAACCCCCAAAAGCACACAGTACACACAGTTAGCTAACTGCCCTCTTTGGGGTATCCCTGGGATGTCTCTGTTGGTTGGATGCATGCCTTGCAAAAAGGATTAATCGCTAACAAACCGCGATGCTTCCATAATAATATTGTTTCCGTTCACATTCACTTACGCCGGTTTGGGATATTTTACTGCCGTTTTACACAGGTCATGCAAAACATGTTTCAATCATGAATAGGATTTTACTTTCGGTTTTACGATAGGTGAAAATCTGCTTGTCTTGATTGAGAACCTAAGTAGAGGAAAAGAAGTGGTTTGTCTTTTCAAACTATAATTCTGTATTCATCTTCAGATGAAACATTTGTTTGTTCACGGAGTAGCAATTGTTTACTAATTAGTGCTGGAGCGACTTATGGAATGACGTGAACGATATCAATGAGCTGGAGAGACTAAACGATATTCATAGGACTTCAGAAAGTATGTTTTTATTGTTATGTTTGTTTAAGAGAAAGGGAAGAGAGACAGAGACAAGAGAGACAGAGACAGGAGAGACTTCATAACATATGTGCAACCCTCTTCTTCAAATTCCTGGATCCGCCCATCATGTAGGGGGTTAATGAAAGCCGATTCTAACCCTTATATTCACGGGTGCTCCCGATAAGACTGTCGACAGTAGACGCACATCATTATGTCCTTTTTTCTACAGCGTTTGTTTGTTTGTTTTGTGTGTTTTTGTTATTTTTCAAGCTGCATGACGGCAGACAGTACATCATGGAGTCTTCAGCGGATAATCCAATGATTGACATTCAACTTTAGAGCTTGATCTCGTCTGCTCCATCTCCCCATCCAACCAGCTGCCACAAAAACTACACACCAGGATCTATCAAATTTACGAGTGTCTGGAAGTAAACGCTGCGTCATTGTGCATTCCTTCACTAGTGGTCAGTTCCGATTTTTGTCCTTGAACCTCGGATAACTGGAAGTTGTTACGTACTACAACTACAACAAATGGGTGCGTGACTGTGTACGGATTCCAGGCTCCAGACATGGTGTTATTACTGTACTAATTCTGAGTGACTCAGTATAGTTTCATCTCGGTTGTAGCAATATCAGCAACCCCAGAAGTGGGCTTCACACATTGGGCAATCGAACCTTGCATGTGAGGAGCGAACTCTTTAACCACTAAGCCGCTCTACTCATTTGAAGTAGATGTGGATAGTGCATGTGTTGCTGATGGTGTTGTACACCGATTTGTAAATGCTGATTGTGGGCTGTCACAGTGAGTGCGCGAATTATATGTCGCCGACACCCGTATTTCTTATTTCTTCTTTCGTCAGTTCTGTGACTGCCTCTCAACAATCAAATAATAAGGAGTTGTACGTGCTACCTGTATCTGACGCCCAGGTAATTCACGAGCTTTTGCCTGTGACGTTAGCACAATTTGAATTCACTTCTTATTGTCATCTGTCAGCCTCAGACGACGGCATACAGACAGATATCAACATTTAATAATGTTGTTATAATTACAGTTACAGACAATAAACAGCTTTTTAAGACAACTCCGTCTCATCAGATTTGTTTCGGACAAGACTCGAACCTGCGACATATACACAGGAGCAGTATTGCAATGTTTGCAACACCTTTTCTTTCACTCCTGTCCAGGTCTCATAGATCCCAACAGCTGGGAACAAAACTTATTCATTCATTCCAACATCTAGGGAAGACTTAAATGAGTTCAACAGTACTTCTCTTTGTTGTTTGATCTGAGCAAGCAATACGCAAGTGAAGTACTAAATGTGTTCAAGAGGGTAAATTGCAAACCTGCAACGTTTTGGAATTAAAAGAGCCTGTAGGGCATCGTGTCATCATTGTGATTAAAACACTTTTCACACAGCAGTGTATGAGATGGTAATGTCAGCCTTCTAGTATCTCTCACACAGCTTGGTTTGGTGTATACCCCTGGGTGACGAGACTGAAAACTGTGGACACTGAAAAGTTGACCAG
Organism: Haliotis asinina; assembly: GCF_037392515.1. Classification (NCBI taxonomy): domain Eukaryota; kingdom Metazoa; phylum Mollusca; class Gastropoda; order Lepetellida; family Haliotidae; genus Haliotis; species Haliotis asinina. Next base: position 37,724,898 of record NC_090281.1, on the reverse strand, counting down.
GGTAATAATTCTCTGCACATTGAACACAGAAAAACACTGTTCGAATGGATTACTGTTGTTGCTGTTGTTGGTGTTGGTGTTGGTATTATGAGTATGCTTACTATTATTCAACATGCTTTGAATCATAGATCAGTCACAAGGCAATGTTGGAGCACGTAATGAAGATCTTTGTTGTCACAATTCTCCTGCTACCATAAGCTGGTTTTCTGCAGAGAAGCCAATGAGGATAATCCTAACATTGCACAAAGAGAGACAACTTTGTAAAACTGAGGACTTTGACATTGGGAAACACAGCATGCTATACAGCTTACATGACCACAAACTACTGGATTCGTCATGATCATTTATTTCCACAATCATCCATTTATACATTCAAACATGAGTGAGACTGTTATGTTTAGCACTGCACATCAAACAGTACCATGCAACATCTTGACATGTCAGCTTGATGTGACAAACTAAGGCAGTTCCATGAGATTACCTCTGAGTTGTGGCCCACAAGATGGGGTATTGTATCAATAAACCAAGATACATATTAATTTATGGCAAATGTGGAATTAGAACTCAGCATCAAGGGATTCTGCCCCAACTTGAGTACAGAACAGCACAGCAGATCGTGTTGACTTCAATACCCAAACACTGAGACAGGCAGAACTAAACACTCTCCAGTTGAAAAGTACCTTCTGTAATCAGCCCATAATGTCAAAGTCATCTCTCTGTAAAACAAAATGAAATCATCATTTCAAACATTTTCTAAAATTTATCATAAAATGTAACAGATATATTATTTCCTGGAGTTATAGCAAAGGCTCTTCTTCATGATAATTCTAGTCCATTTTCATAAATTCAGATTTAATATTTTTTCTGTTCCATAACTTTCAGACTACAATAGAGGCTTCTAAATGAAGATGATTTATTTTTGTTAGTGTATACATAAAACTTTCTGGCAACCACAGCAGACTTGTAGAATGAAATTGGGTTTTATGTAGATCCAAGTTTATTAAGTGAGTGAGAGGATGGTTTGATACCTCTTTGAACAACAATATCAAGGACACCTGAAATGAGCTTCATATATTGTACCCTTGAGGGAATAATCCTGTGTCTTCACATGACAAGTGGACTTCCCCCACCCGCCTCTAAAGATTATTGCAAATTGCTATGTGTGTATCCGCTCCTTTCATTATTATTATTATGTTTTACAGATTAAGATTGATATGCAGCAGAGAGGGTTCGGGTGATCCTGACACAGTGAGTGAGTGAGTGAGTTTTAGTTTTCTACGCCGCACTCAGCAATATTCCAGCTATATGGCGGCGGTCTGTAAATAATCGAGTCTGGACCAGACAATCCAATGATCAACAACATGAGCATCGATCTGCGTACTTGGGAACCGATGACATGTGTCAACCAAGTCAGCTAGCCTGACCACCCGATCCCGTTAGTCGCCTCTTACAACAAGCTGAGTCGCCTTTAATAGCAAGCATGGGTTGCTGAAGGCCTATTCTACCGCGGAACCTTCAGATCCTGACACAGTCAGGCCAGTAAGGCTCATCATTAGCTCAGGGCCCTCGCCCCCTCTACACGCAGCCCAGACAGAGAATGGGACTTCTCCCAGGAAACACTGCCTAGTCGAACCCAACAAGAACTTTCCGGAGAATATGAAGGCTCCCCAACACTGCAGCCTTCTGCATTTCCCACATTGTCATAATGGCTGTGTTCCCGGTGGAGAACCTGGGCACTCTCTTGACCTGCGCCAAGAGATCAGGAGGTACCAAACCAAGGGCATCGAGAACAATGTGGAGTCTGACGACAGTGTACTTGGGATGCAAGCGAGACATTTCAAAGGCAAGGTCCACATATTTATCATGCTTTTCCTGAATCTTGCCAATCACATTGCTGTCAAAAGGGACAGAAAATTCTATGATATAAATAATTTCATTGGTTTTATCAAAAAGGACAAGATCAGGTTTATTGGCAGTAATTCGTCTTAGGCTGTATATTGGCCTAATCCAGAGAAGTTTGAAAGCATCATTTTTGTTATTCATCATTATCATTATTATTATTTTATTTTATTTTTATCCACATATCTTTCTATTTGGGTAGGGGTTGGGGGTGGTTGGTGTCGGCTTTTGTTTAATGCTGAAGTCAGCAATATCCCCGCTCTATGGTGAAATTAAATCTATACAAATGAGATACTGACTACTGAGTATGACTACTCAAATTCATCAGTCCTGTTTTACAGGGGTTGCTAAAGACTAATATTCTAACTCAAATCAGGTTTAGCTGTGTAGTTCACTCACAATATCATTGTAGTCAAGGACATGTTTCCTGATGGCTGAGGTATCTGTCCATGTGATGAAATCCTCCATGTTCCTGCAATAGCAATGTCACAGTGTCACAGTGTTTACATCACATAACAGCATGCCACTTAATGTAGTGGAAGAGGCAGGATGATCCATCAATATCTACCACACTCCCAGGTCCAGACACACCACGTTCATGAAAGCTACCATCCTGATGATGAGTATTATGCTATATACAGAGCAACTTTAGTCAACTCAAATTTCTATACCAACAATCACTGGATCCTGGAGCATCTGGGTGAAACTAAGCAGGGGTTGAATAATGTCATCAAATTCTCGTCAGATGCTTAGTCTTTCTTCTTCAGCTGTTTTAAGTTCGCAAAGTGTTGTAGAATTGATACTCAAGACCTCTATGTTTTATTGACAGATGAGCTGGACAACATGCTCATCAGTGGTCTTACCCATAATGCATTTATAGCATTAGGAACAACACCCGAAAATAAATTAATCATTAGATTATCATCAAAAAACATTTGACATACTGTTCTGGGGCAGTTTTCACACAGTTTTTTATTTTCTTCGACAGTGGGTCACTAGTATTAGTGTGCAGCATGACAGGACAATGTATGTGGTATATTTCATCATGTATGAAACATACTCAGTAATCTTCTTTTTTTAATGTAGTAGACTCAGTAGTAGTGGTCAGGAAGTAAATTGAAATGATTAATTTATCATGGCCATGATACCAATGCACCCACCTTGTGACAAGGAAGGCCGGATCACTGACCACTTCTGGTCCCACACGAATGTCTGAATTGTGTTAAGGAACAAACAGTTCAATGCTATACTCTCTTTATTCCTGTTCTCAGCAGCTGCTGCATATAGGGCACAAGGTTGGTGGTTAGATACCCAGTCATGTCATCACTTGCCCGTCATATAGAAACTGAAATAAATATACCTGATACAGCACATGCAAGTGTTGAAAATGTGGCACATCCAGATTTCTACAGTTTCAAGGAGAGACTGGTGGTATATAATAAGACACAACTCACACAATATAACATAACATAATTAAGAGTCTTTGGGCTCCTCTATATCATATTTTATAAAAACAAGACAAAATTGTGTCTAGGCACACAGATGTCCCGTTCATGTAGGAAGCAATCCCTACACTGAGTGGGCTCTGGTGATTAATTTCTACCAAACAAGTCAACATACATCTATGCAACAGTGAGATGCACACCTTTCCAATGAAATACATGAACAAGCTTAATCAATTCTGTTGAGCAGTTTTTGTGGAGAAGTTGATAGAATTAATCAAACATTTCACTATCATCAGAAAGAAATTCCACAAATTTATCTAAGTTCAAATGTCTCTAAACATACAAAAAACTATAAAATACAAAAACAAATATGATATACACATCTTTTGAGTCTCTATAAAAGCCATAAGTAAGCTAAATGAGTTTTGTGTGGTGTTTTTTTCGAAGAAGTGGATAAAGTACACCCCTGTTGTATGGGACAAACAGGATAAATAGAACCAAATTCAACTACGTTCAAACATCTGTAGAAGTGACAAGACAGATGAACAAGGTGTGAGATGCCCACCTTTAGAGTCCTAATGAAACACACATAGAAGCTCAATCACTTCTTTTGAGCAATTTTTGTGGAGAAGTGGATAGACTTCATTCCCTAAACACTATTCAGAGAAAAATTCAACAAAATTCAAAACAAGTTCAAATGGCATTAAAATTGGACAAATAAAATACAAGATGAGATGAACAACTTTAGAGTCCCTGTAAAGCACATGTGTCACCTAAATGAGTTTGATAAAGTAGTTTTTGAGGAAAAGTGGATAACGTATACCCCATCTTTGTCTCCTATTACACCATCAACATAGAAAATTCAGCAAAATGTACCATAGTTCAAAAGTTTCTAATCTTACAAAAAAGCAATAAAATGCAAAAGCAAAATATGAGAAGCACACCATTCAAGTCCAAAAAAAGCCCATGTACAAGTTCACTGAACCCCACAGACCATTTTTTTGTGGCATACGGAAAGGCACAGAGGGTAACCCCTTCATATTATGGCAGTGGCATAAAAATTTAGGAACCATGTAAAATAGGTTCTTTTGAGAGACTAGAAGTTAATCTCTGTCATGACCCACAGATATTCAAATAAGGTAGCTGTTGGTACCCTGCCTGGGGATAAAGCTTCCAGCCAGTTACTTTTTATGAGAAGGGTTGTAGTGACCTGCTGAAGCTCAACAATGACCCTAGTCAATTGGTCATGACATTCACATTTAACCTCATAAATCTGACAAAGAGTCTTTCAGAGGAAAGTTTGTTAAATACAATGCCATGAGTTAAACAAGTGAAGAGATAAATAAGGAATCTGAACAAGTACTGACAGGATGTGTTACATTTATCATACTAGAATGTGTACATAATACTGTGGATTCCATCCTCGAAACAAAAACAAAATGTCAGGAACGGACATGACATCTGTCATACACGAATGCACATACTACAGTGGATCATTTAGGAAGTGGAGATATTCCAGCCTTAAAACCAAACAAAATGGCTTCCCAGACTGTGAGTGTGGCAGAAGGATACGTCCTTGTTCAATGAAAGTTGTCGCTGCACGCAGATTCTCTGCCATGTGACTTCTCACCATCACAATCGGAAGTCGTCTCCTACAACAAAGTAGAACAGTTAGAACAAATCTTTATATGTATCAAACATCAATGAAAAGGTGTCCCAGACATGCAACTGCAAGGATGGAATATAGCACCTCTGCTTATCAAAACAAATTTGGGCACTGCTGACATGTACTAAAGTCAAACATGTCATGGGGTTCACTGCACTGTGTTTTCACTACTTGGGCTTGTACACATTCTTTGCTCTTAATGTCACCATATGAAACAACAGTCATTCCTTATCTATTACTCTAAGCTGCTTCGATGAAAGATCAAAGGCGCCAACAATACTTTATCAGATGATAATGTGCACTTTTTGCTTTACGTCACAATGTGTTGACGTCACTGCGCCATCCCAGTCTGCCCGCTCATAATCGAACTTTTTTGCACTATGTCACAGTGTAACCAACGTCACAATGGATGTCAGTTGCCATCACCTCGTACAGCCTCCCACAGTAAACTGCTTCCTCGCATCCCATAATATCACTCAGCTAACATCACTGGTGGAAACATTACGTTTATGTTTTCCGTAGGATAAAATGTGTCATAGTTCGAGATAGTTTTACAGAGACATGGTAATGTTTGCAATGTTTACATTCCAACAATGCAATCGTGGAATGTCGCATGACTAGTCAGCTTCAGCTGAATGTACTGATCTAAACTTTCGTTGGTAGTAGAAATGAGACGGTCATATTGCCTTGTATGGTTTAAGAGAATCACAGATGTAATTCTAATGATCTAAAGAAGATATTTAACCCGAACATAAACCGTCACCAAACTGTTTTCTAGTAACGTTTGTCTTAACGCAGGGGGCTGACACATCAAAAGAACAGCACGTCAGTTAGCCCTGGGCGAGGATTCTTAAATGGATATTAGGATTAGAAATTATTAAATACGACATCTTAGAAAAGAAGTACAGTTCGTTCTACCACCATGAATAGTAAAAAAAAATATTCAAGCGTCCTCGTGCTGTAACTATAATAGTTCAGGGCAAGAGCATGCTTTATTACACTATTCATGGTGGTAGAACAAACTGTATTTCTTAAATCAACATAAACCTATGTATCACATGGATTTTGTTTCTTTAGTGGTTGTAAGCAATAAATTCTAAAAGATACAACAACCTAGTATTCAGTGTGTCAAGGAAATATTGCAACTCTTAAATATGCAAGACACTGTGGGAACCTACTCTACCTAGTTGCAGTCACAATGAACATAAAATTATGACCTAAATATTTTTCCAGAAATAGTTGATTTGTCTGAGCTTTGAAAACATAAACAGCAGACTTAAGACAAAGGCCACATCCCACAAAACAATCTCAAGTCTGTGTGAAAGTGTAATCATCAGCAGCATAGGATCACCCCATCCTTTGGTATCTTTAGAACAGTCAAAAAGTTTTACAAAGGTGCAGCACTGCATGAGTTATCTCCCCTGGACCATACCCTCACCTTCAAGGCTAATTCTAATCAGTACACACTGTGACGGAGTGAGTTGTCTTTAACTTCACTTTGAACAGTATCTAAGTTACGTCATGGTGTTACAGACTCATCTGGCAGGATGGCTTGTGGTAATAGAAGTCTCAGACGCAATCACACAATATTTTCTCACCTACAAAATGCTGATGCAGTCACCTTCGATACAAGTTGCAAACTGCCTTTTGTTGGTATCAATCCCATGCTGTGTCTGTAACAAAACAATTGTTTTAACTTATTTCCAACACTAGCAGGAAAGTCATTTTGATGAAGACATCAACTTACAGGTAAACTGCAATTAAAGATAATGGTGTTATGAGCCAGTATTTCTTATTCTTATGACCAGCAATGAGTGGTGTAAAAGACAGAGTCTACCTTAGTCTAGTCCTCATGAGTGAGTGAGTGAGTCTGGTTTTAAACCGCCCTTAGGAATATTCCAGCAATATGGACTTTAAACACTGAACTCATTTGGAGAATCGGATCTTCTTCGTGATGAATATAACCTTAAACCAGTATGCTAGTCCACTGAACTGTGGCACATCCAAAAATAGTGTAAAGTGTGTGATTGCTGTTTACCTGTAATTAAATTATATACCTGTGATTTAAATCTCGTACCTTTGCTCTGAAATCTGGAATCAAGTAATATATATCTGTGACTCACATGTCTGTATATATCTGTGAACAACTCTTGGACTATTGATCACTTTCTAAACCTACTAAAAACCAAATGTGAAATTAAGTGAGCACTGTGAGTGATCACTATTTAGATAATCAGTTCAGGATATAGCTTGTCATACAGACCCTGAAACAAATGGATCTAAGAGAGCCCACGCAAGTCTAGACAAATCACATGACCAGTCTTGATTACCAAAGTTTCAGAAAATGAATTAAGTCTCTGGCTTCTTTTTCATTTTATTTCATGATCATAGGTTTGAAACTGTAATTCTGTAAAATATGATCATTTCAGAGACTGGATGTGAGTCTACAGAGAACTTGCTCGTAACTCCTAATTCTAAGTCACCTCACAGGGAGAGATAACATCTCTGTATGAGTGGGATTCACAGATGATATTGCTACCTCTAATTGGAACACTTCATTCAGAAATACAAGTTTATTAGCCAGTAAAGCGAATACTGATACTGTCAGCCACACAACTATCATGTAATCTTGTATTCTTCATTACAGTGATTGCAAAACATTTTGTACACTCTTGCTTCTTATATTTTGAAATATCTGTGATATATCCATTGGGCTTGTATGGCATGATGACTAACGTTTAGTGTCTAAAAATATATGTCTGATACATTTATTTTGAAAAGGAGAAGTCCAGTGAGACGTGGGAGTTTTAGAACTGAACTTTCTACATTCAGGGCATAGAACTGTGGAGAAGACTGGACTGAAGGAAAATGTATGGTTGATAGATTGCCATAATGTCTCACAACATGGAGACCAGAAATGGGTTTTATGCATTGTATCCATGTGGGGAATCAAACTCTGGTCTCCATTGTGACAAGCTAATGCTTTTACCACTTGGTTACCCTACCTCCCATTGAAAATAAAAAAATCAAGATATTTTTTTACTTATTAGATCATAGTAATATGTTGATTCTTACAACAAGCAGTGTGTACTTGCCATGTACAGTGTCCTTGAATGAGGACAATATTCATCAAGTATCAGTAACAGATGTTTTGCACCATCATCATGAAGCCCAACCAGAAACAGAGTGTCACAGTCAACAGCTAATGACAATCTCTGGCAGGTTTGCTGATTATCACAGAGGCTCGTGTCAACTTATCTTGTTCAGCATTGTATATACAAGACCGCTATATCACTGCAGCTTATCATCCACTGACAACACTCTCCATCCTCTGTTCAGACTTGTGAAGCAGACACAGGATGATGCAACAAGTTTTGGAACAAACAAAGCCATTCAGGATCTGGGTTATCACGCCACCTTCATCAGGAGAGATGACAGCTGAGTGTGTCAGGTGACAGTCGATGAGGGCAAGACTGCTTCTAGATTGTTGACATGATGTGGTCACATACTGTTTTCTTTTTGAGTCATTAAACGCTTACATCAGCAATATCTCTGAGTGAGTGAGTGAGTTTTTTAGCTTTTAGCAACATTTGAGCAATATCAGTGGGGACACCAGAAATTGGCTTCATCCACTGTACCCATGAGGGGAATCGAACCCAGGTCCTTTGTGTGACAAGCAGACACTTTAACCACCAGGCTACCCCACTGTCCCCAATACCTCATAACGATATTTGAGAAAAGACATTGAAGAAGAACAACAACTATTACTACAGAAATATTGAGTGTAATAAAAATATTTCCTAAGCTGCAGTCTTGGTGTTGACCTTTCCTGTGTTGAAGGATGTAGGCAGATGACAATCAAGTCTATCCTACATTCCCTACCATGAAAGCCCTGCCATCTTTGATCTCTCTTTATGATTGCTACAATGGCATTCAGACATGATCAAAAAAACTGTTGAAACTTAATGAAACTCTGCAATTATATGAGTGCAACTGCAAAACTGGCCCTATCTCAAGTGAGGAGATTACTGCCTTCTCAACAACAACCAAGATCAGTCACGTCACCTTCAAGCTCTCCACAACACTGCCGCAATAACCATTATAAAGTCTTAAATCTTCAATCACATTACTTAAAATATTGCAAGAATTAGTTACCAAACCACTGCAATGACATACAAGTGTCTCACTGGAATGGCCCCTAACCACCTCACAGAGTTACTTCCCCTGTATCAGTTCTCATGCTCATTGAGCTGACAAAACCAAATGCTAGTGACAAAGCAAAACATCAAAAACATCTTTGGCAAAAGGTCATTCACTTTCAGTGCAGTAATGAAGTAGAATACACTCATGCATGAACTCAAAACCTAAGCGTGTCACTAACACCGTTTAATACTTCCCTCAAAACATACCTTTTTAAATGTCGATTTCCATCTTAAGCACACAGAGCATTTACTAGTCAGTGAAGAAACCATATAAATGCAAATATTATTGAGGAAGTACAGGGTATTGCAACTCATTCTACCCTGAAACACTCGATGCAGAGAGGGTGTTTGGGATCTACTGTGACCCACAATCCATGTGTCACTCAAGCAGTTGAAGTAGTGTCCGACTATTGTCCCCTGATGGTGGCATGTAAGTCACAGAGGATACTAATCGACCTTCCACTTAGTACCATGTTTATTAAAAAAGTTAATGATTTGGTCTCAAACAAGTGAAAGCAGTGTGAGGACTCTCAGCTTTCCACGAGTCAAGCAAGGTCTAGTAAAATTGCATCAGCAATATTATCATTGTGACATCACAACTTTGAACCATTTTGACATCATACATCAAGCAGTATTACACTAATGTCATATTGCTGTAAAAATATTACATTGCAGTATCTTAAACAGGCAAGTAATAACACATTATTTGAAGTATACAACATCAATTAGTGTTTTAATAACTCAGTTGTAATTTAGTCCCTACATTGGTTAGTCTACAGCTACTAGTGATGAAAGTGATGTGTAAATCTACCTGTGAATCCTGCAAGAAGCACAGACACCATAAATCCCCTTGATCCCAGCAAGGTGGTCTTGCTTTGGCACTACTGGATTATTGCCTAGTTTTTCATAAATTACACTAAATAATAGCCTGAGGAAGTAATATTTTCACAAAGAACTTGTTTGCTTTAAAACTAAACGGTGGTATTGAACATACTCTCTTAACTGTTTGTCACAAGTAGGTGTTTGATATCATCGTACTTGTTCTCCTTGCTATATTGCTGCAATATTGCAGATGAGATGTAAATTGTAACTTACTCACTTATTCACAATCATTCATACCAGAAACCAGCACAATAAGCTAGACTTCAAATCACCAGGCGGATAAAACACATAGTGCTGTTATCACCTGGAACCCCTCAAATCCGAGAAGAAGACTACATATTGTCAATAACTACCCCTTGTGTTGTATGGCATGATATGGCACCACCCTTAGACTTAGTCTCTTTATACACAGATACATAAAGACAAAAACACACAGTGAAGTGATTATCATAACTAAACATCTCTTTGACTGAACTGAGGTAGACATAGGTGAATGGATACTCCATCTTGTGAATAAATGTATTAACACAGCAAAACCAGCCATGAACATTATATTTGCATAACATAAAAATCAACAAGCGTCATCAGAAGATGACATATTGTCCCGGCCCCCACATAGTTGAAAGGACAAATCATCTGACAGTTACTTAATCTCTTTGTTTTGCAGGAAAATATTGAACGTTTTTTTGAGTTCTGATCCGGAAACGAAGCCCATCCGTACATTTTAAGACTAAGTCTGAAACATTCCATGGAAACTGAGAACATAAGAAATCACAACAAGAGCCATCAGAAGATGACATATCCTCCCAGCCCCAACATGTTTGAAAGGACAAATCATCTAGCAGTTGCTCATTGTTTTTTTAGACTAAGTTTGAATTGTTTCCATGGAATTCATGAAAATTATATATGCCATATATCTGTAATCAGCAAAGTCACAATTTCATCTGTCGCATATACCTGGCAAGATCTGTTGAAAAATATGACATGGTTTTTGAGTTGTGCTCTGGGAACGACGCCCATCCCTCCATTTTGAGACTAAGTCCAAAACGTTTCCATGGAAACCAAGAAAATAACACTTCACAAAAACCATTAAAAACCAAAAGGCACCACTTGGGGGTCTGACACACATATCTACCAAGTTCTACTGACAGATATTAAGTAGATTTTGAGTTCTGCCCTGGACATGAAACACACCTCTCACTTTTCAGACTAGGTCCAAAATGTTTCCATGGACAAAGAGAAAATAATAAATCACAAAAACCTGTACATAGCAAAAGGAACCACTTCAGCTTTTGACTGATATATCTACCAAGTTTTACAGAAAAATATTGAACGGTTTTGAGTTCTGCTCCAGAAACAAAACACACCTCTCACTTTTCAGGCTATGTCCGAAACATTTCCATGGAAACCAAGAAAATAATAAATCACAAAAACCTGTACATAGCAAAAGGCACCACTTCAGCTTTTGACTGATATATCTACCAAGTTTTACAGAAAAATATTGACGTTTTTTGAGTTCTGCTCCGGAAACAAAGCCCACCCCACCATAAGACTAACACCACAACGTTCCATGGAAAAAAAAAATAATAAAAATGCCAAAAATCTGTAAATAGCAAAAGGCACAACCATAGGTTGAGATTATTTCATCTAACAAGTTTGGTCCAATAATATTGAACTGTTTCTGAGTTATGCCCGGAAACAAAATGATTATGGATGAATTGACGGACGACAGACTCACACACAGATGGACGGACAGACAGACAGACAGACGAGACGTCAACAATAAGGCCAAACCAATTTTATTTCTTGTTCTACAGAACCACTAGTCTGTCGTACAGACCCTGAAGGATGCATATCCAAGAAAGCCCACGCAAGTCTAGAAAATAGCTTCTGTAGCTTCAGAAAATGAAGAAAGTCTCAGGGCTCCATTTGATTAGATCATTTGTTTTTCACTATGAACGTTTCTTCAGTAAAATATGTTCATTTCAGAGACTAGCTGTTAGTCTACAGAACCACCTGTTGTATTTTTTCAAGAATTAGAAAAAAAAATAAACGTGAATTTTCTCTGATCAAAAAATAAAATCCTAATATTTTCATTGACCAAAATTGTGACCTGATAAGAAAATCTTTATTAGATTGTATTTCATCCCATATACATATCATAAACTGACAAAAGTAAAATACTTTGACTACTTAGATGGAATATTACTTTGATTGGTGATTTTATTTTTTTTTTTTCTCCTACCTTTGGGTTTTCTGAGGACAAAAATCTGTAAAACAAGAAATAGAATTGGTCTGGCCTAAGGAAGTGATAAAATAACTAATGGCTGTCTTAGCACCAAAGATCCTTTTGGAAGACATATTGAATGAACTATTGAGACTGGACATTCCCTGGAACTGGCAATGGTTCTGGCTAATGTGATGCCAAAGCACACTCTCATAAAGAAAGTCTATTCATTAATAGTTTATCACACTTACACAGGTGGAATGCAAGGAGAACCATATTCTGAAATCATGAAAATAACAGAAGTGACTTCGATTGTCTAAAGAAGAGAAGTGAGCTACATCTTTCTACAAAAGTAACTGATAATGTTTTTCATTCAGAAGTGACATACATGTATCCCTCCAGAACAGAAATGACCCACATTCAACTCAATGATCATCATCAGTTGCAATATGGCTGACAAAATGCATGCGACATTCATCATCATCATCCAGCTGAAAGGTGTCTTTAACATATATTCTTTCATTCATGAATATGATCTAAACTTGTTTCAGCCATGACAAATACATAGCAGAACAAACAAGGACGGAGTTTCTCATCATATAATGCATTACAAGGCAGAAAGCAGTGGTGATATCCAAGCTTGTGTTAGTACGTCTGAAGTAGCGGTCTCTATCAATGGCGTGTGTCTGAAGAACAGTCACAGATATCACCATTGTTCTTGGTGACATAAGGTCAACCTCACCACACAGATAAGCTACTATCACTGATGAGCCCACCCGTCCAAGCCACTGGAATAACACCTCACAATATGTAGAAATTAGGTAGTAAAATCAAGAATATCTTTTTGTCCCTTTGGACAGCACGGTGATTGATAAAATTCACATAAATCAAATCAATATGCACTTCTATTTTCAGCATTGATATATACTCAGATATTTGACTACAGCTGCTGCTTCTATACTACTCATCAAAGTTTAGACTCACCAGTGTAAATGTCAACTGTTCTAAACGCTATTTTGTCAAATATTCCATACTGTTTAATGATACTGTATGTACACATGAACTGATTTTGTGTATAACAAATTTGTACATTGTTGAAGAGATTACTGCCATGAGTATAATAAATGATAAAAATGTGAAAATTGGCGAATTCTGAGCAAACTTTTACACCAAAATGCAGTTGTTCGAACCTATGATATTTGCACTTTCTTTTCAGCTATCTGATGCATGATTCTTCTGCACTTTAAGGTTTGCAGTTGGTTTACCCAAGCACCGACAGACTGTAGCTCAAATGTGTTGCGCAGTATAAAGAAAATGACCAGTCTTCTTACATGCGAGCGAAGCAAGCAAAGGTTGGCAATGTACTTTCCTCTCAAATATTTTTCATGTCAAAATAAAATATCGCCACCATCAAAAGTATACACCAATTTCTTCACTGGGTTGTGCTCTAACATTTCCAACCCCATGTTGAACAATACTCACATGAAATGTTTTTTATTCAACATTTTAAGCACAACTCGTGGTAGATCAGACCGTTCTTCACCTCCATTCCCCCTTCCAGCTTCCGGGTCAACGGAGTGAAGGAACAGTAGGGTATTATTCTATGTGACATCCTTACACTTACCTCCCCTGCGCCAGAAGTGTTTTTATGTAGAATAGACGTTACCAAGATTCTACCAATAGCAACAACAGATAAGACAAATAAACTCCAACAGTTCATGATAAAATTAGGCAATGTGGTATTTCACTCTAATTCCTGCTTATTCTTGTTCCGTCACTCCGTTCAACCGGAAGCAGACAGGGGTAATGGAGACGAAGAACGATCTGAATACCACGAGTGGTACTTAAAATGTTGATTAAAACATATTTCACGTGAGTAATTACTAAACATGGGGTGAGAAATGTGAGAGCACAGCCAAGTGAGGAAATGGAAGAGTACCTTTGATGGTGGCCATATTGTATTTTGACATGACAAATATTTTTCGATCCGAAGCGAGGGAAGTACGTTGACAACCTTTGCACACTTCACTCACATATAAGAAGACTTGTCATATTCTCTATGCTGCACAATCCCATTTGCGCTACAGTTTGCCTGTGACCCAAGTAAGGGGAGTATTAATCTTTGATGTAACAACACATATACATACATTGTGACATACCGGGAATGCTTTAAGTGAGTCTAAACTTTTGATGGGTAGTATACTACTGCTACTTATTTTTGAAAGAGGAGAAGAAATTTCTGTTCCTTATGAAAGCAATGTGATGGACAAGATTCATGAAAAGCATGCTAAATGAAGACCTTGCCTTTGAAATGTATCACTTGCATCCCAAGTACACAGTGGTCACTGCCCATTGTTTATAGTGCCTTTAGGTTTGGGGTCTCCTGATTTCTTAGATAAGGTCAGGAGTGTGCCTGGGTTCTCTACCACAGATCTTCTGACACTCGGGGCAATGCATCTGGTTGCACTGACAGTCTACTCTGTCATACAGACCCAGAATCAAACAAATCCCCAGAGGCACTTGCAAGTCTAGAAAATGTGGCAAGTCTAAATGAAAGTTTCAGGGCTCTTTTTCATTATATTTTACGTTTTTACTATTTTAACTATTCTGTAAAATATGTTCATTTCAGAGACTAGTTGGTAGTGTAGTGACAGTCAGTCTCAATATTTTCAGGAGAGTTCTTGCTGGGTGACTAGGTAGTACTCCCTAGGAGAAGTCCCATAAGCTGCCTGGTCTGGTGCAAGGAGTCAAGTGCCCTGGCTGATTATGTGCCTGTGATCATGATCACCCTAACCTACTTTGTCAGGGCTTTCCCACCGTGCAGAAAAACACAGAAAACCCATATTAATCATGGAAATAGCAACGTAAACATAATACCTCACTACTGAAACAGCAAAAAGGGAAACTCTAAATCGCTAAAACTGGAGCAAAAAAAAGGAAAAGCCTGCAACTTTGATTTTGCGCATGCACACACGGCAGACAAAGCTTCAAGCACATGTTGCCATTTTCCAGTTTGAACAAAAGTTAAATTCACTTTTGAAATATTTGTGTTGTGTTATTTGGCAGTAATCATCATCATGCTTGTGTTTAGTTTACTTTCCATTATATGACATGATTGACTATAATTATTTTGACATATTCAAAACATTTTCTACCCAAGAAATTTGACAGAAGCGTGGATCGTAATGTGCATGTGCAGTAGAGGTCAATGTTCACTGACGTAAAAATGTTGCAGTTTCATAGTTTTTCATTGCCTGTTTTACTGTTTCAGAAGCTAGGCCTGATGTTTATGTTGCTATTTCCATGATTAATGTGGGCTTTTCAGCATTTTTCTGCACAGTGGGAAAGTTTTGTTTGGTAGGCCTGTTTGTTGCATTTATGTATTTAAATCTGTATGACATAATAGTAAATGTAAACCTCATAGCTCCATGTACAGACACATGTAAAGAGTATTCAGACACTTGACGCAACTTCCATAGACTTACATGTTAATTTAGTGAAGCATAAATAATTTTCATAAATTTCATTTTTGTAAGACCCATTAGTCACATTTTGCAGATTTGTGGGTAATTATCATACCTACGATCAAATAATTTTTGTTTCCGTTACTTATTTATCGAATGGCGACAATCTAATCAACGCGTGTACCGTGCCATGAACTCCTCTAACATGGTTGTCTCTCGGATTGAGCATTATGGAATCATACATAAGTTGATAAATGTGATGTCATTAGTTAAATAGTGGAAAACTGAACTGAAATTTTGTGCGCAGAGCTGCAATGATTTCCAATTTGACAGTCAAGTTTTACAAAGATCCATCCTAAACTCGTTTCATGAAAATTATTCATGCTACACTGAAATACTATATAAATCCATGGAAATTACTTCAAGTGTCTGAATACTCTTTTCATGGGTTTGTACAGTGTGCAAAGTATGTTGAGCATGCTACTTTATTACTACAATAATTAATCTATTAGTGTCTGCGTGACTTCATCCAACTCCCCCGGAGGAATACAACTCTACCTGTGACATGTTGAAGGTCAACAGTGATAAGTCCTTTACTCTCTCTCTTCCTTCTTGGTACCTCTCAGTGGGTTCTCTTTTCATACTAAAAAGGCTCTTCTGACTAAAAGACCAGGGTTAAAGATTTCTTATTTTCTTTAAGGGGTAGTGGGGTAGTGGTTGAAGTATTAGGCCAGCACATTGAAAATCTCAGTTCGATTCCCCACATGGGTACAAAGCGTGAAGCCCATTTCTGATGTTGGTTGCTGTGATATTGCTGGAATACTGCTAAGGGCAGCATCAAATCCTACAAGATCTAGCTAGGTCAATATTTGATTTAGTCAGACTTCATGCTTTCTCAAATGCAAACAGACCAAAACATATCTAAAAGTGACAAATCAAATTTGTACATCTTGAACATGAATGTATTGAACACTTTTCATTGTGGAATTCATGAACATGAGAGGTATCTGGATTTAATAACCACTATGCCATTTGCTTCTCCAACACATATATATCCCTGTTCTTATACAGTGAGCAATGGCAGTGATTAATACATCCTAAGTTGACAATGACATTTCTTATCTACATAACAATTATTTCTGGAAAGCACTAACATTTTACACTCACACCACTGATCTCCAGTAAAATCCAAGATCAGACCTCTGTCATCAATTTTCGCTATGTGTAACCCACTGACAACCAGAATTCTCACAGATGCCACACAGTTTTAGATTTCAATTTGTAATGTATTTTCTCACAAGATATCATGTGTAAAGCTGTTCACAACAATTTTTTAAGCCAAAAATATACAAATTTTAAACTCAAAGTTCCAAACTTGACTGACTTCTGGCTATAGCTAGTGACATGCTCTCTCAAGATCCTCCTTCACTAACCTGGCATTTAAGGGAATGTATTCAAAGTGAAATTGTCAGTTCCAAGAAGATCAAGTCATCCAAAAAACACCTTGTATGTTCAATTCAAACCTAATTATGTCTATCAACCTAACAACTACTCTAAAAGACACGTTCATACAAGACATTATATATACCATCAATAACAAGAGTGGAAATGGACAAGTGGCCATGGAGTCCTGTTTTAAGACACCTATTCCACACAATCTAGCATCACTGTTTTACACCAGATGCCAGCTTCATTTTCCCTCACCTCCTAAATTAATTGATTCAATTTCTGAAAGATAAGATAAGGTGTTAATTATAGGGTTCTTCCACCTTTCCCATGGTGTCAAGTGTCCCATCAATATCAAGCCAAGGTGTGAAGGGCTTCCTGCTTCAACAATGGGCCGAAGCTTGCGGTGTTTTTTCACTTTGACCACAGGGTAACAATAAGATCAAATCAGAGTTGTAAATCAGGATGAGATATATCTTTGACACCTAAATAATCTTCATCATGTCCCTGGGGATGACTGGAGACATAGAACAAGAATAACACACATTATGATTTATCTTCTAGTTCCCAAGAGCCCAAGAAGGTTTTTATACTGCTGACTAACAAGTTACTTGTGTAAGATAGTTGTCAGCGGTATTCTATCTTAGTCTAACTTCTACAAGTAACTAAATCTTGACTAGACAAACAATGCAAGCAAATATTGTGGTTGGTTGGTTTTTTAACGCCGCACACAGAAATATTCCATCCATATCGCAGCAATCTGTAAATAATTGAGTCTGGAAGAGAGAATCCAGTGATTAACAACATGGGCATTGATCAACGCAACTGGGATACAATGGAATGATCACCTGATCCCATTAGTCATGTCTTATGACAAGCATGGAAAAAGCTGAACACCTGTTCAAACCCTCTGGGTCAGCTGCAAGCAACCAAGGCTGTAAATAGTGGGATCTTACAAATCAATGGTTGATATTATGAGCAATGTCACAAATGACCAGGGCAAAGGTCATGCAAGCAAACAAGCCTGTACATAGTGGAACCATAGAGAGCAATGGAAGATACTTTGAGCAATCTCTTGAAGCAGTAAGATGTAACCACCAATATCCTAACAGAGGTGCTAGCTACGTCTAGCCTTGGAACGGTCACACTGAAAGTCTCATTGCCTCCACAGTATCCAACTTGCCCAAAGAATGGCAAGTTCAGTAACACTTATCATTAATTATTGCTTCATCGACCATTGTATCAATGCCCTTCAAAAATTTACCATATATACCATTACAAAAGTCAGTTATGTCCATAAGATTCATGAGACTTGTGAGATCTCAATATTTGAAAACAAAGTTATCATGTTACATTTCTAATCGCAGAAATAATGTTGTTTCATTAAAGAGAAGCATGATACTAATCAGCTCTGCTTGATAATCACAGGCTTTGATGGAAGTACAATCAAATATTTGTCAAATTGCATAATGGATTCATTATGTACTTTTGTCAAAGGACACAAGATACTGATCTCACACACTTGTATGGTATTTGCGTCAATACATATTACAAGTCAATCAAAACATCCAACCTGATTTGTCAAATTGCACAACAGGACAATTTATGCTGATCTGTTGGTATTTGATAACAAGTTATTGTATGTAATTATTAATAGAAAGAGGTTTATAAATGGTGACATGTTGGGCGTACATGGCATAATTGTTCTTTGTGAGATATCACCGAGAAAATGCAGCTGAACCATGAGGAGAGAAAGGTCCATATATATCTGAATAAGCTACCTTAACTACATTCGTGAAAATGTTCCTGACGCCCACAACACATCACCTACACCATCTGCCTGACCCTTACAACACACCATCTTCACCATCTGCCTGACCCCACAACACACCATCTTCACCATCTGCCTGACCCCCACAACACACTATCTTCACATCTGCCTGACCCCACAACACACCATCTTCACCATCTGCCTGACCCCCACAACACACTATCTTCACATCTGCCTGACCCCACAACACACCATCTTCACCAAGTGCCTGACCCTACAACACACTTACTTTACTGAAAGTGTCACATTCCTGGCACAATAGCCTAGCTGTCCCCATGTCTTATCTGACCATACCCAACAGTCAGCAGCCAAAGCTATTTGTAGTAATTAGCCAGTAGGAAAGGCATGTCTTTGAGGTAAGCTTATGAGGTCCAGACATGTGCTGTGTCAAAGCCACATAAATCTGCCCCCTGAACCCTATATCCATGGGAAGCTGACCATGCAGACACACTATAGCTCAAGACATCATTAACCTTTTAGATACTGTTGGGATAAGACTGGGTTCAATCATAAACCAAATGTTGCAAGTCTTGCACTATATGTTCTGGGTGTCTATGCCTCAGATGAAGGCAGGAAAAAATGGGATTATTAGACTAGTTGCCAAAATGGTCAGTGTGGGAAGTTCTTGAAGGAACTCATGACATTTGGCTGAAAAAAACAGCATTGCACTGACCACTGAAGTTGTCATTGTCAGCACAGGCACTACAGATATGTACCCCAGGTATGTTTCTGCATTCACAAACTTAAGATAATCAAAATCACACACACACATATCCTAGGAGGAGGCCATTCCCAACTGTTGTTTTCTTGATTAGAACTGTCATAATGTTGTATTAGATGCATTTAACTGTGTTATAAAAGAAATAACTATACACAGTAACAAATATTTCCTAGTGCACAATACCACCTGCAATCACTTGAACAGGAACGACTACACACTGTTTCAGCTTTGGGTAGCAGGACCTGGACTCATCTGTAATGTGGGGTACCAGGTACATTTCTGTATTTTGACTTTGTTTAGGGTATATTAGGGTGTCCATACCTGGACACACATCTGTAGTACCTGTGCCAACAACAACCCCTTCAGGATGACTGACAAGGAGAAAGTTGGCTGGGAAGTAGCTGGATCCTGCCTCACTGTCCCTCACCAATACCTCCACATAACTTGATCCCTCCATGCCCTTCATATAATTATTAACATCTTCACCCAACCTGTAACAATAGCTTACCTGTAACTGGTTTGTGGAAAGGGAGTGAAAATGGTTTTGAAAATACATGAAAAGGTAACTGTGTTGGAATATCCTTTAATAATCAGATTACTGATCACCAAATTGATAAGAAATATACAGATGTTAAAGGTCACATGCAACCAAAAATTCAAACATAATTAAAACAAACATAATTAAAACACAGACATCACTTGTTCATGATATATGAAATGCATTGGTGATTGTGAAAAAACAAATAAACAAAATTACAAGCATATCATCACAAATCAAAAGTGCAATTTGTACTTGGGTTTACCTCCTCTAAATTGGCTTTTTTGATGATTTGTTTTGGTAAGAGCATACTGAAAGGTATCAGAATCTGCAAAGTTGTTTTTTACGTTGCATGTGACCTTGAAGTGTCCTTCAAGGGACTATATGAAAGCAGTTGGAGTGGGTGGGTGGGTGGGTGAGTGGGTGAGTGGGTGAGTGGGTGGGTGAGTGAGTGAGGATATAACCCCTTTTATTTCAACTAAATCATAGTGTTAGCCAAAAGTAGGAAGAATGCCCAAGTGGTGTTGGGTCTTTGGTACTTGCTTATATTCACACTGTCCAAAATCCCTGAAGTGAAAAGTGAAGAAGGTCAAAGTTCCATCAACATGTCCCTTAGTGAGAGGAATTAGCACGGGAGGTTCACTTGGAGAGATTTCATTCCATACCAAGATGTTTACTGGTAAGTAGAATCAGAGTGTCCTGGACAGATATGTGAAGATTTACCCCTGATGTCCTGATGTGTGGTGATGGCTGTGGTGGGAATGTTTTTGTTAGGGTCTTCTCAACAACTTACTTGTAACTGGAGATGGTTATTTAGTTCTGTGCTTTTAGTGTTTATTAGATAGTTCTGTACTGATTTCAGATTCCTTATATAAAATATTTCTGAAAAATGTGGCAAAAAAACAATGATGCTGATTACAGTGAGGACCATGTAACAACATAAACATTCCACTATAGAACAAACAGAAAACAAGCATTATTCCAAGAATTAATTCACTGATGACAGCGCAAAATGTTGGGAGGGTTACCAAGCAAATTTTTTGTATTATGACTACAACTTGTTTTCAACTTGTAGAAACTGGGGAAGACCCATGCAATACTTTAGCTTTAAGCTGTCTTCAACCTGTAGAAACAGGGCCTGCCACATTGTCCTCTAAAAGAGCTTCCTCTTTCAGCTTCCATAAAATACTATAGATATTAAGATGACCAACAGTCACTTTAATTTATGTCAGAACAGCTCAGCCATTAGTTGACAAGGAAATATAGTATACAGCATCATGCATCATACAGAGCAGAACTCCAAATAATTGGCATTTATCTTATCTCACACATAAATGTTGTTTTCAGATTGGCTGAGCACTCTCCTATTATTTTCAAAGCACCTCACTTACAAGCGAGGTACATTTCAATAGTAACTCATATGGTACTTTGTGGTAGGAGTTCTTTATCTTGAATAACATTAAATCACCCATGACTCATGGAAATTACCAATGTATAGCAAATGCAGACTGATTAAAGGAATATAACTCTAAATCTATTTTTCTCATGTTGTCTGCAAAACAACACAGCGAAGGCTATGAAAAGATTTGCCTTGCATTAGAATAAATAATTGTTTGATTCACATAGGTTGGCTGAACTGAACGATCCGATATCCATACTTCAAACAGTTAAAAATCAACATTGAGGTGTTTGGTAAGATAAATACATAGTTCACTGTTGCCTGGGGAACCTCTGGTTCACTGAACATAAACAAACATCCTGGGTACATGAACCCATTCCCCACACTGAGACAAGTGAAGGCAGTACAGTAGGAAATATTTCAGAAAACCTAACACATATGCTCTGCAGCAATGTTGTACAGTTTTAGAATCATTTACAGATGTATTTATTTAAAAAATATCAGTATGATTTAAGGTAGTGTCCCACCTTTGACATCGACACATTGAGGTTTTCCTTGTTGTGTTCTGGGAATCCTGTTTGCAAAGGAAACCACATACCACAGCGAAACATCTCAATTAATTTGGATAGCAGCACATAAACAAAGACTGTCTCAACAAATTATAAACAGCCAAGTAAACAAATTGCTGTAGAAATAATGAACTGCTTACCACTGTAATGTCACTTGTTCATCTTGCCATCCTAGTCATACAGATGGTTTAAACTTATAAACTACAACAGAAAAGAACTGGCAAATCATCCTATCCATGCTCAAAATTAGCGTAAGTGAAATAGTAATTGCAAACTCTTCTGTTCACTGTGTGAAAACACAATGAAACATAATGTTATGGCTGCTACAGATTTGTGTGAAGTATGGATTTCAGCCATCAAGAAGAACACTATGCACATAAATTTGTAATCCTGTTAAGCTTGAAATGTACACAGACAAGCACTTCTCGTAGAGAAATAAATGAAACTGACAGTAATGACGACACAGACTACACAGTTACTGACAAAACAATAATAATACAAACAATGAAGTAGTGTTTATTTGTTTATCACAGGCTGACACAAGAATGTTAGTGTTGTGAATCATCTATGAAACAAAACAACATTATTCATACTCCATTAAATTCAATTCAGTACTCTAAATGCATTCTGAAGTTCTTCCTGTACTCATATATGGAAAAAATGAGTACATACTGTTGATGTACACTGCATACAACTATGGTATATACAATATATGGCATATAGATATGCCAAGTAGCAACAAAACATGTAGAATTACACCCCATTATAATGTGGGCAGCATGTGTGATAGAGTGCATAACAGTCTAGAGCGTACATACCACAAATGTAACACACAGCCACAGCCTTAATCCTGTAAACAGCATCAAGTTGTGCTGGTTATCGCTCTGATTAATCAAAGTGAGAAATGGAGCTCAATCAGTAATTGATAAATAATCAATGATAATTTCTTTGGCATTTTAGAAGTTGGTAAGAACAATATTGAACGAACTTTATGAATAATATCTTAAAAAGATGAAACCATTAAGAAGCTGTTTTCCATCAAGTCTGTTCAATATTATCAATTGTAATTGTAAACTCCAGAACAAAACTCATGAGGGCAAAAACAGGTCACAACCATAACACTGCATAATTGAAACTGGCACCCATTAAAAGCACACAGTAATAAACACAATGACAACCTACTTTCTGAAGTTTAATTCTCTGTTAAAGTTTTTATGAAAGTTGATTAGTGTGAACTCAAAGACAATTGTTGAGGAGACTGAGATCTATTGACTGACCGATTATTAGATCAACTGCTCGGGGACTAGTACCAGGTCCACTGTATGTACATACGTAAAACATAGTCAGTCTAAACTGTACAAAGTATACTGGACATACCATACAGCTATTGCACGAGTCTCAAAGATAATAACTGATAGTTCAAATGAACATTTCTAAAAACAAATAAACAACACATGGGCATCCTTGTCTGTGTTGTTAAATTTACATTTCATAAGACTGTTGCTTAAATGCAAGATGCATCATTACAAGTTTGCAAATTCGCAAATGCATTTTGTGCAAGTTCCACATAAAATTGACGAAGTACATGATTTTTCTTTATTTTTATGGGCAGTTACAACCACAACAGGAAAACTTCATAAATGGCTCTAATAAATGTTTTTCAAAGATGGAACAGTTGAATAAAGCAATCACCAGTTATGAGACTTTAACAAGTTCCAAACACCATATGACATAGAGACGTCACGGTGCTGTTTATGCCTGTGTATGTATAACCAACTGAAGCTCCAAGTGGTAACATTACCAAGCCAGTGTAGAACAACATGAACCTGCACAGAACAAATGACGGGCCAAGCAATCAACATTAAGAATCCACCAACCATCATTATGTGCCGTCTGTGCCAAACCTGTGTAAATATATATCATCAGAATGAAGATAATCGCCAAACGTATCTTTGTTTATTGACAAACAACCAAACATCCACAAGCAAGGAAGCTCCTTTGAACCATTCCCACGCGTCTTGCAAGTAGATCTGAATTCTTCCTCATACCATGGAGATGAGGCATCACTACTTCCAGTATCGGTTACACCTGTAGCCACTGAGTAATCCACACTTTAGTTGCCAGTTGTGAGAACTACGACCCTTGCTGATTGACTGCCATAATAATATTTATTTATACACAGAAATGGCCACAAAGACGGCACTGTTAGAAGTAAAGTTAGGTTTTGGCAAACATCTGTTTCCGTAACATTCATGGCGAGGCTGTGACATGACAGGTCCAACATGAATGTTGTCTTTTTATTTTCAGAGATGTTATCAGAATCTTGAAGGTACAAAGCTATCTGTCGTCTGGTAAGGAGTATTTTCAAAAGGAAAAAATAACTGAACTGTTTACCTTTCATTTCAAACTGAAGAGGATTACAGGCCTCATTTAGAATCTCAATTCTTTTCTTGCCAGGATTCTTTACCCATGAGGAAGTAGCATTCCCTGGAATACTTTATTTCAATACTGAGATTGAAAACTCAAGCAGGTTCTCATAAACATATCTCTGATAAGAAATAGCATTTGAATCTGCAAATGATAACCATTAACACAAATGTTTTCCTTGGGGTTACTTATTTCTGTAGCAGATGGTGGAAGAGTTATCAGAACATTATCAAAACATGATGTACTGCCACAAAAACACAATGTGACACAAAACCATCATGTCTCTCCAGCATCAGTACCACAGTGTCCTAGTTAATTACACATGAGAGTGAGTGAGCAAGATTTGTTTTACGCCTCTTTGAACAATATTTTAGCAATATTCCAGCAATATCTTATCAGGAAGCACCAGAAACAGGCACGTAAACATGATACTAATAATTATAGATACCTGAGCTCAAAATTCCCATTATTGAGTGTGTTTGGTTTGCCTTTTTTTAGCAATATTCCATCAATACCATGGAAGGGATCAACAGAAACAGACTTCACAGGTTGTATCCATGTGGGGAATCCACGGAATCCAACCAGTGTCCTTGGTATGACAAGCGAATGCTGTAGGCTATCCCACCACCCTCAACACTTCCCATTTACAGAGCCATTTCCTCAAGTCATAAGACATCATTACCATAGTGACTTAACTTGTCTGCAACCAAATTTCATTCTCAGTTTCCTGGAGAGTATACAACCCAAACAACCTGTAAAGTGCTGGAAGATTTGCCATATATATGAATAATACGTTTACAAATTGTTATTCAACAATTGAATGAATGGTGGTGCAGAAGAAAGTTTTATTCACTGAAAAAGTTAAACTTGCAAAAAAGTACTACTGCTTGCCCAGTATTAACCTATTTTCTTGTGAATTTACATACCAACTTACCTATGTGGTCTAAGCATTAACTTTCTTTGGTGTGTCCAGCTGTAGGAGGTATCTGTGTAGAAAGAAGGTTAATCCCCGATCACTTCATGTTTTTTTATGTTTAACCAGCAATATAATGTTTGCCAGTTAAACAACAGGGCATGGAGCAGGCAATCCAGTGATTAATGTTGTGAACAATCCCCAATATCAGGTACAATGACATTCCATAAACCAAGTCACTAAGTCTAACCATCCAATCTACTTACCAAGCATGGAGTATTGGAGATCTGTTCTAACCTATAGAAGTGAGTGTGTGAGTTTAGTTTTTACGCCACTTTTAGCAATATTCCAGGAATAACAGGGTGAGAAACATCAGAAATGGGCTTCACACAATGTACCCATGTGGGGAATCGAACCTGGGTCTTTTGCGTCATGAGCGAATGCTTAAACCACTAATCTACCTCATTGCCCCATCAAGGCCTTGTATATCCATAGGGCTTTCTCATGTCCTTCACATTTTCACCTTCCAGTTGTTTAACACGACACTGAGCAACTGTCCAGCTGTATGACAAGGGTATCTGGATAATCAAGTCAGGGTCAGACAATCCAGTGACTGACATCACCAACATCAATTTATGATATCTTTAACTTCAACATCAGGAAATCAGGTGCATAACCACTGAATTCGGATACTCTCCTCTCACAAGCAGCATGGATTGCTGAAGACCAATTCTACCACACAATTTCACTGGATGCTTTTCTTAGTGATGAAGAAAAAACAAATATAGTTCTCAGTATCGAAATAAATATGATCATTGTGGATGTGGACTGGGAAAACATGGCTTACATGTTGTGAATTTGGTCCATCTGTGTCACAGTCAGAAGTGTACCGCTACAAGCAAAAGCCATGCTTCAACACATCACCTAAACAAAGAGAGCTTTTCTTTCCTACCTTTTTGTGCTTTTCCTACCTGAGATTACTAACAGGTGCAAGCAGTCTCTATGATGCATGTAAAATCACAACAGAATGATGCATGCAACACAGATGTCTTACACGTTCTACCCTTTTTATCTGACTGCCACAAAATGGAAGTTAAATATCGATGACCTTTCTTCTTTCACCCAAAACATTTCTTCCAACATTTTTTTCAGATGATAAACGACAGATGTCAGAAAAGTCAGATGTTCCTTAACATCTTTTGAGTGGTATATCTGTATGACGTCTCACAAACCCTGTTGCAGAAGAAACAGCAATGCCATTATGTATCATCTCCTTGTTACAGTAATTCAGTTTCAAATGAGGATGCTGTCATGCTTCTTTGTAAAATACACACATATGACTATCTCTTAAGTAAGGAAAACCTCCAAGCAAAGATAAAAGAAAACCATGTTCTATGGACAGTCTTCATCACATTGAGTGAGCTGTTTCGGTGTTGGTATTAATGTCTGTCATTGAAATAAAGAAGTGACTATCCACAGAACTTGGTTCTCCTTCATCTTTACAACTTCTAAATGTCTTTCAAAGAAGATATATTTGAACTGACTACAGGAAGGATACAGTGAATAAATATGTTCTAAAGGCTTCCTCTCTGTGGAAAAAGACACAAAACATTTAATATTTGATGCTGGTTCCTATTTTCCGGTTGTGTATGTAGCTTGTAAACATTACCCAATGTGTTTAGTCAAAAAGTTGATATAAAGGATATAATTTTCACAAATTGCTTTTATTTGGAAACATAGTGTCAACAGTTCTTAATGAAACACGAAATACACATGCAGGTCAAAATAGGTTAAGGAAGGCTCAAAACAGGAAGGCTGTATGTCACAATATCAATCAGACATGACATCAACTACAATCATAGGAAAGACTTGTATCACATCTCGCTTATTGTGAGTAGCATTAAGCATGCCATGAAAAGCAGCAAGTTGTACACTTTGTGTCAAGCATACACTTTGCATCAAATTTTGGTGTCGTCATGGAAATCTTGTGTATACTGGAGGAGTATTATTCCACGATGAAATTTCTCCTTATCGTGTATATGTTTAGGTCCATAATCACACACATAATAAACCTTGTACGCTTGTTGCCAACTTTAGACTGTCAACGTAAACAGTTTCTTAAAAATTTAAACATAAATTAAAATTTAATCAAGAGAATATGTAAACTTTCTGTCTACTCAAACCAGGTCATTTCTGACAGTCAAGGCACTGACCTAACATCTGAACCACTAGTCTATGTGGAGGAAAAACATTCAGAAACTATAGTTAAATGTGCAAACATTTATTCATCTTTCAGTATAAATTGTAAGTTGAGCTACAGTACATGCACATATCACATTGCAAATAAGGGGATACCGGTATACAAACAGTTCGTACACTAGGTATACTGGCCATACATGAAATAAAGCTATACACAATCAGTCCCATAACACTGGTCCAGACCATATTTATGAATGCATTAAAGGACCAAACAAGTAACACCAACTACAGGCCTCCATGGTCACTGTGGTCAACATCTTCTTATCAAACAACTAATTCCCAGTAACGGTATTGGGATTTGTTTACTGGCATCAAACAAACAAACAAATTATGATGGCTAAATTAATGATCCTGACAACACTGACACGGATGTCCCTCTTAAAATAAGTATGGGTTGCTTGGGACCTATTAGTCTGTCCCACAGTCCCCAAACCAGATTATTTCTCCATCCACCCAGCCCTTATTTTCCCTAATGCATAGCTCTCCCTCCGCAGCAATGCTAAAGCCCAAAATGACCAAATCTACCTTTCCCTAGATATATCTTATATGTCAGGGTTGGAATACCATATTCTAGTATGGCAGGACTGATGTTCACAACATCAATCACTAGGATGTCAGGTGCTAACCAGATTTTTTTTATAGGCTTTGATTATGTAAAAGGCATCAATATGTGGAATCAATGAAGGAACTAGCATATATTGTGGAAAAGATAAATTCACATCCATCATAAGTTTCTCCCTTTTGCTGTCCTATAGCTGGAATATTGCTGAATGTGACACTAAATGAAGAAAGCAACTAGTCAACAGGGCTGTGATGATTCAGTGTGCTGTGATGATGGAGTATTAGGTGAATTGATCTGTTTCCTTTCCCTTCATTCGTAATTTGGATTAACTAGAATTGAATATTCATGATTTTTGTCAAAATGCAGTGTCTATGCTTGAATTGTGTGTTATTCATCAAAAGGAGATATAGCAGACAAAATGGAATATGTCCAAGTCAGGCAAGACGTAAGTCAACAATTTTATATACTGAACTTAATGGTAATGAGGCCACCGGTCACAGTCATGTTGAAACAACACTGTCAACATGGTCAAACATGTCAAATATATACTTTGTTACTGTCTGACTTATTTCATATAAATGACATGACAAATGCTGACATTTTATTGTGTTTGTTATCCAGTACCTGTGACAATTATCACAATTGATTGGTAGTGGTTTTAGTTGTTGTGTTACGCCACACTCAGCAATATTCCAGCTTTATGGCAGTGCTCTGTAAATAATCCAGTCTGGACCAGATTAGATTATCAACATTTGCATTGATCATGGATACAACGGCACGCACCAACCATGTCAGCAAGCCTGACCACCCAATCCCTATAGCCAGCTTCTTACAACAAGCATGGCTTACTGGAGACCAAACATACACCTGAAGTGTGCTTCTCAGTATATATTGGGTCATCTCTTGTTTTCCTAGAATAACTGCATTTGAGGTTTTTGTTTTGTAAATAAGACCTCTTCTCAGGTTTTCCTTTTCGTTAGGAAGACCTCTTCCCAAGTTTTACTTTTTGTAATCATCTTTTCCTAACTCTATACGAACATCAACATTCAGTTGATATATGAGTGCTTGAAATCAATTGAAAAACATCCATCAAGACTGAGCTCATAGGGCAAATGTTTCCCTAGCAAGATTGGAACAGCAACGCTTAGATTTGTAGGCTGACACTCTACCACACAGCCATCAGGCTGCCGAAAGAAGTGGGTTTGAATTATCTATTTACAGTTACTGTCATTAAATTGATTTTACTGGAGCCTCAGTTATTGCTGTGTAGCTTCATTAAATGATCATCTACATTGTGATTATCTATCATATGTTAGAAAAAACACTTCTCATTGCATTTGGTAGACAATGTAAAACCATGGAGATCGAGAAATCCCTCAAGGCTTGGCCCCTTCCCCTCCGGTTTTACACTGTCTACCAAAACCTAAGAGGCATGTTTCCTCCTGTTCTTCCAACCCAGATCTTCATGGGTTCCTCAGAGTGGATTTGTTGCAGCCAAACATTAAGTCAAAACCAAGAATTTGACAGTCACTTGTTGCTGAAATGCTTGAGACAATGCCAGAGGACAACTCACATCAACATCAATATGGTGGGAAAATGTATTCCATGACAGTTCCTGGCATATCTTAAAGGTATTTGATAGTAACAAACAAACCCATTCTGATTGAAAAGGGGACCCAGGGACACTTAAGATACCTGAACCTGAGGAATCAAGACTTGCTTCATTTAAGGCTTTAGCATCGCACAGAGGGCTAGGCAGTAGGGAAGATAATGTGGTTCAGGGACTGTGAGACAGACTACATTGCAGAGAGGGCTTGGTTCAAGGACTGTGAGACAGACTATATTGCAGAGAGGGCTTGGTTCAAGGACTGTGAGACAGACTACATTGCAGAGAGGGCTTGGTTCAAGGACTGTGAGACAGACTACATTGCAGAGAGGGCTTGGTTCAAGGACTGTGAGACAGACTACACTGCAGAGGGCAAGGCAATAGGGAAAATAATGTGGTTCAAGGACTGTGAGGCAGACTAACAGACAGTCAGTCACAGGGTTGTTGTTTCCCTACTTAGTCCTAGAACTGAAGTTACAACCCTGGCCAAATTTGTTCATGATGTGTTTGATGTTCATGAACACTTCTTGAACTAATTGTGAAATGTCACGAATTTTTCACCAAAAGTTCATCAAGTGGTGAAGAAGAAAATTCTTGAACTAAGTTCACGAACTCTTCTTAAAAAATCATGAACTACTGCTTGAGTAGTTTGGCACATTGTCTAATTGAAGAACTGGTGATAAAATTACAAGCCACGGATGGGACAGAGATTTTATCCCAGCGTTGACAACTTGCCAGATTGGACAGATGCAGGTTTGACAGCTTCCACTCTATGTTAGATGTAATCAGATCTAAAACTGTATGTCCTACATTCTGTTGACGTTTCAAAATTTTCATTTGTGCATCATTTATTTCCTGTTTTGTATATACTAAATGGTTTAATATATGGTTGATTACATTGATAATTGTACTTGTTGGTGATCTATAGATCATATTTATATTGTACCGTTGAATATTTAATCATTGTTTCATCATAAAATGCTATTTTTTTAGGTCTTAGTCTGTGATAGTCCAGTTATTGTACTGTCCTGTGTGGACAGAAAGTTATTTTGTCTAATCCTATTTTTGATATATACAATTCTCCTATTGATGATATGGTGACTTCAAATTTTAACTCACTCATTTATTTCTCTGTCTGTAACTGTTTTAAGCTTGGTTTGAATATAACTGGTCTTTTGTCTTTGGTGCTACATCATTTCATCATTGAAACAGCCAGTTGAGAGACTGAAAAGACTTCTTGGACAAGCTTCCAAGTCACCGCCAGCTGTCCATAAGAATAAAATATATTGAAGAAGTTGGGTTTTTTATCATCACTTAACAGTTTTGTTCATTAAACTGATAATTTTAATGTACATGAGATTTCTGATGATCAGTCTATGATTTGTTTGTTAAGTTTTCACAAACTCTTCATGAATGCAATCTTGATGTCAGTAATCATGAAGAGTTCATGAAAAATTTGTGAACACTAAGTGAGAATTTTAATTCCTCAAGAATACTTCACGAACTGTTCATGAACTCTTCATGGGAAGAACTTCATGAAACCTACATGAACTCCTCCTGAAACATACTTCATGAACACTTCAAGTAGTATTCTTCATGAAGTTTTCTCACTTAACATTCATACATTTTTCATGCGATGTTCATGAACTCATGATTTCTTCATGAAGAAATTCATCATAATTTTGACAGGGTAAAGAAATCCAAATGGAGCCCAGACCAATCCTATATTTCAGAGTTGAGGGAATCTAGTTTAGCCATTCTTGACATGAAGTGGACTCTGTAAATTATTTTTCAAGAGTCTGGCAGCCATACTAACTCTCCCCTGTAGTGACGCTGTGTCATACTAACTCTCCCCTGTAATGATGCTGTGTCATACTAACTCTCCCCTGTAGTGACGCTGTGTCATACTAACTCTCCGCTGTAGTGACGCTGTGTCATACTAACTCTCCCCTGTAATGATGCTGTGTCATACTAACTCTCCCCTGTATTGACGCTGTCATACTAACTCTCCGCTGTAGTGACGCTGTGTCACACTAACTCTCCCCTGTAGTGACGCTGTGTCACACTAACTCTCCCCTGTAGTGACGCTGTGTCACACTAACTCTCCCCTGTAGTGACGCTGTGTCACACTAACTCTCCCCTGTAGTGACGCTGTGTCACACTAACTCTCCCCTGCAGTGACGCTGTGTCACACTAACTCTCCCCTGTAGTGACGCTGTGTCATACTAACCCAAACCTGTGTTAACCATTTACGAAAGAGGAATGGAATTTCAGACATGATGCAAATTCATATTTTTCGCTTATTCCTTTCTGTGAAGAAACATGTGTGATGAGGTAGAGACTGAAACAAGACAAAATAGTGTCCAGGGACACAGATGCCCTCACTGCTGTAGAAAGCCTTCCCCAGATGGAGTGTGCTCTGGTGATTAATTTCAAACCAAACAAGTTCAACATATATCTATGCAACTATGAGATGCACACCTCTTGAGTTCCAATGAAATGCACAAATAAGCTTAACCAATTCTGTTGGGCAGTTTTTGTGGAGAAGAGAACAGACTTAAACAAACACTTCACTATCATCTGAGAGAAATTCCACAATTTGTTCAAATGTCTCTACACATACAAAAAGCTACAAAATACAAAAACCAAATATGACATGCACACCTTTAGAGTCTCTATAAAAGATGTGTAACCTAACTGAGTTTTGTGCAGTGGTTTTTGAGGAGATGTGGATAAAGTACATCCCCCTGTTGTATGGAACAAAAATGTGAATAGAACCAAGGTCACCTAAGTTCAAACATTTGTAGAAGTGACAAAATTAAAAAGCTGGATGAACAAGAGTCTCAATGAAACACATGCAGAAGCTCAGTCAATTCTGGTGAGCAGTTTTTGAGGAGAACTGGAGAGACTTCATCCCCTATAACACTATATTCAGAGAGAAATTCAAAAATATTTATGTAAGTTCAAATGGCATTAAAATTGGAAAAAAAGATAAAATACTAAATCAAAATATGAGATGCTCACCTTTAGAGTCCAAATAAGTAAATGTGTAATCTAAATGAATTCCCTGATTACACTATCATCATTGAGAAATTTTGAAAAATGTATCCAAGTTTAAATGTCTCTAAACTTACAAAAAAAACCAATGAAATACAACAAAATATGAGATGCACACTGTAAGAGTCCCAAGAAAGAAAATGTATAATTTTGTTGAATTCCATAAACTAGTTTTTCAGGAGAAATGGATGCAGTACATTCCCTGTTCCGCCATATAGATGGAATAATGCTGAGTGCGGTATAAAACTAAACTCATTCACACTAAACTCACATTCCCTGTTTCATACAGCCGGACGAACAGACATACACAGAGGGTAACCCTATGTGCCTCCAGCCATATTATGGTGGAGGTATAAAAATGTTCATCTTAAACAAAAGTCCCAGGTCCCTCCCTGAAACCTTTGAAGATCAGGGTTAGAATTTATCTTCAACAACCCATGCTTGTCATAAGAGGCAACTAATGTGTTCGGGTGGTCAGACTCGCTGACCTGTTTGACAAACATCATTGTATCCCAACTGCAATATTACTGAGTGTGGCATAAAACGCACTCACTCACATCCCACCCTGAAAATTATCTGGCTGTCCCCATTTTCACAAAGCAGTCTTAACACAAAGATTTAAGTAACTTTACTTTATAACTCTGGAGTTAAGAACCTCTTTAACAGTACAATCAGTTTGTGAAACAGGATGCCGGTTCATTGAAGTATTCACTTTCTAAACTCAGTTTGATGTCATAAGACACATAACATTTTCCTGTGATGTGCTTGAAATCAAAGGTGTGTGCTTGATATTAAGAGAGGCATGTTTGTAACATTCATTAAATTTTTACTCTTCTCTGGGGTTCATTTCTCAAAATTATGGGTGTGGACACTGATTATGGTCTAAATTAACAAGAGATATAGGCAGAGCACTAAATGACACCAGCCATTCAAAACATGTTCATATGTTCAAAAACAAACATTCTTGTTGTTGTTTCCTCAGAAACTACCACCATGGCTGTAGGAACTGGACATTTTCCCACAATGCCATCAACATTAAGTATAGTCATAGGAACTAGGCCCCCAAAGTGCTACTGTAATAGTACTGTCAACTACAAAAAGTGACATTCAATTATCAAGAAAGAAACCAGAAACTAAAAAGCAGCCAAAGTGAGAGTCAGAAGTTACAACTGATCAAAACTTTAGACCTGCATCACTATTATTGCTAGAATCACAAACAAAACAAAACTTAACAAAAGGCAAACTAATGCTTATATAAGTCCCTGAATATATCATCATCTAAAAAGGACTCCTTGACTTTCACAAGTAAATCCACAAGAAGCAATAGAACTCCACTGGACATCTTTACCCTTTTGAAAATAGAACTTGTGTGATTCTGACTTTTAGTGAATGTTTCCTATGGCGTTCACAGACATTTTGCCTTTCCCTTATTTCACAACTGTTTGGCCAAGCATAATCTGTTTTGATGGTTCATCACGACTGGTTGTTTCACTGATGTTATATATTTTCATGTTATGTCTGAGAACTGCACAACCATGACAAGAGTCGAAGCCTGGTATGACAACTAAACACAAAGGCCACTCAACCACCCCAATGTTCATCTGACAACAGTTCTCCTCAATCCACACAGTCCCCCTATCAGCGACAATTATCTCTATCTAGTCACTATCATCATACATCTACTGATCCACAGTCTATATATCTTTCCACCAGCTGTTTTCAACACCATGCAAAGTCACACTACAAAATATGTCCTCCACTCAGGCAAACCACCAGCCACACCTAATTCACCATCCCACAGCCAGATCAAAACCAAACACTCAAATCTTCCCATCAAAGTTATCTAGGAAGTTGTTCTTCTTCACAAAGAATTTGAAATGGTCTGATCTTCTGCTGACTGTGAACAGGAACACTGGTCAGTGGAGGCATCAATGTCAAGCTGATAATTGGTTCAGCATGCCTGGATCTTCATCATGTCTGCAGACTGTCATGGAAGAAGTGTTGTATGATGCTGTTAAAAGTTTGCCAACAAAACCACATGTTGATGTATGACAAAAAAAAAATAGCTGAAGTTTTATCATTGAAAAAACAAATGCACTTCAGCTGAGTGATAATTCTTTTTGAAAGAAAAAATCAACCCTTCATAATCTTAAGATAGAGGATTTTTCATACTTGTTCCTGAAAGAGTTTAAAAGAAATTCGAATTTGGGCCATTTGACTGATATATTCATATCAGCATATGATGGTGGAAAAATCTTAAACAATACTAAAAACATACAGTAAGATACAATACAATATATATGAGGACCTTTCAGTATATATGGGGTAATCATACAATACAATATATATGGGGAACCTTTGAACATAGATCACAATAGTGCAAAAGGCATTATTGCGAAGGATGAATATAACATTTTTCCATGACTGTGAATGTAGGACTAGTGAAGCCGTAAGAATATACTCCAAAACGTCATAATAAAGAAGCTGATGTCCACAAATTTTCACCTTTTATATGTATCACTTCTTAATACATTTCAAAGACTTTAGAACTGGCTAAATCAAGATACAGGCAATGTAAATACAAAACCTGTTTAAAGGCCACACAAACTCACACACTGACTAACAACATATTTCTGAAATTAACATATTTATAGAAAAAAATATCTCGTAGAGAAAAAAATAAAACATAATGAACAGGAGCCCTCAGACTTTCTATATTTTCAGTCTGAAGCTTGGAAATCTAGACTTGCCATATTGTTTACACTTGCATCAGCTTTCTTGGATATACTTGTTTCATACATTACTAACACTAAACATGCATTGTTCCAAGATGCAGACAGGTAGGTAGACAGGTAGACAGGTAGGTAGACAGGTAGGTAGACAGGTAGACAGGTAGGTAGACAGGTAGGTAGGTTGGTTGGTTGGTCGGTTGGCTGGTTGGTTGGTTGAGCTTAGTCTTACTCCACACTCAGCAATATTCCAGCTATATGGTGTCAATCTACACAACTGGGAACAGATGGCACATGTGAACCAAGTCGGTGTTCCTGACCACCCGATCCTGCTAGTCATCTCTTATGACAAACATGGGATAATGAAGACCAATTCTAACCCGGATCTTCATGGGTCAAAGTTGCAGAATTGTTCCAAGTCATCACTCCAGTCCCAGTCTCTGCATCCTCAAGATGATATGACGATGGACCAGCTTCTGTTGTCTACAGCTTGTGTACCTACACAACATGAACTCCTGCTGACACAACAGCCATAAACAGCATTCCTGACAGCAACTGCAGCATTTCACACAGTGAATCTCCAAATTTATCTCTCAAACTCTCTCCTGTGATTACCAATACATTCTAAAACACTCTTTCAACATTCATGTATATTTTATCATCTACTCTATTTATTCTTTATCTCCATTTTTTTGCATTCAATTTATGACTTTTTGAAGGAATAAAATATGCATCAACATTCTGTGCTGGTCAGTGTTTTTTGTGAATCTGGCACTGGGATCTGGTTATAAATGTCAAATATCTCATTCTCATAGTCACCAGCAGTTAACCTGGTCAGTCTAACCCAAAATAGCCATTTCAATTCGATGATAACTCGTTCTGTCATTGATAAATTATTTAATGAGGTGCCATTTCTTTAAACTACTTTATTGATTAGTCTCTCAGAATTGCCAAGATATGCCAGTCATAAAAAACATAAAGGAGATATCAAACATACATCTAATTTTTAAAAGAATATTTCTAAAGAAAAAACAACAAGGCTTACCAAACATTCATTGATAAGTAAATTAATTAATAACTAAAATAAACTTTGAAAACATCATGTTAATATAACAATGGCCAGATTTGTGAAAGGTTAACGACAGTGTTAAGAAATGAAGGTTTATCTTGAAAACTAAACTGTCAAGTAGGGATGTAGGGTAAGGAATCAAATGTGCACTAACACTACTTTGTGTAAATACTAATGAAATTCTCAGGAATTAAAACCTTCATTTTGAGGACATGGAATTCCAGGAATCTGGTGATAAAAATGTTTACAAATGTCTGCAGAAAAATACTATATGTGTGTGTTTGATGTCAGAATGGCTGAAGGAGATTAATTACAAGACACAATAATTATTGAGAGTAAGAACTGACTGTCACTATGAATGAATGAATGAATGAGTTTAGTTTTACGCCAATTTGACCAATGTTCTATCAATGTCACAGAGAGGACTCCAGAAATGGGCATCAGGGCTTCACACATTATACCCATGTGGGGAAATGCACAGGGACTTGTATCGCTTACAAACGGCATTCGAAAGACATATAGGTGTATAGACCCTACCCTAGTACTTTAAAAAAGGAAAGGGATGTAACGAAGAAACCACCCCCTCCTCGATCAAAGTTACATGTTACCGCGTAAAATATTTTTAAGGCCCCGTCGAGGCCAACGGATTGAAAGCCAGATGATTTCCCTACAAAATGAGCTATAAATGGTCACGATTGCATCATTATTTCAAAAGTTATACGCTACGAATCATCGAAAACAGCTACCTCCGCAATTTCACGCCAAAATCAGGGATCACCAAATGCGGCGAAAACTCACCTTCTAAATTCGTTTATTAATTCCAGCCACGTTGACAGCACCAGCGTTTGGCTAGATTCAAACGGAATCGGGCCATCCGATTGGTTGGAAACAAAATATACAGTGGAAATGGCAAATCGGATGGCCCGAGTCTGTTTGTGCGGATCTGCTCAGTTCACTTGAATGTCAAGGTCACTTATGCCGACATGTGAGTAGGATTGCCGGCTATTTTGGTGAAAATGCTTGCTTACTGTCGAGAAAACGACATGTAGATGTTGTAATAAGTTTTCCGACTAGCGGAATGTCGCGGCCGATCGAATCTAGCCAAACGCTGGTGCTGTCAACGTGGCTGGAATTAATAAACGAATTTAGATGGTGAGTTTTCGCCGCATTTGGTGATCCCTGATTTTGGCGTGAAATTGCGGAGGTAGCTGTTTTCGATGATTCGTAGCGTATAACTTTTGAAATAATGATGCAATCGTGACCATTTATAGCTCATTTTGTAGGGAAATCATCTGGCTTTCAATCCGTTGGCCTCGACGGGGCCTTAAAAATATTTTACGCGGTAACATGTAACTTTGATCGAGGAGGGGGTGGTTTCTTCGTTACATCCCTTTCCTTTTTTAAAGTACTAGGGTAGGGTCTATACACATGTCTTTCGAGCGTTGTTTCTAAGCGATACAAGTCCCTGTGGGTAAATGAACCTGGTCTTCGAGCAAATGCATTAACCACTTGGCTACCCCACCCACCAACTGTCATTATGAATATTGTCATTGATAATATCTTACCTAAACTGTTGAGATGAAATATATTTTGGTTTCTGTTGGAAAATCCTGTTTGGATTTATATATGAACTGACTAAATCTTTGGTATCATATACTAGGCACATAAAGAAACTGTGCACACAAAAATTTAAAATAAAAATTTATCAAACCTGTGTAGACACATAAGAATTTAAACTCAGAGACTAGTGACATGTATCCAACATTCATGCACATGCCACGTTCCGTGACGTCAGTGGTTTTGTCCTTGCATTCCGTGTATAACATGACAACCATGTATATATAGCCAATATCACTCTCCTGTGTATAACAAGACAACCAGGACAATACAACAAATATCACACTCTCCATATTTACCATGACATTGCTGTAGGGACTAGGACTAGGACAAGTAGGTCCTATCAATCAATCCTACCCGCTGAGTGAAAGAAAGAGAGTAAACTGAGAAGTCTGAACTGTGCAGCCTTGCAATTCAAATGTCACACAAGTTTCCCATAGGATGTTTTCTGCATAGATTTTCTTATTTCTTTGGTCTGCTCTTTGGGCAAGGTATTTCAAACATATGATGTAACTGAGTCCATTGACATTTCAACAATAAACAATAAGACAACCATAAAACTGCTAAAACATCACCACTGTAAGTATATCAGGAGCACAGTTTCTGAACCCGGGGTAGCAGACCATTTCTTCCCCCTAAACTTTCCCTAGGAGAATGTAGACTAGGCCAAACTGTCCTTAGTGAAGTGTATCATGTGATATTCCTACCCCAGGGAAAATTTGGGTGAGACTACAGTTTCCTCCTGGCCACAGTTCTCCCCCTAGTATAAACGAGGATATTTTGTTCGGTTTTCTATGAAAACAGAGAGATTCTAGCCTAGCTAGGACACTTCTTCCCCACTCTTATTTTTACATCTAAACAGAGAGATTCTAGCCTAGCTAGGACACTTCTTCCCCACCCTTGTTTTTACATCTGAACAGAGAGATTCTAGCCTAGCTAGGACACTTCTTCCCCACCCTTGTTTTAAATCAAAACAGAGAGATTCTTGTCTAGCTAGGACACTTCTTCCCCACCCTTGTTTTTAGATCTAAACAGAGAGATTCTAGCCTAGCTAAGACACTTCTTCCCCACCCTTGTTTTTACATCTAAACAGAGAGATTCTGACCTAGCTAGGACATTTCTTCCCCATCCTTGTTTTTACATCTAAACAGAGATTCTAGCCTAGCTAAGACACTTCTTCCCCACCTTTGTTTTTACATCTAAACAGAGAGATTCTGACCTAGCTAGGACATTTCTTCCCCATCCTTGTTTTTACATCTGAACAGAGAGATTCTAGCCAAGCTATGACACTTCTTCCCCACCCTTGTTTTTACATCTAAACAGAGAGATTCTATCCTAGCTAGGACACTTTTTCCCCATCCTTGTTTTTACATCTAAACAGAGAGATTCTAGCCTAGCTAAGACACTTCTTCCCCACCCTTGTTTTTTACATCTAAACAGAGAGATTCTAGGCCATTAGGGAGAATCAGAAGGCCATTATCTTTTTCAGCTGTCCACTCATTTTTGATAACCAGAGGATGGTTTCCTGTTAATTCCATTCATTTTAACTGGAACACTATGGTTTATTCTTCATTGTCAGATTTAGTCGGTGTGTTCATAACAAACACGTTGGAGGCAAATAATCTGCCTGGCAATTTCGTAAGTTCAAGGAGTGACATGATTAACATGATTTGACAATTCGTCAAACACAGTACAGTTATCCCTCAAATAAATGGCAATATATACTACTCAAAAAAAAGAAACGCATAGTTGAAAAATGTTATCAATTTATACACTTAACGTTCAGTAACACAGGGCAGTCATGAAGAAAACCTGAATGAACATTAATGGACCAATGCTGCAAGAAACTGTACGTCACAAATGACGTGTTCCAAGGTCATGGTCACACAGCAGTCAGTATCTTGTGTGGTTACCATTAGCATCAATGGTTGCTTGGCATCGGCGTCCCATAGACTGGACCAGATTCTGGATGAAGTGCCTGTGAATGAGCTGGTACTCTTTCCTCAAGGCCACAAACAGAGCAGGTAACGTCTGTGGCTGAGGGTCATGTTGTCACACACGGCGACCCAATTCATCCTACAAATTTCAATAGGGCTAAGATCCGGTGATCCTGAGGGCCAATTAAGGACCTGAACGTTGTTCTGGGCAAGGAAATCCCTGGTTATTCTTGCTGTATGCGACCGAGTGTTATCATGCTGGAAAATGACGCTCTGGCAGTTCATGAAAGGAAGGACATGAGGCCTGATGATTTCATCATGGTAACATTGAGCTGTCAAAATGCCCTGGGCCTGAATGAGTTCTGTCCAGGATACTCACTGTATGAGATGACAGCCCAAACCATGACACCTCTACCACCAAATCTACCCACTTAATGTACACAATATGAAGAATAGCATTCGCTTCGATGTCAATATACACATGCTCTTCTGTAACATGACTCATCACTGAAGATAACAGTTCTCCACCTTGGCAATGGCCATGGGAGATGTTGGCGACACCAATGTCTGCTTTGTTGCCAGTGTTAAGGTGTAAGGACAGGTCCTCGCAAAGGTCTTCTGGAACAAATACCAGCCTCACATAAGTAGTTCCTCAGTCACACAGGATTATTTTTACCAGTTCCTCAGAAATTGTTCCGAGTCCTGTCACTACTGATGTTGTGGAGATGCTGTGGTTTACTTGTTCAACAAATGTCAAAGCTGAATAAACCTGTCCTGAGCAGGCATCGGCACATGGGGTCGACCTGACCTGGGGCAATCATGTGTTGACCCTTGGGATAGCAAAGTTTTGCTATGGTACTCTGTGACACATTCAGTTGCCTTGCAATCACAGACTGAGACTCCCCAGCCTCCAAATGACCAACCACATTGTTGCATTGAGCTTCTGTA
This sequence comes from Haliotis asinina, assembly GCF_037392515.1. Lineage (NCBI taxonomy): Eukaryota > Metazoa > Mollusca > Gastropoda > Lepetellida > Haliotidae > Haliotis > Haliotis asinina. Next base: position 37,683,485 of record NC_090281.1, on the reverse strand, counting down.
AGTCTAGGCATGACTTTAACACCAAATTAAGACTGTCAACTGTCAAAACAGCACTGAAACCCCTTAACTTTTATTGGAAATGATGCATGGAATGTCATGCAGAAGGAAACGCATGTCTTGCCGTTCACAATTTATTGCATTTATTGAGGAAAACAGATTTTGGTGCGTTCTAGTGAGCTGTCCTCAATGACAATGGATTCAAACTCGGAAATGTTAGCGGACAGTGTTCACCACAGACATACTGATTACACAGACACCAATGATTCAAATTTGAAAAGTTACATGGAAAAATACTACCTACGCATTTCTTTTTTTTTCAGTAGTTTAAAGCAATAGTAATGCTATAATATATTATAAAGTAAAGATGCATTTTATGGATAACAATTGATTATTTTTACCAGTGCTTGTTTAAATTTTAGTGCTTATGTTAAACAGACACATACTGATACAGAACTATTTCCTGTCTAGTAACAGTAATGTTCATGTTACAGCCTTTAATAATAAGTTGTTTGGTATTGAATTGAAAGAAATCATCACTACCCACTAGACACCGGTAAACCAACCTCAAAGCTCTGGGTTATCATAGAGTCCCAAATACATGTGTCAATGCTCATGATGTTGATCACTGGATTACCCGGTTCAGAAATGATAATTTACAGACCGATGCAATATAACTGGACTATTGCTGGTTGCAGTGTTAACAACAAGAAACAAAACACCAGGAAACACTGAATGCACCACTTCAGCAATACTGGAAACATATGCCAGTTCCATAAAAAGTGTAATTTTTTTGTTTTTCCAACTAAACATGAAATTTCTACCTTTTCTACATAATCATCCAGTCTGTCTTTTAAAAGACTTACAGCAGAGATGCCTACATTCTCCTCCAAGAGAGCACCACCCAAACGTTGGGTCAGAAAGACTGTCTGTGGATTACTCAACACAGTGACTCAGAAGTGTAGAGCTGAGCAGTATGAGAACAAGAAGTTTCTTTGTCAAACACGTCCTGCAGCCAAACTGTCAACAACCAACCAGTTTCTTTGTAATCGGGTTGAGTTTCCACTCTACCATACAGGCTTCTGAGGCATTTGTTCAGACGTGAGATATCCTTATTTTGTATGCTTTTTTAAACTTTAAGGAAGACATAACAGAGCTTGGAACAGAAAAAAAACATGGCAGTATATTTTCTATTAATATCCAGCTCATTTTAAACTTGTATGTGTGTTAAAGAATGGCTCCAAATTACAGAGAAGGTGGTAAAAACACTAACTCTTGTTTTTTCTCACTGTGACAAGGCAAAAACAACTTAAAAGGATAAATGTTAAAGGTCACATGCAACCAAAAAATCAACTATAATTAAAACACAATTATCACTTATTCATGTCATATAATATACATTGCCACTTGCAAAAAAACAAATAAACAATATTATAAGCATACAATCATGATTCAAAAGTGCAATATTTTGTACTTGGGCTTACTTACCCAGAAACGAAGCCCACGGGAGACCGAACCCAGTCATAGCGGGTAGGGGTGCACTCAAGTGTAACGACGGCTTCCGATTGGCTAGTTCATTTGCTGATACGCTGAGGGCTCATTGTGTGTACAGAAAGATGATGTGTTTGATGGGCATTTTAGAAGTATGGTGAGTCAGAAGACAGTAAGATAATGGATAACAACTTCATTTAATGTACTTGGTGCGTCGTTTCAGCATGGATTCATTTACACTAGAAGATGATGTTATCCATAAAGAATGTATATAGAGATATTGGGTCATTCGTCCAAGTACAAACCATGACTTGAAACTGACAAGAGTTTGCACCAGTTTCCATCAGATCCAGTCATCAGAGAAAAATGGATGCAGTTTGCTTGCAACCCACAGACATAAAAACATGTCATGTGTCCATGTGTATGTATGTTTGCCTAATATCATAATGTGGCAGAGAAAGGACTGGGGTGCACGAGTCATAAATCAGTTAATTTTGTTTATGGCGTATAGCCTGATAGGTGTTAAGATCAAATTGCATGTGGTCAATGATTGAAGCTGTGCACTGCATATTGTCTTTAGCAGACAGACAGGTAGGCAGACATATAAGTGTCAATAAACCAGACACTGAGCTTTTTCTGTGAAAGAAGCTGCATACCACAATTAACAAATGTTTTTATGTAACGAGCAGATTATTTACTTGTTTATGTACACAACCAAGATTAGACTACTGCTCACGACCTCATACTCCGGGCATGCATACTGTTCAAGCTCCACGAACCTATTCACTGCGCACAGAGCAGCACAGCTGTTGAAACCACTTTTTCCTCCAGCGCTGGGAGAAATTTAGTGAATAGCTTTTTTTTTTCATCACATTTTTTTTCAACTTTTAACCTGAATCGGCATTTTTGATGATTTGTTTCAGTGAGTGCATACCGAAAGGTATCAGAATCTGCAATGTTGTGTTTTACGTTGCATGTGACCTTTAAATGCTGGTGTTACATACAATAGATGAAGGATGTTTTAGCTTGACAAACAGGTGCTCCATTGGATATGAAGTTAGTTAGATGGGCATATGTTTAATTGGTGTGCTTAGCATGGCTAACAGGTGTTACATCACACATGTGGTTAGTTAGATTGGCATGCATTTAGTTGGTGTGCTTAGCTTGACAAACAGGTGCTCAAATGGACACTAGTAAGATAGTTGGATTGCTCAGGTTGACAAAGAGATGTAGGTGCTCAGCTTGGGATGAGGGTGCTCATCAGATTGACAGTTTCAACATTTCAAGATATGTCACAACATGTCACCTTAATTTAAAATGAAATAAACACAAAGGTCAAATCTCTCCTGTGACCATTTTTCTAAAATCTGTGGAAACAAATACCCATCTAACAAACATTTTCAGAAGGAAACTAGGATTGAAAGCGGGTACCTGAACTGGGCCTTGCAGTTGGTTGCTACTTATGATACAAACAAACTGGAGTAGTTCTACTACATATGTTAGAGATACACAATCATAGATGAGTAAGTATGGTTTTACGCTGCATTTAGCAATATTTCAGCAATATCACTACTTATGAATCACCAGTGACGACATGCTATCATCTCACCCAGTTTTCCTTCCCCCAAATAAACCCCTACGGACTGAGGTTCACAGGCATTCTCCATGATTTCCCATGGATTTTCCACAGAACTGGATTTTCTGAGAAATAGCCCTTAACTTTGACTTACTACTTGTTTATTTGAAAATGGCCATCACTGGATGTGACTGTTGAAACTTGAAAACTTAGTTTGAAACCCACAACTCTTCGCTTAGTAGCTTGGCGGTTATAACCACTAGGCAGGATCGTTGTAAAGAATGAGATCATTTGCCAGTATGAACCAATTGTGTTCTTCACAAGACAAGTAGTGCAAGCAGTACACATGCAGGACACGGGTAGCACTTGCATTGTGCGTGCAAGACAAGGTGTCAGCTGTCAGTAGCATCCCAGTCTAACAGTAAATACCAAATACTGAACTTATATCTAAACTATATCTTCCTCAGTTCATAAGCTGGATCAAAACCTCCTCCTCAGTTTTGATCCTTTACTTCACACATTGTACCCATGTGGGAACTCAAACCCAGATCCCCGGTATGATGAGCCAACACTTTAACCTCAACTCTACCTCACTGTCAAATCAACCTGGAACCTCTTATTAGTCTTAGTACACTGGGCCACACATAATCCCAGACACAGACGATGATAATGGCACAAAATGATCAAATGGTATACACCTTACTGTATTAATGCTCAAGAATTTCTTTCTCTGGTTCAAGTGGTATACACCTTACTGTATTAAAGCTCAGGAAGTTCTTTTCCTGGTCTGGCCGGCTGACAACTTTGCCATAAATCATCTGAGGCTGCAGCAAACCAGCACAAAATATGTCCTAAATAACAGAAAATCAATTGCCATTAATTTTTAAGAACTTTCATTGTCTTCTTATTTTGCTGAGATTTATCTCGAATATGGCATTAACTATTCATCCAACTCTGAAATACACATTACAGATATATCCTTCAGTGGTTTCATGGGAATTAAACCAGCTGACTTATTTCTGACCAACCTGAGATTATCCATATGCGATTTCTCTTCCGATGAAAATCAACACTGAAAGAACATTAGCTTATCTTGAAAACATAATGTTACCTTTGCAAGCATTGGGGTTTGCATTATGTATGACCATTTAGTATCTCTTTTCCTCCAGTGGCCTGTTTTACAGAAAGATTGTAGTGCAATACTGGATTACTACTGGTATTTGCTACACATTTTTTCAATTGCCAAATTTTTTCTTACAGTGTCTTTTTGAATTAGGACTTCATTTAAGGTTGCAATTGTTCTCATTACACATACCAAGCTGGAGTTTTCTCATAAACATCTGAAAACCAATAAATTTAAAGTATTGTCAGTGTGTAGAACTACTGCTATAGAATCATTGAAAATGTGCAAAATCAAACAATCTAAAAACCCAAGTTCAGCCAGAGCAGGTACATATAAAGTTTGGACCAGATAATCCCGTGATTACCATCATGAGCATTGATCTTGCAATTGTGGACCCGTGAAGGTCCCGGGGTAGAATAGGCCTTCAGCAACTCATGCTTACTACAAAAGGTGACACTGCTTGTCATAAGAGGCGACTAATGGGATTAGGCGGTCAGGCTCGTTGACTTAGTTGGAACATGTCATCGGTTCCCAGTTGCGCAGATCGATGCTCATGTTGTTGATCACTGAATTATCTGGTCTAGAATCGACCATTTACATACCGCCGCCATACAGCTGGAATATTGATGTGTGCAGCGTAAAAGTAAACTCACTCACTCACCTGTGTCACAAAGTCAGTGAGCTAGACCACCTGATCCCATCAGTTGTGTGTCACGTCAAGCACGGGTTGCTAAAGATCAATTCTAACCCATATTTTCACAGGTTCACTGGTGAGGAAGAATCAGTAATATTTCAAAACTGCTATAACTGGAACATTATATAAGTAACTGTCAACCATACAGTAACAGCAACATATTCTTAAAAACGTACACTGAGAAAATGAATTTGACAAACCCAATATTGTTCAGGATATGTAACTACTTTAGAATAATGTGCTCACACACCTAAAATATAGGTACAGTGGAAGCTGTCAAAACCAACATCTGTCCAATCCGGCAAGTTGCCAACACTGGCATAATATCTCAGCCCCCATCCATGGCTTGTACATTTACCATCAGCTCTAAAAAACAGCACTTTGTCTAAACCGGATCATTTTTTCATTCCCAAAGAGTGCTGGTTTAGACAGCTTCCACTGTATTATGCCAGATTCTTTTTCAAGTACAAACATGAGGCAATCAGCTGCCTTTGAAACCAAGAAACAATTTCTCCTGCCTGACATTGATCCACCAGAAAGACCTCAATTCCTTCATGTATTTGTTAACAGAATTGTGACCAAGCATTATGGCAGATGCCTGTCAAAAAACTGTCATGTTATGCACAAAGCTCATACTGACTCTCTTCCACACAAAGAGAACTTGGTCATTCCAGAAAAAAGCATGCTGACAAGTTATGTCACAACTACCATGTGCTGATCACGTCATGGAACTGCTTGTGGGAGTGCAATTGGAAAACATTCTGCAACTTCAGACTGAGAAATTGTAACTGTTCACAGCCAACTGCTGTTGATAAATAACTATTCAATGATAAACACTGAGGCTAACCTCGACACTAACATAACCAGGAAATTGTTAAACTAACACATAGTACCAGAAGGAAAAATCCATTATCTACAAAAATATTGTAGAGGACCCTCTTCCCTCCCAGAAGATACAGTAATATAGATCTGCCAACAACTGAGTGAGTGAGTGAGTGAGTGAGTGAGTGAGTGAGTGAGGGAGTGAGGGAGGGAAGGAGGGAAGGAGGGAGCTTTTACCTATAGGCATAACCAGCTGATCGACAACCAGACCATGTAGGATATATTTGCTGCAAGGTCTGTAACCCAGGTCTAGTGATGTGTTTGGAAGTACAGTCCACCCTGCTCACATAAATTATGTATTTTGAAAATTATAACTATAAATTATGCAGACAGATATAAAAGGAGCAAACAAGCTTAATTTTCTGGAATTAAGGTAATCTAGAATGGCCAAATAATTTACATGACCTAATGAATGTGTTTCTTGGGTCTCAGAAGATAATTTGCACCTACATTGTCAAAATTTTGTTAGCTGAACTTAAGTCAAAATATACTTATGCTTTTGTCTCCAGTATTCCTAACCTGAGAGTTTGTAACTAACGTTCAGACTTGAGTATGTGATAATTAGTTATTTTAAGTGGGCTACCTTACTAACACATGGCCAGGGAGGAGAGATAGAAGGCAATTTGATACCACTAATGTCAAATGGAATCTCTTTCATCATGGCCAGTCACCACATCAAGAAATCCAGCTGGAGTTACATCCCTTCCCTGGAAGAAGAGCTCTTTTGTTTGGAGACAGACTTGGCGGCAGCAGCCATGTCTGATGTTGTCAACATTATCATCAAAATAAACAAAGGAAAGGAACTGTTTCACTAATCACCAACTTTGTTTTCAACAACTGTCGCTGGCAAGAGGAAACTGATCAGTGATTTTTGTCAGAACAGACAAGGAACAATCACTATGTTTATTGTACTCAAGATAGTTCCTCAAAACTCAAATTTAAAAAACGTACATTGTATATTGTAAAGGATTGTTCATTTTGAACCGTGGGTCCTCCAAAATGAAAGTGCCTTGGACACTCAATCCATTGTGTCACCTCTTTCAACAATCAAGAGTATTAAGGATCAGACAATCCTGTGATTGATAGTAAGAGCAATAGACTAATGTTTAATCTGTGTATATGTGTACGTTAGATTGTAACATATACACCAATTTAAATTGAGACCTGAGATTTAACCTGGGGAAATCTACACTTGCTTCCTTTAGGGCTTTAGTCTTGCTGGAACGGTCGGGCGGTAAGGAAAATAATATGGTTCTGGGACTGTGAGACAGACTATATAGGCAAAGATCCACTCAGTTAGACTCAGCAACCCTGACCTGATGCTCTACTGCTTCTGTTGAACAACAAGGGGTGAGTGACACCAATGCTAACCAAATTATTCCTTCAGCCATGCCCTTTCTGCAATCTTAAAGATCACATATACTCCAAGGGGTGCAAATGCATAAATCACTAATTGACATCATTATAAATGAAACTCCTTCATTAATACTGCTCAATGCGATCTTTAGTTACCTTAAATCGACCTTTTTCACAACAGTGCACAATTCTCAGCTGCAAACGAAATTTCAACCAATCGGAGCGGCGCGTCTCCGTGACATAATAGTAGGTTAGAATTCATCTATATTTCAGGGGGTAAACTATTTCATGTATAAGTTTTTCTACAAACCTGAAATTGCGACAGCTGTTTTGAAAACTGAAAGCTCTATGTTCTCTCAATCTACTATCAGTTTTGTCTGCTGCTTTGCCTAGTTTCCGAGTTACAACCCTTGTTTTCATAGACGATTTTGTCAAAATCACTTGGTGTCACTAGGTTGAAATCCGTATTAGGTGGTATAAACCTACACATTATTTGTCATCATTCACGTGATGCTCAGTTAATAAATTTATAACAGGTATAATTAGGTGTAACACCACTTAGATTACCCGACAAAGGTTCCCATTTGGCATTCATTGTGTCTGGATCGATCGAAGGATTAACCGATAACACACTGATTGATTAATTACTTTTATACGGATTTCAATGGGGGATTTGACAAAAAATAGTGTTTATGAATGTACATTTACTAATCTATACTGAATACACTCTGTCGTGTATGTGTCTATGTAAAAACAACACCCCTCTTTCAAAGGATTAACTGCCAATACATTGATTGATTGCAATCCTTGAACAAGGTAAGAGCCTGACATTGCTCCTATAACTTTAATTTGCTTTAATTTTAATATTTGCATTTTGTTTTTATTAAGTTGTCATAGCTTTCAACAGAATCACTGTTTTCGTCTTGAAGTTGTAATGATACAGACGACATACACTAGGGCATGCTTGCACATTATGATTCACATAGGCAAACTATAAAATTTCTAGATATTACATTCCTGTTATACCTTCACAGATCGCTTTTTTTGTTAAGTTTCAAAATGCGTACAAATATGATTACAAAGTAATTAGGATTATGAGACCAAATATAAAGACATATATTGACAAGTGTCTACATACTGGTGAGTGAACGTTTCCAAACAAGGTAAATTTAGTAAGTGTAGAAATTTATCGGACAGTTTTTCACTTCGACCCCGACCTCGCTTATGTTACAACTTGTGTCATGCAAATTCTTTTCGTCATGATTCAAATACATATTTAACTACTAGTAGAAAGTAGTTTGGATTTTCTAACTTGATGAACACAAACCATAATCTCATTAATTCAAATGGACTTTAGTCCATGACTTCACGATTTTCAAAAATGGTGGCGCCCTGTCTGAGAATGAATGCTATTTAAGTTTGTTTTCACTGACTTACAAAATCAAAATTGCTTTCTACTGGTAGTAAAATAAGTATTATATATGGACAATAGGATTTTGCATGACATTGCTTATAACATAACAATTTCAATCTTGGAAGCGAGGTGGAGGGCAATATAATATTACTTGCAACAGGCCCCCCTAAGTAATTGAAGGAATTACAGCAAATTTGAAGGAATTGCATCTCAAATGTAAACAAACGCAGCCCATTCGCGAAACAATTGCAGCAATATCAGTGGTTTAACAGTAATAACAGAAACACATCGCCCCTAACGGAAGCAATGTCGGTAATACTGGAAACACTCTCGACCATCTTTGGAGATTTTTCGGTCACGAGCGGAAACTCACACAGCAAAACATGGCGTCGTTGGAAGAAGCACTCGTCTCGGTGAGTTTTGTTTTTAGTTCCTACTATTACATTTTTATACTTATCCATCTTTGACCACCTGTGTTGAATGCGTTTAGGTATGAGGTGTTGTCAGGGCAATAGTTTATGTTTTTAGGAAAAGGTTGTCACTGCAGACTGAGTGTCACAAGTCATGCCCCTGGAGGTTGTTCACATCTGAATATCGAAGTCATGCCGATGATTACGAACATGCGCTAGATATAACGTCAATTTTTTGTAAAATGTGTTTAAATTTGTCAACTGCACTTCATAGGAAGAAACATTTTGGCTCATAAACTTCTTCATGGCGCACGTTCATGATGTTCGTAATCATCGGCACGACTTCGATGTTCAGATGTAAACAACCTCCAGGGGCATGACTTGTGACACTCTTCAGCAGTGACAACCTTTTCCTAAAAACATAAACTATTGCCCCGACAACACCTCATACCTAAATGCATTCAACACGGGTGGTCAAAGATGGATAAGTATAAAAATGTAATAGTAGGAACTAAAAACAAACCTCACCGAGACGGATGCTTCTTCCAACGACGCCATGTTTTGCTGCGTGAGTTTCCGCTCGTGACCGAAAAATCTCCGAAGATGGCCGAGAGTGTTTCCAGTATTACCAACATTGCTTCCGATAGAGGCGATGTGTTTCTGTTATTACCGTTAAACTACCGATATCGCTGCAATTGTTTCGCGAGTGGGCTGCGTTTGTTTACATTTGAGATGCAATTCCTTCAAATTTGCTGTAATTCCTTCAATTACTTAGGGGGGCCTGTTGCAATATTGATGTCACATCGACCCCCACCTTGCTTCTGTGGAAGAAGTCGTTATGTTACAAGTTGTGTCATGCAAATTCTTTTGGCCATGATTCAAACACACATTTAGCTACTAGAAGAAATAGTTTGGATTTTCTAACTTGATGAAAACAAACCATAATCTCAATAATTCTAACTAAACTTTTAGCCTGTGACTTCACCATTTTCAAAAATGGCAGCGCCCTGTCTGAAGACAAATGCTATTTAAGTTTCTCTTCAACGACTTACAAAATCAAAATTACTTTTCACTGGTAGTAAAATATGTCTTTTATTGATGGACACTAGGGTGTTACATGACATTGCTTATAACATAACAATTTCACTCTTGGACTGAAGGAGGGGTTCGATATAATATTACTTACGATAATATTGGCACTTCGACCACGGCCTCGCGTCCGAGGAAGAAAGCGTTATATTCATGCAAAATCCTTTTGATCAGCAATGTGTAGTAAGCAGTCTTTATTTCATGGACTTGATGAAACTTGAACTCCTTTTTCTATCCTGGAAGCGTGGTCGGGGGCGAATCATCCAATTTGGTATATACCACAGGCTTCCACAATGCTCGTTTTGCACACACAAACAACCAATTTAAGCAAAAAACTACGGGGTCCGGTGGAAATCTGTGCATAGAGACACCATCAACCCGACCCCAAGGAGCAATTGATGGCAACACAACAATTCTGCATGTCTTTGGTGACATTGAGAAATCAGCAAAATGACGAGCTTCCTACACATTTTCTATAAAACTAACTGAAAATCGTTCCTTCTATGATGTCACTGCAGGGCTCTTGCGACAGAGTTGCGTAACCTGTCTGTGGTTTTGTTTGCGCGCGAGAGAGAAGCAGACAGCTTTTTAGCAACTTTTAAGTGCTTGGTATTAATTAACCACAAGTTTTTTAAAAAAAGAATGGTGTTCTGTTTATGACTAACCAGAAATCTTTCATATGCAGTGGTAAAAGGAGTACCAAAACATTGACTTTAGTTGTTCTTTAAGCCTTAAATGAAGCAAGTTTAGATTTCCTCAGACCCTGACTTTCCCATCTCACTATGGCTCCTTTTCAATTTAACAGGTAATATTTGTTTAAATAAAAATCAGATACATTCCATGACTAAGCTTTAGAATAGATTTTACACTGATAGCTTACTCATATAACACTGTTCATCATGGACAGTCTACTCAGATGCCTGTTAGCCTGTGGCTAATAAAAATCCAGTCAGGCCAGTAAATCTGGCCTGACTGACTAGTGACTTTTTAAGTGTTTATTTTGTAAATATCTCACTGTCTTCAACTTTTTAAATTATAATACAAACTTGAATCATGCAAGATAATGGCTTGATACAAATGTTCATCAAAATCAGCAGCTTTTGTGACATATTTTGGATACTTGAGTATAAACAAAATGTTTCAGAAATTCTGACGTGTTCTTGATGTTATTTTCCTAGTGAATTATTTTATTGGTTGGTAACTTTCAGGCATTGCTAGTTAGCCCAACTGGCTACCAAAATTTGGGAACTATTTCGCGCAAACTTCTCCTATGCAAACTTGTGCTTTTTTTGCCTCTTGAAAACAGCAACCACTCCACACAGCATACACCCATGAAGATCAGGTGGTCACACTCACTGACTTGCTGGACACATGTCATCATATCCCAGTTGCACCTGTCAATGTTGAATGCTGTTGATCAAGGGACTGTTGGTCCAAACGTGACTACTAAAAGACTGCTGCCATAGAGCTACATTACTGCTGAGTGCAGCATTAAACAATTAACCAACCTAACACCAAATGCTACAAACAATTACAAAGGAGGCTGTCAGACCTGACCAGGATCATGTTGGAGCTGATTCATACAATTACCCTTGAAAATGTTTAAGGTTAAAACACATGAAAATCACAAACACTTGACTAAGGTCTTGAGACAGCAGAGAAGCCCATAAAGTTTATTTTTTAAAAACATGTTTCTCAAAATGGCAGCCATGCATAAACACCCCAGTATAGTAAGTTGTCAATATTTACACAGAAGCTAATCTGAACCAGCAGTTCATCAAAGGAATCTGACATTTTCATTGAGGGATGTTCTTTAAATGGGGCTCACACTGTACAACACATGCTGTACGCTATAGTTCAACACAAACATTGCAGTGCCCATCAATAAACTAACGCCAGGAGGTACCACACTTATATGTGGATGGAAAACACTGCAGATGGCGCTGTAACTTGACCTTGGATCTTTGAGGTCAGGGGTCGTGGAACAAAAAGCTTTGAAAACTTAAATCTGACTAAAACTACTTGACACCTGTGTAAAGGCAACATAAATTAATCGTAAAATTTTTGTCCCCACCCAACTCATCACTAAACACCACACCTCACATTATTGCACTGTCCCTGGGAACCTGGAGACGAAGAAATTCCCCATCCTACTTGACAAAATACACCAAGTATGAAATTTTACCATAATTCCTGACTCAAATAAATCATATACAACTGAACACAGATGCTGAGGACAATGTGCTAAAAACAGAAAAATATAAATACAGCAATACTTTGCCTCCAGTTTTAGCAAACACACTCTGAACAAATATTCAATTTCAAAGCATATTATTATTTTTCAAAGCATATTATTATTATTATTAAACACATGAAACAAATGATGAGTATCTGTCTCAACTCCTCCAATATGGTTATATGCTTGTACTAGAATGAGAGAGTGAGTGAGTGAGTGAGTGAGTGAGTGAGTGAGTGAGTGCATCAGTCAGGCAGTCAGTTTTGGAGGGAGTTTGGTTTAGCCTATATGAGCATATCAATTATATGACTATGTACATCACATCACCACTATGACCAACGTCAAACAGGCGTTTGATCATCTGAGTTGAATCCACCAAAAGAAACTACAGATATCACACAACATAATCACTTCAAATTCAGGATTTTACCCCCCTTTCCTTGGTTTCTGGTGCCACTGAAGGGCACAATCATCAATTTGAGGTGGCTTTGCCAACTGAGCCACTATTTCCCCTCCAGAAATCACAGAAGCTTGTCCTATGGACACTAGCCACAGACGATCAAACACTCAACAAGTAGAGTCAACACTTGGCCAAGAGCTTGCTGCCAATTACAGTTAAGCTGCTAATCTATTATTCATATCTGCCCACTTACAACACACAGACAAACAGCTCCTGAAGTCAACAAGGCATCCCTAATAAACCTGTAATGATGATCATAAGATCATGATGGCCTCTAACATAAACAGGAAAGATAGGAAGACAGACAAGGGATAACTTTATGTCTGAACCCTCAGATGTGAGGGCACATGGGGCACAGATCACACGTAAGATGATAAGAGCCCTTTTATTATTCATTCATGTCACAAGGATGTCATGGTACGCTAACACACCAGAGCAGCTTTTCATGATGACTAGTCATTATTTGATCTTGATATGCTATCATCATCATCATCATCATCATCATCATCATCATCATCATCATCATCATTTACCCAAAGTTTTATTATATTTACGTAAACTATGTTTAAAACAAACAGGCTTAAAACAAACTGATCACTATATCATTATATCATTATTGGATCAAGGCATATCAAAATTAATACCAAATTTCAAAAGTCAGATAACATACCTAGAGGATACTAAACGACATTCCGTGTAATACCATTTTTATCAAACGAGTTCATGGTTGGGTATCAGACGAGAGAAAGCGAGTTTGATACCAAATCTTTAACGAGTTTAATAAAAACGGTATTTCACGGAAGCGAGTTCAGTATTCTGTATTACTCGCCAACATAAATTGACAGAAACTGCGGTGAAATTGCTGACAGTGTGAGGACTCTCAGCTTTCAAGTCAAGCAAGGTCTAATAAATCGCGACATCAACATTAGCATTGTGACGTCACAACTTTCAACCATTTTCAATCAGCGGTATTACACTAGTGTAATATTGAAGTGAAAATATTACACTGCAGTATCTTCAACGGGCGAGTAATAAAAAGTACTAGTCTGTCATACAGACCCTGAAGTATATATATCCAAGAAAGCCCATGCAAGTCTAGAAAATGTGGCAAGTCTAGATTTCCATAGCTTCATAGCAGAAAATAAAGAAAGTCTCAGGGCTCCATTTCATTATATTATTTTTTTCACTATGAACGTTATTTCAGTAAAATATGTTCATTTCAGAGACTAGCTGTTAGTCTAACAAAGTACTCTTGTACCTAGACAAAGTGCAACTCCCATCTCGAGTCTACTGCCATGAATAAGTTTCATCCTCAAGCACCAGTGAAGTCTGAGAAGTTTATAGAGATGGACAGCGATAAGAACATAAGCACCCTGACACATGGTCACACAAAGAGAGCTTGCAGACAGCTGCTTGCCTGGTTCCCTCCCCTCCTCCCTGGCCCCTCCTTGCAGGCCAGAGTGTACTGGAGTGTACAGGAAACCAGGTCAGGCCAGGAGTGACACACGCCATATCTGCCACAAACCACATGTGTGTTGAGGAGCAGGGATGCTAGTGTCATATATCAGGTGGTATGTCCCACTCCATCACCCCCCTCCCTGATTTCCATTCTCTCATGTTAATCGGCCAGCTCTTAACCCCCACCCCCATCCCCACCCATCATCAACCAGCTCTTAACCCCCATCCCCCATCATCAACCCATCATCAGTGCATGTGGTCATGGCTCTTTCAAGTAACATGGGCACTTAATGACAGTGTGTAACTTACTGAAGCACCTTCAATGACTGATGGAGATTGTCCTAACATCTGACAGTACAAGGACAGTGTGCTTCTGGACAAACTCCCCAAATTACCCCTATCACCAATGTATTCTCTTTCCACCACCACAACCAAACTATTAACGTAAACATTCAACATTTTCTATCTACATTCAGTTTTCCATCTTGTGCCAGTGATTTGGATTCTTTACAAATAAGGAATCTGTCTTTCTTATTTCCTGACTCTTTCTCCTGCACAAGTTCAAAGAGGTCCTTTTCAAAAGTTTGGGAACATGCCAGACTGGCCTCTTCATCCCAAAGAAGACCAATCAGCATTGTTGAAGGCACTGTCTTCCATGTCACAACTGAAGTCCCCCCCCTCCCCCATCCCTCATCTGATTCAATGTCACCATGTTCCTACCATGCAATAAACACACATTTCTTCCCCTGATATATGAGAGCCAGTTCTTTTGGCTGACACGTGGTTCCCCATGCACCCCCACTCCCCCTCCCCCTACCCTATTTCTCTCTTCTAGCTACCTCATCCCCAGTCTGTGACTTGACACTCAGAACTTCACCCCAGTCTCTCCCATGGATCTCTCCCATGGATCTTTCCCTAAGGATCTCCCTCCATAGTCGAGCACCAAGATATGGAAGTTGGTATTTTATGGCACTCAGAGACCAATTTATTGACATGTAACGCCAACCTCTAGGATTTCCAAATGCATTGTGGAAGGAAAGGCTATGTGTTAGTCAATATCCTCCTGAATCTCCACCCATCCATTCACTCTCACAACAGACCATGACCACCTTCCTTCCAATAAATGCCCATTCACCCCAGCCAAAGACCATACCCGTAGCCTGCCTCCCAGTCCCTTCCACCCAGCCCTTCAACGATGCTAAAGCCCTAAATGATGTCTACATTCCTCAGATTCAATAAGAATATTATCTATATTCAGAAACTAAGTATTAGTCTAACCATGCCCTCTTTTCTTTCAATGTCTTTGTAGTAACCACCCAACCAATGACAACCATTATCCTGCACACTTCCTACCCCCACTGCTCCTTCCCCTCCACCTGAGTCCCCCCATACACCCCCCCAGGCCTCCCCAATGTCACATAAGCTATTCCACTTGTGTCAGGCGTGTGGTGGCCTTCTTGGATTTCAACATTTAAACTTGATGAACAAAGGGCAAGAAAGAACCTTTCCTGAGAGCCGAACAGATGCTGGAGAATGGCAGGCCCCGAACACATTGACCTGCATCTCAGTATACACGCATACATGGTATATACTTCTGTGACAGAAAATGGAATTCCACTTTTTCATACTTCAAGTTTCAAAACTGTCACACATAACTCTAGGCACAATTTTTTTCTCAAAATGGTTTACAAATTCCACCATCTGAAAAATATATATAATTTTACTGCTGGAAAATCTTAAAGCATGATTTCCATGATCAAAGTATGATATCTTTAATAGAGACCGGATGACATATTACTATTAAAGACTAATGACTGGTGACTTCATATTTCACTTCTGTGATGTCATTTCTCTAAGCATCACTCTAGTGACATCACATCTCTAGGATTTACTATTGTGATATCATGTCTCTAGGTTTCACTACTGTGATATTTCTCCATATTTCACTGGCATATCATTTTTCCTTGTTTCACTATTGTGATATCATATCCATGGGTTTCACTACTGTGGTATCATGTCCATAGGTTTCACTATTGTGATGTCACGTCTCAAGATTTCACTATTGAAGCATGTCTGGAGGTTTCACTATTGTGATATCATGTTTCTATGTTTCATTATTGCTATATAGGATATCGGCCAAACTGTTATTGGCTATAGCCTTCAAAGGTAAAAGTTTTTATGTATAATATTTTAAATTTGGTAAAGGTGCTTTTGAAAAACAATCAACTTTTCCAACACAGACAACACAATATAATTGTATGGACAGGAGATAGAATCATAAATAATTGTGATAATATTAATAATAATGATAATCATATTAGTAATCTGAATATCAGTAGCTCAAACAGTTGGAATTTCCTGAAAACTGGATTTATTTCCAACAGATGACATTCCTTTTTAAAATAATGGCAGGATTAGACATTGCAATGGTACAAGACCAAACCTACTTATCAACTCTTGGAGACAAATTGTTCAGTTGTTTTCATAATTTCTAACATTTTCAAGAACAGATCTGAGTTTAAGATGCAAGACATACTTCAAAATTCACATTTGCTGATGTGGATAAGGCATAAGTTGAGAAGCCGACAGAAAGAATAGAGCACCATCTAGTGAGTGAGTTTAGTTTTACACAACTTCTAGCAATATTCCAGCAATATGGGTTTCACAAACACTTTAACCACTAGCCCATCCCACCACTCTGAATGCAATCTACACATATGAACATATCATCAATGCACAGGTCAGTGTGTGCTGTGAGAAAAAAGTGTTTTTCATTGTCTTATGCCGCTTTTAGAAATACTCCTCAGACAGGGGTACCAGAAATACCCCAGTGCAGGGCAAAAAGAACCAGTCTTGGAATACCATGGGAGTGAATGTCAGCATATACTGGTCATTCAAGACATGGTCATCCAATGTTAAATAATCTCTGCAGACATGTACTGCCCGCGCCAAGATCAGATTAAAATCTCCATGTGTAGGGGGAATGATAAAACACAAAATTCCCACAATAGGAAAGAGAAGACACCACAATTGTAACAAAAAGCCTCCCTGTTCCCATGAACAGTTCAACATAGCACAGATTGGTTCAACATGGCTGGAATTTGATGGCGCCAAAAACGGGTCTACCGCCTTGACACTGCCCAATCAAATCTTACAGATTACACAGAAAATGTGACAAACTTTCTAGATGAAATGCAAGTGTGAAAAGAAAATGTTAAAACCATCTGTCTACACTATCAAATCTCCTCATTTGAGAAATTTTGAATGCTGAACTCAGAGCATGTGGTCAGATGACCCAAGTGACCCCTAGGGTCCAAAGGTCAGGGAACACAAATGCTCTCATGTCTAATAACTGCTCATCATCAACAAAGGGAACATGGATCAAAATTTACCTTTTAATTTGCCCATGTGTGAAATTGATTAAGTGAGTGGATTTAATACAGAGAATTAAGGGAGTTAAAGTCTTGCAGGTTTACCTCCCTTCAACTGAGAGTGCTAAGCTTATAAATGAGCATCTGTTCCATAGAAAATATGAGACCTGTTAATGGTTTCACATTACCTGTATGCTTGGTCAGGTTTTTTGTTAGATGATTCACTAAATCACCTTTCTAAATTCAACTTCCAGATTCAACTTCCAGATTGTACTGCTTTTACAGAATTAATATAAGCAGGTAGGTTATAGAAACATTCAGAAATCATTAAAAAAGAAAAACTTTTGGAGGGTAAGAATTTTTTTAGTGTGTAAATTATTCACCATTTCTTTCAGAGGTGATGAAATCATGTTTGTTTCCTTCACTAATTATAAAACATAGAGATACATTTTTCATCAAAGTTTGTTTTCTTTTCTTGTCAGTAAGTTTCACAATCAAGCTAAAAATAATATAAGGCCTAATTAAATAATATGACCATGAAATCCATATATCTCACACACATATCTCAACACTAACACTCCAAGAATAGTCACTGTGAGAATTGAATCCTGGCAGTAGATCACATGTTTTGCTTCCGACTCTAAATGGACAAATTCAAATGCATCGTTCCAGTGTTTCACCTGGCACATCATGCTAGCACCCATCAATATTACAGTGCATTGTCTTTATCATCAGACCAGCTAACAGTCTCATCATAAGGTGGGCCTAAATAAATTTTCAAAGACAAACTCATGTTTAAAAAAAAAGAAAAACCTCTAAATCTGCATTCTTGACAAATTATACTGAGTATGCATGTACCTACTAATTTGTTGTGTTGTACGTCAGAACCATGATTCGTTGAAAGGACAAAAGTCCATGTCTCATTCATATGAACTTGCCCGATAGTTTGGTGATCATTTGTGAAGCAGCTTTTTATTTATTTAATATTACATAACCCATGAGCCTAAAAAGACCATGGCATTGTCTTTTTGAATATGACGCTTGAGTTAAGACTTGCTCATGAAACTTCCAAAAGGGAAATTAGCCAAACATAATTGCTCTCATGTAAGCCAGTTACTAGTTATCTATTTTTCCTCATCCCACTGGCATATTGAAACAATGATCCAGAATATAAGAAATTACACTGACCCATACAAACTCAAAATGCAGGCTTAAGTTCTATGCATGTTTAATTCAGCCAACATAAAGTAAATAATGATATCATACTGATCAGTGCATTTGATTTTCGTTCTCACGATCAGCACTCTTTTTCTTTCTCAGCAATATCATTCTTCTATCTGTTGTCCTGAGGATATGGTGAATAATTAGAATGATCATTAACACTTTATTACTAATTAGCTCGAGAGTGGATGGTCTGTAGCAACGGCCCAAGTCATGCCATCCACGCCGTGTCATCAATTGCCGCCAATCACAACCAGTAATTGATACTGCATTGTCGCAGATGCAGAATGACAGGCTGAGACATTTTTCTCAACCTTGCTTTCTCATGTGAAACTAAAATAATCCTTTTTGACAATAATGCAATAAATATTAGACTTTGATCATTAATGATGGTCACAAAGATTAATATTCTGTAAAGCTGTCAATTTTGTGAGTGACAGCTGATGTGGACAACTCCTCATTGTTTGCACTCATTGTGGTGAAATAGCTGCTGCTCGTGAGAATTACCAGAAGCTACTGGTATCATTTATTGTAGCGCCCATAAAGAAGTAAAATCTGTTAAGTTTTTACCACATACTCTTGAGATATTTCAAATCAGATCTGAGGAATTTGATGAAGCTGTTTGAGTTACTGATTTCCACCTACTGAATGAAATATGAAAAAGAGAAGTTTGGACATTTCATTTTCAGTAGGTAAAGAACCAGTGACCTTCCACTTTCCTGACTGAACTTCAATTCACTACACTACAGAGGTGGTCTGTTGAGCCAAAACATCATTTGTTTTTTTAGATTTTTCATTTCTTTCTTTTAATGGCAACAGTTTCAAATAGCATCCTACTGACTATAAGTTCAGGGCCAGTCACACTGATGAATGATATTATAACATCTTCCACAATGTTTGACTACCTCGCATGACATATCCGGAGAAGCTAACTACTACATATCAGGAGACCCTAACTACTACATATAAGAAAACCCCAACTACTACATATCAGGAGACGCTGACTACTACATACCAGGAGACCCCAACTACTACATATCAGACCTCAACTACAACATATCAGGAGACCATAACTACTACATACCAGGAGACCCTAACTACATATCACGAGACCCTAACGACTAGATATCAGGAGACCCCAACTACTACACATGAGACCCTAACTACTACATATCAGGAGACCCCAACTACAACATATCAGGAGACCATATCTACTACATATCAGGAAACCTCAACTACTACATATCATTAGACCCTAACTACTACACATTAGACCCTAACTACTACACATGAGACCCTAACTACTACATACCATGAGACCCCAACTACAACATATCATGAGACCCTAACTACTACATACCATGAGACCATAACTACTACATATCAGGAGACCCTAACTACTACATATCATTAGACCCTAACTACTACACATTAGACCCTAACTACTACACATGAGACCCTAACTACTACATATCAGGAGACCCCAACTACAACATATCAGGAGACCCCAACTACAACATATCAGGAGACCCTAACTACTACATACCATGAGACCATAACTACTACATATCAGGAGACCCTAACTACTACGTATCAGGAGACCCCAACTACAACATATCAGGAGACCCTAACTACTACATACCATGAGACCATAACTACTACATATCAGGAGACCCTAACTACTACGTATCAGGAGACTCCAACTACAACATATCAGGAGACCCCAACTACTACATACCATGAGACCCTAACTACTACATATCAGGAAACCCCAACTACTACACAGGAGACTCTAACTACTACATACCAGGAAACCCTAACTACTACATATCAGGAGACCCTAACTACTACATACCAGGAAACCTTAACTATTACATATCAGGAGACACAACAACTTCTACATATCACAAGACCCTAACTACTACACATTAGACCCCAACTACTACACATCGAAAGACTAAAAGGCTACTTCATATCAGGAGACCCCAAACACTACAAATAACAAGATCATAACCACTACACATAAGACCCCAAGTACAACATTAACAGATCCTGTCACAGGGCCAGAATGCATTTTGTAGCATTAAACCATTACATAATTTATTTTTTCATTTTCTGAGCAAAAGGCCTATTAGAGGACATGAATAAAAATTCTTAAGACACCATGAAGGTCATTCTGAAAATACATCTGACAACATCAAGGATCAAAGAATATTTTAGGGGAAAGTTTAATAAAATTGTGTACTTAGTCTTCACTACCAAGAAATATAAAAAAACTAGTGGTAGCTACACCAAAATGTCACTCATATTAATATTAAAGAAGCTGTATATCCATAGACGTCACCTCATTGTCCATCACACCAACCTCCAATGCTACTCAAAGAACAACAAATATTCATGTTCACTGACATATTTTTATGTGAACAGCATCCATTTCTTTTTGGTTTAATTTGTACATCGTCATGATAGGTTGGTGCTTGAATATTCCAAAATACATCTCATGAACATCAGAAATGCACTATCATCTTCATCTTTACACAAGGTCACACATCCTCCTGTACTGCTCACCCGGCATTTGCACTTATATGTGAGATTGCAAATCATTCACACGAACTTTATATCTACCTTGAGTAATTGTACCTTTAGTGATAATTGTAATGTTCTCACAAAATGCTTGACCTGTGTACTAAGTTTGGTTTAGCTATCACGAATACTTCATGAGATATGCAGTGGAAAAAGTGACTGACACATGGACGGAAACTTGTTTCTACATCCCCCACAACAACAAAGTTGTGAGGAATAACAAAGTCTTGAATATCCCTTGCAACTGCAAAATACTCCTCCACGAGATATGTTTATGTCACTAGTTTTGGTGTGTGCATAGAAAAGTGGAAGGGGAGTTGCAAGATTTTTAAGTTCTGCTTCAGAAACTAGCACTACCACCAGTTTCAGTCATAGTTCAAACTTGTTGCCCTAGAAACACCAAAAATGTTTAATTCAGAACACCAAAACTACCAAAAGGCACTAGTACACTACCAGATATGTCTATGTGCTAAGCTTGGTGAAGATATATTGAATATTTTTTAAGTTTTGCTCAAGAAAAGACATGAGCGTGGATGGACAGACGGACTCCATTTTAGATCAAGCTACAGGACATAAAAAAGATCCAAGAAGGTGAGGTAAGCTAAGGGATGCTGTCCAAACATCATGACATTAGCTCACTTGACCTTTGGTCAATAAAATCAGCTGCAGATGCCGAGCAATATTTAATTCACTATCAAAACTATTTCTATTTGCAACAGATAACACAATGGTATTTATTTTGTGCTGAATGAATTTCCATATCTTGATATGGATAGTTGATAACACAAATGTCATAAACATGTTTTATTCATGAAACTTGAATTTTCACTTGCAACACCGCAACATTAATTTAGAAATACTAATTTGATCATTCTCCATATTTGAACACTCCATCATATACAATACATATTCATATGTGAAACTTTCTTGGATTATTGAATGAGAAGCCAGTTCTTGTTTTTTCAATGAAGTCTTATAATTTATCATATTTTATATTTCATGAAATAGAATTTCATTTGATACATTGTTCTTGCAACATTCTGACATTTCCACTAAAAGTACTTCAAACGCCAGGAACAGTATGAAAAAGTGAGAAATAACACAATTACTTTTTCTCAACGGAATAAGAACCAAGAATATTGGCCAATTGTTCACATGAGAAAAAGATCAAAGTTGCATCTTAATGGATTAGATTTGTTGGAGGAAAAAATAGAACCTGTGAGGTTGTTGATCATTGTGACAAGAGCTGGCTGCAAGTTAGTTGAAGGGAGTCAGTTTCTGTTGTCAATAACATTAGTCAGACAATTGCCCCCTCCACCACAATAAAGTCATTAACACTTTCAATGAAATTTGTCTGGCTCAAGATTTGATACTTGTCTGCAGCTCAAATTGTGCAAGTGATTTTTGTGTGGTACTTTTTTCCAGCAAATATTTTTGTGTCTTCACTAGGATTTTTTTTATGTATGTGGAGATTTACTGGATTAGATAAATAAGGAGTCTGTCTCTAGCAGTGGAGATAATGGGGTTTGATGGCTTGTGATGACTGTACGGCTACATTTGACTTCAACAAGAGCAGTCTCATCAGCACCAGCTCCTAAACATACTACCCAAGAGAGGTTGAACAACACTAAATTGTTTCATATTACTACAGTTAATCCATCGTTGAGGTAGGTGGGAGGCATTTAAAAGAGTGTTTGGTAAGTGAGTGTTTGGGTAGATGTGAGGCTGGGTAAGTGGTTAAGTGGGTGAGTAGGTGGGTGAGTGAGTGGTTGAGTGTTTTGATGGATGGGTAAGTGAGTGGTTGAGTTTTTTGGTGGGTGGGTGTTTGGGTGGATGGGTAAGTGGGTGGCTGAGTTTTTCGATGGGTGTGTGAAAGGTTGGGTGGATGGGTAAGTGAGTGGCTGAGTGGTTGGGTGGGTGGGTAAGTGGGTAGTTGAGTGGGTGAGTAGGTTGGTGAGTAGGTGGGTGAGTGAGTGGTTGAGTGGGTGAGTAAGTGAGGGGGTGAGTTCAGTTTTACACCGCACTCAGCAGTATTCTAGCTATATAAGCGGCAGTCTGTAAATAAACAAGTCTGGACCAAATAATCCAGTGATCAACAGCATGAGCATCGATCTGCACAGTCATGAAACGATGACGTGTAAACCAAGTCAGCAAGCCAGACCATCTGATCTCATCCCTACGACAAGCACAGTAGCCTGTTATGGCAAGCATTCATTGCTGAAGGCCTTATCTACTCTAGTCGAGCAAGTGAAGGGTTGAGTGGTTTGGTGGGTGAGTAAGTGAGTGGCTTGGTGAGTGGGTAAATGAGTGGTTTGGTGGGTGGGTAAGTGGGTGGTTAAGTATGTGGTTGAGAGTCCAGATTTACACCACACTCCGTGATATTCCAGCTATGTGACGACAAACTGTAAATAATTGAGCCTGGACCAGACAGCATGAAAATGAAACCGAGCAACTGGGAACTGATGACATGTGTCAGCTAAGTCTGCAAGCCTGACCACCCAAACCTGTTAGTCTCCTCTTATAACAAGCACAGTTTATGGAAGATTAGTTCGATCCCAGACCTCCATGGGTAGGTTGAGCAACGGAGAGAATTTAATGGAAGTGGAGTATGTGGAACAATGCTGGATGGTTGACTTGACTTGGCTGACATTGCACTCAGCAGTATTCAAACTATAGACATAACAAAGTCAGTGAGTCTGACCACTGATCGTAGCATGCATTGCTTGGGTCATATGTCTAAAACTGGATTAAAAGACAGTTGATTGATCGGTTGTGATTTCAAGGGTTTGGGATGTAGTTTGGTTGTCTACTTGTGATTTGGCTGTTTGGTTGGTGGGATGTGGTTTGGATGGATGGATGGATGGATGGATGGATGGGTGTTGATCAGTTGGATAGTTGGATGGTTGCATGAGTTGGTGGGTGGGTGACTGACATACAGATATCTGTATACATTGAAGAAAGGCAAGATGGACAAGACCATCTTCATCAGTCACAGCATAGCTGGATCTAAAAGTTTGGCTATCAATGACTGCTAATCTCTTTGAAATCCACCCAGCCTGTAATCAAGCTATCAGAACACACTGTGGACAATGGCCAGCTTACAGTGACCAGCCATTAGCCTAACAGTAAGAGACAGATAATGAACCTGTCGCTAACAAGGGGTCAGTTTGTTAGGGTCACAGGTCACTGGGCAGAGCTCACCACATGCCCTGGTGGGTATTCACAAACTGGACAGTGAGTGACTGAAGAAAATGGACCCTCATTTCAATCACGGAAGCATCTGTCACTTCAGAGAGAATCTTTCAACAGAATGGACATTGAACAGATTGGGAATGACAATAGTGAAACTGATTTCATGGGAAGTCACAAACAGGCCAAAAGTTTTATAGCATGGTCTCAGATCCAGACAAAAACATACCCTGTGTGTCAGGCGTAGTGCTGTTCTCATTAGCTGAAATAATCAAAGATCGGTTGCAGTGACCAAAGAACCAAGCAACTGATCGCATTATTTCATAATTAAACACAAACAATTTTGGAACTATTGTTATGGTCTTTGAATCACTTGAACAGTGTAACTTGTAGGAGCCTGGAAACTTGTCTACTTCTTAGCAAACTCACTTCACAAACTGAAAAGTTATGACTGAATATTTCCAACAAGTGTATGTTGATGGCATATTAGTCATCACTTTCAAGTATCAAGCTGCATCATGTTATACATATCTGCAAATATATAAACAACATGGATAGGAAAGTATGAAAAGTGATGCTGACCAACTTTTGTCGATGATTGTTTGTTGGTACTTAAGTCACCAACCAATTCCCAACACTAACCAGGTGCTGTAATGTGATTGTATGTGTCTCATTTCATTATCAATCCTTTTTCTGTCTAACTGCAACAAAACATCTAAAAGTAGTTTACATGTTGACGGAATCATCTGAAGATTTCTAAAACCAAAATGAATGAAGACAGAAATGACCTATGGATCTTAACATCTTTATTCCCAATGTTGGCGATCTGTTGAGATCAAGGTATCAACGGACCATAGCAAGCTTGAGATCATGAAAAGTTCCAAGGATAAGTTTTTCTCAGCGTAGATTAAAAACACAATTTCATTAAGACATGAAAAACATCTTCATACATATATAGCTTTTTATTTTAAGTTTAAAGTTCATTATTTCTTTACACATATTAAATTTCTCATTACATTACATGGAAATCCAGATATTTAGTCCATTCATGTTTAGTTACAGTAAGTCAATATTTTAGCAATTTATCTTATTTCCCTCTTTTATTTCCCAATCCCAACTAATTTAGTTTAATATAGTATGAAATCAAACTGGAACCAAGAATACCTCAAGAATATATACTTTTTACTTGAAAAATAGGAGCAAGACTTAAGACTCCAGTACCTGTTTCCATCACAATACCTGAAAATATTCTTAACAAACATTCACTATTTCAGACAACAAAAACAGTAGATCAACACCTCCTCAGATCCACAGAGCATTCTTACCTGAACTCCATAAAATGCTTTTTTTTGCAAGACACAGGTTGTTTATGCCTCAAATCCCATGAGGTCAGTGGTTCCAGCCTTTTACTACAATATGAATATATTACTGTCTTTCTACAGGAATATAATTCTGGAAGTAGTTAAAACAAAAATACAAAAGTTGAAAAAGGAAACCAGCCCATCAATAAATTTTAAAATCATAAAACACTTAGTTTTCAATTCAAAAGCTGAATTTATAATAGTACTAGCAGCTGCAAAACTACTAACGAATAAACCTTTGTCAGTTGATGCCAAAGTGAATTACTCACATCTCAGCAACACATAAAATTACAAAGGAAAAATTAGTCGCATTGTCGTTAACAATTTATTAACTCGCCACATTTTATCCCATCTTGCCGGGAGCTTCTTCCCGTGGGATAATCCAGCAAAATAAAAATCCAGCACAGATTTGGGAACTTTAACCCCTGAGCAGCAAGCCGAGCAAACAACCTAGAGATTTATCATAGACTAATTACGAAATGAACAATGTCTGCATCTTCGACTGTCTGGTCCTTGGAACAGGAAAACAACATTTTCTCATTCACCTCAAATCTTGTTGGTCAGCACTGAGAAGCACAAATTTAATTCTTGTAATAAAAAAATGTCCCTTGAGGCAGCTACACAAGACTAGAGAAGCTCTGCCACCAGGACATTTCTTTGCCAACTTGCCGACAGTTACCTTTGTATGCACAACTGATGGTAGTATTTCCTACAAATGTTCAAGTCAGACATTTAACGTAATTATAACAAATTGGAAGAAATACCAATACCCCAAGAGATAGGCATCTGACCAGCACTGTCGTCAAAAAATGGCTATAATTTGTCAATCAACGTGCTCCTTTGGAAAAACCAGTGTTGAGATATCTCAGTCTGAACAGATGGTGAAGGGGATGATGAATTAATTATAACCAATTTGATCTAAACTTGCTTCTTTTCTCTTCATGGAAGTATTTGGTCTGATATTTTTTGGTAATTAGCTGGGATATGGGATACTTTATTATAGGAACCCTTTCAACAGAAGCAGAGATTGGCTCATCAATTGGCACGTTTCATACTATTTTCCTAATCCTATAAATTAGCTTCTTTTTCATTTCGGTCTAAGAATAGAATATTTATACACCAACAAACTGATGTTACAGCCTGTGTGAGTTATAAGAATACCCTAACAGTATTGAATTTCCAAGTCCTAATGTTAGTGGGGTTCTCATGATAAATGAAAATGGATGATATTTTTGCAATATCCTGTATCTGATGTTTGAAAATCAAAGATAGATCTGCTATGTCTTGTGCAGATATTAGATAATCAAAAACTGATATGCTAGACCCTGTACCTGAAATTACATAATAATGTATCTGCTATAGCCTGTATCTGATGTTTAACAATCAGTAAGTGAGTGAGTGAGTGAGAGATGATGGTTTTAACACCATTTTTAACAACATTCCAGCAATATCATGGCAAGGGACACCAGAAATGGGCTTCACACATTGTATCCATGTGGGAAATCCAAGCCAGGTCTTCAGCCTGATGAACAAACACCTGAACCACTAAGCCTCTTAGAAACAGAAACAATAATCATCAGTTATATCCTGTGCTTATAGTTGATAGTAATTGAACATCTTTACCCTCTACCTGCTAGTGGTATCTGATGCCAAATTTTTATCCAAAATTAAAACCATCAGTCTGATTTGCAAATGATTACCCATAAACATATACATCCTCAAAAGATAATTTATGGAGCAAAATCATGCTAAGAACTGATTTTTGACATGACAGTGACATGCATGTTTCATGTATTTACACAGCCAGTGCTGCAAAGAAATTTTGTAAAAATGTCACTGTACTTTTGGCCTTATGGTCACTCTGAGACATAAATCTGTCTGTCTGTCAGTCTGTCTCATTTCTGACATACAAAATCTTATCATGGTCAATCTTCTAAAACAAGTTCAATCTATTCCAAAAAACAACAGTAATGAAATTTTCTAGGAATCTAATTTAAGGCCAGGACACTTAAAATTTAAAATCACACAAGAAATTTACTGGAAAAAAGTGTAGACATTTCTAATATCTTTCCTAATATAAAGAGATAAATAAATACATAGCTTATATTAATGAATACAAGTTCTTTCTTATCTCACCATAACTTACAACTTTTAAATTAAACAACAATTATACAATTTAATGCCATCACAAGACAAACGCTGTAGAAAACATCTAAAAAGTTTTTTATCTTCTATTTATTCTTTATTACTAACTGCGAATGAAG
Organism: Haliotis asinina; assembly: GCF_037392515.1. NCBI lineage: Eukaryota > Metazoa > Mollusca > Gastropoda > Lepetellida > Haliotidae > Haliotis > Haliotis asinina. Next base: position 37,655,310 of record NC_090281.1, on the reverse strand, counting down.
TCTAAATATCAGACTTGTGTCAATGGAGGCAGGAACCCTGAATCACGTCAGCTGAGAGTGTCGCATATCCCAGGAACATCCAGGAAGCATGGAAGTCAATAGATTTGGGCTGGTGTTCTGTCGAAAAGTCAGAAAATAAATACAAGATAATTGCAATGAGAGGCGTCAAACTGCAGGCTATTTACCCTGGTCTGTTGGCCACTGTTCCGATCCAATCGGACAAGTACGATGTTCCTATTTAAACTACGACATCGTAACAGGGTGGCAAAACTCACAGGGGTCAATGTTTGTAGTACAAACATGTCAACAGTTCTGATAAGCCAGTAGCTGAGGTTTTTCTCCTTCCAACTCAGAGTTGCATTTTCGTCAGCCTTGTTGTACCAACAATGGGGAATTTTTGGAGATTTTTGCCATAATGAAAACATGGGTATTTTTCTGGAGCAAACAACCTCTCCCTTTCAAGCTCTGGTTCCATCTGTTCTATCACTCAAGCACAACCCACTCTGAACCAACAGGGTGGATTGTACAAGTCACAGCACCTTTTCAGATTTGGCAAACAGATGAATTACTTAAGTTAAAAGAACATATGTTTATATCTAAATACCCGAAATGTTAGCTTGACATAGGTTGATGGTGAAAAGGTCAGCTTTGGAACTTAAAACTTTCAAAAAGACAGCACCATTTCAACTATGCTTATTCAAAGTCATCTGAATTTGAAGAGAACATGAAGAGTAATACAATCAGACCTCGTATATCCGAACTTCAGATATCTGAATACCTCGGTTTCCAAACATTCTTCACAAAAAATGAATTTTTCTAGCAACAATTTAACACGTATATCCGAATTTCGGTTTCCGTATACAAACGGTCAGTTTTGCTAACGAAACAGCAAAACGTTCATAAATTTGCCTCGTACATCCGAACACCAAAGCTGACATCGGCAAGATGTTGGATGTTTACGGCTTATTAACAGTGATCACTGCTTTTACCTTTGTTGTCGGTGAGATATCAAAACACGAAGTCTATCATGTCTGCTGCTTGCCAATTCATTCTAAGTCTAGCTTGTTAATTTACTGTTTATTGAAGACATGCATTTATCACCGAGTGTGTAGGTTAATTAGAGGAGAAACCATTAAAGTTTGACACTGAGTTGACACTAAGTCGAATTGTTGATTGGGTAACTATAAATAGTGACAACTGAGGGTGTCAGTCCTTATGCAGAGGACAGCAGATCTCTTTCATGATTGGCTGCTGGTTTTTGACCGACGGATGAGATCACATGGAAGGCGGGTGATATTGCTTCTTGACAATGTGGCAAATCACAACTGCAAGAATCTTAAACTGACTACTGTTAATGTCCATTTCTTGCCACCGAACACAACTGCACACATCCAACCCATGGATGCAGGAATCATACGACAAACATTGACTTCACACCAGGTGAGATCTCACAGCAAAGGTCTGATTTATCACTTCGAAAATGCCGGTGACATCACAAATCTGGAACTGTTATTAAAATTTCAAGCAGCAAATAATAACTCTGCTGCCCATCAATACTCATCAGTCAAAGACTTTTTCAAGCCAGCGTAATTTATGTTATGTTATGCTATACACATGTAGCCGACCACCTAGGTCCTGATTCAGACATCCGAACGATGATTCGTATATCCGAACAATTCAATAAAAAACCAAAGTGTTCGGATAAACGAGGTCTGGCTGTATTGAGCTATCATGTTAGAACAGGGTGAGTGAGTGAGTGTGAGAGAGAGTGCATGAGTGAGTGAGAGCAGGAAAGCCTATGTCGCAGGAAAGCCTGAAGTGTTATAATTCTCAAACAATTTCCTATTTGGTAAAACCCACAAGTGAGGGTATGTTGCTGACAAACCTTGAACCACCCTAATCAGGGCAAAGTGGGATTTGAACCCTTGATTTCAGGTTTAAGGGCAGTTCATAAGAGGCAATCCTCCAAAGCTGAACGTGGCACTTTAGACATCTGGGCAACTTGGACCCCAGTGGACTGTTTGATGTAAGAGGTCAGAATGACATAACTGGAATAATATTTCTTTGTTACAGCAACAAACATTCAGTATCTGAGAAGTGAGCTTATTTATGCTATCCAAGTATTGAACACACATGATATGATTGTACTGATATCTTACTGGATGGATTGTCATGCTATATATAGGAACTGATGTGTAATATAAAGGATTGTTGAGTTTTTTACATAGAATGTATATAGACTGATGTGTAATGTAAAGGACTGATGTGTTTTAAGATATTGATAAGTTAGATACAGATTGACATGTTATATATTTTGACTGATGTGTAATATAAAGGACAGATTGATGAGTTATATACAGATTGACATGTTATATATTGTGACTGATGTGTAATATAAAGGACAGATTGATGAGTTATATACCGTATACTGGGAAATTTTGAGGTATCTAATTTTCAAGGTTTTCAAGGTTAGTAACACAAGCTGGAAAATGTTATATCTAATCTAAATGTTTAGTGACCCTCGAGAGCCTGATTGAAAAAAAAAACAACAAAAATGTGGTGTCGAGACAATTTAATTGTAATTATTCGTTCAGAATAATATGCATTACAAAAATAATTAGGTAATTCAGTCAGTGTCTTAAATGTGAAGTCAAACCAACTGTCAATAGTCTTGACGTCACTCTCTGACCAAACAGACTACACTGGCGATAGTTAGTTGTTAAGAAAACACTATTGCCTGAGAAAAATTGGCATCATGTTTGAACTCTGTCGACAGAGAGTGTCATTTCTCACAAAAAAGGATCAAAAGTTTGTTTTCATTACTAGTATTCAGGTATACCCAAAATCAAAACAATCTGACGGTAGTTATCAATGTCTCCTCACTGAGTTTTGGTCTGTTAAGTGATGTTACTGGCTACTTTCTTCTAACCTTGAAATTAAATTTGTCTAAAGCATTTATATGCTTTAGATCCACAAACCTTGAAATTTTTAGCACCTTGAAAGCTCTGGGGGTCTTAAACCTCAGTATTTTAGTACCTTGAAAATTTCCTGGTATAAGGTACATAGAGTGACATGTTATATATAGTGACTGATGTGTAATGTAAAGGTTTGATGTGTTGTAAGAGATTGATGAGTTCATAATATACAGAGATTGACATGTTATAGATAGCAGCCAATCTGTGGTACACATATACAGACCTGAATGATATACACACAGATCTATTTTATATACACATCGATAATACAAGAAACACAAAGCCTGACATGTTATACAGATAGACTGATATATACACACAATTCCTTGGGGTGAATGGTTAAGACCACTTCACAATATGACCATGATTAGCCTTCTCTCCAAATACAATATGCCTTACAATAATGAAGCACAAACACAAACAAACTTAACTCCTTCACAGGAGATTCAAGTAAACAGAGCCTGAAGATTAAAACTTGAAACAAAGGCGCCATTTGTTGGCCAATCAGAATTGATTTTGCCACAATCTGTGCAGCTGTATTTGAAGAGGTCAGAGGTGACATGAATGCTTAAACGGGAGTACTCTTTGACAAATTCCAAGACAAACAGCCCCCACACCGTTCCCACCCTCAGTTGTGTGCAAACTGTCATGTCAGTGGGAGGTATTCACATGAATAACCATGAAGAAAACTTCTCACATCCATTACTTTCTTAGAAATCAAAATCTCTTGCTATCTTACAAAATATCATTTCCTCATTTCCAGGTTTAAAGTGTTTTATCACAGATTTAGCAATAAAATATAAAACCACAGCATTTTCATTTTAAGAAAAGCTCTCCTAACATGCTTAATTTACGTAAGTGTGGCTCCTTAAAGTACTCTCAAATAATTAATATTTTAACTCACTGAGCTGAACCAAGAATAAACAATTCTTGTGTATGTCAGACTTAAAAATATATTATTATTTTGTCGGAATGAATAATGATCATAGAGAAATTATCTTATCGAATAAAATTACTTTGTTCTTCCCAAGGGCAATATTTGATAATTATGACATGATGAAAGTCTCAATATCAGAAAGGTGATGCAATCAGGGTCTTAAATGATTACCAAAAATATTCTGAAATATTTACATAACTACCTCTGATCATAAATATCTAATTTAATGCCTCCAGTGCAATTGGACATTTTCAGCAATGCTTTCTCTCCCATCCATCCAAATAACTTCAAGCACTATAATGTTCAAAATCTCATGCATTTCATCTCTGATGAATTCTCTAAATATTTCATGCCACACGGAAAAACAAGGAAACTCTTACAAATTTTGTAAAACACATTAGACTTCACCAAATGCATTCTCATAGTTATTTCTCTGACATACTTTAAATTTCTTACATTTAAAAAGCTTTTGACACTATTGAAACCTTCTGGATAACAACCAGTGTAAATTTAATGTGTTTTTAATCAAAGAAATTTGTTCATGCCTACATCAGCAACAAATTTAGCAGTCAGACATGTAACATAATTTATTATGGTTATACGAGGCAACACAGATTAATTATCACATGATGAGCAGCAATAAGTACAGAACTCTCTTTGACAAAAATGATGACTTTCTAATCTGAAATATGGTTTATCTGTATAGCCACTAAGTGCTTTCACAGAATATTGTAATATGTGTTGTGTTCATTCTGACTGCAGTTTCCCATCAAAGAAAAAGCGGCATCCACAGGGGGCATATCAAGAAAATTAGGCAGCATTGAGACTTCCCATTACTTCACTGAACTTGCAAGTGACATTGGCCAACATTAATGTTTACCCTTTTCCCTTGGTGTTATGTGAGCAAGATTTTGTGGGAAGGGTGATGCTAAATGGGATTGAAAAGCACATTCAAGATTATTGCAAGTGTGAGTGAGTGAGTATCGTTTTACGCTTTCAGCAATATTCCAGCAATATTGCAGCAGGGGAACACCAGAAACAGGCTTCACACGTTGTACCCATGCAGGAATCTAACCCAGATCGTTGGCATGACAAGCAAGCACTTTAACCACTTGGCAACCACAACACCCACTGTTACAAAGAAACGTAAACAGCACAAAACAAAATGCCCCAAAAGCTCCACTCAAACATTGATAACATTGAAATATTTAAAAATTAAATCATACTGAAAAAAGTTTTCTTTCAGAACTACATGTGTTAAACCAACTCACAGAACTCAATGAAAAACAACAATCATGGCAAAGAACTTTACACAAATTGCAAAAGTCTCACGCCCTTCAATTTTGCATTTTTCCATTTCGGTAAGAATCTCCAGCATGTTAACACATTACGAATGTGTGGAATCCATCCAACACAGCATCCCTGGACACAGCACATCCATGTAGAGCAGAAAGTGTTGGGACGACCCCCGCATGAGTCAACAGGTTATGAAGCTTAGTAAGTGCAACATACCTTGACGATGTGTCAAGGTAATACAAAACATTCACCACTTTTTCAAACTCATCTTATTTTTACACTCTTTCTTTAATTTAATATAGCAACTTGTGTTCTAAACCTGTGAGAGAAAATAAGCTGTTTGACAGTTATTGGGAAACAAATGAGAAACAAATATTTCGAAATATGTTGTTTTTTGACTTGGCTTGAAAAATCATACATTGAAATGCCAACAACAAATATACATCAACACTATTTGTCCAGTTTCTTTAATTTACTTACATTCTAAGTCATGAGAGAAAAATGCCATTTAACAGTCATTTGGCACCAAATAAGAAAACAAAATATTGAATATATACTGAGGGAAACAATAAGAAAACACATTAAAGTACAAGTGTTCCTTTATTCTTTTCCAGGTTTCTTCACAAGCTTTGTATAACACTGTGGATGAGAATATGAGAATAAATAAACACTGCAATGAAGCTGTGTTCCCTTATTTGTTTCTTTCAGTATTTGTTGCTTTTACAGCTTTCTTTAAGAATATCCTTAAAAAGACCGTTCCAAATTATCCACAAGAACAAATCAAAAGGTGACACAGAAAAGAAAATAATTTGTGGATCACTAAAACTCAATGGTGACACCAGATGTTCTAGATATTCTCACTGACTGTGTTTTTGACAACTTGGATTGATCCAGTTTTTTTTTTACTAATCCAGTTACAGATATATCACTGAGATAACAAGAATGGACAGGTCACTTTGTATCCATGGAATCAAACTGAGAACCAAGACCTTGTGAGCAATCACTTTCAGCACTCAGCCAACCTGCCACTACAATAGCAGAAGTACCTTGACCAGGATATAGTGACAGTAGTTCCACATCTAAATAACATTGTCCTGAGGCCCGTTTCACAAAGCCCTCTTACCAGTCCGACCTTGTAAAGCAGGTTGTAGACCACCTCTTACTTTTTTATCCCGCTTCACAAAGACCTTGTATATTTGCACTGTGTCATTAAGGGCCCCAAATTTAGGACCCCGACTGACCTGTCGTAAATGCTTTAGGAGGTCGTAAACACTACTAGTACAAAGATGGCGTCAACGACTATGGTACAGCAAGTGATTAAAACACGCTAACTAATAAAGCCTGAGAAATCCTGAGATCATGATTCACAGCATTATTTGGTGTACAGTATAATTTCAAATGTGAAAATGGGATAGTTACTCTGATTATTTAATTCAAAAGTAACATGCTAACGATCACTGATATCAGTTTTTCATGTTATTACCGCTGATATATCTGAAACGCAGCCGATGAACCTAGAACCGGTTGGGATGCTTTCGAAACTATACTCACATGAACATCTAAGTGGAAATATTCCATAGTCATCTGTGACAAGTGCAAATTACCGATACACGTTGACATGATATTACATCTGGTCTTTGCCACCAATACCAACAGTCTAGATAAAATAAAGCGAAACATACTGGGGGTGAAACCAAAGACTGCACTAGTCTGAAATGTAAACAAATAAAAATTCCTACTTTACATTGTGTAGCACTTTATAAACAAATTCCGATATCCAACCGGCTCTCCATTCTTTGAATGGCTCAATACCTATATGCATAGAAAGAGTATCATAGCAGGAAAGAGGAAATTAAAAACAGATACAATTCAAAGATTTGATACTTCGTAATTGTCCAAATTTCCCTGCAGCTTGATGCCATAAAAGAAGCTAAATCACGCAGAACAACGGTAATTATCAGTGTTTCTGGCTTCTTCTCTTACTTACAATGAAAATGATGAAAACACATAACAACACACAGATAGTCAGAGTCATTCTGATTACTTACATATGATATTCATTCTCAAACGATCCCTGAATCAAGGGGAGAGTCCTTGCAAAATCCTGTGTACCCTTGTCAGCGAAGGTGCCATTTTGTAAGAAATCGGTCATCGGTCGTGATATCATACTTCAACTTTGTTGTACATATTAAGCCATTTCTTTTAGGTGAAGGTCAGATGGACAAGAGTAAACAAAAGAGTTTCCGATAACATTTTCAGTAAGTACTATGAAGTATATTTAGCGTATGGTCCAGATAGTTTTTCATTAAAACAATTTTGGTATCTACCTTTAGCCTTGTTCAATGTCACATCCAACGTGGATATTGGGTATACATTTTCATTCTTTGAAAGTTTTTGATTGATTGAATAAAAGTTACGAAAGAAGCTGACACATTGAGAGTAGCAGACAATATTTAAACCTTTACACAAGTGTTAGTAGAACCAACAATAGTCATAATGGCAACATGTACTTTAGTTCCTCTGATGTACAATATTCAATACACTGGGACACATATATTGCAGTTTTATATGAACAGGTTAATGGACAGCGATTAATTCAAACCTTATACATAAACTGATAATATTAATGGAAATTATTCATACATTTTATCTTGTAATTTTCAATGGAATTTAGTGAGAGAATCCAATTATTACGATAAGATAACCCCCTTTACCTCCACTTAAAAACATGACATTTGCATTGTCACTGAAACTATTAGTGTTCCCTCTAGGCACATTTAGGAGGGTGAAGCACCCTGCCTTTTGACTTTGGCACCCTGCCCTTTTTATTTTGCGCCCTGCCCTTTTTCGCCTCAATCACAGTCATTTACTACGACTAGTGTGTATTCTCCAGATTTGAAATGCTTTTTCAAATTCTAATCGTAAAATACAAACTGAGAAGAGTAAAAACAAACTTTAGAATTGAAATTATAAGACAATTTGACTTCTTATACATTTTGTTGTTTTTTCAATAAACCTCACCAACATGCCCTTTGAGGTTATGAAGTACCCTTTTCCATGAATTTACCCTGCCCTTTCTGAACCCTAGGGGGAACACTAACTGTGTTTCTATTTTGAAATACTTTGGGAACAACATAATTTCACATCTACATTAAACTATCATTAAAGTACCACCCCCTCATGAATCAAGTGATCTTTATGTGCAATAGTACATACAATTTATGTCCCACCAATAAACATTACTACGAATGTCAAGTAATGACCGAATCTGAAATGCCTTTAAAACTATGGCTATTTCAACCAAACATTAACTGTAAAAGATACGTCAAAGTATGGATCAAAAAAATATCATAGAAAATATGTAACATAGAGTTTCATGTGTGTTTTTGTTGGAGGTGAACATAGACGAGGTTATAGCAACACAATGTTGGCAGTCCGCTTTAACATTCTCACACACAGAGCAGAAACCTCCCAGCTAAACACCAGAGCCATGTTCAGCTTTAAAGGGCCTTAATCCTATCAAAGCCACTCTGCTCATTTATCACCTAATATTGAAAACATATCTCTTACACCAACAAAAGGTTACAGTCACAGTAGTCACAGGCTCATATCTACATTGTGTTGGGAAAATATGTTCATATTATTTTTTACAACAGATGATTCATTGTGCAATAATGTCTTCTTACTTACCCCTCCCCATGAGGATTGCAGGAGAAACAGTTTGGATGATTAATGACAGTCCCATTGTGGAGATTCCTGGGTGAATATGTGTCAGCAAAATATGATTGTCTTCCTCAGGGAAAAAGCTCCCTAGTTTTTGTCTTCCCATGTTGATTCCAGGGATAGGTCTTAGAAACGCCAGGTCTCTAAGGAGTGAACAGGTCTTGCATACAAACAAATGATTGTCTTCCCTTTTTGATCATGGGGAAGAACAGATCCAAATAAAACTACAATTATCTTCTAATGTGGATTGACTGGATTGTCTTCCTGTATATTTTCCAGATCAGAACAGATCTCGGACATCCCATAAGTAACATCGCAAGAAGATCCCAGAATAGGTTAAAGACCATCCTCGATATCTCCCGGGGTATACGTTCCGATAAATCTCCACTATACCATGGACGCATCTACGACTCTGCTAGATAAATTTATTACCTCCCTTGACTGTCTTTTGATCCAGTCAGGTGTCTACGCTGGGACGTTGAGCGAACCAATCACAACTCACTTTCATTTTTTGAATTATCTAACCGATTGTACTCGGCAACAGAAACCATGCAGAGGTTCTCTGGAAGAGGTAGAAGGCGTTCTTGCATATGTTGTTTTAAAGTTTCGGACCTGTCAATTTGTTTGTATGATTTCCCTAAAATCTTAGACGCACTGCGAGCAAACCTTCGCAGTTGCGACCGCTACCTTTGTTGACACTGGCAAGCTCGGTTATAACGGCGGCCTAGCTGATTGGCTACTGTGAGAAGGCGGAACAGCAAAGGGAGGTAATAAATTTATCGGGCAGAGCCGTAGATGCGTCCAGGGCATAGTGGAGACTTATCGGAACGTATACCCTGGAGATATCGAGGATGGTTAAAGACATGCAATGATTGTCTTCCCTTGTAGATCTTGGGGCAAGATAGGTCCAGCGGATCTTATAACTGACTTTCTAAATGGATTGGCTTGATTGTCTACCAGTTTGGATTCTGAGGTAGAATAGGTCTCATGAGAATCCTATAATTGACTTCCCATGTGAATTCTTGGGCAGAATAGGTCTCAAGCATCCCCAACATCCAATGACTGTCTTCTTCTTTGGACACCACTGCAGTAAGGGTCCCAGACATCCAATGATTGATTACCAGTGTGGAATCCAGGGCAGAAAAGATGATCAGAGCTTTCAGATTGTCTTCCTGTATGGATTTCAAGCAGAATACCCAATATCTCCCAGTGAAGGCACCTCAGATTTTGTCGGAAGGTGGGCACATTTGCATAGTATCCTTGGACATGATCCACTTTCTCTCAGTTCATCTAACTGTAAAATGGGTGCCCATGAGGATGTGCTGGCAATGCAAGTGTTTAGTTCATAGCACATAACAGGCAGCATGGCTGTATACTCCCCAGGGAGTTGAACAAGTTTTAGAAAGTATGATAGTGTTCTATGACCGGGTATAGTAATGTACGTAGTGCCTTGAGCAGGCAATGTGCCTGGATATGAGTGCCATATAAGCACACCATTACCGCTATTGTTTCATGACTGTCTTCTAAGTATATACTGTGGCAGAATAGATCCTAAGTACTCATTATTGACATTTGGAATGGATAATGAAGTAGAACAGATTGTTCTACTATATGACTGTCTTCCCACAAATTTCAGGTCAGAATTGAACCCCCAAATCCCATTATTTGACCTTTTGTGTTAAATCCAGGGCAAAATAGCAGCCTTCATGTGCTTCAATTTAAAACAAAACGTTGTTTCATCAGATCACTAAACTCTTTTCTACAAAAGATTCAACAATACCACTGCAAAAAGTTCTGAACTGCAACAAATTATCATCATGTATATTTACTTCCCTAAGTACTGATCTTGACCTTTACATGTCAGCAGTTTCTATTTCTTTCTACATCAACCTTGATAACTTCAATTTTATTCCCATTTCTGAAACAGCTTACCATATCACTCATCTTGCTAATTTTCAAAATGCAATGTCTCCCTATTCAAACAGGGCTTGAACAGTATGCCTCCCTCTTTGAAATACAAAAAAAAAAAATAAATTTTCAAATTGGCCATCTCTAGTAACCTCATACTTTAAGTTAAGACAGGGAGCAAATTTGACGTATCTCATAAGCTGACCCTCTCCTCTTGGTGCAGAATCAAATCTCTGCCACTTGGGAGATTCCTCGTATGAAGTGCTTATGTTACGGATTTGTAACATTTGTTTGAAGGAGATAATCTTCAATGTAGCATGTTTAACACCCGAGAGGTTGCTGGTGGAGGGCAAAATAAATAGACAGTTTTTCAAGCAAGACAAGGTATCCCTGCACAGCTTTAGTTGTTGTGACCCAGGCCACTACCTTGCTGTAATGTATGTGGGAAACTGGGTGGGACTCAAACACGTTAGGACAAATTAGGAAACTTGATGTCATCTTGCATATAACCAGTGAGTCTGTTGACATGACAGAACATGAAATATGGATCATGTGAAGTATCATATTGAGTATGTTCTTGTCTGTGTTGTGTGACACTGCGCTCAGAAATATTCCAGTTTACTGATGACACCATATTAACAGACAATACAGTGTAAGTATCCATATCAGGTATCCTGTCACCAAACCTGATCACACAATCCCCCATGTACAAATCAATATGACATGAATACAATACGCCATTTAGAAAGGAATCAAAAGTAACTAATGTTATGTCTGAGTATGGTTATGTAGTGATTGAGTGACTTTAGTTTCATGCCGCACTCAGCAATATTCTAGCTATATGGTGGCAGTCTGTAAATAAGTCTGGACCAGAAAATCCATTGATCACAAGCATGAACATCGATCTGCACGACTGGGAACGGATGACATGTGTCAAACAAGTCAGCGAGCCTGACCACCCGATCCCGTTAGTTGCTTCTCATGACAAGCATAGTCGCATTTGTGGCAAGCATGGTTTGCTGAAGGTCTATTCTACCCCCGGACCTTCATGGGTTGTATGGTTATATAAGGTATAATGAATGGTTGGTTGGTTGGTTGTTAAATGCCACACTCAGCTATATTCCAGCTATGTGGTGGCAGTCTGTACATAATTGAGTTTGACCTGACAATCCACTGATCAACAGCATGAGCATCAGTCTACAAAACAAGGAATTACATGTCAGTGATACTGAACATCTGACCTGAGATGTCACCTCTTATGACAAGCATGGGTTACTAAAGATCAATTCTTCATGGGTTAATTTATAACTTATAAGTTGTTTACAAAACATACTTGTCTGACAGGCTGGCAGTATCAGCTAAGCCGCTTACACCCCTAGATGAATCTGATCCACCTGAGAACTGTTTGTACATTCAACTAATACTGTAAAGTATTATGTCAGATGTTTCAAGAAGCCTCTGACAAACTAGAAATCATAAAACCTCAATGCATATTGGCCTGTGAGAAAAAGTTTCAGCCTCACTAAAACATTACTGAAGTCTTTCACTTTCATGCCCTACAAGATCAGTAAAAAGAACATAAACTGTGTATATTTCAGTAATAAATAATAAGGAAATGCAAATCAGACTCAAACGTCTCCCTGTGAATGATGGAACAATTTTGACCAGGAGTGTCCTTAAAGATGTGAAGTGTTCATCTTCCATCTCTTTTACTTCCTGTAGTCAACCTGACCTTCCAAGTCCTCAGGTCATTGCTAGGACATAGCTCCAATATTGATTGAAATTTAACTTTAAACATAAAAGATTGCTTCATATAATCATAAAATCTATAACAAAGAAAGAAAATATATTTGTGATGTTCTAAAAACTATAAAACCAATTGGTTTTTACGTAAATGATCCAAAATACTTCAAAGAGTGTATGCCTGATGATTGCTGAACAAAACAATAGCAGGCATTTACAAAAAGTATTCCCTGTGAGTGAACATGGCTCTGATAGCCTTTATAACAACATACAAGAAACATCATGGTGGGGGACAATAGAAATGTGCTTCATCAATTGAGCAGATGTAAAGAATGGAACTCTGGGCTTTGGGAAGACTGCCAACACTTTAACCAGAATGCTACCCCACCACACTAAGACACTGATCATTAATTTTCTTCTTAATGAAAGTTTTTTCAAGTTAAAAACAAGCAATTTCCTAAAATGGTTCACCCTAAAAGGCTGGCCTGGATTTATTACAGCATTTCATCAGGTCAGCGAAGTAATGAAATTCCGAATCAAGTTGTCATATATTCTTTTGTCTGCCCATCACGCAGTGGCTATATCACCATGGTCAAGCCCTGATCAATTCCATTCAGACTGACCTCTTTGTTTGGTAACCTGAATATGACAAGCCTTGACGGACATTCGTTGATTGCAAAGAAAAGACAACTTGAAATGAAGGTCAAAACCCAATCATGTGTCAAACTGTTTCAGTCAATAGCCCACTGAAGATGAAGAAGTAGAAGAAGGAAGCACACACAATGATGAATAGAACTTCTAGCTGTGGTCATTTTTAATCATCGGACACCAGTGGACGAAACAGTGATATTCCAATATATCATGACAATGTCAGTATCGTATATTGAATCACAGCTAAATGGACAGGCTTTCGGAAAAGGATGATTTATGGGCTACATACAATGACCATTGATTACACCTTTGTTTGTAAACTGAACAAGACTGTCTCGTCCATGATGCTAATCTGGATAATAGCATAATATGTAAACAGAATCAAAGTCTTACTGACAGCTATAGACCACAGCAAACAACAGCTGCTGTTCTTGTCATAAACATTGCATTTGTCTTGTGATTTTAGAGGCCATTGCTGAAGTAGAAGAATAGCTGCAAAGATCCAAGATTTTGTTTACAAATTAGACAAACTTTGTTTTCACTGTACAGATACTATGTAAAAATGTAATTTTTATTATTAATATCATTTTAAGTTGTTTTTTTTAATATCTGACAACCTTGAGTGAAAAAGGATATATTCATCTATTTCACACAAAAATATCAAGTGTTTCCCACAAAAATAGCATTGATGACATCACATCAGCGATTACAAATCTGCGAATTTTGTATGGGTTCTCAACGATGAGCCATAATTTTCCCTATGCACTGCAAGGAAGTGTTGTGGTTACATGGCTTCCTATCTATATATTGCCGAACATGAGCAGGCAATTGATCTTACTGAATTGTCAGTTGATAATTTTTGATATAAATGATTTTGCATCTGAAGTGGTATTAATAATCACAGGTAAATAACACTGATGTTTGTTTGCTTTTTTTTTACTTCTGGATTTCCATTGTTAATAAAACTGCTCCCGGCTTCCTTGGCATCAACTCTTCCGAAACTGTCTGTACACACACTCCAGTCTTGCACATTCTCCCCTGATATAGCACAAGCAATGCAATCGTTGAAATCACCAGAAAATCAAATTCAGCTGAATTAGGGATACTACATCAGCATTACTTATTCATGCTCATAATAATTGGTTTGAGTGACGATATTTTTGACAGAGGCAGCTGTAGTTCTTTAAAGCAAATACACTTTAACTGAATGTATTTGTTATATGCATATCTGGTAAAGTCACACTATTCTATGGTCAAGCTAAATGACAACAGCCTGAAAATACTCAGAGCTTGACTTGACAAACCAGTGAGTAACATCATCAGCATCGAAACATGCACATCAAAGTCAGGAAGTGAGACAACCCCTGTTGTTAATCACTTCTCATGATGATGAGAAGCTGAAGACAAATCCAAATCCCCATTCATCACTGATGTATTATAATCATTGTCAACAGCAGTGACTAATTATCTGTAAAGCCATCCTAAGGAGGTAAAGGTCACAAAAGACACTTCAGACTATCCAGGTCAAGTTGCCATATTTAACTTAAAGAAACTTCATCACATCAGAACAAACCAATCCAACGTGGACATGCATTAAGTTCACACAGAAGTCATCTTTCAACACAATGACAAGAAGCACTGATTATTGAGGACTATAACAGTGTCCTCTCAAAATAAACATTTTTAAAATAATTCTTCTCAGTGACCCTTGAGTTTAATAGATTTCTCATGTCTGATTCTTTACTTCACTTGAAATGAGAACAAATGTGGACTGGAGTAAATTCTTTATCAGGAATGTATGGGCTCTGAGAAAGTTGCCTGAGACAAGACAACAATATTATGGTACTAGTTTCATCACAACTCTTATTTTTGATAAATACTGAAAAGTGGATGGTCAACATACACAACACCCTTCTCAAAGCCTCTCCAATATAACAATGCTTAATTTAAAATGGCTAACTGGCAAAGTTAGTGAGTGAGTGAGTAAGTATGTATGTTTTTATGCCACTTTTAGCAAATATTCCAATGATATCTCAGCAGGGGAGACCAGAAGTGTGGTGAATAACTGAAAGGGTAAGACATATTTATAGATGGTATTTAATTTTATTATGATGTCACATTTCAGTAGAGACTGTTGAACCGTTACTAAGCAGGAGTGAAGTAGACAACAGTTGAGAGTTCCATACAGCCATACAGACTATCAACAGCCAGAATGTCCTGGAGAAGCACACACCACCCTGCAACAACCTCATCTCAACCATTGTGAACAGTAGACTATGGTGATTACAAACCTTCAGAACTGCTATTGTTAGCATGTAATAACTGCAATTAGATATCAGTGTGTAAAACTGAAGACAGAGTTTGTTATAACTGCCAGTTCATTTGAAACATTCTTGACATAAACATAATTTAATGTACTTTGATGCATTACTTTACTATTGCTTAACAATTGTATACCCATTTATGCCAAATCATCACATCATTCAAGAATCCAAAGTTGTCATCAACGAAAGTATTTTGCCACTAAATGCTTCTTTAACATATCGTTATTAACAGTTTACAAAACACAGTAGAGGATAAAGAGTTCAACATCATATTCATGCATACCTAAAATATACCAAAGCATCATATCATTACTCAATGACTTACTAAGAAATTCTGGAGGAATGGATTTCATCCTAGTTCTTCTCACTACAGAAACTCATAGCCTGAGTCAAGCTACAGTCTGGAAAGATATGATTATCAAAGTACCCTGATCCACCATTTACAAGAGACTATGGAGGATTTTTCATTTTTGATACCACTGTAGTATCACACACCAGGGAAAGAACGATCAGGTAAACTGGTATGACAAATGCCACTGTTACTGTTTATGACAAATATGCACTACTAAAATCATTCCTTGCATTGCCAGCATACATCAAGCTGTACATCCTAACAGAACACTCTTCTGGATTTACACCCCTGCCTGAAACTAGTCCGTACACACAATACGCGAAATCCAGTTGTAAATGTTGCCATTTTCAGAACAATATGTTCAATGAGGCAGCAACCACAGCGGAATATTACCTCGTATAAACCGTCGAAACTAATGAGAATCATGCAGAGAAATTAATTTCTCTTGCTCTTTTATGTAACCCCACACGCTTGTGATGTAGCTGTATCCAATCAATAATCTCTACACAAAATCCTCTCTTAATAAAGTGGCACACGCCAAAATAAAACACACTCTAAATAAACATGACAAATACTAAAGGAAACCTTAATATGTGAAAAGTCGGGTTGCAGAGGCGAGCCAGCTTTGACTGACTGGCTAATTAGAATAACAATGGCAGGAACTGTGGATGGGGGACAATATTGGCAGGACTGGTTGACAGTTGGGATTGATCCTGAAAATCAACTGAAAATCAACATGGTTTAACAAGTACCCGATTCTATTTCCTAATTGTGAATGAATATTGATCTTCTGAAAAATTATCATCTACTAAAGAATATAATCAATCAATGCTTGCATAAATTAATTGATAAACTACACATACCTTACGTCAGGATTTGAACAAATGATTTAGCAGTATGTTGAGTGCGTCCAAAAATCTACATCTGACTGAGTCGTGAAGTTTTGACACATCAAGTAGTTAGTACCATGACCAATATTACAGACCTCTAATTTTTGTCTGTAACAAACACGCTAGACAAATAAAAATGACCACACACTTCATCTTGAAAATAGTCCTGCAAAGGTTCACATTTGAAATGATGAATGTTTTACTATCATCAGTGTGGAAAGCATGGATCCTTAGGGTAAATAAAAAAAGTGAAATATTTCTCAGGCATCGGTACATCACCTATAAAAATTTGTGCCACTGCCATTTAAAAATAAAATTTTGACTTCACCACGTCCCCATCCTCCATTGGTCCACTATTTGAATGAGTGTCTGGAAGAACAAGTGTGACTGAATCTTCAGCTCATTAACACATGCTAAACTTTCCATGCTGTATTTTTCAGAGAAAAACATAAAAATGTGTTCCTCCTCGTCATTTATTTTCTCAAAAATTGGAAATAAATGTCCTACTACCCTCATCACTTTTGAAAAAATTGTGGTAGAGAAACATTTTTTTCTTTTTAAGCAGCCTTACACAAAAGTTCAATCTTGAAAGTAAGCAGTATGTGCTGCTAAAAGAACTGAAATGTACATTGAATAAGAGCATAATCAACAAAGTGCTCTTTCCAACTGTCATTCTGTGAAAACAAAGATATGTAACAATTGATATCTGTAAGAGATATATCATGATATACACAGAAACATGACAAAGTTGGAACTCACAGTTTCTCCAACAGCTGGGACATGGCTTCCGCTCGGAATGGATCCTTTGCATCGAGTTCCCGTATCTGCTTGGCCAATTCCCGTATGTGATAGGCTAGTTTCTTGTACCTGAAACACACAAAAAGTAACATTCAAAACATGGAAGAATAATACTGTGACAAGGGTTACAGAGAATTGATTAGTTTCTGTCACATTATTTATTTAAACCACCAACATGTCATTTTGCTATGATTACACGATGCCATTTAGAAAGTGGTCAAATGCAACATATGCCATATTTGGGATTTCACTTTCTTAGTGAATTACAAATATGAGTATTTTTTTGGTTGAGTCCCAAATATGGCATATGTTGCATGTTATTTTGTTGTTGTTAAACAATATTCCAGTTACATGACTGAAGTCTGTACAGACTTGAGTGTGGACCAGACAATCCACTGACTGAGTATGATGAGAACTGATCTAGAACGCTGTCACATGCTTCAGGCAAATCACCTGACCACATAATGACGTTTCTCACATTTTACAAGGGTTAAAGTAAGTAAGTGAGATGGGTTCTACACCAGTTTTAGCAATATTCCAGCAATATCGTGGCAGGGGACAGACACTGTACCCATGTGAGGAATTGAACCCGGGCGTTCGGCATGATAAGTGAATGCTTTAACCATTAGGCTACCCCACCGCCCCTTTTGAAGCAAAGCTTTAACAGATGCAAATCTTGTCTTTTGTTAGATTTTCCACTGCCACTGGTGCAACTGGTGCAAATCAAACGGGAATGAATCAAGCAAAAATATAGAATGATGGTTGAAGTGTGGCTTTACTGAAACATTCATCCATATCAAACTGGCCTGACAAGACTGGACCAGACAAGCCAATGACTGAAGCATCACCATGGTTTCAAACCATTGGAGCACAATGTAGTCTTCAGCATGACAAGCAATGCGTGTTCAGCACTAGGCTACTCCCCATGACTGACAGACTACACTGCAATGCTTCACCAGTGGAGCCACAGATTTGATCATCAATCAACAATTCTTCCAAAAATATTTCAGGCCAAATGTTCATGTGTAGTTAAAGATATACAATTACCACATGAACATCTCACATGAATATTCAAATCCTTAAATTATTCAAACCCTGCAACATTACTATTCCAATTCATTTAAATCTATTACAGACCTTCAATCTCAACTACAAGAAAACAGTTCAAAAGGGTCACATGAAACAACAGCAACATTCAAACCCTTACAACACCAATCATTTCAAAAACAGAAGATCCCAAAACCCATGATGATCTGAGTTACAACTGGTCTTCAGTCAATGACTGCTTTCAGCAAAACTCCTGCAATACTGTTGAGGTGAACACCAGAAATGGCTTTCACACATTGTACCCAATGCCATGTGGGGAATCAAACTGAGTCTTGGGCATGACGAGCAACTGCTTCAATCACAAGGCTTCAGTACCACCCCAACTGGTCTTCAGAAAGCCAGGTGTCTAACACAACTTGGTCATGCTTGTCATTTTATCCCAAATACACTAATCTATGTTCATAATGTCAGTCACTGGATTGTGTCATCCAGGACTGATTACCCTCAAGCAACAGTAAAATAGTTGGAACATTGTTAAGCAAGCTGACCACAAAAATACACAAATCTTATATATAGTACTACAATGTGCAAGAAAGGGAAAAGTAACACAATACCGATACAAGACACTATCACCTTTCACACTGTAGATTCAGCATCAGTGAACAGTAGAGATGTGGACCTAGTTTTTGGTAAGGCTTAAATGATAATGGCTGCCAGCAACAGAATCATGACTGCCTCCCATCACAGGTACAGCAGCAGCTGTGTCATAACCAACACCATTGCAACGCAACACTGATGAGTCCCTCACAGGTTGGTGAGAACAAGAATGTTCCCATGAACCAGGACACTTGCTATACGTACAGGTTGTTACAGTGAGTGAGAGATGGAGCGAGTCAGTCTTTTTATTCAAAACTTCAATTTCTATCAAGCTCAGGTCAAAATTCAATCAAACTAATATTTAATAGGTATAGTCATTTATATCTACCTATTTTTATACCCTCCAACTTTGTAAGAAAAGCACTGAAAATGCTTCAAATACTTGGCACATAAATATATTTGAGCCTCACGGATTGGTGAGTAAAAAATATTTACAGTCAGATTGGGAATCAGAATGCACCTTACTTTTTGGCCTTATACCAAGCAAGGAAAAAACATCAAATGTTCGCACACAAGGTAATGGGTACAACACACTTGGTGGACGGCGCCACCGTTTGACATGAATCAGGCAGTAAACTATCAGTGGGTGCAGACATTATGTCATTAATCCTCCTATCGCCAACATCTAACTTCTGTTTCATAAATAAAGGTAATATCCTGACCTGTTGTCACTTGTCAGATGTCGACAGCTCTACCATGCATCAGTGGTGTTAAGCAATGATAGGCCTTATTTCCTCAAGTTACTGTGGAGACTGGGACTCAATGCCACTCAACCTGAGCTCATTCAAGAAGTGTACTCCCAGACAGTGTTTGGTTCCCGCCACCTAGACTTGCACATTTCTCCAAGGCATTAATCAATAGTTTATAAGATAATTTGTAGAAAATATAAATATTCCTTTTATCTTGACTTGCCTCTTAAAAGGATAGAATTACCATACATTCATGGTCTTAGTTTTCAGTACAGCCTTGAAGCAAGGAAACCAGCCACCGTACACCATTCAGATAGTTGGTACACACCGTAACCTACATATTACATGTTGTCATGATCACTGGACTGCCTAGAACACGATTTGATTGTTTACGTACAGTTGGAATTTTGCTGATTGCAGCAGTAAACAAGAAACAAGCAAAACATTCCTGAAACATGGAAAATATAATTCCTATGGCAATGAATCGTCACCACATTTCTGAATATTTGGTTACCTTGGTTACCTTGGTCAATATACTGAGCAGTCTTGGGTCTCCCCCAAGTGATTTGCTTTGATCTTACCACCTGTAAGCATCCATTTGTTAGAGTCACTGCTAGTCATGATACCACATTAATATTCAAGAGACAGCCATAGACAGATCTCGATTGTGACCATGTGATTTATTTCCAGTGCACTGTGTGAGTTCGAACCAATATAGTTTATGTTAAGAAAGTTTAGTTTAGAAAGTAACTTATCCCCTATCTTTACTTCTTATATTGAAGAGAAGACAAAGCTGTCATCACAAGTTTGTCAAAGCATTTACTGGCAGTTTGGTATTTGTATACAAGCACTGCCAGGCAAGACAAGGTAAGACATACGGTCAACAACACGTACATAAAAGAGTATAACAAAAATATATGAAATCAGATGCTATACAATTTGGATGCATATAACTGTTGAACTAGCAAAAACAGCAGACTAACGAAATCACACCCATAACTTGTACACAACATTGGCAATTGACATGAAGTCTTACTATTCTTATCATAACAGAGCCGTATTTACTTTATTACTTCCGACACTTACAATGAGCAGCATTATTTGTTTGAATTTCTTATGAAAAGTTGCCAGTCTTCAATGATGTGAGGTTGTGGTTTGCTGCAACCAATCTAGGATGAATGAAACACACCTACAGGAACCGATGCCTCATCATGGAACAATAAGAGATACTAGTCCAAGGCATAAGATAGTCAGTTGGGTATAATGCCACCATAAACAACATTCCAGCAATATCACAGTGGGGAACAACAGAAAGGGGCTTCACACATTCTACCCATGTGTGGAACTGCACACGTTCCTTCAACATGACAAGTGAACACTTTAACCAGCAGGCTACCACACAGCCCCATTAAGGCATAAACAGAACATTTGAACAGACAAGTTGAACAAACTCACATGCCTATGGTAAGACTATATCTATCACATTTGCTTCCTTGTGGGGCAGGACTGAAGTCCAAGAAACTCTCAGGAATCAAGCTGCCAAACATGGTCACCCATCGTCCAATGTTGCTTAACTTCAACTGATTTGTAACCTGAGGCTCTACACAAAAGACCACACACCACCACCTGGTTCTTTTACTACAGAATTCAAAATGTATATGCATACAAAATGACAAGTCACTGTATTTCAAGTTACAGGAACAACAGAGATGTCAATTATTGCCAACAGGTGTTTCAATCATTCTTAATGCAATTAAAAATTTAACCTATTTAACCTATTCAGATTGCGAATCATCCGGACTACTAAATCAATCACTTATAAAACGATGAATAGCAAGCACAAAAATAAATTAAAGACATAGCAAAATTTCTTTCATGGTTGTCTGCGTTCGTTTAACCTTCCTCACTGAATTCATCACATCGATAACTTTACCGAGTGACACCTCATTGCCGATTGTCTCAAAATATGTCACCAGACTTTTCCAGTCGATCTCTTGTAGAATGCCTTGAAAGTCAGAACTATACCTGCATCCATCATTGAATATGAGACATGGTTTGGGTTGGCAAAAAATGCAAGGTCACTTTCGCAAAGTTAGCGAAGCACACTTGTGACTTGCAGTTTTGTCGAAAAGCAAAATCACTTCAAGTCCACATGACCTCATCTGACTGTCAAAGTACTTTAACCAATAGCAAAACAGCTCACTTGTCATCCACGCCTTTGAATTGTTGCGGTATCTCACATAGACAATGTCTAAGTAAAACAACAACCCTTAACTGACATTTCTCAAAAGTTAACGAGTTTATCTCGTCAACTGCATGTCACCGAGTATTTATTGTTCCCACTGATTAAGACCAGTAAAGTAAACTCTGCCAGGAGGTGTTGCTACAGTTCATGAACATGACTTACAGCCTCCAGACTGCAAAACAGTTTATTTAACTGATTGGTTACAGCAACATAGCATCCAGTTCCAGAAAATGAATTTCCAGATTACAGAAGAAAATTAAACACGCATAGATTTGTAACCAGCTGAAGATATCTTGAATTGTTCTAAAGATATCTAGAATTGAACAGAAAATATCATAAATTGAAGATATCTTGAACTGAGATAATTATAGATATCTCCAATAAAACCATGATAATGCGAATTGAATTAAGGATATGTTGAATCATGTTAATGATATCTTAAAAAGAATTTATGATATCTTGAATTAAATTAGATATACCTTTAAATGAATTAAAGATATCTTAAATAGAGAAAATGTATTAGTGGTTTACTGATATCTCAAATTCTTTTAAAGATATCGTGAATCGAATTGAAGATATCTTGAATTGAATTACAGATATCCTGAAATGAATTAAAGATGTCTTGAACAGAAACAATTTCAAAATATCTTCAAATACTTCTGGCTACATATCCATAGATACTTCCAGTTCGGAAAATGGCAGGTGACCATGCATGTACAGCTCATACATGCCGAGAGCCAAGAAGCAGTCCTGTGTTATCAAGACATGATGATGACCGAGAACAACACCTTTATACATACTACTCAGATACGTCGCTATATGGCTGAAATAATGCTGATTCGACATACAAATCACCACAATCCTGTTCAGATTCTCATGGCCAAATACCCACTGTATTTTCTCAAGATATTCTAGATATCTTTCCCATGGGGTTTTGACTGAAAAGTTCATATGGATGTACTTCAAGATAATTTCCTTGTACATACATGTAACTGTCATATTTTTATGACTATGAATTTAGATAATAATACGTCAGTAAATCGTCCAATTCTTTTATCAACGGTAGCGAGCTGGCATGTTCACATGTTGTGCACATGCGCCAAATTTCTTTAGTCCATTTCTGAAGATGTTCTGCATTCGCGTGTCACAAATATTCCCCAAATTTAGATTTCAAATCAGAGCAAACTTAAATCCATGAAAAGCAATTCATTAGTAACCATTACTACAGTCATACAGTATATTTCTTTGGACAAAATTGTTTGTATTATTATGGACTATTATATTTGAACACGTTTATATTTGTTGTCAGCATTCTATGAATATACAGTATTGGAGCATGTACACTACAAGTACAAGTATGAATGACCAAAAACTCTCTGACAGACTCACAGGGTGTTTACATTACAGCATCGCTGACCCCCGTGTGCCAAATCACAGGACAATTTTCTAAAGAGCTGTGCTTGTGAGACAATATTCATACTTCATCTAAATCAAACCTGTTCAAACAATATTATTGGAACTGGGGAGTCCATAAGCATTATCCCCAATATCAGTATGTTTATACCCATCCTCGATATCTCCAGGATCTACGTTCCAAAAAGTCTCCACTATACCCTGGACGCATCTACGGGTCGGACCGATAATTGTATTACCTCCCTTTGCTGACTCCGCTTTCTCACAGTAGCCAATCAGAGTAGTCGCTGTTATAACCGAATTTGCCAGTGTCAGCAAAGGTAGCAGTTGCAACTGCGAAGGTTTGCTCGCCCTGCGACTCACAATTTGGGGAAATCATACATGCAACTTTATAGGTCCGAAACCTTTTTTAAAACATATGCAAGAAATCCATCTAATACTTTCAGAGAACCTACGCATGGTTTGTTTGCCAAGTTTAATCGGTTAGAAAATTTAAAAAGCGAAAGTGAGTTGTGATTGGTTCGCTCAAATTCCCAGCGTAGACACCTGATTGGATAAAAAGCCAGCCAAAGGAGGTAATAAATTTATCGGGCAGAGCCGTAGATGCATCCAGGGTATAGTGGAGACTTTTCGGAACGTATACCCTGGAGATATAGAGGATGGTTTATACCTAGAACAGGAATAAGGTGAGATGTATACTAATCAACATACATACCGAAAAAGACCCTCGGTATCAAGGAGGTTAAGTGTCCTGTGCATTGCGTGACCCATTAACACACCTTTTTGTAATATGATAATATGAATGATATTTTCTTTGGAAGGAAATCTGTAAATTATGACGTGAAAGCAGATAATAATGCTATATATTCAGTGTGATGCTGGGGCAGGGGGTACAAATTCATAAATCCTTTATTGGCATTGTTACAAATTAAACCTGTCATTAGAATACTCATTTCAACATATGAATGACTTAAATACAACTGTTTGACAACAGTGCACAATTCTCTCGCGTAACTAAACCAGTCAGAGGGAACATCAGAGAGGCGGCCTATCTGACATAATGTGAGGTCCGCCTATGTGGGGCACTGTAGAATTCATGCACATTTCTGGGTGTAAACTATCTTGTTTACAGGTTTGTCTACACCCGAACCCCCATCCCCAGCTCAACCCATTTGCTCATGTACTTTCATTTAATCTTGTCACCTGCTTTGCCTAGCTTCCAAGTTACAACTTGTTTTCATTGACAATTCTTTCAAAATCACTTGTTCTCATAATGGTTATAAATCGTTATGTTACAAGCTGTGTCATGCAAAATCCTTTTGGCCATGCTTCAAAACATATCTAACTATGAGTAAGAAGCAGTTTTGATTTTCCAACTTGATGAAAACCAACCATAATCTAACTGATTCTCAAATTTACCTTAATCCGTGATGCCACAATATTAAAAAAAGTAGCAGCGCCTAGGGGCAAACATCTGCAAGTCTGAGAATAAGGTTTGTTTTCACCAAGTTACAAAACCTAACCTACTTTCTACTGGCAGTAAAATAGGTATTTGATTGATGTACTATAGGATTTTGCGTGACATCGCTTATAACCAAACAATTTCACTCTTGGAAGCGAGGTGAGTGTCAGCATCGTTCTACTTACAATATTATTGTCACTAGGATCTTGGAAGCAAGGGAGGGTCTAGCCATCCAATTAAAAATATACCACAGGCTTCCTCCACGCTCGCTTCACAAACAACCTGAGGGGTCAAGTGGAAATTTGTGCACGGTGACACCAACATCTGACCCCTGAGTTGAGGGAAAAGTTGACTTTGAGAAATTAACAAAATTACAAACTTGTTACACATTGTATATATGTGCAGTGCAACCTGGTGACAGATGTACGTAGCCTGTTAGTGGTTTCGTTCGCAGAATGTCAAATTGTGCAGAATGGGATGCTCGACACTGAGTAGTATGAACTTATCATACAATAGGGGCTTGATCCGCTACATCCCCATGGCAAATTTTTAAGGTTAGACTCACAGGGATGAAAAACATTATTGACCAAAGCCTGTTCATCTCCCCTCACTGCCATCTTTGATGATGTTTATGCCATTTCGGGATGCTATGGTTGCCATTTTTTTTGGCTTGGTGACCATTCTCGGGTGCTGTTGTAGCTGGTATGCAAGTCTTATTTCCATTTCAAATTATTAGTGTTCTGTTACAGAGCATTTGTTTTGGTTTTAAAGGATATTTGTTATTGTCTTGGAAGTTTATTTTCCTAGTTTGTTGATTTATGTTTGTTTTTTTGTGTTTTTTTTGGTGCACATGAGTTCAGTTTTGAAGATTTGTTCACCGTTTGTATGGCAGGCATGAGAACAGAAGCTGGTCGAGCTGATAAACAATTTTTGTTGTACCATTTTACTGTGCCCTCTGTTACTTGCCCACATACCTTTGCCACATGTACATTGTCACTTTTTCATTATCTAGATACATTTTCTATACACAAAAATCTCCACATTTTAGTTCAGCTTAAATTGAATATGTGAGTATATGTCCATGCGTAATGCAGTTACGACATACTACACGTCTATCCTACCTAAATGAACACATGAACGAAAAACATGACGTTTCTTGCGTTATTGTTGTGATCGAAAACAGAACCAAGTCCATGTCATTTGGAATATTGGATAGATAACTCACTTTGTGTAGTCTTCACGCTTCTGAATATGATATTTCCTCAATGCCTTGACTTCAGAAACATTATTGTCGATTTCCCAAGAGATGAAATCGACCTTTTTCAATAATTTCTTCTCGTGGTACTTTAGTTTACGAACCATATTTTCACGTGCTCATCGAAAACAGGAAGTCAATAATGTAAGGGACATAACTCATCTCATAGTACAGTTCAAGCCGCTACAGACTTTTTTGCATTAATTTTCTTCTGTACCACAAACCATACCGATATCGGTATTAAGTCCCTGTCCATGGTAGTTGAAACAGAACAATTGTGTATTATTTTTACAAATAATAATTAAAACAAGGTAGGACACACACACATAATAGTTTTTAATTTTATAACATACAATTTGAGAACACATATAATGTTCGTGTGTTCCACAGATATATTTTAAACATCCCATGTGTCACAGTAAAATGTCAAAGGCATACTCCACGGGTGAAAAACCTACAGATGCACGTGGGTTATGTCGGGACACACAACGGAACGGAATAATTACATTGTTATCTCACACAATAAAACATAGAAGCATGAACTGGCAAATGGACAAAGAGATTGTTCATTTTGCTTGTCGATTTACATTTGTCAATAACAAACTTGCCAATCATTCTATCCGAGGCGCGTGGCGCAACCAGGATCTCAACTGAAATCAATATCCCTACATCAACGACACCAAAAATAATTTTATGACCTGGGGTTATTGTTACTTGAAAACAGGGATAATTAAGTGTGATATTCTATGAGAAGAATGGACAAATTAGAACATTGTACAGAGATTTACGACTTGAAAGGAACCATTTGGTACCATTTGCGTTTGACGAACCAATCTGCTTGAAGAGGAACTCAGAGCTATGTAGCGCGTGGTTCGATGTTGAACGATTCGTTTATTATTTATTTCTATTCAATGTCTACATTAATTTTATCTAATACATTTACCGCTCTGTTCAGTGTGTGAATTGTGAGCCGGTATATGAACATGCCCTTTTGTAAATTTCCCGTAATAAAACTATTGCGTGTTAAAACTTTTGACGATGTTTTTATGTACGAATATAAAGCCTTTTTATTTTTGCTTCCACAGTTATGTGTTTTCAGCAACATGTAACGCATGCCGGTACTATCGGCTGTATGCTCACAGAGCCGAGAGTGTGTGAGTGGGTTACGTTTTACGCCGTGCTCAGCGTCTGTAAATAATCGAGTCTGGACCAAACAATCCTGTGATCACCAGCACGGGCATTGATCTACGATGCGGATATGATGACAAGTGTCAGCTAGGTCAGTGAGCCTGATATGTTCACTCTTACGACAAGCACAGATTTCTGAAAATCTGTTTAACCCAGATGTTCGCGGGTTTGAGACAAACGGGGATTTGGGAAAGAGTCCCAGGGCATTGTCCTTATTTAACTCTCTCGACTCTGTGTGCCCGTGAAGACAGAATAGGTCTTCAGCAACCCATGCTTACCACAAAAAGCGACTATACTTTATGCCAGATTCCTATGATGGTTTTGGAATAGAAGCGACAAAACTCTTCCACATTCATAGGAAATCTCTATTAGAAGTAGAGTCGCTTGTGCAATTGTGATTGTATCATGTTTCAGTAGTATTACAGCTGTATGATGTTGTCTGCAAACACATCCGGTCGGAACCATACAATCCAGTGATTGCCATCATGCGATGTGATGACAGAGCACGTGTTTATGAATTACTATGAAATAGTGCTGATACCAGGTGTTCGCGAAAAAAGGTGAGTGTATCCTGCCCCACCGGTTGCGCTTGACATAAACATGTGCTAAATCCAGTTAACTGTTTACCTGAAATAATTTGGGAACGTGTGGCATATATGTCAAAAAAGAGAATTGCATCGGACATCATTTTCATCTCTGATTTGCTTCACATGTCTATCATAAACCGCCTTGGATGCTTTACTGAGGCTTTGGATGTTATGAGATAAAAATGGTCCATATAGCAGCTTTTCACAGGATTTCTTTATTGTGAAAAGATGAAGAATATGTAAATATTATCGAGTGAGCGAATAACGTCGATGATGAAATCTAGAAACGAGAATGCCTTTGGCCCAGGGAGAAATGTTACATCTTCACAGGACATCAAGTTGATTTTAACACATGTATTGGAGAATCTCCCCCGTAGTCCATAGTAGTAACACACTTTTAACCTTACTTGCTCAATCAGCATTAGTCTTCAGCGAAACATGTTTGTCGTAAGAGGCGATCAACAGGATCGCGTGGTCAGATTGGCTGATTCTCCGTATCTCACTGGCCATTGCTTGTTTGTACCAAACTGACTGATTAAAACCCATGTCATTGTTTGTGAAGAGACCCACACCAACGTGGCTATCAACGCTTTCTGGGTAAAGAATAAGATGACGTCGTCATTTGTTAATAATGCAACAGGTAGCAGGTTTTTTACGACGTCGTTCCATCAGTACATTGGTGGAGATGGCAAATGAAGCAATTTTGCTTCATACATTGAACCAAAAAGTGCGTCGATAATGCCAGACTACCTGGCTCAACGTAAGGGAGTTCCACTGCTCTTCAGCGTATGCCCATGTTCAGAAAACAACGCACCAGTCTCTCAGGCGTGTTCAACAGAGGAAAGCTCAGGCCAAAAAGGTGACAGTTGATCCTTTGTAGGTGATATCGTCGAAAGGCAAAACGTCGACACAGTCAATTACCAAAAGGTTTCTTTGTAGTTGGTTTGCTATCCAGTGACTGTCCTTGCAAAATATGGAGTGGGATTCGGTATGTCGTAGTGATCTCGCCCTGTCATGACCGATACACCGCCAAATCTGTTACGAAGTTGGTTTCGGCTTCACGTTCTTTTCGAGACACAACTACGCATGTCAAAGAAGTGAACTGGGACTCATTTGTAAACATGCCACGGGACCGAATGCTCCGGTTTCGACGTCGAGTACACCACTGAAGCAGAGCATTGAGCTACAAGAAAATGACAGTCCACCCCATAACTTGTATCCGAGTAGCCTGATGAAAGTGTACAGCAATATAAATCGAGTTGGTATAGCCGGATTTAAGGTCGGTCGATCTTTTCCTCTTGCGTTGAGTAGATCACTGGATTGACTAGTCCATACTCGACTATTTACGGAGAACCGACACAGAGCTGAAATATTGCAGAGTGCAGAGTAAACTCACGGACTTCCTAACGTGGTCGACAGTGTATAGTGCTTGTTGGTACCATTCTCAGTCTGTTGATCAGACTGTGAAACATTGAACGTATCGGCCTCTGCACTCTTTCTGCCAGTTTCGAGCAGTCCACTAGCTACGTAGGTTAGTGGGTGAGTGAGTATGGTTTTACGCTGCTTTTAGCAATATTCCGTCAATATGACGACGGGATACACAACTCATGTAAGTATCACATACAAGAGTCTACAAGGCATGCCACCAGAATATCCAAGTGCATGAAATGTTTATCCCCGACAAACCATCCACGCACACAACTGGGATCTGACAGCAAATTCTTATTGAAAACTCTTACTCATAATTGGCCTCTCATGGAAAGTGTTCTTTCAGTGTTTGTGCTCCATCGTTGTGGAATGAGCTGCCCCTCTCCTTTAAACTATCCCCATCTTTTGCTGCGTTCAAATCACATATCTTGAAACGCATCTCTTTTCATTGCACTATTCCAACTCTACTCAAACATTGTTACTATTTTGTATCACTTTGAGCACCCACTTAGTCAATGTATTCGTGCTGTGTAAATGTTCAGTATTATTATCATTTTAGTATTCATGTGGGGAATCGAACCCGTGTCCTCGTCATGGCGATCGAAACCTTTCACTACAAGGCGGGCCCACCGTTCTGCCGCATCGTTGGGGCATACGCATGCAATGACTGAACTCAATTAAATCACAAACGTATGATATGCAGAATCGATAACATTGTCAGAAATAATGGTTCACAGAGATTCATCGACCAAATTTGAAAGTCTTCATGTCATGAATGACACCCGAAGAACGTGTGCGACAATGCTGCTTAGGGCCCGGGCACTCCCTCGACCGTGTTTCGGTGTTTGGTTTTACAGACATAAAGATTCTGGTACGGTACATTTGTAGTCAGCACTTATCTCTGTTCTAATGCTAGGCATTAACGTTTAGATTTCATGATCCAAAAAAGATTATTATGCAAGCCTGTGTTCAAAGATTTTAAGAGTATCGGAATTCATGTATTTCCCGAGCGAGAGAAAGGCTATTTTGTATGAATTCTTACACGAGTTTCGCAAAATCAGAATAACAAACAATTTAATCATAATAGTTTTAAGCTCCTCCCTGTGAAGATATCTCTAATCACGACAAATACAATTAGTGCATGACCAAAAGTGTTTCAGCCAATCACATGGCCATTTTTCGCTAACACCAAATCCAATGGTTCAAGGCAGACCACGTAATGACGTAGGGTGATCGTTCTAGTGACATAATTCCAACCACACATCACTGGTTCCCGGTTCACTCAAAGCTCGTCAACGTGCACCAAAGCTATAAATGGCGATATGACAGATGGGGCCCGGCTTACGTCAAATATACCGAGTGAATGACGTAAAATATTCAGTGGTGCCAATGAAATGATATTTACGTCGCTGCAAATGCAATACATATGTTACACAATGATAAACGCGGTTGTCTCAGCAAAGAACATAAACAAATGTAAATGTTAAAAAGTACGATTACATAAGAAGTTGCGATTTTTCTAAAGATAACCTTGACATTAAAGCTGTAGTATACCAGGCTTCGATTACCGGATATAAGATCGTAAGTTGCAAACTGATTTGTGGTCTTCGAACATGGACAGCGTGAAGCCTATTTTTATTAGTTTGAAGGAAGTTTATACGTGCTTTTTTTATGAGAAACGTCACTCCAACTAGACTGAATGCGGCTATTCCGCTAAACCTGTTGCCGATTGAACATTAAAGTGCAACATAAGCTCGATGGGAAAGCCCACAATGTTGTGCAAGGGCGTTTATTTCGCTGATGCAACTCATCAGCACTGCCTTGGGATTGCCACACCAAGCTTCAAATTCAGCGGAAATCTTGGATTAGAACCTGCGATCAGTCAAGTGATCAAGAATCAAGAGTGTCAAGAATCCATGAACATAGAAGAACAGCTGAGTTGGTCATATGAGTGAGTGAGTGAGTGAGTTTACTTTCATGCCGCTCAATCACGTGGGGGATCAAAGTAAGGTCCGCTTTAACGCTTTAACCACTAGGCTACCCCACCGGCCAATCTCCACGGAGAGCAGTCACTTTATACTGGAACCTATTCTGTCTACATGATAACCCACACGAAGTCTGGAATATTAAGTAATTCACTATAATCCCCATTAAACCTTTAAAGGCACATCCTATGACCAGAGTTGCAGTTGTGCCGCAACTACTGTTTTCATATTGAGATTCGACAAGAGAAACCAACAGTTTCAAGTCTGGAACATCGCAATCGCTTGCTGCACATACAGACAGCCAGCTCAGACAGGCTGTGACAAACCGTAAACTGAATTGTTGCCGGCCAAATATGTGGCCTTTCGAGTAACATGGAAACCTCTTTAATTTGAGCTTCATATATTTGATGTGCATCACTGGAGAAAATATATCTGTATGGTCCTCAGTGTGTCTGCAGAGCTTGATCGTTGTGGTTCCGAATTGAAATTATACTCGATACATACATGCATGTTTGATGGCCACCAGGGTTTCCTTTAAATGAGGTTACACAAGTGAGGCAGCACAAATAGATACCGATTCATCCTAAAGGAGATCTCGTGAGAAAACCCGTGACCGTATACGAGAGGATCATCCGGGGAATTACGCCATGTCACTGAATCAGGCCAATATTGCGCAGAAGCGTTTTTAACCTAATCACGCTTATCACTGCTGTCAATAACTGGCCGTTAGTGTTCATTTATCCCAACACAACCGAGTCAGTCTGCCCACAACTGCCGCCGAGTGAGTTTCTCTGTAATTCACCCACCTGTAATTAACGAGACTCTCGCAGAGGTGCCGCGATCGTTACGTCACGTGGCTATTTTTCTGCAGTTTGGCATCTATGTATTTCGTTGGTGTAATGACCGTTATTTGGTCATCTGGCATCATTTTGACCGTGCTGTACAATAGCTGAGCGGCATCGACAGCAACACGATGGAAGGTTCGCCTGTAGGAATAGAATTCATGGGTTAAGATAAAAGGCTTTGGCTGGCTTTTATTTTGTTGATGCGACCGCTGGCCTAATGGGATGAAATAAGTGACAGGATGGGGACGAGACTGAATTAGACGACAACCGCAAATGCTGGCTAAAGCATTATTGGTGCTCGTGATCAGTGTTCGGACAGACTTGGGTATTAAAAGGACGTATTTATCCAGAACGTATTTAAACTGGCACATTTTACAAATCACAGCTGGAAGTATATCAACAGTAGGAAGCAATGGAACTAATAAACCGCGCCTTCGGGCAAATTACATCAGACTAATGTCTCGCGAGATGTTCGTCATCAGGTTTGATAAAGTGGTGATGTTGAATGAGAGTGGAGAGTGAGTGGTGTTTTGTGCCGCTTTAAGAAATATTCCAGCAAAATCAAGCCGGGGGACACCAGAAATGGGCTTCAAACATTGTGCCTGTGTGGGTAAACGAACCTGGGTCTTCCACGTGACGAGCATCCCCGCTATAACCACTAGGCTTCACAACATACGGGCTTCAAGGGGAGTCCTTCCCCAGCCATACCCTTCTATAGCGGTCATAGAAGTCCCGAATCTCTTGCCAGGATTCGAAGCACGGGCCAGAACCGAAATCGGAACCAAGGTGACACGGAAAGGACACATGTACTTCGTGTGCGTGACAAGACCACAAACCTACCTCACCAATACCTCGTGTAGTTAGTGTACATTATCACAGTCAGAAACGCGCGTTCTGATATATCTTTACGGTATGATGCATTGCTGGCGCGCTTGATATTAACTTGATTTGGAAGTGTTTAGGCAATGACACAGAGGTATTTACCTGTGCCCTAACCACAATATAGACGCAACTTTACCAGCCCACTGGTTCCGCTTCTTGAACGGATACACATAATAGCATCAGAGAGTTGCATTAACTGCTGACAACTTGTGTTCAAAGAAAAGGTTTCATTTCAATTTAATAAGTCACTGAGTGCAATACTTATTTTGTACATCATGTAATCCTCGCAGCTTATTGACAGCTTGGATTTGACATTGATAAGCAAGCAATCTGCTATCTACGTGTTTGTGAGTCGGATCCTTTGATATGAACCAATACCCTGGAAATGTGAATAGAATTAATGTCGGATATGAACTGCACTTTCAATAAAATGTCGATGGTAGCTCACGGGTACACTATCTACATTTCGATGCGAATTCCGTGTCCAATTTTTTATGAACCCACTCGTTTCCGCTAAGTGGGGCTGTACGTTAACACCGGGGTGATATAAGTTCACAACGCCTCCCAATCCTAAGCTTGAATTACTGTATTATGGACATGTTTGGGAATATTTAAGAAGATAGTGGTAGCTGTATAAGCTATTAGTTGTGCCTCGACTGGGAAAAACGGGACAACGTATCTGACAGTTAGCAAATCGTGATACTTATACCCTTGACAGAACAGGAAAATTATACGTCACACTTTAAAGTTGCCTCCAATACATGAAACTTGCTGGATCAACTCCGCACAGGCGTGATCAGCCTTATAAGTGGGGTATAACAGCTGCACTCCGAGATCGGGGGAACCTCATGTTATATTACGTCCATGACAAAGAGTAATGGCTCTGTATTATGGGGTTCATCACTTCACAGATCAAGGTTTATCTTCAAATACTGACTCACTAATCTTTGTTTTGCGTTTTGTTTCGATTAAGCTCGGGAACGACATAGAACCTTTACCACCTTGTCCCTTAGTAGCCTCAGGGTTAAAGCGTTCGCTCGGCACGCCCAAAAAACACGGGTTCTATTCCCCAAATGGGTACAGGATGGGAAGACCATTTCTGGTCTCTGCCACCGTGATATTGCGGTAATATTGCGTAAAACTAAACTCCCTCTGTGACGGTCTGTAAATAATGGAATCTAGACCACACAGTCCAGTGATCAACATCATAAGCATCGATGTACTTAGCTGGGACCACCGGACCCCGTCAGTCGCCTCTTACGACAAGAATGAGTTACTGAAGACCTGTTCAAACCCTGACCATCATGGATTTATCCCTTTGACGGCACCCACCAGATTACAGGAGTAAAAAGGCCTCATAGACAAATGTTGAACTGAAGGGGTTTTCTCTAGGACCTTGTTACGATGGAGTGCGTGAGTTTGGATGTACACCGCTTTTAGCAATATTCCAGCAACATCACAGCTGGGGTTAGACGTGTGGCGTGTCGAGCAAACGTTTTAACCACTGGGCTACACCCCTTCCCCCTCTCCCTAGTGGTTATTTAACCGTCAAGGCGAACTTGGCGAACAATACACGATGCTCATATCTGGTGTCCTCTGCCGCCATATTGCTGAAGTATTGCTGGAGTATTGCTAAAGGCGGCTTCAAACGATACATATTCACTCGCCCACCAATCTGAGTCCATGATACGTCACATAACAGCCGTGTTTGTATGCCATTTATGGTTTACGGTCTCTTTCAGTTTGTCACTATTATTTTACGCCAGGGGCAGGAAATATTTCAGCCTGTTCTCAACATATAAATATTCACGCAAACGAATAAGGGAATGCCTGAAAGTTCAGGTATTCCTGTATTCTTTTCCGAGTTTCTTCCCAAGCTCTATATCCTGGAAAAGAATTAAGGAACACCTGTACATTCACGTATTCAGGTATGTACATGAGTATATAATCTGTGTATACCTACTTCAGAGGTTATATGTTAATCTCTTTGCCAGTCTGACGAGGCCGAAATATTATCGTCCGAGCTATTTTTGTAATTCATTAACGAAACCTATAGAGAATTAAAATGTATCCAGTCACGTGATTGCACGTAGCCCCGTGGACCAGGGAAAGGGTGAGAGTGGAATGAAACCGTTTTACATAAATAATAAATGCTCTGGGGGTGTAGGAGAGATGGAGTGCATCAGCCTGACTACCCTATACCTTTGTATATACTTGTCGAATCCTAAAATGCATACTGAGGTCCCCGGGACAGATATATATCAATACCTTAGTTAATGATCAGAAAGACAGTGTTCCATTTAAACACTAAGATCTAATTCGCCGTCTGGACCTAAACCGGAGTGTACAACCATGGGGTTTCACTTGACGAAGGGTCAAGGAAGAGCCCAGAAACGTTGTGTATACAATAAACAAGAACTTGACATCCATTGTGTTCTATCTTGAACAACGGAATGCATAGCAGCATGTCGATTCGTCACAAGATTGCACATTCGTCACAAGACTGCACATTCGTCACAATATTGCACATGTGCACGTAACTAAAGATGAGGTCTTTAAGTGCACTGCAAATGAATTTAATCCTTTGGTTATGTTCCTGTGTGTATGTTAATGTTCCCACTGATGTTATCATTTTCGCTGGTTATTATATAATTATGCTGAGTCTTTTGAATATTCTTCTGAATATATTCATCCCGAATGCGCGTAAGATCAGACTGAGGTGCTACAAGGTCCAACTGTAACTGGATACCTTGCCCATTAATGCAAAATTTGGAAGTTCAGGGTGAAGGGTTGATGAGTGTGTTGACGTGTCGTCGTCTGAAAGCCTCGTTAATATCTAGCTCATTTTAAGGTCGTTGCTGATAACGTTGTGTTTTACTACCATTTGTGCATGTTTTCCCTATAGTTTCGTAATATGAACACATGTGGCACTATTTAGTGCATGAAAGTCCTGAAAGAGGTTTAATTTGTGAAGTCCTTTCAGGTAGTTTTTGTGACTTTTCGAGTGCTGTAAATTTAACATCGAGTCTGGGAAAGTTTGTTTGTGTGCTTACTTGTTGATTAACTTGTTTGTTTGTTAAGGCCATTCAGCAATATTCCTGTTTTACGACCGGAGTATATTAACAGTGAAATCTGGTCCGGACGATCCGGTGATCGACATCATAAGCGTCCGTCTACGAAGGTGGGATACGATGACATGTATCAACCAAGTCAGCGAGTCTGACCACCCGACACCATTAGTCGCCTCTTACAACAAGCATGGGATATCTACTCTACACAAGATGTCGGAGTATAAATAGGCTCACAGTATGGAGTCGAGGACAGTTCCAAGAGAGCTACCCTGCACATGAGGAATGGTGACTCTGTCGCCGGCCTTTATATGTTACTGTTCAAAACCACTAGTTGGTTGGTCGGTTGGTTGGTGTTTAACGCCGCGCTCAATAATATTCCAGCTATATGGTCTGGAATATAGTTTCTGAATAATCGAGTTTGAACCAAGTGTCCAACAGCATGAGTATCGATTTACGCCGCTGGGGTACGGTGACGTGTCAACCACGTCAGTCAGCCTGACCGCCCTATCCTGTTAGTCGCCTCTTACGAGCATTGGTCGCTGAAGACCAGTTCTAACCTTAATCTTCAAAGATCCAAATCCATTGGCCTGAACACGTAACAGTATCTCTAAATAAGACATTCACTGTCGACAAGATACTGTATACTTTGTCTTTACGCACTTTGTGGACAGTTAAGTAATAGGACCTCTTCGTGTTATTATAAAAGATATATTTTAACTTTCGGTGTGAGGAGAAAAATAAAATGGATTGGAACTCAGAATTCACTACAATCTTTAAAAAAACGGTCACACACGGCCGGTCAATGTTGGTTCGAATCTCAAGCTGCTCCAAATGTTTAGTAGGTTTGTCGGGTCCACACCTGTGGTCCTAGCAGAATAGTACACTTTGGGAACATGCTCCCAGGCTTCAGTATGATGACACATCGCGCTATATTGTATAACTGAGATGACTGTCACTCACTCACTCACTCACTCACTCACTCACTCACTCACTCACTCACTCACTCACTCACTCACTCAGAAGAAGAAGAAGAAAACGATTATAATCAGTCATTGTGAGTTCCAGTTGGCCATTACAGACCTATTTTAGCAGAGGCGTTATAGTAAGATGGGAGAGTCAGTACCTGGGAAACTATGATGCGTTTAGTATTACTGCAAAAACGTGTTTTTACAAAAAGCTGGCCGGGTGGAACCTGTCGGGAGGACTTGCACCCGATAGTGTGCGAGTTTATACAAGCACATTGTAAACAGTTGCACATTTGTAACTGCTTTGTTTAGTTTTCGCAACAATGATCGATATCGTTTAAGAATGGATTCTAGATTTTTAATTTAGTTTTTCAAAAAAGATTACGTATACGGTCTTGACAAAAATGCATTCACGCGAGTAACCATCTTGAGAATGCTTCAGTGTCAAATTGCCCGGTACTAAACATGATACAGTCTCAAAAGTTGTATATATGTTGTGCGCCTTTACCCTATCAAATTTCCCCTACCTCACGCCCACCGCCATTAACACTTCACCCGTCTCTGCCCACCCATGGTGTTGTCTGTGTTAGTCGAAGTTGGTTTTGTGTTTGTTTGGTGTTCAACGCCATACTTACAAATATCCCAGCCGTATAACGGTGACTTATGCATAAATCAAGATTGGAGCAGACAATCCAGTGATTGACATTATGAGCATCGGTGCACGCAATATGGTACCATGCCTCGTTCATTAAATCTCTCTTGCTGACTACTAACCGTAGTGTATACTGATGACTCACTACTAAATGTTCACCCGTAGTTCCCCGCTGACTGTCGTAGTCACTGTTTACGGCATCAGTTCTGCTAACAGGCACGTTAACTACTAAGTAATACCTTCATTACTACTTCCCACGGTCAATCACAACTACAGTGCGATTACTAACTATTTGAAAACAATGTCAACTGCAAAGACATGCTGCCTCGTTCGTTACTAACTGTTCGATAGCGCTCTCAACTTTTGCGTTCACCACTTACTGGCTCGTTCATTACTAACTATCGAAAAATTAACTTGTAATCTCTGAAACGAACATATGTTACAGGAAAACGGTTCCGAAATTATGCTCATAATCAAAAAGAGTCCAGAGGCTTTTTATTTGCAGAAATTATAAAAATTATAATCAAGTAATGTAGATTTGCCACGTATTCTAGACTTGCATGGGTTGTATTGGGTACTTTTGTCTTAGGGGTTGAATGACACACTGTCGAGCACACTGCCAACTGCCGGGTTAACTGCCCTGTTGGTATGGCGATATTTGATGGCACATTGTCTACGCAGTACTGGAGAATACAAGCTAAACTATTAACAATTAATCACATCGTGATGTCGGTTTCTGTAATCAGTGAATAGATCATAGATGAATAATAGAACACAAAAACAGATACAATCTACCGTAATCTTTCTTAAGGGATCGGTTCTTCCATGCAGGCTGATTTTCTCGCCGACAAAGATGCGTTCTTCGGTTGCTCACGTTAAAACATCTTAACGCCACCTTTAGTACATTCTTGAGCGAGACGTTTGGAAAACAGCCGTTATATAATCACTATAAATTTTAAAGGTATACAAGCTGTAACAGAAAAACTATTCGTGCCTTTGAGGTAAGTTTGCCGTACTTTCGGGATTATCAGATTCAGCGATTTATGGTTGACCATAATATTGAGTGAGTGAGTTTGGCTGCAAGGTGTGAAACCCATTTCAGGTGTTCCCCGAAACGGAATAATGCTAAGAGAGGTGTAAAACTATACTAACTCATTCACAAAAGTGACATGGACAACTGGTCGTTCATACTTGCCATTCACTAATACACTTTCTCCCCACCTCATACTTGTCATTCACTAACACACTTTCTCCCCACCTCATACTTGCCATTCACTAATACACTTTCTCCCCACTTCATACTTGCCATTCACTAACACACTTTCTCCCCACCTCATACTTGCCATTCACTAACACACTTTCTCCCCACTACATACTTGCCATTCACTAATACACTTTCTCCCCACCTCATACTTGCCATTCACTAATACACTTTCTCCCCACTTCATACTTGCCATTCACTAATACACTTTCTCCCCACCTCATACTTGCCATTCACTAATACACTTTCTCCCCACCTCATACTTGCCATTCACTAGTACACTTTCTCCCCACGTCATACTTGCCATTCACTAACACACTTTCTCCCCACTTCATACTTGCCATTCACTAATACACTTTCTCGCCACCTCATACTTGCCATTCACTAACACACTTTCTCCCCACCTCATACTTGCCATTCACTAATACACTTTCTCGCCACCTCATACTTGTCATTCACTAACACACTTTCTCCCCACCTCATACTTGCCATTCACTAACACACGTTCTCCCCACGTCGTACTTGCCATTCACTAACACACGTTCTCCCCACGTCATACTTGTCATTCACTAACACACTTTCTCCCCACTTCATACTTGCCATTCACTAACACACTTTCTCCCCACGTCATACTTGCCATTCACTAACACACTTTCTCCTCACGTCATACTTGCGATTCACTAACACACTTTCTCCCCACTTCATACTTGCCATTCACTAATACACTTTCTCCCCACCTCATACTTGTCATTCACTAATACACTTTCTCCCCACCTCATACTTGCCATTCACTAATACACTTTCTCCCCACTTCATACTTGCCATTCACTAATACACTTTCTCCCCACCTCATACTTGCCATTCACTAGTACACTTTCTCCCCACCTCATACTTGTCATTCACTAACACACTTTCTCCCCACTACATACTTGCCATTCACTAATACACTTTCTCCCCACCTCATACTTGCCATTCACTAGTACACTTTCTCCCCACCTCATACTTGCCATTCACTAATACACTTTCTCCCCACCTCATATTTGCCATTCACTAACACACTTTCTCCCCACTACATACTTGCCATTCAGTAACACACTTTCTCCCCACTTCATACTTGCCATTCACTAACACACTTTCTCCCCACTTCATACTTGCCATTCACTAATACACTTTCTCCCCACCTCATACTTGTCATTCACTAACACACTTTCTCCCCACCTCATACTTGCCATTCACTAATACACTTTCTCCCCACCTCATACTTGCCATTCACTAGTACACTTTCTCCCCACCTCATACTTGCCATTCACTAATACACTTTCTCCCCACCTCATACTTGCCATTCACTAACACACTTTCTCCCCACTACATACTTGCCATTCAGTAACACACTTTCTCCCCACTTCATACTTGCCATTCACTAACACACTTTCTCCCCACTTCATACTTGCCATTCACTAACACACTTTCTCCCCACTTCATACTTGCCATTCACTAACACACTTTCTCCCCACGTCATACTTGCCATTCACTAACACACTTTCTCCCCACGTCATACTTGCCATTCACTAACACACGTTCTCCCCACGTCATACTTGTCATTCACTAACACACTTTCTCCCCACTTCATACTTGCCATTCACTAACACACTTTCTCCCCACTTCATACTTGCCATTCACTAAT
Organism: Haliotis asinina; assembly: GCF_037392515.1. NCBI lineage: Eukaryota > Metazoa > Mollusca > Gastropoda > Lepetellida > Haliotidae > Haliotis > Haliotis asinina. The sequence continues at coordinate 37,614,397 of NC_090281.1, read as the reverse complement.
ACACTTTCTCCCCACTTCATACTTGCCATTCACTAATACACTTTCTCCCCACGTCATACTTGTCATTCACTAATACACTTTCTCCCCACGTCATACTTGTCATTCACTAATACTTTCTTCCCACGTCATACTTGCCATTCACTAACACACGTTCTCCCCACGTCATACTTGCCATTCACTAACACACTTTCTCCCCACGTCATACTTGCGATTCACTAGCACACTTTCTCCCCACTTCATACTTGCCATTCACTAATACTTTCTTCCCACGTCATACTTGCCATTCACTAATACACTTTCTCCCCACTTCATACTTGCCATTCACTAACACACGTTCTCCCCACGTCATACTTGTCATTCACTAACACACTTTCTCCCCACTTCATACTTGCCATTCACTAACACACTTTCTCCCCACTTCATACTTGCCATTCACTAATACACTTTCTCCCCACTTCATACTTGCCATTCACTAATACACTTTCTCCCCACGTCATACTTGTCATTCACTAATACTTTCTTCCCACGTCATACTTGCCATTCACTAACACACGTTCTCCCCACGTCATACTTGCCATTCACTAACACACTTTCTCCCCACGTCATACTTGCGATTCACTAGCACACTTTCTCCCCACTTCATACTTGCCATTCACTAATACACTTTCTCGCCACCTCATACTTGTCATTCACTAACACACTTTCTCCCCACTTCATACTTGCCATTCACTAATACACTTTCTCCCCACGTCATACTTGCCATTCACTAACACACTTTCTCCCCACCTCATACTTGCCATTCACTAATACACTTTCTCCCCACCTCATACTTGCCATTCACTAATACACTTTCTCCCCACTTCATACTTGCCATTCACTAATACACTTTCTCCCCACCTCATACTTGCCATTCACTAATACACTTTCTCCCCACCTCATACTTGTCATTCACTAATACACTTTCTCCCCACTACATACTTGTCATTCACTAACACACTTTCTCCCCACCTCATACTTGCCATTCACTAATACACTTTCTCCCCACCTCATACTTGTCATTCACTAACACACTTTCTCCCCACTACATACTTGCCATTCACTAACACACTTTCTCCCCACTTCATACTTGCCATTCACTAATACACTTTCTCCCCACCTCATACTTGTCATTCACTAATACACTTTCTCCCCACTACATACTTGTCATTCACTAACACACTTTCTCCCCACCTCATACTTGTCATTCACTAATACACTTTCTCCCCACTACATACTTGTCATTCACTAACACACTTTCTCCCCACCTCATACTTGCCATTCACTAATACACTTTCTCCCCACCTCATACTTGTCATTCACTAACACACTTTCTCCCCACTACATACTTGCCATTCACTAATACACTTTCTCCCCACCTCATACTTGTCATTCACTAACACACTTTCTCCCCACCTCATACTTGCCATTCACTAACACACTTTCTCCCCACCTCATACTTGTCATTCACTAACACACTTTCTCCCCACGTCATACTTGTCATTCACTAACACACTTTCTCCCCACCTCATACTTGCCATTCACTAATACACTTTCTCCCCACTACATACTTGCCATTCACTAATACACTTTCTCCCCACCTCATACTTGTCATTCACTAACACACTTTCTCCCCACGTCATACTTGCCATTCACTAACACACTTTCTCCCCACTTCATACTTGTCATTCACTAACACACTTTCTCCCCACGTCATACTTGTCATTCACTAACACACTTTCTCCCCACTTCATACTTGTCATTCACTAACACACTTTCTCCCCACTACATACTTGCCATTCATTAACACACTTTCTCCCCACCTCATACTTGCCATTCACTAACACACTTTCTCCCCACGTCATACTTGTCATTCACTAACACACTTTCTCCCCACTTCATACTTGTCATTCACTAACACACTTTCTCCCCACGTCATACTTGTCATTCACTAACACACTTTCTCCCCACTTCATACTTGTCATTCACTAACACACTTTCTCCCCACTACATACTTGCCATTCATTAACACACTTTCTCCCCACCTCATACTTGCCATTCACTAGCACACGTTCTCCCAGCTACACGTGTGTTTTTATATTTCGGTTCGGGCCAACAAAAACACTTGTACCTCTATGTCGATTTCTTGCATTGTGTCCTAAGGCACTGGAACTTCTATTGTAAAACTGAATTCCAACCTTAAGCCCTGACCTAGCAGCATGAATGAGGCTCTTCACTCCGGTGACGTTGATCGATGCCCAACGTCAACACACACGACAACGTAGAAGATGACGTGATATCATCGTGGGATTGTGCCACATAGGCACGTTCACCAGCCTACATAATCTCTCGCATAGGCGAGGACGCTGAAGCCGTACAACCCAAGCCCTTTCAAGCAAAATGCATGAGTGAGTGAGTAAGTGAGCAGGTTAAAGCAAAAAGGCGTCAGTATTTCAACCGTACCATACCCTCTTGAACGAGTGACATGTTTCAGCAGGTTAGATTGAGTGAGTCGGTTTCATGCTGCACTCAGCAATATTCCAGCTATATGGTGGAGGTCCGTAAATAATCGAGTCTGGACCAGGCAATCTGGCGATTAACAGCATGAGCATCAATCTAAAGTATGTGTGGTTACGACGGCATCTGTCAACCAAGTCAGCGAGCCTGACCACCCAATCCCGTTAGTCGCCTCTTAGCATGGGCTGGTGAAGATCAGTTCTAACCTGGATGTTCGCGGGTTTCGGCAATTTGGACGCCAGAATGAAGCATGTGTTGCCTTCCCGGTATTGTGGTTGTTGCACTACCCAGAAAGCTGAAAGAACGTGAAAGCGGTTTGATTACTATATGTGGAATTGATCTCCTCCAAACAGTGCTCTACAGGCGACTACCGATATCGGTGGTCAGACTCTTTGATTTGATTGTTGCATGTCATCGTATTCTAACTGAACAATGCTCATGACGTCAATCACTGGATAATCTGCCCCAGGCTTTATTACATTCAGACCATTCTGAAAACTGCTTAGCGTGGCTATAATTAACAAACAAACAAAGATGTACGTTTGTTACTGGAAAAAGCTTCCTCCTGTTTTCAAACACCACTAGGTTGACAGGTAAAACTTTCTGTCTCACAGTTGTGATCAGAGATTTCATTTTGCTAGATCCTGTAACGTTTAGTTAATCTCTCAATCTGTCTACATTTTGAACTGTATCACGTCTGTTTGTGTGATGTTTCACTGATCCAACTAAAAGCGTGTTTTTGAACATGGTACTCACAAATATGCCAACAGTAGATTCGTAATCACAAAGTAGCTCAAGATTTACAGCTTTATTGAACGCACAAATCTGACACAAAGACAGCTGAAGGACCCGGATCAGTCACACACGTGCCGGTGCATTAAGAGTGGTAACATTTAGTCACGAAATAGACATATCTTATTTAAACATGCATCGAAATTAATAAGGTGAGTGAAAAACAATTCTTAACATTGAAGGATGGACTCGTTCAGTCGGACTTGACAAATTATCTAGACTTGAATTGATCTACATTTTTTTCATCTATTTTTAGGGTCTGGGAAATTGACTAAGATCAAGTTGTGGTCAAGGTCATCGAGAATTTGAAATTACATCAAAAACATTAAAGTAGGACACTCTTAAATAACGTTTCATGACTCTTTTTTTCGAAACATTAAGAAAAAAAAGCGTCTTGTCTAATTTTGATGGCAGTAAGTACTATCGGAAACATCACATATATACACATCACATGTGTTGTTATTTCTATTTCGCGTAAATCGACATGCATTTTGTAAAACAAATAAAATAGAAGACATGGTATCATCCTTGACACTATATTGAGTTAGTAATTTATATTTTGTTAGAAATACATCAGATATCATCATGATCAGTTACCAGGAACATACAAAGACCAGGTTCACATATGTGTGCCACGATGCAGGCATCAGTAAAGACGTAGGGACGTTAAGATCAGAACTACTGACGAGCGAAAGAAATTGCACTTCATAGTACAATTCGTCCTGTTTCATTTGCGGCTGAAACAATCTTAACTCAGTGATATAACCAAATAAGGTTTGAGTGAGTGAGTTGGATTTTACCCCGCTTTTAGCAATATTCCAGCAATATAACGGAGGGGTACACCATGTACCCATATGGGGAAGCGAACCCGGGTCTTTGTGGCCCTTTAGCCATTAAACTACAGCCTACCACGACAGACACGGCTGGCTGAAGAACAGTTTTAACATACATCTTCACGGCTATTTAGAATAATTATTTTAAAAAACTCTTTCGTGTTTTCTGGTAAATTTTCATAAATTGCACAACATAAATAGATTGTAAAAGAATGAATGCTGTGTAAGATTTTGCACATCAATGAAAAGCCAGCATTATGCAGATAGACTTTGATGTGAAAAAAAAATACATATGAGGTGTTTTTTGAGGAATTTACTTCATGTTTTGCACTATAAAAGAGATTAAATTTGCCTCCCCAATTTGTTTTGGATTTATCGTCCATTATGAAGAGGTGGGAACGCTGTAAATGGAACATTTGTATTACATACCACATGCCTACAATTACAAGGGTAATAGCCAAACAAATGTATAATATGTTCATTTTGACATGAGTTTTACATTTCGTCTGCAGACATGTGTATGTGTTGTGTGCGTACAGCTTGTGCACATGTGTCCGACTTCACGCACTACTGGATAGGTAGGTAGCCTGGAGGGGACAGTGGTCACTGGAGTGGCGCTACATATGTGGACTGTTATGTTACATTCCTGATATGGGTACAATATGTGAAGACTGATTTAGTATTTAGCATATATTTGCACACTCCTTCTCCATTCTCCACTTCATCAGCAGTAGCATGTAAAGGGGTTGTTGTTTTTTTATTTAAAAAGTCGTTCCACACAATCGTCTTGCAGAAATCTCAAAACAAATTCATTGTGCTTCAACTACTATTAATTTCATCATGTTTATACGGTCGGATCAATTTTTGTTTAACTTTGCATTATCTTCTGTTTAACGCCACACTCAGCAATATTCTAATTCCACTCGGTGGTCTGTAAATAATCGTGTCAGGTCAAAACAATCCAATGATCAACACTATGAACAGCGATCTGCGCAGTCGGGATGACATGTGTAAACCAAATCAGTGAGCCTGATCACCCAATCTCATTTAACCTTGTCACGAAAGCTCACAGTGGGAGCCCACATTCAACTGATACACTCTCTCACGCTCATTAAACATCCTTTCACGCAGTTTCATACATGTCCACATATTTACACCTGAAATGGAAAGATGCAGCTTTCTACCAACAGGAGATACCTACATTCCAATTTACGTTGTAAACCCATACAGATGACGCTGTCAGCATCTCCGTCTCTGTACCGACATCGTCTACATTATGGATGAAGTGTAACAGTATCACAACTTCTTATGGTAAACCATATAGTTAAATCTGATGGAAGAGGTAAGGATTTATATATACATTCCTCTATTAAATATACATTTTTGAAATCCAAATTAAAGACAATTTGATATGCTCGATTGTTAGCGGGAGTGAATGAATTACTACGAATTTACGTCTCTTTTGGGCAATATTCTTGCATTATAGGGGAACGCCAGAAGCTCGCTTCACTTTTTGCACAATGTGGAGACGTGAACCCTGGCCCTAAAGGTAAAGAGGAAACGCTTAGTCCACTTGACAACCATGCAGACCCGTGGACTGGGTGGGCGAGTTGGGTGACATGCCGCGGTGATGAATAAGTAAACAACATCACGAAAGATACGCGATGAAAAGGATTACATAAATTGAGGAATCGAACTCGAAATGACGAACAAATACCACGGTGCTACCCCACTGCCTGATACAGTCTTTATAGACAAGATATAAAATAAATGATCACTTGATTGATACTTATACATACGTACATAACCTTGTTGATATGTATTAAAACTACTTCTGTCTTATTCATGAAGATTCAGGAGTGGTAGGGTAGTCCAGTGGTTAAAGCGTTCTCTTGTCACGCTGAGAACAAGAGTTTGATTCCCGACATGGGTACAGTGCGTGAACTCTATTTCCGGTGACCCCCGCCGTGATAATTATTGCTGGAATAGTGCTAAAACCTACGCAAAACTGAACTCACGAAGACCCAACTGTCCTAAACGCTATAAAGGTTGGTCCCAAGTTGTTCTATAAATAACATACATCCCGTCTGAAGGACATCGAAATTATTTTCGACAAGAGTAAACTGAGAGGGAGAGGAACACCAACCATATCTACAACTCACAAGACTTCAAACTAAACGCATGGTTGATAATACGGGAATACAAATGCGCTGCATGTGATGAGAAATGATATGAAAAGTGGGGGGTCATTACGAGCATACTCACACCCATGTTCTGTAGTGTGTCCCTCCGTGTGTGCGTGTGAATGCCTTGAAACCGTCAGTCTGTCTCGTAGTCCCTGAACCGAATTATTTTCCCATACACCTGTGTTGTGTTTTTGATAGTTATCAACACAGTGCTGTCTTATTCCCGAGGATGCAGGGGCGGTGGGGTAGCCTAGTGGTTAAGCGTTTGTTCGCCACGCCGAGAACAAGGGTTCGATTCACTAAAGTGGTAAACGTTTGGCTGAGTAAGTGAGTTTCAGCTACATTGGCGGCGGTCTGTAAATCGACCAAGCAGTCCTGTGATCAACAGCACAAGCATCGGTCTACGCAATTGGGATACGATGAAATATGTGAACCAACTAGCGAAATTGACCTCCCGGCCCAGCCAGTCGTGTTTTTCTAAGCAGGGCCTTAACAGGCATGTATGTAAAACCATTGAGACCTGATACACGTCGGACACTCTTCAGACGTACTCTTGACACACCGTGATAGAATAAAACCACATTAAAGGGGCGTTAAACCCTACATACTCACTCACTCACAAATAAATTTTATTTACACCTACGTTCATATTCACCCTGGCGAACACACATAGGTAGAGTATAAGTGTTCAAGGTATTACGCGATGAGGGAGCCTAGTGTCTGAATGGTTCACACCGAAGACCCGGGTTCGATCCCCCACTTGGCTACAATGTGTAAAGCCCATTTCTGGTGTCCCCCGCCATGGAATTGTTGGAATATTGCTACAAACGGCCTAAAAGTAAACTCACTCTGAGGTGATAATTAATATTTAGATAATATTTTCTAAAGAATATAACTATTTAACAAGATATAACTATCAATAACTAGACATGCCTGCTTAAAGTATAGAATTCAACATCCATGGACTTAGCCTTCAGTATATAGCCTTAATTGGAACTCTGCTAAATGACAGATTCCACACAGTTACTGGGTGGGGCACAAAACAGTGGAATATTGTCAGACTTGGCGACCTTATTAATTTACCCACGTCGCACCCTGGGGCGTTGGACGACGCTGAGATTACTTCATCGTCAATTGATCTGATCCAGACTCATATTAACAGGCCACCGCGACATAACATAGATATTTCGTACTGCCAAACAATCTCATCTTTACAAAGTATGTGGATATCGGTGAACATGTTCAAGTTTTCAGCAGGTATAATTTTAGCAAGCATTCTTTTAACAGGATTTAACCTCAATTTGTCTACTCTAACGGGTGTGTGAGTGTAGCAACACTTCACAAAATGTAAATCCACTCGTGTAAACAAGCCCGGATCAAGGTGTAGGAACGTCATACAAGCCTACTGGCCCAGGCTAACGAGTAGTGATCGTGTACGGCCAAGTAATTGCCTTTGTATACACATAACCTTCCCAGTAGTTCTCGGTGTGGTAAATAGGGTACGGTCTAAAAAATACCATGTTCAGACTCAGAATTCTTTTATGTCGCTCCTCTTCCACTAAAAATATAATTTAATCATTGTTGTATCACAGATGATAGTGATTTTTCAGTTCAGTCATTTTCTGAGTTTTCGTATGAACTGTGTTTAACAGTACTTGATATACTCATAGAAACAAATAAGGGAACACACAAAAGTACATGTGTTCCTTTATTCTTTTCCAGGTTTCTTCACAAGGTATGTATTGCAGTGTCAGTGAAATTCTGTAACTAAATAAAGGAACACTTGTACTTTCATGTGTTCCCTTATTCGATTCCATGAGTATGTTATTTTATGTACATTTTTGTCTCGAAAGTTTTCATCATCAAGGCTTGACTTTACCTATGTTACTGTTACTTGTTACTAATGTTACGGTTAGTTTTATCAATGTTACGGTTAGTTAGTGTCTGTGTTAGTGTCACGGATTCATCATGATTCCTGTTAAGCTACACAGACCAACGGATGACACCCATAAACTAGGGTCCGGGGAATGATACACACTTGCAGTGTGGCAGTCAGATCTTCGTGTAGGCCTAGTGGTGACAGCGTCCGCAAGTCACGCCTAACATCCGGGTTCGATTCCTAACATATGTACAATGTGTGAATCCCATTTCCGATGTCCACGGCGATATTGCTAGGTTATTGCTAAGAGCGACGTAAAACTAAACTGAAAGGACTTTTGGTGGGAAAGCGGATTGTCGGTGTGTCGAGTTTCGTGTACCCATCGCACGATAATAAAGCAATAGATTGGTTGCAAAGATTATTGACAATAAAACATTCGGTTTTGGTGTAACTCGTAAAAGCCACAGAGTTTACCAGTGACTGCAAAACATTAATACAAAACAAAGTATTCGGCAATACACTGAAAAAAGATCTAGTTGCGTTTTAAGCTAGCATATGATAAAGTTGATGCAGAATATTCCATGTTCGCAAATGTCGGGATAATTTAATCATGAACACACGCTTATGTTCCTAGAGTGAGTTTAGTTTTACGCAGCTTTTAGCAATACTGTAGCAATATCACGGCGGGGAACATCCATGTACGGACTCGAACTCGGATCTTCGCCATTTGGCTACCCAATCGCTCTTCATGTTTGAAGTCGTAACCAACTAAAGGCGGACTATTGACGTCAGATACGAAGAGTAAACTACGAGCTGGACTGGTACGGGTCCCAATTTTCTAACTGGGTACCCGACCCGGGTACCATTTAATTGATACCATACCGACAACCTATCTTACTCTTCGCATGCTTAGTTGTTGATATCTTGAGAGTTTTCAGTTTTTAAAACAATCTCGACCATACGACAACAATGTCGGTGTAAATGAAATAGTACCAAACACATTCAATTAATAATCCATTTATTTTTCACTAGGTCAAAGCGGGGTCAGGTAATGTTATGGGTCCAACTCTTCAGGAAACCCTGCCGGGTATGCGTGATAACCGTCCCAGCCTTACTCCGAGCTTGCAGCTCGGTAATTATTAATTATTAGTAATTATTATTGATCGTCCCAAGCCTTAGATCATGGCATAATCTTCATCTTGCACATAGTCCTTTTAAAGTCTTCTGTGACGTCATAGACCCGTCACAGACCCGGGGTAAACTGGGTCTTCAGCAACCCATGCTTGCCATAAAAGGAGACTATGCTTGTCGTTAGAGGCGACTAATGGGATAGGGTGGTCAGGCTCGCTGACTTGGTTGACACATGTCATCGGTTCCCAATTGTGCAGATTGATGCTCATGTTGTTGATCACTGGATCGTCTGGTCCAGGCTCGATTATTGTGCAGACCGCCGTCATATAGCTGGAATATTGCTGAGTGTGGCGTAGTAATAAACTCACTCACTCACTGTGACGTCATAATAACAGGACGACGTCTTCTTCAGATCCTTACGACAACGCTATGGTTTCCCTTGAAGATCCGGGGTAGAATTGTTCTATACAGTAACCCATGCTTGTCGTAAGAGGCGACTGACGGAATCGGGTGCATGGTCAGGCTCGCTGACTTGGTTGACACATGTCATTGTAGAGACGGTATGGTATCTTAGTGGTTAAAGAGTTCGCATGTGACAGCGAAGACCAAAATTCGATTCCCCATGAGGGTACGATATATGAAGCCCAGTCATGGTGTCCCACGCCGTGATATTGATGGAAAATTGATATAAGCGGAGTAAACCTAGCTTAACCTCACTCACTATTGTCATTGTATCCTAGCTGCGGAGATTGGATTGACGTCCAGTGCTGTTGATCACTGGGCTGTCTGGTCTTGACATTATTTATAGATCGCCGCCATAGCTGAAATATTACCGAGGATGGCATTAAACAAACAAACAAAAATCAAAATAAACAATGGCATGGTATGTCAATGGACGGGCGCGATAAATATTGCTCGGACAAAAGGCCACACACACACTATTCACCCGCATTAAAGAGAACAACAGTTCTTCGTACAACTAATTATCATAAATCAAAAGGCATCCGTGACGGTGCTGTTCATTGTGTTCTGTTGTATAATGGCAATGTATTATTTCGGGTCGTTTAACGACCTTTTATTCTCAACTATATTTTCCTATATCAAAATACTTCTTATCAAAACGTACTAATTGTTTTATGAGCGTCATAGATCAAAATGTCAACTACAACCCATACTTACAACTCCACATTTAAAAGCTCAATCGAAGAGTAGAGTTCTTCAATAATAAATGCTACCTTAAGAAGACGGTTTTAATTATGAGCGGTTTTGAGTAGATTCTAAGGCACGGTACATGCTTTCTGTGAATTATTTAACTCAAACTATGCATTATCAGTTTGGGATGGCATAAAGATCACACGCAACTTTAATACAGTTTGGTCACATTCCGCTTTCATTTTCAGAGATATCCGTCTTGATTTCATGAACAACGGACTTAACTTTTGATTGAGCCAAATCGAGCTATACTCCAAAATGCCAACTGAATGAGAAGCCGTTTTAAGACGCAAAATTACAATATAAAAAGAAAATCAAACAAACAAAAAACAAAAGCAAATTCAACACGTTCGTTTTTCATTAATTCTTTTTGAATAAACATATTGTACCTTTATGTTGAGTATTGTCAAGGGATCTATTTTGCCACACGTTTTTCAAATTCTATCTTTCAAAACACGAATTGAGTTTCAAAGCATCCTTGGCTTTTGACACGGTGCACATCGCACGTGTATGGCGGCAAAACAGGATATGGTTTTGTCGTATAAAGGTATTGAACCTTGCCTTTCTCAGTCTCAGTTCCGCGGACCTGTCGTGTGCCAGCGCTGGCAGTCGTGTGCTTTACCAGAGCGGAACGCTCTGTCCTTTAAACACACGGGCCGCCAGTGTTGTGATTCTATGTAAATGTGCCTCCTTACTACCCTGGCTAGAGGACGCTTAAATATAGTCCCTCCGTGTCACTGCTGTTAAACGGCCTGAAGACATAAGCAAAAGCTAAAATCATAGTTAACAATTCACCAGACAGGTTGTGCGAACTTGCAACAAGGAATTCTGTCACTGATCCAAGTTTTGATCGAAGGTGTTCGCTCCAGGTATCCCCGCGCCGGGCGTAGTAATATGTAAGACGCTCGCCCGCAAGCGGCTTGGCACGAGTAAAGTTTTATTGAAAGGAATAGGGAGAGGTAAAGTTGGATTACTAGTGAGAGGGACCAATACAAACGGATTTACACTCCTCGGACGCTATGCGGATTTATTCTATATGGAATTAGGATATGTGCAATTCGTGAGGAATTGGATTACAAATTCTGTGCGCAATGTTACGGACAGCGAAGGGGATAGTCGCGGCACTGTTACTAGTGTTAGCGGTGATAAGTGTACCCCTTGTAAAAGGTGAGATGCATTCCTTTAGAAAAATGGGCCATCGTGATTTCGGCTGGCGGACGATTGTTGGAGTGTCTGGGTTGCTCATTGTGCCATTTTTAATATAAGTATGGTCTTTTGATGAATAATGATCATCTTTACTAACTTTTAATGTGTATTTGAGGTATTTACAGGCTTTTCCCACGGTCAGAATAACTTCTGTTGGGGGAACTGTCTTTGTTTAAACCGTCCATTTTGAAACACTAAAGGGTACTGATAACGTGGAGGGTCGAATTAAGTATAACTTTTGATAGATGCTCTTTGTTTTCTTTGACTCGAATTAAGAGGTCACGTGAAAGTTACAATGTTTGGCAAGTAATAGAACTGAGAATTCGTGAGTCATATTGGAGCTCGTGTGTTTACCTTTCTAAAATAGACTGGTGCACTTGTTACGCGCAGTCGCTAACACTGCACGTGTTTTTCATGATATGTATGCTTTCTCGGATGTTTTATCGTGCAGTGATAAAAATAGACACACAGACGTCTTATGTAATGATTGTTTTACAACGGGTTGTGTTCAATTGAAAATAAATACCTGACGCAGAGGATGCAATATAGTTTTTATCACCTGTCAGAAATAAACACTATTAAACATTGTTTAACACTGTCAGCAATCATGATGTGGTTATGGTTTTGAAGACATAGAAACAATATTGAACTGAGTAGTTTTTTCCTTTACAACCCGTGTGTTTGATACGGGTTTGTTGGCTTTTATCACTTCAGTTGTTTTGTTTTGTAAATGTTTTGCATCAATACATATTCACCCGTTCCGATTTGAGAAACAGCTTACATTGTTGGTTTTGTGTCAATGGATGGTAGTGATTGATCTATGGTATACTCTGTATATTGCATCAGTTGATAAAACTGTTGACTGGTACCATTAGTAATCAGCTGCAAACTGAAATCAAGAAGCTTAAATTGTTATGATGTCAGTAGTTATCATTGGTTATAACAATCTTTGCTACTACATGTGTATGACTAAGCAAATTTGAGTTCATTCTCATATTAAAAAAGTACCTTTAAGTCTTAGGCATGAAATAACGATATTACATTGTTTTGTTGGAAATTAGTAGTATTAATTAAAGTAATTCTCTCTGTTTGATATTAAATGATCTCTATTCCTCTGATTCTTGTTTTATATCCCACCCCAGCTCTTTGGGTTGAAAGAAAGTAATTAAGCCCTCAAGATCAACGAAGCTCTAAAATATCTTTAACATCAAGTAGATTAGAAATGGAACTAAAGGAAAATGATCAGGTCAGGAACATGGTTGATTGTACGTTATGATGTTTGTAAAATGATGTCATTTACCCACAGGGCAAATACAAGTGGATTATAAGTGTAGAAGTGTTATCCTGCATACACACCATTTGAAGGTACAACTGCTTTGAGTGGGTGAAACTAGACTTCCAAACTGGGAGTATTGAGTATGAACTATTACATATTTATCTTCAAATTAGCTACACACAAAATGCCATTTTGCCCAAAATGTGTGTATGTTAGCTTAATGAGTTTGGTAATAGTTTGTCTTAATATGCTAGTTTGGGTTACAGCATTACAAAATATTTAACATTAGCATATGAGTAAGGTCTTACACTATATGGAACTGTATTCCATTCAAGCCAGCTTGGTGTTAAAAGAAAACCCTCATATATGAAGGCTTGGACATGACTCCGTGAAAGTTACTGAAACCTATGACTATTGGAGTGGACATACCAATTATCAAAATCAGGATGAACTGTCCTTGACATGTAACAAAAAGGTTATGTTTTATACCATTTCATGTATGTCATCAATGCAACATCTGTTGTTTGGTTCCAATACTTAAGGACCAGGGTGAATTTTGAAGGCTACTTGTTCACTCATCGAGGCTGAGACTTGTGAGTATACCATACAGTTGAGTACTTCACTGATGCCCCAATATTGTGTCATCATGGATGTCTGGATATTTTACATTGCTGACCCCTTGAAACCTGAGTTAGAAATGATGGGTCTCCTTGGGTTTTCATTTTTTGTTAAAATTGGTGAAAATGTATGCCTGGTGCCACTGGAATCAATGCACAGATCTATGTTACCATAAACTGAGGGGTTTCTTCTTACCAATACTTTAAAGGCGGTGGAATTTCACGTTTTAAAACTGATTTCAGTATTTTATGGTGATGCCAGATAGTGGATTATCATTTATGAATGGCTGTACTGTGTTCTAAAGCCTGTAATGCTGTGACATGATGTTTTCATCTGTTGACTGATGGTGAATTCCATTGAACAACTGAGGTATGATTTCAGTTTTTTTCAATTTACTGCAGGAATTTCTAGCAAAATGTTCCACTCTTACAGATGATGAACACCAATTTTCACATCTTTCACAGACAACTGTCACCTAAAAATGATGCCACAATATCTGTGATAACATCGCATATCACCCTGACATACACATCAGTTGCTATATATATTTATTACCAAATTCCACATCCAGGCCATTTTGTCTAAAAATACATCTCATGCAAGAGATCTGTGAGCTTCCCTCCCAGTGTGGTGGAACCTGGAGGCAGAACAGACACTCTGGCTTATCTACATGTTCAGTCAACTAAAACTAGAATCGATTTCCCGGATAATGGCTCCTGCTTTTAGTTGGTACCAAACAATACCTACATTTAGACGTTATGGCCATCATCCTCCAGTATGTAATACCTGGCAGATCAATAGTGCTGTTAAGTTCACTTCATTGATTTGGCGTTGTCCCTACAGAATCCAGTCATTGGGACATGGTTTTCAGAAGGGGAATTCCTCGCTGTTCATTGCTGTCGCTTTGTGTTCCTTGGGGTTAAAAAGTCCTCATTGTGGCTTAAACAATATATCCAAACCATGTTTTGATATCATATTGTCGGCTTAATTGTGACAAAAGGTTCTTTCTTTGATCATTATTTTAAAATTCCTTACTTTGCTTAAATCTAGATGTATTTCATCATAGTATTGTATGCATTTATGTAAAATTTGGTATTAAAGCCTTCATTGTCTTTGTTATCCCTGTTAGCACTGACAGCAGGAACCCAACTGCTTATGGACAGGTAAATGATGCAGGTATGATGATGGTTATATGTTCCTGATTTCAGTTAGTGTACAGAAAAAGACTGAAAATCATATATTCACAGAATCCAAATATCAAAGACTGTTGTGTTTTACCTTCTTATCTTTAAACAACTTAGTGCCTTCCATTTTGATATAAGTTTTCCATATTGTCAATGCTTTGGGAATTGCAGTAAATATTTCAGTCTAAATATGTAAATGAAAGTGATAGGTACAGTTCATATCAGTTGGAAACTTAGTACTGGTGTAGCTGCTTGAAGTATTTCTGCAATTACAGTGCTGTAAGGAATGAGTTTTCAATAAGACAAAATTGATTATGTACAGACCACCACTGGATTTTTGTTGACTGCATTGCTAAACAGTTCCACTCATTCATTCCGAATGAGGTAACCTTTTGGGTTTTGGATTTGGCAACATGTTAAGCATTTGTTGTTATGATTGTAGTTCAGTGATTAATTTGTAAGTGGTTCTGTGGCATGTTTACTGCTGACAATACATTTTTTGTTTTCTTCAGGAATTACAACACAAGCAACATGTCTACCGTGTCTCTCATTGGCAAATAACATTGGTAGAGCTTCTGATAATGGAATAGTTAAACAGGTTTCATATTATCAACAGTTTAAGCGTTATTGGTGAAATGTTGAAAATATACCTGTAAAGGTACTAGTGTCTAAGAACTGAATTCAATACCAATTTTGCTATTCTTGATCTGTAGACATACAACAGATGTGCACAGTGAAAACAGATGTAAATTCTGCAAGCACATGAACAGGGTTTTACATTTGTACCTCCTTAAAAGCCAACTGAATTAAATGACAAAATACATATTTTTTTAGACTGTGCAAGGGGACTCTCAATTATGTACAGATTTACATAGTCATGTTTTAAAAGTATCTTCACTGAGATCTTGTGTATGTTTGCTAATTTTCTGAGAAAATTGCCTTAGTGGGTTTTAATGTTGATCATTCAGATTTATGATGATATAGGATGTAAGTGGCTGTCTACCAGAGGTTCATGTCCCAGGGGGCCAAAGCAGATCATTGGTTTATAATGAAATATGATTGTTCTGGCCCTGACTTTACATTTTCAAACAGTTCCATCCCCCAACCCCTGACACCCCCAACCCCCCAAAATTCTGTAAAGTAAAAGCAAAAGGCTGTGTTGGTGTCTTAGTTGTTAAGGCATTTGCCCCTTGTGCCAAAGACATGATTTCTGTGTGTGACGACTATTTCTGGTCCCATGATTTTATTGAAATATTTCTGAAATTGGATGAAAAGTATTGACCAGTGACCCATTGAATACTTACTATTAGAATAAGACTACTTTTTATGATACATAAAAACAACAATCCAATTTCATGGATATGTGAAATGTCTAGGCAGTAATGGACTAGTGTGTGTGAAAATTACTGAAAAATATACTTTACCTTTGAGAGTATATGTTCTTCTTATAGGTGTAATCAATAGCTACTTTCAAATGTTGATTTAGCATTGTGCATTTGAAGTTTTGATTATGGTGTTTCTTGACCTGCTGTGTCTGATTAAGGAAGTAGCTCTCTCAAATATGTTCCTTTCAAATTCTCTTCACAAAATGGCCATTTTGAATTTTGTGGGTCAGATTGAAAACTAAGAGTAATTAGTCTGAGCATCTGAAAATCTCCAGTGGCAACTGCTGAGATTTCATTTTGTAGGCTCTTAAATCTTAGTCCAAATCACATAGTCTAGTGGAATGGTATTTAATTTTTTAAAATCAGACAATTAGTTTTTGATAATTAACCTATCCTCTACAAGATGTTGCAAATATTAGTTAACAAAGTCAATGGTAAACTAATTATAAATCCTCAAATAAATTAGAGCCATTATTAATTCACCAGTCTTGACTCCTAGAGCCAGTCGTGCATGAACTGTTTTCAGGAACTATTTTTTTTACTTCACCATCCCTCTTAGAGCAGCAGATGGCTTGTCACCACCAGGGGTCCTCAGTAGTTCGCAGCTGTCTCAGGTTCCCACGCTTTAGCAGGGACTTGTTGCCCCCCATTGACCCCCCTCAGCTGTACATCCCCCTCCAATCTTTATCATTAGAACCATCGGTATTCAGGGTGTCTGGATGGGTAAACAGTATTATTAAGCATCCCTGTGTATTGAAGTCGCGCTGTAACTTTCAACTAAGATAAAGCACATTGTGCTTCATACAGTACATCTGTTTGATAGCGAGTTAATCTCACATATTTATTATCATTTATGGAATTTTCGTGACGAATTCAAATGAAATGCCATGGATGACGACTTTGAAAAGGAAAGTTCAGAATTTTATTGGAGGTAATTATGTAAAGAGAAACTTCTCACTGGTAATGTTTTTTGAAAACTGTAATTATATACAAGACATGGGATGACAGTTTGATTTAAGTTTGAACCCATGTCACAAAGGGTGAAGTCTTTACTTTGCGTGGAATACATATGAAAGACGAGGAAGGCATGGTTGTTGACATAATAACATACCACATACTGAATTAGTCACGTTTATGTTGAAGCATTTCTCCCATGTTTTAGTAGTTGTCTTTCCACTTTGTTGCATTCTTCTTAACCACCATCATAATTATCTTGAAGATGACTCACAGAGCCCTGCTGTATAGTTTACTTGCTGAAGTGATTATTATACTAATTGATCAAGAATGTATGTTCAGATGTTGGTTTCATGACAAAGAGGTGGTGTTCATGGCCAAATGTTCCCGTGTCATATACTTGATATCTGTAGTCAGTAGCACATGTTCTCTATATTTATGCTCATGGTGGAGTAGGTTAGTTAAAATTTCAAAGTATACAAAGTGACTTTAGTCTCCCATACATACCTAGAAAATGGAGGGGGTGGTTGGGCAGTCTAGTGGTTATACGATTGTAATGGTTGTATGATGGGATTCCACATATACATATTATATGTACTGGTAATCGTTTACCCAACAGGTGCTGTGTTGCTGTAATGTTACTAAAACCACTCTCTCTCTCTTTCACTCACTCACTCACTCACTCACTCATCTCACTCATCTCACTCATCTCACTCACTCACTCACTCACAATTGATTCTCTCAGGGATGTGTTTTGGATGTGGTGGACTTAGTAATAGAGGTGTTTGCTAGTCTCACTCACTCAGAAAATGAACTTGGGAAATGAACCAAAATCCATTTACAGAACAGCCACAATGTACAGTTATATGATAGCAACATGGATTTAAAACAACAA
This sequence comes from Haliotis asinina, assembly GCF_037392515.1. Lineage (NCBI taxonomy): Eukaryota > Metazoa > Mollusca > Gastropoda > Lepetellida > Haliotidae > Haliotis > Haliotis asinina. Next base: position 37,596,293 of record NC_090281.1, on the reverse strand, counting down.
AACAAACTTTGTCAGTATCAGATAATTGAAAAGATTTAAAAAAAAAGTAAATTCATACATGGATATAAATTTAAGATACAGTTACAGAATAAAGATTAGTGCTTGTTGAATTTGGTCAGAATGCAAGACCAAATTTTGACACTTTAAAAGACAAGGTCCTAACATATTAGTGAGTATTTCAAAACAATGCAGTAGTTCCCATAATTTAAGCCTGTTGTTTTGACAAGTATGGACTTACATAACCCACATTGTCGTAAATGTTTATAAACCTGCATTAGTAGAGTCCAGTTAGTCACACTAATCAGTAGGGCACTGCTATTAAGTTTCTGCAATTAATGTCTATCTAAATGTAGTAAATTGGGGCTTGATTTAGGTGCCATCCTTATCATTTATACTAGGGTATGAATGGAGTGTCCATGTTATGTAACTGTCACTGGATGTACAGTTGGTTCACACCTGACTGCCCTGTGGTCTAGTGCTTAGAGAACCTGCCTAGAGAGTGGAAGGTCTGTGGTTCGTGCTCCATTGCCCTGAAGATGATGTATACGAGACTTATAGTTGCTGTGCTTCATGCTCAGCATGGAAGGAATTAATTTGAGGTCAGCTGCTCAGATCTGTATCAATATTCTTTTGTAACTATGATAATCTGCAGCTTGATGTACTAGTGGGCTTGCAATATGAAAGTGGGGATCACACACTCACAAACTTACGCACACTCAAACACACTGCTGTAGTAGTCTTTGATATGATGTGATGCCTTATTTCATCAAACTTATATTCGTTTTCTTTGTTCTTTTGGTAGATTTTATTGTCTGTTGAACAGAAACATAATTATGATCACAAAATGAGAAATAAAAAGTATGTGTTTGGCCTAAAACGTAATGGTGATGGTAGAACATTTAATTTTCAAAATTTGTTTTCAAATGCTATATATATTCCACAAAATAATACAATAATGTATTCCCAAAACCCAAAATAAAAGGCATTGGTTCACTTTCACACCTCTGTCGATTGTTCAGGGATGTGTATGCCTTCATTGTTTAGGGGCTGACATACCACTCAAGCTTATCACTGGTCCCAGCAATCAAAATACATCAATAATTGCTAAATCAATATATGAAATATTTACTCAAGTGCTCGTATTTGTAATATTCATAAATGCAGTGCTGTATTATCTGTACCAATATTTTCATATTCATATGTATATATCATTGTTCCATCCAGGAATTGTGTGCTAGGTAAACATACCTGGAATATTAATAATACTCGATTAAAGTGAACACCTGATATTTTCTTTGGTCTGTAATCAATCGCAGTCATGACAGATCACCTTTTGTCATGTATAAAACTCCGATGTCCTTATCTACTTGTCAGTATATACAATTGTGTACAGGTAAATGATTCATACTGCATGTTGTTGTGTGTTTCTGAACAATAAAATAGGCTTAACACTTATTACAGTATGGGGAAGTAAATTGGACACACATGGTCCAACTGTTCAATGTGTCATCTAAAACATTGCGTATTAAGTCTGTTTTGAGATGATATAGTATGTAAAAATCCTTTTTATGACACACAGGAAATGGCAGATGTTCTTTACATGTTTGTGAGCTGTCCCATGATAAGTTTTTATCATTTTAACCATATTGTTTTGTGATAAAACAGTTGGTGTTAAAATATGGAAAAGTCTTATTTGACTCTGCCTATAAATGTGAGCGAGTATGCTCCATATGCTTGTTGTGTTCATGTGTACATCTTCAAAGGATATCTAGGTTCATTCAAAATCTTTGATCTGCATACATGAATCACAGCCTTATTGTATAGCTTGGATTATCATAGGTGGGTAGAGTAAAATAAAGAAGTGATATTGAAGTATTGTGCATTTCTAAGTACGCAGACCTTTAGTGCCAAAAGTGGTGCTTATTATAATTCAACATTTTGAACACAGGTGTTGGCATTTAATAATGCTAATTACATAAGAACTATTCTGGAAACTATTGAAAATGCATTTTTTTAAAATGAAGAGAGCTGTGTGTCAATAGTTTAAATATAGATACTTTCATATTTTATCTTTCAAAGCTCATATTAAGCAATTAATTCATATTTTACTTGAGGCAGGGAGCACTTCCAAGCACTACAGTCCCATGGAAGACATGACAGAATGACTGATGGCCAACTCTGCTAATATTTACTGCTTATACTTGTTTCATTCAAAACAATTAAGACAACAAAATGTCAAGAATGACAAAATAAAGTGAATGTTTCAAACTTGGAGCAAGTTCGTGGCCTTTCACACTTGGGGTCATGTGACTTTTCCGAGATTTGTGTGGGATGGCCAGGTATTATCATTTGTTATGCTAGGCGTGCCCTGGGTACAACAGAACGCTATTTCTAGCAGTAGCTCATTGCGAAAAGACTTTGTGAACGTTTTAGCTATTTCTCTTCAGGTATATGTCATGTAAATTTGTAATTGATATCGATAGGTGCACTTTCAAGTGCAAGACAAGTGAATGAATCATTCTGATGCACATCTAGTGCAGTGAATAAATTGGTTTATTTTTTGTTGAGAATAAAATGTTGGGTTTTTCCTTATCTTTTGTACATTTTAAGGCTAACCAAATGCAGTTTTTGCCAGTAGAGAATGGTAAGTTTGCAATTTTATGTGTATCACATGCATGTCAAATTTTAACTTTGATATATTTTTGCTGTAGATAATGTGATTTTCGCTTTAATTTGATTTTAGATTCATATGTCAATTTTACGACCAACATTGATGCATTTTTAACTCTCACTTGCCTAGTCAATGGAGAATTTTTACACCAATGTGTACATTTGTTTTCAAATAATAATCTGTTTGAAATGCCATATATAACTCTCAACAATGTTATGTATTTCTAATGGCCAATAAACAAGACCTAAATGAATTTTTTGTATTACTCACTACAGTGGTGTTGATGAATGTGTGATGCTGTTCGTGCAAACAGTCAGTACAGATCTGCAAGAAAATGCATGTTTGGAAATTGAAAAAGATATTTTGGGTGATTTGAATTCTCAATTCTTCCAGACCTTAGAGAATAAAATGAAATTGAGTTCAGTTAAAGTCTAAAGTGATTTGGCATGTCTAGATTGCTTCAAGCTATTAAGCATAGCCATGAGGTCCATTTATGTTGTGATATTTATGTTGTAGATATGTATTTTTGACTGTGTTCAGGGATTAAGGTTTCTAGTAATACACAGTTTTGTTATCTTTTTTCTTTTTTAAAGCTTTTGTGTTTCTTGTTGCCAGAACAGGGTTAGTTTGAATAAAATTACAGTGAAATGCGGATGAGTCGAATGCCGGCATCTCCAATGTTATGCATAACTCTATGTACTCCATGGTCCTGACAATATTTTCTACCCAGAGTAGTCAACCTTATTACTCGAAAATAAGAGAATAATAAAATCAAGAGGTCAAATTTATTTTTTGGTCCCCAGCGATTTGAATCATCAGGATTTGGCTATATTTCATACTCAGTGAGCTTGCAGGCATGGGGTAGCCATGTGACTATGGCCTTTTAGTGTCATACCTTGGTTTTACTCCCTATATGAGTACCGTAAAAGAATGCAGTTTGTGGTTACCTATATGTCACCTGAATGACAGTAAAAGCATTGTTAAACCACATTCACTTGTCAGTTTCTTTCAGTCAGATGTGGATGTGTTAGCTGTTGTCATGTTGGTTATCTCCAATCATATTTAGTTTCTTTGCGTGGCATTCAAGAATCTTGGAAGGAAAAAAATGACAAACTTTATGGATAGCATTCCTGGTTGACAATTGTACACAGTTCTGTATCAAAACTTCACACTCTCGTAATAAAGAAGTTGTTTTCCATTACGTTAGTCAATTCACATTTAATGTTCAATCTTGAAAGAAATCTTGCTCCACGTTTTCTGTGGACAAATGGCAAGCTGCTGGTTGTCTCTATCTTGAAACAATCCCATCAAGCAGTCTATTGGCATCACATTATTACAGACTCAGCAAGTGACAGTGATCGCATCAAGCATCAGCCTTTGAGATACACGGTTATGTTGTCAGTGAACACATCTCACTGTGTGTCATCTAACAAGGCAGGTATTTCTGGGAACTGGGCATCGGTAATGTATTGTCCATAGAAAAACAGACAGGCGATCACCAAGCTAGATAGTATACTGTAGCCAGAGGATGACCTTTTGAGGCTTTACAGTATTACTGAATTTCCAGCTGTGTGAGCATGGTAGCTTATCGCACTAAAGTCCCAGTTTTGATTCCCCTTATGGGTACGAGGTGTAAAGCACATTTCATGTGTCTCCTGTAGTGATATTGTTAAAAAGGCATAAAACTAAACATTCTTTCTCTTGCTCGCTCGCTCGCTCACTCACTCACTCACTCACTCACTCACTCACTCACTCACTCACTCACTCACTCACTCACTCACTCACTCACTCACTCACTCACTCACTCACTCACTCACTCACTCACTCACTCTCTTCTCTCAGGGATGTGTTTTGGATGTGGTGCACTTTGTGATAGAGGTGTTTGCTGGTCTTCCTGAAGACCTAGGTTGGATTTCCCACAGTGGGTACAAAAAAGTGTGTGAAGTCCATTTCTGGTGTTCCCTGCCAATGCCATGATATTGTGGGAGTATTACTAAAAGTGCCATAAAATCATATTCATGCTCACTTGATTCCCTCGTATGACCACAGTTACTCTGTCAAGCTATGAAAGCTGATACATTTTCATGTTCTTTAACATCTTTTGAGTGGTTGGGATTGTGTTAAGATAACATAGAAATATTTCCCAAATTTGAATGCTATTAATGAACTGCAACTTTCTTTCCTTCAGCATGTCAGAATGGAGGAATGTCAATAGTAACTGTGTTTGATTTCTCTATAGCAACACCTTATCCAAGCACATATTGCTGTTTGTGATATTGATCTTACCACTGATACTGTACCCAGATTTCATTGTGTTGTAAGCACTTGCTAATATGCAATCAATATGACTACACACGTTATATACACCCGTCAGTCAATGATCAATTGCATCATTAGGCCTCGTTATTGGGTGCAAATAGTCATGCCTTCTAGTCTATGTACATAGATCCCAGCAGGCTGTTATGTCAAGGCATGTCATACAAATTTCTCAGCTATAGAAACATGATCACATTTGTACAAAGCAATCATTAGAATGTTTTTTTTGTGACCTGAGAGTGAGACAAGACATGATGTTCTTTATTAATTTGAGTTAATGTCTTGAATGTATTTCTTTATATGCACTTGTTATGCAAACTACTTAAGTTAGAATGTAAAGATCTATTGTAATTGTCTAATTGTTCTGTTTTGATAAGAATGCATAAAATGTCTAATGGTATATTTCAAGGTATGCATAATGATCAATTGTCTCAGTGGTTGCAATTTCTTATTAATAAATCAAAGATTTTGAATTAGAAAACTAGGCTTTTAAGGTCAAATTTCTAAGGTGATTTGAATTGATTAGCTAGGATTATGACTGCATCATGAAATAGTTATAAAACCTTTGCGTTTGTTACAATCACTGTATATACTTGCCAGGTGACTGGATCTTACACCTGTCCATCATTTGAAACTTCTTTTTACTTGCCAGTCAAGTTGTTTTATGTAGGTTTTAAGCAGATAAATAAATATTTAACAGCAACATTATGAGCAGATATGAAATGAAATCCAAGTCTATTTGCAGTTCGAAACCATAAGTGGAAATTATCTAGTAGTCCATGGACAAAAAAGATGCCATTGTTTGATTGCCTGAAATGAAAACTGACTTGTGCAGGGCATCTGGCGATGGGATTTTTGAACCCCTGGTTGAATCCTAGATGAATGTGTGTTTTATTTTTGTTATTAATTTAAATGAGTATATTTCACTGACATTTACTGTAATGTGTTGTGTGTAGAATCCATTAGGCAATTTATCCAACAAGTGCTATGACTGTCGTAAGTCTTTGTTAGAGTCTGGGACTTGCGATCACCTTAGTGCTATGGTCGCTTTGTGAAAAGGGACCCAGGCTGTTTGACTGTTGACATAACATCTGTGTTTTTTGCTTGGCCCATGTATGAGCCAGGTTTCATAAACAAGCATGCCCATATCATGTTTCTGTTTCGTGAATGGTTTTATGTTAACTCTGATTGCTTGTTTCAGGTTTCCCATCCTGCCACCCCAATCCATGCAAGAACCAGGCACAGTGTATTGTGATATCTTCTGACCACAGCGTCTGCAAGTGAGTAGCCTCCCCTTTTCATGTCAGGTAATACAGTTCAGGCTGTTGAGGTAGTGAAGTCTGCGACAAATACAGTGAGTGGATATAATAGCAATATCATCCTGACGTTGTAATGAATTATGGTGAAAGCGTTCACCTAGGATTTAAAATGGCTTGTCACACCAAAGACCCAGGTTTGATTCCCCACATGGGTCCAATGTCTGAAGCCTATTTCTGGTGTCACCTGTTGTGGTGTTTCTAACATATTGCCAAAAGCAGCATAAAACCCATCGTAGTAACTGTAATGAATGTGTTACAGGTCACCTGCCTTATTTTCAAGGACTGCCCCATAGTGTGATATGAATAATGATATTCCCTTTGTACACTAATAGGTATCAGGACTTTGTAACTTCAGTGTACTTATTGTATGGGGTGGGAATCGGTGAGGAACGGGAGTCTAGGATGTGTGTGTATATGGATAGTCCATTTATGCTCAGAATAGTAGGTCTCACAGTCCCTGAACCACATTATTATCCCAACTGCTCTGCCCTCTCTGCAATGCTAAAACCTTAAATGAAGCAGGTCTGAATTTTCTTAGATTCACTCCCTTCTCTCTGGGACTCCTTTTCAATTTATGTGACTTTCTTTCTTTCTGTCTTTCTGTCTTTATTTATTTATTTATTTATTTATTTATTTATTTATTTATTTATTTATTTATTTATTTATTTATTTATTTATTTATTTATTTATTAGTCTTTATAAGGCATTGCAATTAGTAGGGTGGGGTTATATGGGTGCTGTGTGGGATGCTCATTTCTAGTGTCAGTTGCTATGATATTGCTGTAGTATTATGTGATGAAACCTTCTCACTTTCTCTGATTACTTCTGCAAATGGCTTGCATCTTGTTTCATCGAGGTATTACAGATTGATGGTGTTTTGATTTGTGTACATATTATTTTCACTGTTAAAACACATTGGTTTTGGGTATGTAATTTGTGATTGATAGTACAGGTGAAACAAGTGTTAGCATAGTTTTTTGTGTACCTGTCCATCATTTAGACAATCAGCAAACAGTGTTAGTTATTAATGAGTACAGATGCAGTCAGTAAGTGAGTCCAATCAAGAATTTATGACTAGGTTCTATTCCAATGTCATTCAGGTACTTATCTTGACTTCCCCTGGAGGTATTGATTTCTCTCATTGAAATCTTCAACAAGTTCATCATTACAAGTCTATATTAACAGGGTTTCATGTTTCTGGGAGAGGGAGTTTGAAGAATAGTTAATTCTACCCAACAGTAGTTATATGTTCATAATTGATGTTAACATTTTTGTGTTGAGATCAAGTGTCTTTGCATCTCTTTGTGTACAGGTTTTGTGTAAGTTTTTATTGTAACTGAGCTCTGTATTGTCATTAGCTGTCATCTGACTGACCTGAAACTGTCAGCCCTCACCCTTAACTCCAGCCTCTTCCATTTCTCCCATCTTCAACTCCAACCTCTTCCAACTCTTCCACCCTAACTCCACCCTTAGCTCTTCCCACTTGCCACCCACCCTTAACTCCACCCTCTTCCCACTCGCCATCTGCCTTTAACTCCACCATCTTCCCTCTTTCTTACCTTAAATCCAACCTCTTCCACTCTCCCACCCGTAACTCCATCCTCTTCCCACTGTCCCACCCTTAACTCCACCCTGATTTACAGTAGTACAATATCACAAGATGAAAAGTTTGTATTACAGTACAGTACAGTACAGTCACAGTGTATTTTAGAATATCGCAATACACAGTATATTTTAGTATATCACAATACAGCACAATATTTTAGCATATCACATAACGGTCATAGTTTATTAGAGTATATTGCAGTATATTACAATACAATAATGATATATTACAATATATCACAATACAGTCACAGTATTACAGTATGCCGCACTACACACACATTTTTTTACAGTATATCTCAATACAATCAAAGTATATCACAGTAGACACATTATTACAATGGATCACAGCACAGCCACATTATATCAAAATGTATCACAATACTATGCATTGTGTTTCATTTACAGTTACAATAAATGCACAATTTCCTCTGTGACACCTTAAGGCTCTTTGTGTTTGTTTATCCTGCACTTAAAGATTGTGGACTAAATAACAGGACGGTTTTTATCATTCCTGACAGAACAGCTGAATTAGTTACCTTGCAGTGTTAATTAACTCTATTTTTCTGTGTAGTTAGCAATACCTATACAGGTTAAGCATGGCCAGAATTTGCCTTGTGGAACACTACATCAGCTGTCTGTCTTTGTGCTATTGGATCAATAGCATGGTTGCACTCTCAAGGGGTTTTGCTCGATGACAACAAAAGAAATGTTTCAGAGTCTGATCAACAAAACCACATTAATATTTCACTACATTTCTTTTTTCCTTCAATTCCAAACCATATTTTCTCAAAGATTCGCTGGTTAATTATTTAATCCCAATCAGAAATGGTTTGCTTCGACAGTTTGGGAAGGTAAAGAAGGTGGACTAGCTCAATTGGCCACACGACATCGCGTTAAGCGTGTTTATAATGTTAATTACACTCTGAACCATTGATTGGTTGAATTCATGTGTCATGATCTATGAAAGACGCATTGATCCTCATTTCGTGCAATGTCTACTTTCACACCTCCCATTAGATTAAAGGAAAGTACTTGAATACCTTATGTTAAGTTCTTTTTTGATGAATAGCACAGGCTCATTAGTCTGAAAATGGATAAAAAGAGGGTGATAGGATGGTTTAACATGGCTGTTTTAACTAAAATAATATGACTGAAATCAAAAGTATTAAGACAATATCAGTTAATAGTGGGCAATAGTTAGAGTCAAACAATATTTTGAATGTTTACTTTTTGCTTTAACACCACCAAGTTTTATTTCATATCTACAACAGCTGTCTGTAATTAATCAGGTCTAGACCAGACAATGAAGTGATTGACATCATGAACATTTATATATGCTGTTGGGATAAATGATTCTGTTGAAGGTGGTTTTCAGCAATATCACAGAAATATCTCTCTGGAATAGCCATAAATGTGATTTACACATTGTACCTATATTGGGAATTGAAGCCAGGCCTTTGGGGCAATGAGCTGAGCAGTTCTGACACTTTAACCACCAGGCTACCCCATTGTCCCAAATGTCTTGCAGACCAAGTTGAATGTGTGTTACATATCTATCAACAACAGCATATATTGAAGTGCACAACTTTCTGTTCCAAATCATTATTGCTTGTTGTACCTCATAAGGCAAACACGGGCAGTGTGTCATAAGCAAAAAGGACATTTTTCTACTTAACAGAGGAAAATCCAGGTATTATTGGATCAAACAGTGATTTTGTTTAAATTTAGTTTATTATTGACTAAGTTTATGGATAACAACTTCTTAATTTTGTGAGTACGATGCTTTAATATAGATAATTGTATTCTTGTCCTTGACAACAGTACAAGAATCTGTATCAAAATGTTACACTCACAAAATAAAAGAAGTTGTTACCCATACATTTTGGCCACAATTTCTACATGCCACTGTTTGGTAGGGAAAACATTTGCCCTTTTTTTCATAAGCAGAATTACCTACACTTCAAATAGAGCTGATGGTGCTCAAAAGTATCTGTTTTCACAAGTGTATCCATCCAATCAACAGGTGGAAGTGATATTCTAGCGGACATGGTTTCAGTTCTCCCAATAGACAGATGCATCATACAGGCTTGACATGAATGGTCAGTGGTAACATTGCAGTGATCCATCAGGGATTATTGAACCTAGGAAGCAGCTGCCCCTCAGGGTCCTAGATTAGAATGGATCCCAGGACCTTATTGCTGGCAATAAATGCAAAAATAAAACTGGATGTTGCGGTCAGGCTCTGTGACTTGGTTCCTAGCGTGACATTGTGTCTGCATAGGGTGGTTCATTGTTCAGTCAGTGCTCATTGTTTCTAGTTAGTGGTTTGCTTGGTTCAGACTTGATTATTTATGGGTGGCTGTGATATAGCGTTACCATTCTTGTTACTGGTGTTAAGGATTTACTTACTGTATTTTGAGTGTATTCAACTGTTGTAGTCAATCACTGTTTATGACACAGAATCTTGCTGGAAAGAATCTGTTCTTACAGGTAATGAAAGCGTCTTTGTTGAGGTATCTTGGCCATCATTATAGGGTGAAAATATGTTAACAGTACATATATTCGTAGATATGGTTCTTCTGAAGGATGTGTATGAAAGCCACATGGAGCATTGGTGGTGTTTCCTCACTGAATTGTTTTGTCTTTTAAGCTCAAGTAAAATGTATATTTATGAAAAGGGTTAAAGTAAAATCTTCTTTGGGTCTTTCTTTTATTGGAAATCCCTAACTTTTGGTCATAACTGATTTGTTAAGAGGGGATGTCTTGGAATGGGGTATGTGTGCAACATCGGTTAAGACTCAAAGTTGAAGGGTAGATGGTTAAGGTACTTGCCAATCACTCTGGGGGCACAGTTTGGTTGCTCTTCATGGCTACAATCTTTTATGCTCATTTTTGGTGTCCCCACCAAGATATCAACAGAATGTTGCTTAATGGTGTGAAATGGTTCTTACTCTTGTGTAGGCTTGACTCCAGTATCCAGGTTTTGATCTTATATAGTTATCTATGAAGTCCAGTGTTGATGGCCCCTAGCATCATATTGCTGAAGTGATGCAGAAATTGATAAAAAACTCACAACAGCACATGACATGGATTTTCAACATCTATATAACACACCATTTCTGAGTTACTTTTTGCCCTTCTCATCATTTAACCCATCCTCGATATCTCCAGGGTATACATTCCGATAAGTCTCCACTATACCCTGGATGCATCTATGGCTCTGTCTGATACATTCATTACTTCCCTTTGCTGGCTCCGCCTTCTCACAGTAGCCAATCAGCTAGGCCACCATTATAACCTAGCTTGCCAGTGTCAACAAAGGTAGCAGTCGCAACTGCGAAGGTTTGCCCACAGTGCGTCCCAGATTTTAGGGAAATCATACAAGCAAATTGACAGGTCCGAAACTTTAAAACAACATAGGCAAGAACGCCTTCTAACTCTTCCAGAGAACCTCTACATGGTTTGTGTTGCCAAGTATAATCGGTTAGATAATTCAAAAAACGAAAGTGAGTTGTGATTGGTTCGCTCAACTTCCCAGCGTAGACACCTGATTGGATCAAAAGACAGTCAAGGGAGGTAATAAATTTATCTGGCAGAGCCGTATATGCGTCCATGGTATAGTGGAGACTTATTAAAACGTATACCCTGGAGATATCGAGGATGCATTTAACCAGATGAAGGGGCAAGAAGTAGCTCAGACATGTTGTGTTGTAAATAATAAAGATGTTGTAAATCCATACCATACATTGTTGTATAACCATATAACTTCTAAATGGCCATCAAGCATCTGACATAATATTCACTGGTGAATGGTCAACAGCACATACATGGCACACATGGATTTATTTGTTGTTCATTAGGTAAGGTGTGTTTAGTTTGCAGAATTGATGGTTTGTGTGAGTCTCTCACTTACACACAATAGTTCATACTTGGAAAATGTCAGAACACAGACCAGGTCAACTGTTTCTCGGACAGAAGGGAAGCAAGTAAATGCGATAATTACCTTTTGTTTTGTTGCAAAGATCTTATGCGAAGTTTTATGGTAAAATGCATGTTTTTTTTTTATTTCATTGTAACGTCAGTGTTCTTTGCTTTGCTTGATACAGCTGTTCTTTTTGTGATTTGGCCATGGTGTCAAAGATGAAAGTTGTATTGGTTATTTTAAAATAAAATTGATAAAGAAATTTATTGTTCTGTACAAAGGCCAAAGATTGTTCACAGCAAGAAAGAAAGAAACATAATATGTGAGAAAAGCTGGAGTTGGGTGGTATTGTCTTGTGTCCAGTTGCAGGAGTGTGGTAGCATTGTGACATAAACAATGACTGTTGGTATGCATTATTAAATGAATTTTTGTTCTGGTGCACCTGTACATTGTTATGGGCAATGGCGGATAGATCTGACTGATACTTGTTGATAGCATCTCACAGAAAGGCAATAGACATTCCATTGTAGAAAATGGTGGGAGTCTGGCATGAAAGTTCAGTTCTTGATAGGATTATAGTTTGATATTGGATCCTTTTTTGCTGTTGACTTTGTTGTGCTGCAGAGTGAGTGAGTAAGTAAATATTTGTTCAGTTTTTGCTTTGTCATCCTACTCCAGCTTGTGAGTGAGTGAGGGGATATGTCTGGTTTTATTGATACTTATGCTGTATCACTGGAGAGTCAAGCCACTTGTTTGATGTGAGGAGAAATTGCTTTAACCCATTGTGAACACATGGGTGTTCTTTTGTGATTTGACAAAGGGTGTCAAAAGTAAAAGTTATGGTAGTAAATTGAGGTGTCATAAAACAGAGTAGGGAAATTATTGTTCCAAGGCAGAGGACAAGCTTCTTCACAACAGATAATAGGAAAGAAACATAACCTTTTCTAAAGTTGGAATTGGGTGAAATTCTCAAACATTGGTTTGATGTGATGAACAAATGCTTAAAACATATTGGCTACCCTGTCTCTAACCCCAACCTACCTACAGCCTATCCCCATCTCTACCCCCTACCTGCCTTCCCCCAACACTAGCTATGACTCTATTGGCTTGGTAACATTGCAACAAGTCTGTGTTACATGTGTAAGTCCAAGCAATAGTATATATTAGTGAGTGAGTTTAGTGTTTTGCTACTTATATCAATATTCCAGCAATATAATGGCAAGGGGCATCGAAAACCTTTCTTCACACACTGTACACATGTGGAGAATTGAACCTGGGTCCTTGGAGTTACACATTTTAGCTCATCTAGTAGTCATGTGATGTAAGTATTTGCAGACCAGTGTGTGTTTAGCAGCTAAGTATCTTTAAACTATTTAAAAGTTTTTAAATTTTTTTACCATTATATATCTAAAGTTATCACACAAAAAAACCAGTTAGAAACTTTGTGGAACTGTTCTCTAGAATAGCCGGTTAGTACCTACTTGAGTTCATGGCAACATTTTGTTATTTCTACAGTGGAAGTCATCATGAGCTGTGGGTAAACACTCAACCTGACACTGAGCACATCCCAAAGGATGGTTTTCTGGTGTAGAAGGCACTTACCTGAGTTTGTTAAGACTTAGACAAATGCAGCTGAGCATGCATGACCATTGTCTGTCTGTTAAGATTCAGACCATTCAGATTCCACACAAGCTGACAACTTCTTATTTACTTGATGATTGTATCAAATTCAGGGTAAAAACAGGTTGCCTAAAAAGTAATTCTGTCTTATGATGGTTATGAAATGGAAGATGCAACATTTATAAAAGAAAATGCATTCTTTGAAGGAATTGGGAAGAAATGTCTTGAGATGATCTTTGACAGTATTGTGATCTGTTTGTTGAACACGGAATAACTGTTGAGCTGAAGGATCTAATGTTTTTGTCAGTATCTGGCACATTTAAGAATAAGTTCTCAAATACACTAAAAGCCTTTATAACAAGTGTCATACTAAGGGCTTACATCCGCAGGCTTATGGATTTCCTGAAAACTGCACGTGTGGTTAGTCTGCTATTAACAATAGCTTGGAAAGATAAGAGCTTTGGTATTGATTAAAAGAGAGCTTTTAATATTGATAAAGAGTTTCTTCAGAGATGATGGACCATAGATAGTTTTGGTCGCATCCGACACCTTATCTTGGACTTCAGGATGGACAGCTCAGTCAATCAAACACACCTTATATGATAGCGGTGTGTCAACACTGAAGTCACAAAAATACATGGACTTTGAATAGCTGAAAGATACGTGATTGATAAGATGATTGTTTTCATGATGGCCTTGCCCTTTGTCTGGCTCTCCTTTCTTAAGCCCAGAGCTTCTGATGTCCATGTTCAAATTAAAAATAATACTTTCAATTGATTCAGCACGCAAGCGACAGGATATGACGTAAATAGCTAGCGTTAAAACATTGACACTCTCAAAGAAGGAAGTTTTCAGGCAGGAACAGAAAACCCTTTCAAAAAATGTCTTTGAAAACCATTTGACATGTTAACGGACATTTGAATGGAGATGACTTGTTGCAGAATAACACTGTGGACAGTTTTGGGTTGAAAAGCGCTTTTCCACAACCTTGACCTCTTTGTACTTGAATTAGCTTCATTTGGGCTGAAGGGACATCTTTCCAATCTGACACAGTGTGAGACCATGACACATTCAAATCAACTTCACATTATTGATTTTTTGGCTATTGAAACGTTTGGATGAAAAAGTGAAGAGAAAAAATATTGTCAGTATAAAACTCAGAATGAGGGTGCTTCCATGTTTGAAGTCAGGATCTGAATGAATTTTCTCAGTATGCTTTCATGATGTGATGCCAGCCTTGGAACATGTTATTTATCGTAACAGATGCCCTTTCTGTTAACCTGTAGACATGGTCATCTTTTATCCTGCTCATTGGTGGTTTACCATTTTGTATTCAACGGAGGAGAACAAAGGCATTTGTCCCAGGAAAGACACCTCATTATCCTGAAGCAGATAAATTCTATTAACCAGGTTGTCATTAACATTTCATATCTAAGACATTATGTGAATGTCAAATATTTCAATATTGTAATGAAACCATGAATTACCCCCACATTATAAGTAATCTTGTAAATGAAGATATGTTTTAAGAGAGATACCATTAGTTAAATATAACTGGTATCCAACATGTGGTTTCAGAATAAGTGAGTGAGGAGGTGTTTATGCTGCTTTTAGTAATATTACAACAGTATCACAGTCAGGGACACCAGATATTGGCATTCATACAGGGAACTGAACTCGGGCCTGGGCCATGATGAGCAAAGGCTTTATTTGTGATGTATCACCTCACCACTCCAATGGTGTCAGAATATTTTTTTTAGCAAACAAGTCATTCTTCCTTGCCACATCTTCAAGCTCCACAGCCTTGCTTTTATACCATTATTGTCTGTATATTATTGTTACAATTGGGTATATGTACATGGAAAGGTTAAGATTTTTTCATATTTTTGGATTTAAAAAAATATAGATTCTTAAAAAGATGTAATGTAGGCCTAACTTATGACGCTAAAGGACCACCACCACAACAAGACAAAGGTTCCCTCCCTCACGTTACAGCTTTTCTTTAAGTTCTTCAACACCCTAGTCCGCTGAGCCTCCCCTCAAATACCCCTGTGTCCGAGCTCCCCTATATTGTAAATTACAAGGAACGCATACATTGTAGAGTTACTGGAATGCAATAGCAATTTGTTTCCATCTTAGTACTAGTTACTTGGCAATTATGGAATTTGGGCAATAAAACCTTTTTTTGCCATTTTATTTCAATGCATTTTCCTTTGTGTTGAAATATATTCCCTATCCCATGATTAATTAGCTTGTCCTGGTTAACAGGGTCACAGCCCAGAACAGCTTTGTTATTGGTGCTGGTGATCATATGAGTGTGCATTTAACTTAGGAAACTATCATCTGAAACATTTGATTCTGGTTTTAAGAGATGGCCATGCCTTTGGGGGTCTCTTGGATAGTTCACCTGCCTTGAAAGCAGGTCAGTGGTTAGTTCCCTGTCTGTCACCCCCCAAAAAAACATTTTTACATTGAAACATTTTTCCAGTTAAACATTTCCGTCTTGTTACTCTCGGCATTTAGGTAATAAAATGAAAACTGGTAAGCATAGAGCAGATATACGTCACCTGAGTGGGGTATCCATTTTAAGTGAGTGTGTGTGTTTTGTTTTAAGTGCTTATCAGCAATATTCCAGAAATATAATGGCAGGGGACACCTGAAATTTGCGTCACACTTTGTACCCATGGTGGGAATCGAACCCAGGCCTTTATCATGAAGAGCAAATGCTTTCAGGCTACCCCACAGCCTGTAGCATGATATCTCAGTACACAAGTGCTGAAAACCTCTTTCAATGGAGTGGTACACACATGCATGTATGTTGTTAAGTATAGGCAGTAATCTATAACACAATTTAGTTCCCGCTTCAGCCCACTATAACCAATTGCAGTGGGTGTGGTTTTGTATGAACTGCTGCTTGGTTCTTTGTATGTTGACATTGTCAAGCTAAGATTACTTTCCAATGCGGCTCCATTACTCAGCATGAGAATGATGAGAATGATTTCTGTTAAGATATATTCCAGTCTATTTGTTGAAAGTTATTAAATTTTCATGTGTTTCACAAAGACTTACATTTGGCGAAGTTTTATTGTTTTTACTTGAATGATGAATAATGTAATGATGATTTGGTAAAAGCGTGAGTAGTGTATATTTGCTTTTGACATCAGGAATGGATACCTGATTTGGAGAAATTCTGTGTGGAAAAATACCTAAATGAACTCACTAAGGTTACATTTAATAAGTAAAGTGTCTGAAAGAATTGGCTGTGTGCTCTTCTTATGGACTGACTAACACATGCTCTCTCTCTCTCTCTCTCTCTCTCTCTCTCTCTCTCTCTCTCTCTCTCTCTCTCTCTCTCTCTCTCCCTTTCTCTCTCTCTCTCTAGATCATGGTGTGAACTTTCTTCATGTTATAATATGATATATAATAGAGATGATGACCTTAACATGTCTGTTCTTGAGTGAGTGAAGCCAGAACCTTTGAAGTGAACAGCAAGAATTTATTATATTCAGGAGCACAAGTAATCCAGAAAACTTGATTATACAGTTATGACAGAAGCCTCCTGTCACAGACAGATAATCTGGAATTACTTTTCAAAAACTCCATGTGTAATGAATTCACAGTCATACTAATGTCAACACATTACACTGTCTGAAACCAGAAGGTCTCCTGCTTGTAGCAAGGGCGGACTAAATCGACTGAGTCTGTGCCCAGAATTACACCCAACCGGATCATTCATCTATCTTCCAGAGTCACAGGCCTCAGCAGACACTTGAAGGTTAATGTGTTGTCATTGAATCACAGGCTGGCCTTCTTACCCTGGTGATGAGTTTAGATTCCAGTTGTAGGTCTTCCATTCACTGATGTCGATATTTCGGTCTGTTGCGTCCATTACCAAAGCATCTGATTTATAAGTCCATTTTGATAGGCTTGAATTTAAGGAGAGTAGATTGACCACTTCATATTTCTGTATTCATCTGTCATTGATGGGAGAACAGTTTTTCAATTTTATGGCAATTCAAAGGACTCTACGTTCATTAGGAATTGAAATAGTAGAGTATGTTTGTGAGGGAATATTAGACTGCCATGAAGTATATGGGCGGTGGTAATAACCTTTTGGGTAAAGCATTTTGATTCCCCATATGGGTGCTGAGTATTTCTGGTGACCACTGCCACGATACTGCTAGAGGAGAGGTATAAACCTCACCAACTTACTCACTGATGTATCCAGATTTCCCTGATGATCACTCTTACCATGTACATGTATGAATACCTGCAACCGGTGTTGCTATGAACCCATTCGCCTTTACTACTACTCTGAACATAATGAAACTGAGTCCTCAAGGTCATCCAAAATTGTTTCACAATTATCTTGTCATTGATGAGAAAGCTGACATCATTTAAACTCACCTCCTTGTATTTCATGGGGAAAGAAAGTTTGGATGATAACTTGAAAATGAATGTAACATTTAGAAGCTGCAAGACCTTCATATCGTTATCATCCTGTCCAGACACGCCAAGTTGAGGTATGATGCTGGTGTGTTGTTGATAGTATTTCCACATGTGTTTTTTCATATCGGTGGCCTTTATGCATTATCTGAAGAGATCATACAAAGGGTCAGATTTATACTTGAAAGGGTCATGCTGGAATCTTTTAATAGGCTGTTTGTAGAGGAAAATGAATGAGTGAGTTAGAGAAGGAGAGAAAGAGAGAGCTGATGACTGAGGTGATATAGCGATTTTGCACCATTGGGCTGCTAGTCTGTCTCACAGTCCACGAACCACTTTATTTTCCCAACTGCTAAGCCCTAAAGGGGCGAGTGTAGATTTCTTCTGAGTTGCCCATCGCACCGGGTCTCCTTTTCATTTTTAATTTGATTGTATATATGTTAATAATAATTTCAAAATTAAATGTACTGAAAGTCTAAGCATTTGTCTAGGATGCTCGTGTGTGGCTTATGGCAATAGAAAGACATAATAGAATAAGTTTCACAAATATTAAAGGTGAGGTAATAAATATATGTAACTAAATGCCAGTCATCACGACATCTTTGCTGAGAACTGAGTCCATTGTAAGGATCCGACAGCCTCTTACCGTATGTAGTGTATACTTCATTGATTTTTTATCCATTTGTTCCATATAATTACAATCTAGGTAGGTTGAGAGGATAAACAATGTTTTTTTCTTATGAAAAAACTGTTATCACAGAAAGAAACATAATGAAGGACATGTATATGGTTCTTGTACTGAAATGTTGAAAGAATTTATGTAAAGTAGATTAAAGGATTTTTAGCATTGCAACGTTAACTATCAAATTGCTATTCATCAGTCACAGTGAACAGTTTGAAATGTAGGGATGTAATGACATACGTAGGTAGCTATGCAGGGTTGGTATGAGGCAAAAGACCACACCATATCTCCACCTGGACAGACTACCTGACTGGACAGTGACAGGGTCCTCATACCTTTTGTGATTGGATTGTTTGGATGTATGTGTGGTTAGGAGGGTGACTACAGCTCAATCACCAGGTGCTTATCACAGTCTCTCTGGCAGAACAGTGACGAGATCCTCATATCCATTGTGGTTAAATTGTTTTCGGTGGGAAGAATGGGAAGAGATCCATCACCAGGTGACTTGCAGAGACTTCCAGACAGCACATTTACTGGTCTTTTCTGATAGGATAATATTACAAATGAAATTGTTGATATCATGCAATGGCTTACAAATACATGACAAAGTAGTAAATATGGATGAAAACATGTTTCTGGCAAGTGACTGAATTTTGTCCACGATGCTTGACTATATCATGATAGTACACAGATGTAGGCTCTCTTCCATTGATAACAGAGTGAACGAGCTTATGTTTTGTTCAAGTTTGGAGGCTTGGAGCATTGGTAGTGGATTAATTTAAAGAGTGCCACAGTTACATTTTGATTGACTGGTTTGCAGTTGAATCGTTTTGGTAAATGTGAAATTAAAAAATATTTCCCATTTAAAGAGAGAATTAAGTTGCTACCAGGGATCAGAGATGAATTCTATCCACATTTTCAAGATTGATGGCAACCCTGGAACATGTTCTCACTACTGTCTTGATTTATTGGATATGGCTGACTTATAATCTGCCTGTGGAAGAGATGTTTTTCTCCCTCAGTTACCCCTTTATCAATAGTATAACACATATTGAAGGACACCAGTGTACATACATAATGTTATGTGAAAACATTGTAAACAGTATGAATTATAAATTGGCACAGGTGAGGACTTGGTTTCCCTGATAATTTGAACTTTTCTAAGAATTTGCAATGTGAGAAGTTGAAATAAAGTTTGAGATAAACTGACAACTTGTCTGTGTGGTTGTACATTGGTAGGGTTAACCTTGTGGTTAAGCTGTGCCCACTTTGATTCCTTAGGCAATGTGTGTGCAACTAAAATAAGACAGTTTCAGAAAGCCAGCATGTAAGTTTTCTGGTATCCAATTATAGGTGTCATTGTTCAAATCACTGGCAGTGCCAATAGTTATCATAAAAAGTTCCAGCAAACCCAAGGTGTGCCATTCAAATAATCCACTTCAAGCTGTGGTCCTCAGTTTCTGCTCCATCAAGTCCCTGGCTTAGCCACCTGAAGTTTTCTGTGTGGGAATGTTGTGTTATCAGCCCTTTGAGACCATTGTTTATATAGCTATGATACCAGCTATCTGGGCGTCTTAGTGGTATTGTTGACTGATAAATATCAAACACTAGTAAACTTGACCTGCTTCATGTGTCAGATATGCCCAAGATGATCCGCTCTTTGTGAGGAGTGCAGGAAGCAAAGATTGCAATAGTATGAGTAGTTTGATCACAGTTTACTTCTGTATAGGAATTGCCAGGGAATAAAAAGTGGGCTTGCTTACAGGAGCCAGAGAAAGGAGTTTCATATCATTGTAGAGTGATGTAATACATGATATATGGAGTTTCGTTATTGTGGAATATAGAATAGGCTTCCACTATGCTTTCTGTCAGAGGAATATTATGAGTGACTTTAGTTTAACACTTCACTCATCAATATTCTAACTAAATGGTGGAAGTCTCTACATAATCAAGTATGGACTAGACAGTTCAGTGAGCATCAGTCTGTGCAACTGGGATATGATGTGTCAATCAAGTCTATGAGCCTGACCACCTGATCCCACAAGTCTCCACTCTTTCCAAGCATGGGTCACTGAAGATCAATTCTAACTGGATCTTCATGGGTTAGCAATCTAATGAGGATTGTGTGTAATTATTGTATGATTAGCCACCTGTCTGACTGGCCATGATATGACTTGACTGTTGGTATCCTGAGATCATCAGTGTAACAAGATGATAAAGATGAGAGTTTATGGTTTTAGTGTGAATAAACATCCAAGAGTTTTTGCGATGTTGACATTTATTTCTTTTTTGATTCGCACCAGTAAAGCTTTACCATTATAGATACTAGTAGTAACCTTTCATTTGGGAGAGAACTAGGTTTCTGTCACAAATATCGGACACTCCTTTGACTAATTCATCCAGTTTTGTTCCAAGTTGAGTTCATATCCTGATGGTTAAGTGGTTTAAGCATTTGCATAACAGTAAAGATTTACTGCTGTTTCTTTCAATATTCACAATACAATAATCAGTATGAATGATCTTGGGTGTTGTGGGGTTTGACTTTATGTTACTATTAATGCAGGTTGATGAGTCACACAAGGAACATGTCTGGTTCAAAATACCTGACTACCGATACCCATCACATTGTGGTATTAAATATAAAAATGGTAACATGCTTCGTGCTGGGGGTCAAATTTTGACAGGGATGAATCAACCTTGCATGTGTAGTGCTGTAGGGATTACCCGCTCGTCATACATGACTGGATTCTGATAACAAGATAAGGAAACTTTTGTTTTGTAGTGATATCATTATGTCTGCTGGAATGAAATCAATCAGGACTATATTGATAGACAGTGTACATGATAGGATCAGTTGCTTCAGCTTGAATGCACACTGTTTACCGTAAAATATTATTCAAGTTCATGTGGTTTAACAAGCAGAAAGGGACTTGCTATAGCAAAGCATTTTCAAAACTGTCAAACAAATTGAAGACATTTAGGTTTTACTCTGTAAAATGATACCTTAGACAGTCAATCTTGTTATTTAACATAGAGGTCACAGTAAGCAGATGGAGTCATTGTTACTCTGTTACTTTGTCTTCTTGCCAATGTACACAGAAGGTGATGGGGTAGCCTCATGGTTAGTGCTGTCGCGTGTCACATCAGTGGTTCAGGTTCTATTTCTTGAATGGGTACAAGGGAGCCTTGACTCAGCCATTTCTACGGATCTGGGTAGTTTTGATAATACTGAAAAGTTTCAACAGTCACAAAACTGCTCCTGCTCAGTTCTAACAGAAAACTGTATCACCGCTAAATTCATTATTAAACTGACATGTAGTGTCAAGGTTTCATGGTTCACTAAGTAGCAGCATTGAATTTTAAGGTTACTGAATAGTAATCTGAGGGGTGCTATTTATGTCAATTACTGTATGATTAATCTTGTCAGATCATCAGTGTACTAGGTGATGTTTTCTGGCGTGTTGTTGCCAATCAGGAGAAGGGTGTAGCAAAGTTTATGTCAGTTCATGCATTATTGAAGTTATTGTCATGACTTCAGATATGATATACATACATGAGTGGTGTTTGGAAGGTAGATCTACAATCATCAATGATGTTGCGATTTTCTTTGTGGTGTACATTTGGCCTTGGCATTTACACCATATGACATCTTTTGTGAGTAGATTGTGGAGTGTCTCTTGAGTCATGCATATGTCAGCTATTGCCCTCAGATAACTGACAGAAGTTGACATCTCAAATTTCATTTGGGAATGTGGACTTATCGTGTACTGTTCATAAAAGTGAAGAACATTTTTTTCATTGTTTCCTAATGATGCTGACAAAAACTATTCATTACTTTTGCATTTGTCTGATCCCTGGGAAGTCTATTTTTGTTTGCAATTTCTGTATATATTGCTGAATTATTGATACGTGATATTCATATAAAACTCATCTGGTGTTCTACTTGGTTGATTTACTCATTGAATTGGGAGATGATAAGTAAGAAAGTGTCTTTTGATAAGTGAAATAACGAAGTTTATGTTGTACATGTTTTAAATGTGATAATCGACCAGCTAATGATCACTGAAGTGGCTCCTTCGACCTGACAGTCTTTACGAAAATGAGGTAAGTATTGATTATCCTCATATGAGTTTGGGCTGCCTGTCAAGGTAGATCAAAGAGATCGATCATTGGCAAATGAAAATCGGTAAATATAGAAGTAGGTTTCATTAAAAATAACAAAAAATATGAAAGAAATAAACAAATTTCCCATCAGTGGCATGTGATGACAGCAAAATACCATCCTGATGATATACTTCAATAACAACGGCCCATAAATAAAATCTAACATTATGTTTTTCGTGAGTACTTTTTGAAATTATTTCAGCATACTAGTTAATATACAACATTATCAGTTACACAATTCTCATATTGATATTCATAATAATGATTCCCATCAACAGTATTTCTGATTGTCAATCTTTTTTGCCATCCCAAGATGTGGTTGAAATGATTTTGGAGAGATAAACTGCTCTACTTGGTTGCTAGCTGAGAGTAATAGTGTGTATATTTAGATTGTTCAAACTCAAAAGGTTACAGTGCAGTCATTTGAATTTTTGTAACCACATACATGTACATTGAGATGAATGATAACAATTTGAAAGGGAGAGCACTCTCTTGACATGAAACCTGTTGGCTATGCCACACCTTATGGTTGAACAAGCTGGCTCTGTTCATTGAAATATTCTGAGTTTGTGACAGGTGAAAAAACTTCTTTCAAAATTCCTAACCTCAGAAAAGTGTTATGAATATTCACATTGTTTGAGTGTGAATGTCTTTCTGCAGTGTGATAGGTTTTCAATGGGGGTATCTTAAAGCTGGTTTATATCATTGTGTATGGTGTACAAGGGAGAAGATAGTCATAAAAGTCTGCCCTAGGTCACTACTTTATCAACACAGAATGGGACAAGGGGCTGGAGCACCTGCCGCTTTTAATGGGGTATGGAGGGCTCTGATTGGCTGAAATAACTGGGAACGAGCTGGGCCTGTGGCCAAATTGTTGGCTTGCTACCAGGCACCAGGCTTTGACATGCTGCTGCATTTACCAGTGCTTGATTGATAGTGTTCTGCTTTTATTGAAGCTTGATACTATAACTCTCTTTCATGACAAGTGTCTATGCAGGATAAGAGTGGCCACAGTAATTGAATATTTTTGCATATTAATCTATAGGTGGTCTCAAAATACGGCTTTTGATCTAAGGAATTTGTTTGAAATTTGTAAGGTATCTATGTGTTTGCTGCAAACTAATATATCAGTATTTTGTAAATTAGATTTCAAATGATGTATTATCAGTTAAAGTTGAAGCCGTATTTTGATTGTCAAATGGAAACTAATTTTCACTTTTGCATAGTAATGAAAAGTGGTTGCAAGGTAGCTTTGTGATTAAAGTGTTTACTTGAAATGTGTGTGTACTTGGTTGCAGCCCAGTCATGGTGCCCCTTTCTCCTTACCATATGGGTGGAGTTTGGTTTATCAGTGTCAAATTCAGTACACTGATACTGAAAGTCTTTACATTATATTTATGAAAATGATTTATTAATAATGAAGGTTAAACATGTAAGTATTGATTTTAAAAGTGAAGAAAAATTTCTTTTGAAGATGTTATACTTTTTTAAGAATGCTTATGAAAGATTAATGGTTTAAAAAAAAGTACCCAAATAAATGACTGACGTTGGACTCTTTCTTTCTTCCTGATCCTCATTCTTGTTCTGTGAGTTGATCAGGAAGCAGATATGGCAGTCCAAGCTTTTTATTCAATGCTTCTGAAGAAGCGAATTTAATGCTTGTTTAAGGTTTGCTAACAGGCAGGCGTTTATTTCAATTGATTGCAAACAGACTGTACCCAAAGCACCATGTCGATGGACAAAGCCTTCTGGAACGGCTACAATAACACACGTGTAGCCAGACAATATTGTCGCTTATTGCATGTTAATTTCACCATTGATCTAGCAAAGACTAGGCCGTTATCTCTCGTATCACTATGAATAGCAGGTTACTATCCTGAATTGATTAAGACGAAAATTTCTGTCTTTTCATCATTTCTGTCTGGGAAATTGTGCTGGAAACCGTCCTCTTGGGAATGTTGCCATATGCTAGCTCTTGCTCTTCAGACCACAGTTTTTGAGTTGAAATTGCAAGGCGAGGCCAATTAAGGTGAACAGTGTGTTATTGTCCATAGAAGTGTGTTAATGGCAGGATCAGCTGTGAGCCAAAGGGCGCAACTTGTGCACTGATCTCTCAGGATGACCTCCCTTGCAGCTTTCTGATCTTGGTGCATGTTCACTGTTGGAAATATGCATTTAAATTTTAACTTGCATGTGAGTTTGAACCACAGTATTTTCAAAGTCTTATCCTGAAATATTCTATGTTCAGTGACTCCAATATGTAAGTCACTTGATATATTGGTTTTATGCCGATTTTATGCATTATCATGGTGGGGAACAACAGAAATAGGTCTCTTAGCAGCATTTAAAAGTTGTTATGTATGACCAAAATCTTTTATGGATAAATCTTTCATGGATAACCTGATAAAGGGGTCTGAAATGACCCTGAAATGTTGTGTGTCAAGGAATTAAAAGAAGATTTATCCATAAAAGATCTTGGTCAACAGAAGTCTGGTTCACATATTGTACCCATTTAGGGAATTGAACTCGGGTCTTCAGTGTGAAAAGCAAAGTTTTAGCCGACAATGCTACCTCACCATCCCACTTGACATATGACACCTGTCTTTTGACTGTCTGATGAGAGAGGAAGTTCAGTAATTCGATGCTGGCGTCTTCATACCATAAACAATTATGTGATGGAACTTGTTGTTTCCCTGTTCTGCAACCTTTTGTTTCTAATGTCGGATTAAGTGTCTTGGTTTCAGAGACAGAACATGTTAAGCTAACTCCTCATTTGGGTCATTTTGGTATGCATACTTTTTCTAAATTACTTTGATTATGAAGTGAAGCAAGTAGAAATATGACTGGATGTGCATAATAGATAATGCTGAGACAAATCTTCAGGACATACGTTCTCTGTGTTTGAAACTGCAACAGTTCTCTGTTAATCATAACCAGGCTTTAAGGCAGTGTTAAAGATAAAGCATAAAAGTTCCTGCCATAACCCAAATGTTGAAAGGTGAATGTCACAATTCAAATATTATGTTAGCAAGGGACCCAAAGAGCTTTCTTTACATCAAACAATGGCATACTACTCTGGATAAGGAGTGGGGCTTGGATTTAGATTTAAACCTAAAGAATTGTTTTCCTTCCAATTGCAGACATATCGCTGTCGAGCAATTTAGGAACCTTGTTCTTTTTTTCAATAAAGTTACAGTTTATGGTGAGAATAGAAACAAACCTCAGGAGTCCAATGAACTCTCTGTATTGCAGTACTACTGAAATCCGTAAAAACCTAAAGCATATCTGTCTGTGTCTTTGTATTGTCGAAGGTATCTCCAACATCTGTCTAATAAGATCATGATAGTGATTCTCCATCTACCGTTGAAAGACAGCAGCTGAGATTTACCTGTTCTTTGGCTTCTGAGCCAGGTTACCACTTGAGATGGTTGCTTGGCATGGTGTTTGACCATGTCCCTCGCAGACTGTAGCACATGGACCTCTGTTTACATTTGTCATGTTTATAGCAAATGGTGAGCCTCCCTTATCTGGCGACCAGGTGGACAGTAGAGGAGGACTGGTCCAAGTGGTTGCTGGGTGAAAGGAGTGACTTAGTGTATATGATTTTACAGTGCTTTTAGCAATATTCCAACAATGACACAAGGGGGAGAAACCAGAAATGGGATTCACACATAGTACGCATGTGGGGAATTGATCCAGGGTCTTTGGTTTGATGACTTTTTGCATCTGAATGGAAGTGGCAAGTGTTGAATTCAAGTGGGAGGGGATATAATTCAAGGCCTATCCTGTGACATCAATATTTTAAATTAGGTTATTATCACTCGCCATACATTTAGCATGAAGCTTGGGATATGGTATTAGGCTCTGTCCGTCCATACGTATGTACGAATTGGAATATGTTACGAATCATTCACTACATTCTTTTGGTACCTAGGTTCATCATAGTAAAAGACTGGTCTCAGTCAGGTTTGGTTAACCTTGACCTTCATTTCAAGTTCACAAGGGGACTTTAACCTTAAACCCTTGTCAGCAAAATATTGCTAGAACCATTCCCAGAATTTTCTTCATATGCAAGACCGGGCTTATTTTAGGGAGGGTGCAGAGCCCAGTCAATTTTGGTGACCTTCACTTAATTTTCAAGGTTATGGCGACACTTTGAAGATTTCAGCATGTTAAACTTGTCATTGAGATATCTCAAGAACAGTTCTTTGGATTTTTTTCATATTCAACTCCAAGCTCATTCTAGGGAAGGCAAAGGGCACAGTCGATATTGGTGACCTTTACATAATTTTCAAGGTCATGGTGACACTTTGACGATTTCATCATGTTAAGCTGCATGTTAAGCTTGTCAGCGAGATACCTTAAGAATGTTCCCTGGATTTTTTTAACATTCAACATCAAGCTTTATCTAGGGAAGGTGCAGGGCCCAGTAGATTTTGGTGACTTAATGTTCAAGGTCATGGAGACACTTTGATGATTTCAGCATGTTCACCTGCATGTTAAGCTTGTCAACATGATGTCTTAAGAACTAGTTGCTGGATTTTCCTATTCATCACCAAGCTTCATATTTTGAAAGCGCATTTAACTTTATCTTAAACTACTATCTTCATTTTTATTACTTTTTAAATTTAATTTGATAATTTGCAACGGAGGATTATGTGACCTAGTGACAATCTTGTTGGTAACTATTTTATTTTAAGGGGCAGAAAGGGTAGAGAGGTGTTTGTATTGTTTCTGTGATTAGTTTCCATCTTCAAGTGAATTCTGGGATGGAGAAGATTTCAGGCAATGAATTCTTATAAGAAAAAATTGTAGTGTGATGAAGGACAGGGAGGGCAGGATTTATGGAAAAAAATGCTTCTCAGTGCCATTCAGTAATTTAAACTGAAATGTGCATCATATGTTTGTTCAATTTCTTTGTTGTTTGATGTCACATCCTGCAGTTTTTGTGCTATGTGTCTTTGGTTGTGAAGTGATCAAGTTTGGATCCGACAGTCATGTAACTGACATCACAAGCTTCCAGCTGGAATACATGTAATACATGTAACAAGCATCAGCCTTGATGCTGTAAGTTTTCTCTCAATCATTTTATTGAACCCTTTATGTGAATTTGAACTGTTGTTTCCACTTGTCCAATCAAAATTGCAATCCTTAGATAGGCAAGAGGATGAATACAAACTTTGTTTGCTGAGTAACCTCAGAGTCGATTGAAATTGATGAGAAAAGTAAAGAGTGCTGACTTTATTGACAAACCAAATATGGGACATCCCAAACAAAAGCTATGCTCGCTGTTAATACCATAATTGCAGAAGAAAAACATTATACTGTGTAATGCTACACAATAAGGAAGTTGTTCTCCATAAAAAGTTGCTTGTCTTTATGTTCTGTTCACTTCTTAATTCCTCAGCCTCATTTCTAAATCAGAAACTTAATTATTCTAGCAGTTTGTTAAGCATCAGTGCCATAGCTATGGCAGAGCCATTATGTAATATTCCCATGCATCCAGCGCTGAAAAGTTTTATATCATAAAGTTACATATAAAAATTGGCATGGTTCAACCTTGGGCTTTGTGAATAATTGAAAGGTTTTATTTTTAGTACTCCTTGCTATAGGCTGAGATGCCCATACTTCTGTGATAAGTGACTCACAGGTTAATAATGCTGCTGCTGCTTCTGGCTGTCAAGGTTCCCGAGTGTGGGAAATTTGGGGGGAATGCTGTGAGAGATAAGAGTTTTCACTGTACAGAATATCTACCTGAGCCTTATGATCATGTAATAGTTTTGGAAATCAGGGCACATGTGACCTTTGTGTTTTGAGCATTGTGAATGTATGTTCAAGAGTGGAAATTTGGATTGTCCAAGCACTTCAGTTACGGTGCATAATAAGGAACATCAGGACCTCCAGTTAGAGCACTGTAGTCTCTTAATATAGTTGAATTACCCTTGTGGGTATGCTTATGAGGTCACTGTAGTTCTGGGCACAGGTTGCCCAGTCAGCTATTGCACCACAATTTGCTCTCCCGAGTTTGCTGCTCCAAGGAGCAACTACTATTAAATCTCTGTGTCAGGTTATGTTTATGGATTTCATTTTTGTGATAACTGTGTAATACCTTCATATCTTTGGTCTCTCTACATTAGGCTGTTGTATTGCATCATGCAATAAATAAGTTTTTCAGAAAATAACGTGAACTTTTGAAGTTCATATTCTGGTGGGGCAGTGAGGTACCAGTGGTTAAGGCATTTGCTCATCATGCATAAAATCTGGGTTTGATTCCTCACTTGGATACCATGTGTGGAGACCATTTGTGGTGTCCCCTACCATGATATTGCTGGAATATTGTTAAAATTGGTATAGAACCAAACTCACTCACTTTTAAACTGGTATTCATGTGAAAATTTTGCTGAAAAGCTGTTGAATTCATGTTTGACATGCTCATTAGATTCACATTGTATTGCATTTGTAGAGGGTAAATCTGAAGAGTTGAGCTTGAGTCATGGAAGTCACAGTTTTGTTTAATCACAGCATATTTATCTGCAGATTAGATAAAAACTGTAAATTGAAAATATGGCAGAGATGCTGCAGAGGAATGTAAAATGGCTTGCTTAATGGCGGCACATGTCACATGTGGCTTTCTGGGACATGGGGACAAAGGAAGTTGGCCTGTCAGGATGTGGTGTAAGATATCAGATTTCACCTTTCCAAACATATTTAAGACCAGACCAGGACTAAAAGTTTCTGTCCTCGATTTTTCTTGGTTTCCATGGCAGCGGTTCTGTGTCTGATTAATTTGAGCTTTGCCAACGCCAGTGGGTGTTTCCAATCCAGATTGAAAAAATAATGTCTGTGTTAATCTGCTTATTGTCAGAAACACTCCTCACTCTTTGTGTTCTGTGGCAAACTGGTCAGTCTAAATCTCGACTGTCATTTACCCAAATCAATTTACAGGGAATTATGTGAATGTTAAGCTACACCCACTCTTTCTTTATCATTAAAGACTCACCAAAGGGCTTGTTGTGTGTGAGAAGATGTCTTATGTAGGAACCACTTGTACAAAGTCAGACCTGCTCTGGACATTTTGTGTTGGGTATTGGGAGGATGTGTGTGCGTGTAGGGCCAGAGTGTGTATCATAAACTAATGTGTCTGATAAGTGGTGCGTGCATGCCTGCGTGCGTGCCTGCGTGCATGCGTGCCTGTGTGCGTGCGTGTTTTTATAGGGCATGGTGCAGGAGAGGCTATGTCTGTGTATTAGATGGCCAGGGTTTGCGCATGCCTGAGCAGAAGAGGACGCTGGCTGGCTTCACATGAGGGTGCTCAGTGGTAGTGGGATTGATGTCATTGACAGAATTCACTGCTGCAGAGACACATTTTACTGCATTTTATTGCATATAACTGAATATACAGGTACGAAGTCTTGCACAGGTTCCACTGGAACAAAAAATTCCAAACCGTTCTTTGTTACCCTGAGCAGCGCATTTTATGGAGGCTATTAAAATGGACCCCATCTGTGCATATGTGCACGTTTATTTTCTGGATCATATCTTTGGAAACATTCAATATTTCTTCAAAAAACTTGTACATAGAAAGATTTGGTGCCTTTTGGTAGTTTTGGATTTGTGAATTAAATTTGTTTTTTTTTGTGTTTCCATAGCAACAGTTTTGGCTTCAACTAAATTTCAGATGAATCTGGAGCAGAATTTAAAACCTTTCAGTACTTTCCTTTCACTTTGCTACATACCAAAACATTTGACATAATCATACCTCACAGACATAGTTACGAAAAATATTTTGCCCTTGCAGGGATATTAATGACTTTGTCTGGTTGTTGTTTTCTTCTTGAATACCATTCAGATCCCACTATTCAAAACGTTTTGTACCATGGTAACTCCTCAAGACTTCAAATACATTTTGATACTGGTAAGTTGTGCAAATTAAGAAGCATTCTATGTAAGTGCAAACTAAGAAACGTTTTACCCAAGTGGACTGATGCTTGAATAAAACTTTACTGACATTTCTGTTGATTGCATTTCTTATGAGGCTATCAAATATGTGTAAGGATGGTGAATTGGCTGATCTCTTGTCGAAGATAGTGTTTGATGTTGGGCAACAGACTAAATGTCCACAGTTAAGTCATGGGTTACCTCCCCTTGATCAAGCCCTTGCTGATTGTAGTATTTAAATTTGGAGCTGTTTGCAAATTCATGAACTTCTGAAGCATATTCCAAATATGTTTTGAGCTGCTGCAATATTCTCCTGTCATACAAGATTTAGTTTTTGGAGGGAGCGTGATAAACTTATACAGCGATTAATTTGGGAAGTTATTTCAGCTTTTCATGTGAATACTAGAGTTTTTCATGATGCAAATCCCAGTCCTAACACACACACTTGATCAACATTTAGTTTTCAATGTGTACTAAATAATGTAATATTTTTAAGGAGAGAGAATATTTTCATGTTCCCCTTTATACACATGTAGCATTTACTTGTCACACAAACTAAATCCACATTGATCTTGAACATATGCAAGAAAGTATCACCGACCTTATTTCTTGTGTTTTAACATCTGGTTGTTAAACATTTTCTCCTCAACCATCTTAGTTTGCAGTGCCATTTGTTCACTACTCCCCATCCCAGCCCCAGTCTTCCCATAATAAATAACCAGTTCCTGATGTAGTAGTTAATTGGATGATGAGAGGTTACAAAGCACAACAACACTACATATTTCTTTGTTTGAAAAGGGGTGGTGTAGCCTAGTGGTTAAAGCATTTGTTCATCATGCTGAAGACACAGGTTTGTTTCCCACATGGGTATATTGTCTGAAGCCCATTTCTGGTATCCACTGCCATGACACTGCTGGAATATTACTCCCTCTCTCTCTCTCTCTCTGTCTCTCTCTTTCTCTCACTCAACATTTAAGCTGCTTGGCCCTATAACATCTCAAATAACACCTATGCAATAGCATAGCAGTACAGAGAATTGAAGGGAACATGTAATGTCGTATTAAACTGAGTCGACGCCTTGTGTGGTCGGACTGAAATAATCCATATTGAACTGGAGGTGGTGAACTAGTCTCGTGTGCATGTTAGAGGGATTACGAGAAGATCATTGTGAACCTGTATCATGACTGAGGGTCATGTCAGTGGAAATTGCTCTATCATTCTTGAAGAATGTCATGAATATTCTCAATACCATTTCTTTCGTTGGGTCGCCACATCATGAATTCATTGGTGTTGCACTGGAGACTGCATAAATATCACAGGTTAGGCAAAGGTAGTCTTTGAAGGTAGCATTTAGGAGCTGATGGGGTAGCCTAGTGGTTCGTCTTGAGAGGCCAAAGGCACGGGTTCAATTCCCCACATGATAACAATTTTGGGGCATTTTTCTATGTCCACTGCCATTGTAGGAATACTGTTAAACGCTGTGTAAATACCAAACTCACTCACTTTCATGTTTTCTTATTGCTTATTACTATGTCAGTGTGTTTTAATGTGACAAGTTGTTTTGCTGTGTATAATCTCAGGAGACCTATACATTTTGTGCCAATGTGGACTGTTCCCTAGTCAAAACATAATGAATGGTTTTCAGAAATAATCCTTGTTGTTCAAGGCTGAACTCAGCAATAATATAGCTATATTATGGTCTGTAAATTAAATCTGCATCAGACAATCCAGTGATTGACATCTTGAACATCAATAATACAGCTGAGATATGATGACATTCAACTAAGTGAGCAAGTCTGATCAAACTATTATGTCAGGTCTCTTTTGTTGGCATGGGACCTGTTTCACAAAGCTCTCGTGTAAGCCTAAGATCTCGTAACTTTCCTCATAGCATTCCTGCTACCTAAAGTCTAATGCTGACAAGCATAATCTTTTTGTCTGACAATGATAACCCCATATTCATATCATGAGTTAGCATAATGGATACCGGTAAGTGTAAGGGATTGCCTGTCATGCCTAAAGTCAAAGTTTGATTCTACAGAAGCCTGAAGCCTATTCTTGATGCAGATTGTGGGTACCAAAATATACCCATAAAGTCTTAAACCTTTTGGGATTCAGGAGTAAATTGTGTTTCATCAAATCCAAGTTACTCCCAAAATATTTCTAAATCATAAAACTGGCACAACGATGGTGACATCACCGCGTGTTTCAAGTTGCAATTGATCTGTATAAAGTCACCATCATATTTGACAAATATCTAGGTTTTTATGTCTAATTATGTGTGGTATTTGTTTAAGCTTGGCATCATATCGAGAGTTTGGATACATGCCAGTTGTTTAAGGTGTAGCATTTTGATAATGCACAGAATCAGGTGTACAAAATGAGGGTCATTATTGACTAAATATTTTGCTTGTGTAAGAGAAATGTTTGAGATGTGTATGGCATTAGGAGAATGTGTTAATTGACTGTTGGGAAGATATTGTTTCTTAGAACATTAGAACTAACATACAGAAGGTCAACCAGTGCTTATTCTTGCATGGTGATCAGGTATAATCAGGATATTATGTAGCAGGGCTTTACCTTTATTCAAACCTGGTTGTCCCAAAGACCCCTAATAGTAGTTTTAAGGGTCCTTGCAGGTGACATGAGGGCCCTGTGATGTAATGGTGCACAGAACTGTGTGCTTTGATATCTTTAGACTCTGAAGTAAATCATTGATCATGTGGACTTATTGGTAAAATGATGCATGCTGAAAGAAACAACTAAACACTTAGCGAAGTCTTAGATGTGTAGTGGGTACAATGAATAATATGTCTGCATGCAGTGACTATTTTTACAGCATCCATTCTCTACATTTGTGCATGATGGACGCACGTTTGTATGGTTCACAAAACGTGGTCAGTATATAGTAAGAAAAAGGGGATGCACATTTCAAGATGATATCTTTTCTTGAGAGAACCTTGTAACAGGCCCAACTGAGGAAATTTTGTATTTGTTTTTACATCTGACAAACTTCAGATAAAAGCATTTTATTGATCTAACAATGCCTAAAGAAAATTTCCTTTTATAAGTAAAATGATACCTACACCACTTTCTACTAACAACACCTTTACATAAAACTGTTTTACAAATTTTACCATGTTGACAATAGTTATGGCTTCTAATTTTCAGCTGTCTGATATAAGCATGATATATCAACAATGTTGATTGACAGGCCATGTGTACCAGCCACAATGATAGATGTTTATCGCTTGTTATCTCTCTGTGTTGTATGCTTGTCTGATCATTGACTAATTATGAGCAACTTACTGAATTATCCCTTCAGTTTGTCTCAAACTTGACATCTGTATTATTTTTTATGTTAGTGACAAATGTGAGAATTTTGATTTAGTTATAGTTTTTTTAAGATAATGGTATTTATTTTGTGATAAGGAGTTCCATGATGTTTTATTGATGCTGAAGCTGGTTGATGATGTGGGAAATGTAATTGAAAACTTTCAACAAAGAGTTAGTAATTGTGTCATAGTTCCAAATGTCAAACTCAGCATTTTTCATTTTCTGTTGATTTTTTACTTCCCAAGACTAGGGACCATCACAAAGAAATACCCAAAGCCAAATGCTTAATTCAAATTATCCCCTCAATGGTTGGTTGGTCTTCAGTAACCAGTGCTTGTTCGAGGTGACTATTTTAGTTGGATGCTCTGATTGATTTTTGTGGATGACGGTGTGTTCAAATTTGGTACTTTTGTGCTCATGATGTCAATCGCTGCATTGTTGGATTTCGATTAATTTAAATGCTGCCATCTTTGTGATGTTAAAATTGCTGAGTGCAGTTATAGCATCACTCAACAAGCAATGAATAATATTTCAAGCATATACATTTTTGGAGTGATCTTGACCTTGGCTTTTTACGTCTGTGACAAATTTGTCATTTTTCAAAAATGAAGATGAACTAGGCAGTCACAGAATTAATGTGTGTTTGCTGAATATTATTTCTTTGATCTATCAAAGTGATCTGAATCTGATCTGATACAAGATGTCTCTCTCTCTCTCTCTCTTTCTCTGTCACACAGAGAGAGAGAGAGAGAGAGAGAGAGAGATAGAGAGTTGTATAGACTCAACAGAGAAAAAATTGGCTGTTTACTCAAATTAAACTTCACAACACAATACATGAGCATGTGGAGGCAGGAAACTACAATATTCACAACAGAGATACAAATTTGGAAGATAATTAACCAAGGATATAGACACCTGCAACTTTTGGAATGCCTACCACAAACATTGTCCAGCTCTTGAATGAAAAACTATTACCATTTTGGTATTTATCCAACCAGTTTCCTGGCACAAAAATGTATTCGGTTCTCAAAAATGTTCATTTGTCTGTGTATGTCTTTTCAGATGTCCGGATGATTATGTTGGTGAGTTCTGCCAAGATTTGAACCCCTGCAGACGAAATCTCTGCATGCACAACAGTACGTGTATAGTCGTGCAGCGAGCAGACGAGGCACCCAGAGGTGTCTGCAAGTGTAAAATAGGTAAGACTTTCTGAACATTGCATAAAATATATTTAACTGTTCCATTACAAGAAGTCATACAGAATTGTCTTTGATTGATGAAGCGATTACTGGCAGGAGACAAGTCAGTCAGCACTTTTGGCACAGCTACTAAGAAGTCTACTTTTGGCAAAGGTTCTAAGGAACTCATCATTTGAGGATGTCAGGAAGCCAGGGTTATTGTATTTACATTGGATGCATTTCCATCCAAAACTGCAAAACCAAATACTTCTTTAATCCAAGTTATAAACTCCCAAACTGAATGTTAATGAACATTTATGACAGAAATTGTTTTTGATCTTGGTTTTCTTGATCTTTTTATGGACTTTTAGGGTGAATTTATTTCTTTTAAACATTTATGACCCATGAAGGACCAGGGTAGATAAGGCCTTCAGCAACCCATGTTGGCCATAAAAGGCTTGTCGTAAGAGGTGTCTAACGGAATCGGGTGGTCAGGCTCGCTGACTTGGTTGGCACATGTCATTGGTTCCCAGTTGCGCAGATCGATGTTAATGCTGTTGATCACTGGATTGTCTGGCTCAGACTCGATTATGAACAGACTGCCGCCACATGGCTGGAATACTGCTGAGTGTGGTGTAGAAGTAATCTCACTCACTCACTTACTCTTTCACTCACTCACTTAAACATTTATTTGTTGAAGAATCTCTCATTCAGTGAGCAAACTTAGATATATGAGATTTTAATCAGTCAGGTGTGTGTGGATCACAGGTAGAACAAACCAAACACTCAACATTTTCATCACTTGATGATTCAGGATAGAGTAGACCCATGAAGATCCAGGTTAGAATTGATCTTCAGTAACCCTTGCTTGTTGTAAGGGGTGATCAGGTGATCAGGCTTGCTGACTTGATTAACATGTGTCATCTTGTACCAACTGTGTAGATGGATGCCCATGTTGTTGATCACTGGATTGTCAGAGTGCTGAGTAAGAGAACAATCCATATATTGAATCGTGTATGAGACTTGAAGGAAGCAGGTGTGTGGAGATTACAGTATAAAACAGACCCCAAGTACCAAACACTTTCATCACTTGGTGATTCTCATCCTCAATATCTCCAGGGTATAAATCTCCATTGATATACCATGGATGCATTTATGGGTTGGCCCGATCCCGATAATTTTATTACCTTCCTTAGCTGATTTCGTATTCTCACAGTAGCCAATCAGCTAAACCACTGTTACAACTGAGCTTGCCAGTGTCAACAAAGGTAGCGGTCGCAGTTGCGTAGGTTTATTTCACAGTGCGATTCAGCTTTGGGAGAAATCATGCAGACAACTTGATAGGTCTGAAACTTAAAAAAATATCTGCTAAAAATCCTTTTACCTCTTTCAGAGAACCTGTGCATGGTTTATGCTGCCAGGTTTAATTGGTTAGATAATTTATAATGTGAAAGTAAGTTGAGATTGGTTCACTCCGCTTCCCAGTGTAGACACCTGATTGGACAAAAAGCCAGCCAAGGGAGGTAATAAATTTATTGGCCTGTGCTGTAGATGTATTCAGGGTGTTGTGGAGACAGAATGTATACCCTGGAGATATCTGGGATGGGTAATTTTAAGGCAGAATAATTCCCCAGTAGCTGATGCCTGTACCCATTGGGGTTTGTAGAACAGAGTAAGGTACCAGAATTCAAAGCTTCACCAGTTGTGATTCAGTAACAGAACAGGGACTCCTTCTTAGGAGCTACCTTTACTTAGATTACTTTAACGCTGCACTTGGGTTACCTAGTGACTTACAATCACCTTACTACTTTGTGAAAGGATGCCTGTTGCTTTGGAACCAAGACAACATAGGACCCACAAACTCACAGCAAATCCTTAGGGAATATCATGGGTCAATATTTTCCCACTACCCTCTGATGATTTTGGATGAATGGGTTGGTTCAATGTGAAATTCACAGTACCACTACTTGTTTTCATGGTTTAATTATGATTATTTAGAAGCTGATGTTAAGTAGATAATCATTGCTAATTGCATGGTAATGCAGTATTTGAAATAGAGGAGCCTCAGCTTAAAAATTAGACTTCTGTTAAGAATGAAGATTTTTATGGATATCAACTTCTTTATGTGAGAACACAACGTTTCGGAGTTACTCCTTCATCATTAGAACATTAGAAAATTAGAGAAAGGTTTAAGTCGCACAGGAAATTTTTTAATCAGCTGTCACATGGAAGTTGTTTTCAAAGAGGGAAGAGTAACCTCCCTTTGTTTAGTGAAGCAGTTTTACCTAACTGTTTGAAGAAGATGTTTCCCATTAGCACTGGTAAGTCATTGGTTCCTAATTTGTTTTCAATACATATGCAAGCTTTCAGTATAGACAGAATTATTACATTTATATGTTTTGAAAAGGAAGTCCTCTGTTTGCTTGTAACTCAAAGTCATTGAAGTGTTTATTAACATAAAATGTCTCCATTGAGTGAAGGTGAGGTCTGTTCTGTCTGCAACAAACTGTCAGGAATGAGTTTGTTTCATAGTCAACACTATCATAGTTGTATGGAGGACTAAGTCAGACCATGTAACTAACAGTCTTCTCACCTTGACTCCATTATTTTACCATTTTCAGAATTTTTTTTAAGAAGAGTGAGTTGATATTGCCCTTTTTAAAGTTATAGTCATCAGGTGTCTTTAAAATTTAACATCACATCCATTTTTGCCCCTCGATATTGAGTTACTGTCCACTGTTATGAACAATAATCCCTTTCATCCACATAGTTTTGTACCTGTTTTATGTTGGTTTTCTGCAGTCAGTAAGATCATATCCAATGGCCAATTTGACCTATCACCAAACATTTCGACAGCCTTTGAAGCCAGTGGACAATATTACACTCAAATTCTAATAGTTGTTTACTGGACACTGATTGAAGGATGCATGTAGCTGCTCTTGCCAAGAATCCAACCAAACACCTATCAAAGTCATGGATGTGTTGTGCGTGGAAGGAATAATATTGTGCTTCCCACTGTGTGAGTAAATGTACAGAAAATAACAAATGTTTTCACTGGTTTCAGGCTACCAGGGGACTATCTGTGAGATGATTGATAGCAACAGTGCCTGTGTCAGTTCCCCCTGTCAGAATGGAGGTTCCTGTTCCAACACCCACAGCCTGTCGGACTTCACTTGCCACTGTATGCCAGGATATAGGGGTATGTGTGACAACAGCCCATGGTGGTTTTATTCCGGGTCTTCAGCAACCCATCCTTGTCATAAGAGACCAATATTGCCATCGGGCGATCAGACCCACCAAATAGGTTGAGATGTTATTGAATCTCAGTAGTGTAGATCAATGCTCGTGCTGTTGATCACTGGATTGTCTGGTTCAGATTCAATTTTTTTGTGGACGACTACTATATAGCTGGAATATTGCTGAGCATGACATGAAACAACAATTGTTGTTCAGTTGTGCCCTGATAGTGGTAATGGAGTTCCTGAAACTGAGTTCTGTTTTGTGTAATGTGTGTATTTCGTCATATTTCAGGCCGATATTGTGAGTTAGATGATCATTGTGCATCTATGCCATGTCGGAATGATGGAAGATGTACGTCCTCAAGCTATGGATTTACCTGTGAATGTACCCGAGGATTCCGAGGAAAGACTTGTATGGATGACGTTGATGAGTGCAACGAGAATTCAAACCTATGCTTAAATGGCGGCCGGTGTCAAAATACCTATGGAGATTATGAGTATGTACTGGGTCTCAGCATAAACCATTTATTGTTTCAGGATTATTTTGTGGCCTGATGATATGCTTGTTACAAACATGCTTACATTTTTTGTTAACAACTGGTGTTTTCATTGATAGTCAAGCATGTATTCAAATAATTGTCTTTGCTATCTTGCCTGGTCCAGATTTACTTAATAACTAGAAATTTGCTGACTTGCCTGAAGTAAAGTGTCAACAACTTGCTACATTAGTTGTGTAAAGTTGTCAGCAGGCAATTTGTTTTGTTAAGTTCCAAGTCTGTGAAAGTCAGACAGTCAGTAAAGTCACATGTGGTATACCATTTTGTCCAAGTTAAAGCCAAGCCAGAGAGTCTCATGCTGTAATTAAAAATGACCCTGTACCAATCAAATCTGTAAGACTGACACAGTGACACAGAGTCTTGACAAAAACCAGCAAAACCAATTGTCGGTGAAATTCATTTCCCTGATCTGAGCTTCTGATGAATCCCGAATTCAAATGCTACCGCAAGTCTTGATGATGTATCAGATGTCAGTGCAACAGTCCTGTCCCATAAACTTTACATCTTTGATGTGATAAATATGCAAATAAGGGCAGTTTATGCAATAGCATGCAGTGTTTCTGCTTCTCAACAATATATTGACTGAAATTATGAAAGGTTTTGATTGGGCTTTTCAAAGACTGATTCTTACAATTATGTCAGCAAATCATCTGGCACTCTTTGATAAATGAGCATTGGCAATAATACATTATTGACACAATTCATACACAGTTTATTCAAGTAACACCATCTCAAAGTGGAAACGTGGTACTTTCCCGCTGCTTTTTAACCCCCTGGCATGTAATGTGAGGGGGATATAGTTGATGCCTTGTCTGTCTCTCAGAAATCATTTTGTTTCCGGGGCATAGCTCCAAAACAGTTTAATATTTTTCAGCAAAAATTTGCACGTGTATCAAACAGCACCTAATATGGTGCCTTTAGCTATTTCCAGTTTTTTGTCATTTTTATTGTCTTGGGTTTATTTTTTTTTAATGATTTGAATATTGTTTATATGGAATGGGTGATCATCGTTTCTGGAGCACAACTGAAAAACAGTTCACTATCTTTCAATGAAACTTGGTAGATATATCAAACATAAGCTTGTGTGATGTGTTTCACTATTTGAGGATTTTTGTCATTTTTATTTTTCTTGGTATCCATGGAAACAATTTGGACTTAGTTTCAAAAGGGAGGGTTGACCTTCGTTTCCAGAGCAAAACCTGAAAAATTCTTTCAGTAAAATATCTTTCAGTAAAACCTGGCAGATATGTGAGACACATCTTGAAGTGGTGCCTTTTGCTGTTAACAGATATATGGCATTTATATTTTTCATGGTTTCCATGAAACGATTCAAACATAGTCTGAAAAAAAAAATACATCAAGTAACTGTCAAATGATTTGTCCTTTCAAATATTTGGGGGCCAGGTTTATATGTCATCTTCTGATGACTCATTTTTGCATTTTTGAGTATGTCCCTCCTACTTTGGCAAATCAGTGTTTACTCGGGGTGAAGTTATATTGCTTAAGTTAAGAATTATATTGTAAGGTAAAGAGATGATTACCCCTTTGTGTTTGTTTGTTGTAATTAGGAGCCACAGGATAGCCCAATGGCTAAAATATTCTGTCGTCACACCAAAGACACAGGTTCAGTTCCTCACGTATGCATGATGTGTGAAGCCTTTTTCTGGTGTCCCACTGCCTTGATATTGCTGTAATATTGCTAAAACTGGTGTAAAACTAAATCACTCACCATATTGTGATTGTTTTATGTTTTGATGAACAAAATTACATGGAATAATGATGGTGATTTGTGGCATAAAGGTGTGAGTGCCCAGAGCGGTATACTGGACGCCACTGTGCGGAGAGATACATCCCGTGTAACCCAAGTCCATGCCAGCATGGAGGAAGCTGTACCAGGACTGATGAACTACAGTACCAGTGTACCTGCCTTGCTGGTAAGACCTTTGAAGCCCTTCTTTTAGAGATGCTAGACACCATATGATGCTTTTTGTACATCATGTGGGATGAAGTGCTCATTGTTGAGGCATTACTCACCCATTTAGATTTCTGTATATCATGTCAGTTGGAGACCTCCTTTTTGAGGTATTACATACGTCATGGTCTTTTTCTTATGTCATGTCCCTTAGGAACAGCCATTTGGAAAGCTTTCACTACCCATGTAGTCTTTAGTGAATCATGTTTTTTAAAAACCTCTTCTTAAAGGACTACATGTTGTGTTTCACATGTTTTCTCAACTCTTTGAATTGAAATGTGACCCAGCTCACTTTCTTCAGAAGAGGTGAGAGTTGTTAGCACTTTGATGGCAGATCAGTGACTGTGTGAACACACATTGCAGGACCATTATTATGAATTAATTGTTACATTTTGCCATCCTGTTGACCATGTGCTGTATTACAATTATGACCAGTACATGTGAAATAATTGTGACAATAATGGATGAATAGATCATAGTGTGGTTAATATTTAATCCTGCATTGTGGCCCCAGTGTCACGATCTTCCTGCTGAACTGTGGATCTGCCTTGACCAGTGGTGGTAATGGCCATGCTATAATTGTGAAGGTGATATATTGGGGCTGTCAGATATGACAGCCTGTCAGATCAGGGCTGTGTGTGACCAACATAGATTGACTGGTTCAGAGGGAAGATGACATTTAACTGACTCCAACATCACTTCCCATGCAGTGACCACTGGCTTGTCAACAAAGGTTTACATTAGTATGGGACTGATGTTGTAATTTGGCTCACAAAATAGTCAAATGTCATCAAAGGCTGTGAATGTAGATCAGAAGTGTTCCCATAAGGAAAAATAGCCAACAGACATCATGCCTGACTGGCCTTGTGCTACATATGTCATATTTGGGATTTCACTCTCTCAGTAAAGTACAAATTCTAGTACTTTTTTGGTTTAGTCCCATCCGGGATTTGAGCCTGCACCCTCAGAGTCAGGCACCTAATTGCCAGCACACAGGGTCAGCTGCCTAGCCCACTCAGCCACCGCGACTTCCACTGACCTTGTGCTAATTTTATCCTTGAATAGGTGTGAAAATGTGTTGTACTGATCACTTGTGATTCCTGGGACAATGGGTCCCTTGTATCTCAGGTTGGTGTTATTGGGACTGAGTAGAATGTTTTGAGTAGAATTTACTGCTGAATGGACTCTGGTCCATTATACCTCATGCCAATCTTTCTGTAGACATTCTACATAGAATATCTCTGTAACGTCTTCTGCTGATGTTCCTGTGGTGATATTTTGGCAGAAAATTCTCCTTGTATTTTAAGCTGATCTTCCTTTGAGAGTAGGCACAATAATTCTGTGATATCTGCAGCTGATGTTCCTGTGGGGCTTCTGGACAGCTTGGATCAGTCCAAGTAAACTTCGTCTCAGTGTATTTCGTTACACTCCACCACTGAGTCTAACAAAACCTAGTAGAAGGTCGCGTCAGGTAACCTTTGAGCATCCGATGACAGTCCAATCAAATGCGAGATGATTAAACAGATTTAACCAATCAGACAACGGCTACTATTTGGGGATTGGAAGGACTTTCAAAATATTCAGGTCACTGAGACTGATCTCTCCACAAACAAAAATCAGCATATAACACAGTTATTTGACCTGCAGTATATACGCTTTGGGGTTTCTGATGACATAGTTACCATTAGCTAATATTTCCTCAAGATGACATCCTTGAATATTCTCAAAAACACCATTTTCAGCGACTGTTTACTCCCCGTTGTCATGGCTGTACGTACGCTGTGTGCATCACCCGGGAGCGATCGTACGCTAAAGAGCATTCGGAATCGTTCGGGTACGAACCTTTTTGAGATGACAAGTTCATAAGGGATGTGCGAATGTGCACTTTAGCGATTTGGTAAGCTGTGTTCTGATTGGTCAATCTCAAAGGTTACATGACGCGACCTCCCATAAGGTTTTGTTAGACTCAGTGGTGGAGTGTAACAAAAGTACTGAGGATAAGTTTACTTAGACTGCAGCTTGGATGACCTCATGTATGGATCCCAATGAAATTTTGGGACAGAACAGCTCCCTTTTGAATGTAGAAAGAAAGTTACAGGAAAAAAAGTCACAGGAAAAAAATGTCACGATTGTACAAAAATATATGCTAGTAATATGGTTTAAACATATTTTTATTCATCAAAGAATCTGGTTTGGTGAACTAGCAAAGGTTTACTTTTGTGAATTTCTCACCAGTACGAGCATAACACAATCACAACATACAAGAACTGGACAAAAGAGAGAGTGAAATAGAAAAAATGAAATGAACTAAAATCGTGAAGAAGTTGCAGAATGGTTCAAGAAAGAACAGACTTCAGCTAGAACTGTGATTGCTCAAGATGCTGTAGGCAATCTCCCCCAAGAAGAAGGTAACCATAAAATACATCAGATTGCAGCCACATCTTCAGAACTTGTGCAGGGATCAAGTTGACAAGTGCAAAATTATCCCACAGTTCCACTGGTCTTACTGGAGGGACTCTAGGCAGAATGTATCCCAGGTCTTTCATACTTGTCTATTTGAAAGGATTTTGGACAGAACTTCATGGTTTTCTACCAATGAAATTGTCGCTGACAGTTTAAAACGTAGTCTGTCATTGTTCCCTCACTGTTGCATCCCATTATGTCAGTTTTTGTAATATGGTCATTTTCTACAAATACATTGTTGTTTGGGACTGTGTAAAATGTGCAAACATGATATACATTATAATACTTACACATGCTAAGGCTCTGATGTATTTGGAAACGTGACCCACATTCCTTCATGAGTTCATTTCAGTATCTGTGATTGCTAGAACTGAATATTGGTCAATTTAGAAAGAGAGTGTTTTTACATTAATTTATTTGTTAAAACCATCACTACAATAACCACTACACTTTTAGATTTCATTTGACAGAAAGATGGTCGCTGTCCTTTCACGTGACAAATTATCACTGTCAGCATAGTGAAATCATTTCAAATAGTCTATTTTGTTATTATTTCACACTGGCTATAATGAATAATTCATCAACTAGGGACATGGTATTGAATCTGTGAACAGTATTAGCATTTATTCCCCTGTAGTCATGAAATGTATCATATATGTCTTACTGTGGATTCACTGCAACCTTATAACAAACATATGTACACATACACATTCATACAGCACTCTCAAGTGGGTGGTGGTAGTAGAAGAATATCTCTATAGTATTAACGAATGAAAAATGGAAAATATTCTGTTTGCATATCAGAGTTTTTCAATGCTTTTGTTTTGAAGGAAAGGCTATAGCTTTAATCAGGAAGGGGTTTGTTTGGGATTTAACAATATCTACACACAATTCCCCGTTTTGAGTTACTTAACAATTCATCATAATCAGTTGGAGACAATGTGACTTTACATGCATACACATTACATGAATGACCTTCAGCATTTGTACTGTGCAGACATTTTCATCATTTCATGACTGATAGACTCCCTTCACTTCTTACAGAATTGTAATAAAATATGAGGTCTTTTTAAAAGCGAAAAATGAAGAACACTATCTTATCGTTTAGCGTGAACAAAAGAAGTTCATGTCTTGGTGTGTGGTTACAAGTCTGTGATAGATTTGAATGGAGGAATTTCCCATATATGGTTTGATGCAATCAGCCATGCAGTTAATGAACAAACTTAACATTTAGCTCAAATGCTCATTTTTCATTGGTTAGGACAGGCAATTACTCTTTCGTGCTGCCATCAGAACAA
The DNA here is from genome assembly GCF_037392515.1 of Haliotis asinina. NCBI lineage: Eukaryota > Metazoa > Mollusca > Gastropoda > Lepetellida > Haliotidae > Haliotis > Haliotis asinina. The sequence goes on along the minus strand of NC_090281.1, from coordinate 37,551,564 downwards.
AAGGCCTGTCATTCTCCCACCAAACACTCTCGCCAGAGAGGTTTATTGAATATGAGGGCCCTGGAAGTGAACATTCATAAACAATTGTTTTCTTGACATGGTTATAAAACTACATCTGTCGACAGATTCTTTAATAGAATTATTTCATGTGATGTCCTGTTATTCAATCTTTGTTTTCAGGGAAGTAGTTTTATACAATATTTGCTTGCCCAGGATGAATTTATTTGTCCAACTTTTGGCAAGTGCGTATTGCTCACATGTCGATGAAGTCATTTTCTAATTAAACAGTCTTGCCACAAAATGATCACTCGGTTTGATTGCATATTTGTGTGTTTGTTCTGATTAAGAACTTTTTGGGGTGTGTGTCAGATTTCTTTGTTTATTGTCTTCCTATAAATCTTACATCTCATTCAAAGGGTTTTGCATAATGATGGAATTCTTGTAATATTTGGACAGATTCCTTTTAAATGTTAATCTGTTACGTGTCAGAGGCCAGATATCTTTATATACTTGAAGATGTTTAATGGTAGAGGTAGCTGTAAAATACTTCACAACATTGGGTGAAAAATGAGAAGCACAAAATAAAAAACCCAAATTCTTTGAAAGCCTGTTTATTCAATGGAAATGTTTTGAGTATTTATGAAACCGCTTTGAAACTGTGGTAGTGATAAATTGGTCAGCAAATTCTGGTACAGATTTGACTTTTCACACATGACAGTTTATATGACAACTTGATGTGTTGCCTTACTGTATGTTCTGCAGTAGTTTCAGTTTTCAGTGTAATAGTGTGAGGCATTTGTTGTAGAATTATGATGAGCTCTTCCCACAAACAGGTACAGAAAATGATTAGGCAGTCACTGTCTTTCTGACAAAATTGTTTTGCTCATAAAGTGTAGTCAGTTAGGTTCAGTGGCTGATTCAAAATCAGTAATGAGTAGTCCTGTTGAGAACAACCCCGAACTTAATCTTGAATGGCTTCCATCATTCCATTATTTTCAGAATATTAGTTCTGCAGCAACTAATTATAAATAGTGCCTTCTGATAGCTGTTATTGCATTTATTCCCCATTATATGTGAGAGTATCTATGCTTCAGGTAATGGGTCAACTATGCTGCCCAAAATGTGACGTTTTTCTTGAGCTAACGATCAGGTTTGTTGATTCTGATGCAAAAAGCTACACAGAATCTGGAATAAGCCTCCTATTCAAGGACAGGTAACTCTCAGGCAAACACACTGTCGGAGTGCTCGCTATCAGCCCCTATAGGCAGTGGTGGGGGCTGCGATCGACAATCCATCCTGCGGAACTTCTAGGGGCTAGTTATTCACAAAGACAACACAAATGTGGAGCCCGAGTCCACAAAGGATTTGTTTGTTTCGAGAACAACGCATACTTTTTCCATAAGACAAACACATGGTTTAGAATGCACCCATTTCTCCCAGTGATATCATCCTTTGAACTTGTCCCAGACCAGGCAGAATCTGCATGTGGAGCAAGAAGCAACTGGAATGCTGAGACACAGCACATCTAGATGTAATTGAATGGACATGAACTTGAACCATCTAGACAAGATTAGGGGTGTTCCATCAAGGGTGTTGATTTGAGTCTCAGCTGGGAAAACCTCAGCAACATTTGCATCCTGATTTGATGACTGACAACAATTGGCAGCTTGTCTTGTGACTTACATCTAATTGCTACCTGAGGAAGCTTGAAGATGTATCTGCATCAGCTGGATATTCATAAGAAGTTAGATTGACCTTATGTGTGTTTGGGATTTCTTAAAAGTATTTGGGTGACGACTGGATTGTTAATTTTGAGCAAGTTATGATTAAATACTTCAGATTTCTTTTTATGTTTTTCCTGATATGGATTTAGTGACAGAATTTGTGTCCTGAGTTTCACTAACTGTACTGAAACACCAGTGATGTGTCTTTTTTTTTCCAACTTGACATATTTCTCAGTAATGAACATTTCTGGAGGAACTAATATATATTACTAATGTTCAAGCTTATTTCTGTGTTGAAATCTGTTGTGACTATTACAAGTCTGTTTTGTTTGCATTAGTTCAGTGGAAGGCTAATATTTGTATTGGAACAAACTTCCTGTTAATGATTATAATTAATTTTGTAATTGAAAATTTAAAAGTTGCTGTAGCATTTGTTTAAAACATTTCATGATGATATTGAAGATGTTGATGTGAAGTAATTAGCGTGCCAGTAACAGTGGAGTAACAATTACTCCGTCCAGTTGACATTCAGTCATTAATAGAATTAGTTAATGAATTCTGCTTGTCAGGTGAGAAGTGTCAGGCCAGGTATTGTCTTCAGGCATGGCTTGTTAACTCAGGTGGAACACCAACTAGAGCGTGACCGAAGCTACACTATTTACATCAACACTGAGTACTGTTTCATGTGCATATCCGGAAAACTGACAGCCTAAATGAGGAATTTGACAATGTTAGTGCAGACAGTTCTTGTGTTGTGTTGTGGTTGATAGGAAATCTGCATGATGTCGTCAGGTCATGCTTGGCTGGAAGTGTAGAATATTGATGTTCTGTTTGAACAATGGCTGGGATGTTGTGTTGCACCTGAATGACTTGGCTAAAGATAGTTATTACATACTGTGATGGTACCAACTCTGTATGGATTTGCAAGACCTGTTCGGCTGTACAGCAATTCTGTGATGAGTTGATGTTTAGGGACTTGTGTATTTGTTTTTAAGAGAAGTTGTTCCTTGTTTTGTTGGATGAACAGTGTCAATATATGAAGCCTTAAGTGTTACAGGATATAAGTAATATGGTATATCCGTGAGATCCAACTCAATATCGCCCAGTTAGACAATAGCATGTGGGAGATAACTTGCAATGGGAGGTTCCTGATGATTCAAGATGATGTCAGAGAATAACATTGTTATTGATGCTGTTGGAATGACATTGTATTCTGAATTTCTTATCACAGTCCTCAGTGATATCACAAGTGACAACCATTTTTCAGTGAAATATGAAAAATCAGAGTTTTGAAAATCGTCTCTTCAGGATGTGAAAATGGATCTCATCAAGTAATGTTGTTTTAATGGAATGAATATTTGTTCCTTTTTTCTAAGGAATGGAAGAGGAAAACAGTTTAAAGATGAAGTAACATGTAATATAAACATAGCCTTAAGAATCTTTTGTGGAAGAGTTAGTCTCCCATCACTCAAGGTTAGAAATCGGAGACAGTTTGCGTACAAATCAAGATCATTCAAAACTCTCTTTCCACAAGGACAATAATAGCCAGTCCAGCAGTGACCCAAGGTCTGACTGTCATCAACAAGTAGAAATACCTGCTACTAGTGTCCATTGAACACAACTGATTTGTTTGTGTGGGGAGAAAAGGTTCCCCCCCTGTAACAGCTGTGAGCCTAAGCTGGCTGGTCCCCGAATTCTATTGTGTGAGAGAGGGGAGCCTTATTACAGGCAGCCCCAGTGCTGTGATTACCATTTGAATAGGCCACTTCCCTTCTCCCAACCATGTGACCGGGCCATAATTGTCGCTTGCTTGCCATGTGAAACTCTTGTGCTCGCTCAAGCGAGGACTAGGAGAGACAGCGGAGCTTTGCCCTATGTGCTGTGTGACTAGGCTGTGTAGGCATTCAATGGTTGAAGTCCACGGACACAGATTTGTTGTGGGATAAACTTATGTACAACAGGGATTGTTTGGTGTACTAGCCCACTTTTTGGATATTTTACTGGAATATGTCTTAACTAACAATGCCTGGGACATTACTCGGCTCTTTTTGGATACTTGGAGTGGTTGTCTTCATTGGAAGTAAGTATTTCATGTGCTGGTTGAAGTTTGAGAAAGTTGATCCCACATGCAAACATCTGTTGATTGTGGTTGTCCTAGTTCACCCTCGGATTTCCACAAACACTGAACAGATTTAACAATCTATACTACAGCTATGAAGTTTATTACAATCTTGATGCTTCAGTTTCTGTGCAGACAGGTTGACTTTGTAAACCCAAAGCATAGAGGCTGAAAGTTAGTTGGCATTTTCCCAGGCCTCGGCATCCACATGGGTTCTCACAGTGCTGGCAGCCTAGAAGTAGGGTTGAGAAATTCAAGCTGGAAGCTGCCACTCTGTGATGCAATGTGTACTTATAAACACTTGTTCATATAACTGATTACATACTAGTTGATATCATTACACTTGTATAATAATTAGTCTACCCAGGACTGTGTACTGTTTCTGGAATAAGTTCATGAGGAGGCTTACTTGAACCTGAAGTGTGTTAGGCTATGTGTTCCATGTTTGTAAACAGGTGCTTGTTGATTTTGATGTACTAAGTATACTTATAACTTTATGGGAGGTAGGTTAGGTACACCGGGAGTATTATGCGGTGTCTGTTATCTTGTGTCTGTATTAAATCATGGCTGTTGATTCATACATAGGACCAGAAATCACAACAGCTCATAACACACTGAGTGAAGGATAAATGTTTAGATATTTCACATAATCATTTGATTTCAGGTGCCTTAAGTCTTCCTGATATAATTGGTTTACATTTAAGACAGGAGACTTGGAAAGTAAAGTGTTACAACTAACAGTATGTTTTTGCTGTTGAAACATTTAAACTGAATTTTGACATGTTTTCATATGTTACAGACTAATATTATCAGTTGCTGTATTTTGACACCTGATATATGGATTTCAGTCTGTTTGTCTGTGTTGAATAATTTAGAAAGTGAGTATGTGGGATGACAATTTCTTATTCAGATTAGTACAGATTCTAGTAGTTTTGTTGGGTTCGATCCCATCCAGGATTTGAATCCATGCTTGCTGTCAGGCACCTACCTAATTGCTTCTCAAAGAAGTAGTCTCAAATGTGAAGCTAATCTATGAACAGCCAACCCCTAAATGCCTATCAGAGATCTGAGGTGTATATTTATCATTTCATAAATGTTGTTTACTTGTAACTGTCCAAGAGAGATGACCTGACTACAACTCAGTTGTATCCAATCATGGACCTGTTGTTGGTGGGGAAGTTGGCCGACATAAGGGATATATACATGCAGTATGGGAGCAAGTACTCAGACAAGATAATGCAATGTAGACCTAAATGTAGGATGTACAATACTGTATTCACAATGTAAACTGTCAGTGTGTAGGAGAATATATGTAGAGGGTGTGTATGGCAATGTAGCTATAGTTATCTAGTTATATGGGAGTGGTCTATAAAAAGCTGAACCTGGACATGAAAATCCAGTGATCAACAGCATCTTTTGCAACTGGGATAAAATGACATGTATCAACAAAGTCAACAAACCTGACCACACAATCCTGTTAGACAAATCTATAGATTACTGAAATATGTAATGATGTTAATTGACAATATACATCAAGGTACAGCAACGCATAGCAATAGACTGACAGCAATGTATGGGAAGGGAAGTCTTCATCCCTCTTGCTGTACTATGTAACACTCACTCCCTCCATGATGGAAGTAAGCATCCCAGTCATCTGTTCACAAGGATGAGGTCATATAGGATAGAACCAGGATGACTGCTGTAGTGTTCTGACCCGTAACATTACTTTCATGATAAGCTTGTAGCTATATACCTATGCATGACTCAGTTGTTTAAGTTTTCGGTCAAAATACAAATTGTTTGTCAAATAGTAGATAATTACTATGTTTTTTTGAGTTCTGTCAACTGTCATCTTTACAAGTAGTTGTTAAATTCTATCTACCTGAAAACAGTTAATTGTTTGATCTCTATTTCAGAAGTTGGTGAATCAGTAATAAGGCATACAACTTTATGGATAGCATACAACTTCTTGTTTACTGCAAAGACAAGACAGTTATTGTCCATAAAGTTGTATACTATATTACGGAAAACAGTTATTCTGTGTAATTATCATAGGTGCCTGAGTAGTCCTTGGTAGGCATTTCGTATATTGACCTCTTTCTCAAGATATAAATATGTAGACCATAATGCTCCTGTTCTTCTCTCAGTCATTGTTTACAGTAATTATACATGGCAATCTTTCTCATCCAAGTTAAAGAATCATAAACAGAACAGTTACAATGTCGTACAAACTAATCCGAAAAGCTTTTGGTGATGAATAATGAACATAACGTTTGTTATATATTGGTCAGATTAGTTTCTCACTCAGTTGACATGACTTGGGCTTGTTAAAGAACAGTTTCTGATACAGGTTATGAAACAAATGGTTTCTTACTCAGGTGACATAAGAAGGCCTAATGCAGGTTTCTAGGTAGTTGGTTATTGACTCAGGATAGAAATTAACTGATTTCTCACTAATTCATAGAGCAGTAGTTTTCCCACCCAGGTCACTGAACAATTAGTTTTCTCACTCCTGTCACAGGACAGTTAGTTTCTCACTCAGGTCAGAGTAGAATGAGTTTCTCATGCATCTCACAGGATAGAGTTTCACCCAGGTCATGGGACAATGGAGCACACCACAGTGTAGTGGTTAGCTACCTCTCATGCCAAAGGCCCAGGTTCGAATCCCGGTAGAGACACCAAATTTGTGACCTGGGTCTCATACTGTGTTGTGTCCCTGGGCAAGGCACTTCGTCCACATTGCACTCAGTCCAACTATCCGTTAGAAATGGGTACCTGAAAATCGGATGTATAGACCTATATGTTCGCATACAAAATCGGTCAAGATAATGATGTAATGCCAGAAAGCAACATCATGTTGGATTTTAGTTTCTAGATTCTTCCCAGGTCACAGGACAGTTAGTTTCTCACCCTTGTCACAGGATAGTTAGTTTCTCATGGAGATCTGTGTGCAGGGTTGTAGCACAAGAAGTCCTTTTAGAGACTTATTAAAGTGTTACACTCTTGTAGCAGAAAATATACATACAAATGAGATGTGTCATGTCATGAGACATTTTAAAGCAGTTTGTCCTAGATAGATGCACAAAAAATGTGGCTTCAATTAAAATCTTTCAGCATTTAAAATGAGCAATAAACCGGAATGTATACTACAACAGATGAAACATTTTAAATGATCTTATCTTGTTGACACAAACTGACTGCGAGCCAAAGAACACTGGAAACAGAAAGCTTAGTATGAGATAGGGTGCATGATACATGCAGCTGACAAATTGACTCAAGTTTTCCATAACAGTACATTTATGTGTATATAAATATCTTGTGGTTGCTGTGAGTTGATGGTGTAGCAGCAACTGGGAGTTTACTGTTGTTAATGTACAAACAAGGCTAAACTTTGTGGTAACAGATACAAGTGAGCAGAGGAGGCATTTTTGGAAAAACAGAACTGCAGGCAAGTTATGAGCTCTGAAAAAAGGCGACTTAGGGCTCGATAGGATCATTTTCCCACACTCTGCGTCCAGGCTGAAACTGGGTCAGGATATACGAGAAGATGTTTTGAACTTGGAGTTTGCAGGACTACCAAGTAGCTAATGTCTCTCTGAAATTGTTAATGACAAGTTGCAATAAAGAATTCTTGAAATCTGCTTGGCCCCTTTCGAAGAGCTCTTGAGATGACAGAAGTTTGTTGTAATTAATTTATTTAAGTAAATTTTGATGAAATCTGTTGAACATATGGCTGCTTCCTTCTCTGAATTATAAAAATTGACACGCCATACAATAACGTTTGCTATGTCAGCAGTAGATGCTTGTTTATCCAATACATTTTTGTCTTGTTATCTGAATGACATAGGTATTAAATCTTTCTCACTGACTGAAAACTGTGCTGATGACAGAATACTCTAGTTTGTATGATATGCAAAATTGTGTCATATGAGAGGCTTGATCTGCCATTTAAGGAAGATTATGAATCATAAAGACCTTGTATTGAATGTAATTGGTTTGACATATACACAGCCTACAATTACATGGATATTGCATTAAATATTTATACAATGCATTGAATCGGAATGGTTGGTAGGCATGGGTTTCTGAAGAATACTTTACAATTGATTGAGTACATGTAATCAGCAGTAGCAGGCTTTTCAGAGATTTTATGGTAATTGCAGTTTATAGTGGAGAAAACATGCCATGATGTCTGGTCTGGTTGATTTATGATTCTGCCTAATGTGAATATATTTATGTTTTTCTTGATTAGATCTTGTTTCAGGTTTTATAAGTATTTAGGTGCTTTTTTATTAGTCTTGTAACAGCTGTCTTGGTGAAAAATGTTTAACAATGTGGAAACATTTTTCGTTTTTGTTTAGTACCACACTCAGCATTATTTTGGCTACGTGATGGCCAGAGCTCGGAGAAGACAATCCAGAGAAGGATGGGGTTTATAATGATCCACTGGGTATGATGACATGCTGCCAAACGTCACCAGACCTAACTATCTGTCCATTGGGTCGTCAGTGACCAGCAGAGGCTGCTGAAGATATACTGCAAACTGGAGTCCTTGAGGTGTTTTGCAGTGTGGTAGCCTTGTAGTTAAAGTATTTCCATGTCACGACCCCTGACCCAGGTTCATTTCCCAACATGGGTACATTGTGAAAAGCACATTTCTGGTGTCCCCTTTGTAATATTGAAGGAATATTGTTAAAAGTGGCGTATAACTAAACTAATCCGCAACAAGGTTCAGAACTCTTTGTATAATGGAATAGCATAGCAAGGGAATGGACAAAATCCCTTTTTTTTCATAATGCTAATTAATCTGTACTGATTTACATTTGGTGAGTGGAAGTATACATGCTTAAGAGCATTGCGCCAAGCCCTATTCCCCCCCTCTCCCCTCCCGTCCGGAAGGAAATAGGTTGGTTCAAGTCAAGGGTATCCTTTTGTTAATGAATTGCTTATTGATTAGATATACTTGGCATAACAGAGTTGTCACCTTACAAGCGAAGGCTTGAGAAATTTCAAGTATATTTTCCGGCATGTAATAACTTGTAATTTTCCCAGCGAGTTACATGCTTGGCATCAAATTAGCCAGTTTGCTAATAGCTGAATATGTTTGAGATTAGTGTATGCTGAGAATAGCTTTCTCATAAGTGTTTGACACACAAGCAGGATAGTCTTTTAAGGGTTAATGAATTTTTATTGTCACATTGCTGGTAATCTAAAGCTGAGAATAATCAGAACCACATTAAGAGTTGAAGAAATAAGACAAAATGAGATTTTAACCATGTAAGTCAATTTTGCTGAATTTAAACTTGTTTTCAACAAAGGAACCACAGGTGATAGGAGTCCAGTACTAATAGCAATAGTGATTGTATGTGAAGGTTTCCTTTATACACAGTTTGGATCAGGCAACACGTAGTTAACTTGTAGAAATAGTATGAGAAGTAGAAGTGGTTGTAGCTGGTGGACCTGCAGTTGTAGAAATACTGGTTGCAGTAGAAGTAGTTGTAGTATAAATAGCAAATGTGGAAGTAGTTGTATTGGAAGCAGTTGTAGTAGCAGTATCTGTGCAAATTTTTGGTAAAGTAGTATGAGGTATTGTTTAATGGCAGCAGAAGTAGTTGGAGTAGCAGTTGTAACAATAATAGATACAGTTGTTGCTTATGACTTGGAGACTGTCTATGTAGTTGTACTAGATTGTTGATTGATCAGTTCATGAGGGGTAAACTGACACCTGCAGCTGTGCTGCTGATAAGAATACAATTAAAACAAGAGGAAAAAAATGAAACTGTGTCTTCTTCTTTGATTAATCTTGCATGTTTACATCCATTCAAGGTTTAGGTTTAAGGAGAAATTCCAACAGGAAAAAGAACAGATCACATAGGCCAGAGTTCCTGTAGTTGTTATTAACTATTTCAAAACAGGTTGTCATCCATTCAAGGTTTAGGTTTAAGGAGAAATTCCAACAGGGAAAAGAACAGACCACATAGGCCAGAGTTCCTGTGGTGGTTATTAACTATTTCAAAACAGGTTGTTTTTAAGACATTGTTTTGTTACATTTTAAGTTTCATTGACAGACTGGTAATGGATGTAGGTCTTTGAGTTAATGTTATTCAAAGGATTGAAACATTGCTCGTGTAGTGGTTAGGTGAGAACCGTGTAATGATACTGTTTGATATATGAGATAAAAAAATATTTCTGTTAAAAAATGTCAACATATGTGACCTTGATTGTTGTTGAGCATTAAAGTATTCTAATGTAATATGTAGGTAGCTCGCTCAGAGCAACTCAACAAGGATCTGAGAATATTACACTAATGAGAACCAAATCTTCATACTTCACCAACTCAATCTGTTTACTTGTCAAAATGTGAAAAACAAATTGATAGCCATGCCTTGTATAGACATGGGAAATTTGGGAATGGTGGAAACCAGGTCGTAGAGGAACTGGTGATTGTCGCAGGAGCATCCTGTCCATGCACAGGCAAAGGCCAATTACTTCAGCAGCTAGTGTAGCCATAATAGTGGGGCAAATTGCCTGCAGTTTATCATAGGGAGACCAGCATAATTGAGGCAATTCTGCTCCCTGTGTTGTGGAAAGACATGCAGAATAGTTGCCACTGTATGAGTTATTGTAATAGTAGGTAGTTAGTTGTTTTCTGTACTGGCTGGGCCTTTCATGTGTGAAACACAAAGCTCACTGAATTTCTTAAGAATTTTTAAAGTACATTTGAACAAAAGGCTTAGGTAAATTACCTGTTCACATGCGAAGATTAACGGGAAATGCCACCCTTGATAAGCATTTTGATGATGTTATCGGTTTTTGAGCCAAAGTCGTTAAGTTCAGTAGATTTTGAAAATGTGTTTCCCAAGGTTTGTGTTACATTCTGTACAGATACTGCAGCTGAATTCAGACAACTAATTGCATGGTTATGTCAATGTCTGTAAGTGTACTACCTTTCATTATAAGCAAAACTATTTCTAAGATGTATTTGGGTTTAAATGTTGTTAGGTAAACAGTAGGAGAGAACAGAAATAATTTAGAGATTTAATGGCAACTCTCATATCAGTTTGGACTCTGATTCACCTTTCAAGGCCATGAAAACAAAGGTCAATATTTAATGTGCTCAGCTTTGAATTCCATGCAAGCCATATTCACAACAAAAAACTAAATATTGACATATCATGGTGAATCCACCTGAGTCTGAGAGGAATGTCTCCTAAGCTCATCGCTGTTTACCAGCTGCCTGAATTCCAACAAGTTTCTTCCAACTTTTTGCCATAATTTTTAGCCTAAGTGTATTTGTAACTTTGCATTGAAATATTAAACTCTGTTCTTGGAAAAATCCTTGAAAGTCTCATTTATCGATACTATTTCTGATTTTAAAAAGGGTTTACGGGTTGTTGCCAAGATGGCCTTAGCCTGCTCCAAGGGCGGAGCTTGACTGTGCCTTTGTTTTGAGGCCACGTGTCAACAATTGAAGAGTTGGTTAAGTTCTGCCTTTTGCCTTCAGCCAAATCTCCTTGGAAATCACCTGTATGTTTTCCTCGCTATTGACAAGTGTAAGTCGTTTGGGGAAATTGACAGTTTTTGTGGATCAAACTGTGACGTGTTTGGAACAGTCATTAAAGGTCTATTATTCAGTGAAACAGCTTGAGGGAATCAGTATAATTAATGAACTGTTAGCCTCCTAGGCATCAGTCATGCAGCAAATATAAAACCTGATTTATCTACAATATCATGTTTTTTTCATGGATTTAATGAATTAACATTTTTGTATTTTTCTTTATCTTTACATTATGGCATTATCCTCTAATTATCATTTCCAAATGAAAATACTCAAGAAACTAAGGTATGATTGTTAAATTATTGTTTGTTATTTATCAGTGATGATTTGAGTAAGAATGTTTCTTTTGATATGTTCAACTTAACATGTTGTCAAGTAAAGTAAGTTTTGTTGCCTTTACCGCAGACGAGTTTGAATGTGACAGTTGCACAAATGTACAGGAAGTCACTTGAGGAGGAAGTGATAAAAAGTTGCATGGAACTTCTTTGTCTACAGAATTCAAAACTGAAAACAGATGTGCCATGGTTCTGGCTTTAAATTCATATCTATTTTTTTCACAGATATAACCTGCCTGTTGCCATGTGGAGGTATCAGTTATATTAACATGAAGAATTTTCTTGTTTTCAAGCTCCACTTGCCCAAAATTATGACCTCTGTTGACTATTTCATGTTATCAGCACCATTAGATCCACATCTTCTAACATGTAAATGTATTGTGTTCTGAATTTTATCTTCTTCCTTTTGTGGTTTCAGATAACTTACATAAAAACCACCAGTGTTAATGGATATGAGAAATGTAATATGTTAGAGTTTGAATAGGGCTGAAGTGAAAGCAAATATTATCAAATCATGCACCCAGTATATTTTGTGGATTTAGTTTTTAGTGATGATTAATACAGAGTGTAATAGTGATAAAACAAGTAAAGCTGATATGAGGTTCTTCCTCTCCCACCACAAACAGGTCACCAATAAATATCACCAAATCTTCCTTTAAAAAAGTGTCAGTGCGTGGCGGTATGGGAGACAGGCTGACAGCCATTGTTGTGTGGGCCTGGTCAAGTGGTCATTTTCATTGTTCCCTGGCCATGCTGCTCGTTAAGGGATTTACTTTTCACCTGTTGGCAGGTGCAGCCTGAGGTTTGTGGGGCCCCAGACAAGCCTAATGGTCTCAAATTACTACCTGTTTTGATTTACTGTTAGTGGCTGCGTGATGGAATTCTGGGATACAGAAGGAAATAAGCAGCCATCTTTCTTGTATTCACACTGCAACCTTAGTTTTTACTTTGTTTTCCCATGGACTCAGTTTAAAAGAAAAGTAATCATTTGAATGTTGTAATTATAAAAATATTTCATTTCCTCTTAGAACCATTAAATTTAATGTCTTCTTACAGTTATTCTGTGAAATATGATGCTTGATGATTCTCAGAAAAAGAATAAAAAATAGATTTGTTAAATCTTCACAAAAATAATTAATTACAAGTGTGAACTTTTCAACAGACACAGTTAAAATATCCTTTGTCAAGGGTACTAATGTTAATTTCCACCCCCTTCCCCGGGGCTTAATGGTTGCAGAGGTGTTTAGGGTTATGGCATTGCCATAAACAACCCCAAGCCACTGACCTCCCCCTTCTCCCTCAACACACACCACCTACTTAAACCAGTTATGATGTAACAGTAAATAAAATTGTGTAAGTGTTTTCACTGCCAGATAAAGGGCAGATAACCCAGTCAGTAATGACTTTGATTATGCCCTCTAGCACCAGCACTTGTTCAGGGAAGCTAATTACAGTTGTGATTTGTTTTGATCTTGGCTGTAAAAGTGTCACAAAGTGGTAAATAAAAGTCCTGCAATAAAGAAGATCTGTTACATAATTAGTTTTTGCATGTTATGGTTTGAAAGTGTCATGGTCATCAGTGGGTCTGGAATCTTTGTTGTGATATATTACTGGAAATTCCTTTGATTCCTTTGATTTGTTCATAGGCAGGACAGCAATGAAGTGCCTTTAGTTATTTTTCTAGAAATTCATCATTCAAGTCTTGTTGCTAAATATAGCTGTCACATAATTCATTGAGACTTGGTCTACTTGTCTTATCTTGGCACTGATACTGTCTTATTAGAAAAATATTCTTGTGTTCCGTTTTGTGCAGATAGTCGACATAAAACTTGACAGGCAGTATGATTTTGTGGCCAGTACAGGAGGAACAGGATACCCGGTGCGGGTGAAAGTGGACAAGATGTCTTTATGATGTAATCTAGAGTATTTTAAGGAAGTCCTTTTGCATCATTGTTGGAGTGGTTGTCTTTCACCATTTTCCCATCTCACCAATTAACTGAAATCAGAGTTCACTTCTTCTTTATTAGGATGCATGTTGCCATGACTCTGTTATTGAGCAGACATTCATACTCTTAGCATTTCAAGATAATAAATGATTACAATTATTACCATTTATTCAAACTCACTGAGAAACTCAGTTTAACCAAAGAAATAGTCTTTTCCACAACAGTTGCAATGCACTATCATTGATAGAGATTTACCTAAAATTGTATGAGACATACTCACCACCAACAGTTGAATAAATGTAAGGTAATGTTTGAAACACAACCACATGTATCAATATATTGCAGTCATGATATATCAGTACATTCTAACACGCTCTCTCTTGCTGAAAGCAGTTTCAGAATCAGGGTGACCAATTATTTTTCTACTATTGACATGTACAGTCCTTTGAACTGTATAACACAATATTGCTGACACATTGATAATGACTGTTCAGACCAACAGCCTTTCATGGTAGCTTTTCATAATTTGGAGCTTGGGAATTAGAGAGGGCAGACTCGCACTTAGTCACCTGAATATTTAGACTCTGATGTAGGAGGACAACTTGCTTATGTTAACTTGTGTAGTGTGTAGGAGAGCATGTGTCATGCTTAGTTTACATAGACTGCGTGTAGGGTGGGGTGGGGACGGGGTTGTTTGGGTGGAGGCAAGATTATTTTGGTGGCTTTTGGCTGTAAGGATGTTTACAGGACTTTTTGGCTGGGAACAGGGTTATTTGGTTGGGGATGAGCTGTTTGGGTGAAGATATGATTGCTTGAGATGGGATTGATTGGGTGGGGACAGGATTCTTTGGGTGGGGATGGGTGGTTTGGGAGGCTACTGGAGTTTTGGGGAGTGGACAGTGTTTTTATGGGTGGGGATGGGCTGCTTGCGTGGAGATGGTATTGCTTGGGAGGAGATGAGGTAATTTTGGGGTAGAGATGGTCTTTTTTGGGTGGAGATGGGGTTATTTTGGCGGCAATGGGCTGTTTGGGTGGAGATGGGATTGCTTTGGTTGACAGGGGTTATTTGGGTGGAGATGGGCTGTTGGGTGGAAGTGGAATGGCTCACGTGGGGACTGGGTGTGTGTGTGGTGAGGATAGGGTATGTAGTGCGGGATATGTTGGGCTGGGATAGGGCTGTTTGGATGGGTTTGACAAAGGACAAAGCAACAAAATGGCATTACATTAATACACATTCAACATTTGTTGTTTAGTGTTGCTCAAAACAATATCCTAGCTATGATAGGCTGTAAATTGTTAACCCAGTGTTAACCCAGTGTTAACCCATTTTCCAAGCCACTCACCTAGAATGCCAGATCCATTTTCAAATGATTGAGGGCAGTGGGGTAGCCCAGTAGTTAAAATATTTGATTTTCTCATTTGATTATGCAGTATGTGAAGTCCATTTCTCTTTTCTGTGGCAGTGATATTACTGGAATATTGCTGAAAGTGATGTAAAACCCCGCTCCCTCGCTCCCTCACTCCCTCACTCACTCACTCTGAAAATTACTGTTAATTACCTGTTTCACAGTGATCTTTCTTCTTACATTAAGTTGGTATCTGACTGTGTGACTCTTGAGCAGGCATATTGCTGTCAATGTGAAATATGATAGCAGATACATTTTGTAGTTGCCTAAAGAGTGTGTACTATGTTGTGTTAATGTATGTATCTGTTAGTTTTATTGGATTAATGAGGGTCTGCCGGCACTGACAAGACAAATTGAAGGTTGGTTGATCATGCCACTTCAAAACCTGGTTCACTTACAAATTGGCGTTGTGACTGACAAGAAATTTCACAGTGATCTCAGACAACATTAAAGAAAACACCTGGGGAATTGCACGATTTGTTGCTTAACTCCATGAAAGAACTTGGTGTTTCAAGCAATCGTCTCTCGTCATGTTCACCTTGACTGGAGGAATGTTTAATCAGGGCAAACATGTCGTTTGTGTCTTCTTCTCTTCTTGCCGTCTATACTATAGTGACTCATGATTGCCTGTATCGCTTCTGAGATGTGCTCGGCATAAGTTCTTATAATGAGATGAGAATGTTTGAATAAGAAAAATAGCTACATTACAGTCCTAGCTTGGGAATCTGTCGTCTTCCCAGATGGTGGTAAGCATACTCAAGTGTTCGGACAATATCATATAGATCTGTCCCCTTGATGTTGTGACAGATGCGTGTCACATACATGTTGTACAGGGTTTTTAAGTGCTGAATAGTATATGCCTCAGATCATTGGTAGAGCCCAATAGTCTTGTACACCTTTAGGTCTTGGTAGAACTCAGTAGTCTTGTACACACTTTCACCAATGGTAAGAGCTTAGTGGTCTTTTACCCACTTTGACCTGTGGTATGAGCTGTGTTTGTCTTGTACACACTTAGACTTTGGTTGGGACAAATCTTGTATACTCTTAGACCTTTGTAAGAGCTGAATGATCATGGAACCCTTAGACCTTGCTAGAGACAAATGGTCTTTTACTTCCTTATTAGACACCAAGATGTTCTTGTGGTCTACTAGAGCCAAATATTCTTTTGCTCCCTTAGATCTTGTAAGAGCCAAATGTTCTTACTAAGACCTTTGATAGAACCACTTCATCCTTTGGAAGAACTTGAAGCAGTGCAAGTTATACATTTATCAACTTCGCTTTGGGTCTCTTTGTCGAAATACAATCTACTGATATAAGATTCATCTGTAGACTGTTAGTGTTTACAATGTTTAAACAGACAGTTTGGATGGTACATTCAGTGGTGTTAAATTACACATTTTTTCTACAAGAGGTCTACACAAACTGCTTGTGTAGGTTTCTCCAAGACAGCAACTGCCCATTCAAATAGCTTGGAATGAGATTAAGTGATGATAAATGGCCATATAACTGTAGTCTTCGTTATCCTTAGCAGAAATATCTAGGTATGTTTCCCTGTCAGTCCTTCATCACTTGAATGTCTTTCCAACACTTCAAGCGGTTGTATTTTAGGCATTTAATGATAAGAGTTAATCATTGCAGTAATGATCAATTATGCATCATTTTCAAGGTCTGATTTAGATTCTTCATTCATCTAGTCGTTGCTGAGGAGTGCATTGGCACATTTTGACAGGAAGTCAGTGTTTAACGTCACTACACAGTGTAGATTTTCTTAAGGGAACAAAGAATTCCTTAGGCAAACAAGAGGAGTTTGTTTAGTAAACAGCCAAATAGCCGTGGGTTTTGTAATCCAACAAAATTTGTGTTGTGGTGCCCAGAACACAAAGCTGTAAGTCTTGGGCAAAACTGTCAAATCAAATCTAGGCAAAAGTTCAAATTTAGATATCAGGAAAAATGGCTCAATATGGGATACTTATCCTCTTGATGAGTTGTTGTAAGGAAAACAGTACATGTGTGCTGCAGACCAATGGCACATTCAGTCGAGAAAGTTTGATTTTTAATCGAGATAAATATTTGGCATTTTTAGCTTTATTTTGATTGACTTTAAGTCAAGGGCAACTTCTTTCAGCCATGCACTTTACCTCCATTACTGTGTTGTTTTTGAAGCAATTTGATGTTCATCAATATCAAACTATAGGGTCTTTTCAGAAAATCTTCAAATAATGAGGCTATAGTAATGATAAAATACATATTTTGGTTATGACCAGTTGAAAAACATTTGATTTTTACAATGATGCCAAAAGGCCAAATATTGTCCAGAGTCAAGACAGTATTAGAGAGTGAAAAATCACCCTTTCCTTTTCAGTTCCATAAATCACTGACATCTTTTCTCAGTAGCTTGTGTTTGATATTTCAGTTTCGTTGGTTGTTTCATCATTGGTGCATACTGAAATAGGGAAGAATTTCATTGACCAGTAGAAAAGTATTTGATAATATCATATCTGTTTTTTCTTCAGGTTTTCGAGGACGAAATTGCCAGATCAATGTAGATGACTGCGTGAACAACCTCTGTAATAATGGATCTACCTGTGTAGATGGAGTGGACAGTTACACCTGTCACTGCCCACCTACCTATAAAGGTAAGTTATTTCTTTTATGAGGATTATGGTCTGGGGTGGGGTAGCCTCTAGTTGGAAGCTTTCTTGTTTTGCTGGATTCAGTTCCTCATATTGACACCAAGGGGTAGCGTAGTGGTCAAAGTGTTCACTTGTCTAACACATGTACCCGAATCCCTAAATGGGTACAGTATGTAAAGCCAGTTCTTGTTTCATCTGCTGGAATATTACTAAAAGCTGGCTCATTCTGTCTTATAGCCAGGGCCTTGACATACACAAATGTATAATTTCTTTTTTGAGAGACCACTTTTTCTTGTTTTTATGAGGTTTTCAATTCTAAACCCAAGGAGGTCATGTTGTTGACATTTGCTGGGAATCTATGAACTGCCTTGCTACCTCCCAAACAGCATCTCCTAATGATCCATTTAGACACTTGGGACATGGGAAGAACTGTTCATTGAATTTATGATATTGTTACACTCTATGCCAAATGAAACATTTGCAGTTTTCAGTGTTCTGAACTGCATCTTGTTTACAATGCTGGTGACTTACAAACAGTGTGGAACATGCATGATAGATAAATGTCTGATTCTTTTGTACTACTAATGAAGGTATTATATAGACAAGCTTGCCTTTTGACCGTAAATGTGAACCCACCTAGATCAGAACTTGAATCCTCTTTTGTATCGAAATATTGAACTAAGGGGTGGAGAGACACAACCCCATTGATGACATATGTTTGTGAGATATATAGAAATGCGGGCTTTAGAGTTGAGAAGTCTGTTGTAAATACATGATGAATATTTGCACTACTTCTCTTTGTATTGTACCCAACTTTCTGTTTGTAGAGGGTAGGACAGCTAGGCGCCAAATCATTTTTGTGCGTTTTAGTATGTGGTATGGACAATGACAACTGTTCAGTGCCTATCCAAGAGTAACTTGATCATGGTGGGGTAGCCCAATGCTTCAAGCATCTGTGCTTGGGTTAAGGGCCCAAGTTTGATCCTGTCTGTCTCTTTCTCCGCCTTTCTTCTCTCTCTCCTCCCTTTCCTGATATAACTGCAAGTGGTGTAAAACCACGCTCACTCTCCGGGGTTTGACCAAACTGGTTTACTTGATATTTTGCGTGTATGTACTGGCATACATTCATTGAAGATTAGCTTTCTTTGAGAGCAACTCAACCATGTTAAGACCCTGGTGAAGATATTTCCTTTGATGTTGTTCTGTTTCTGCAACATTGTTAAAGGCAATGTAAAACCACACTCACTCACTCACTCACTCACTCACTCACTCACTCCTGTAAATCAAACATGTAACATGTGCCATCAGGGTCACAACAACATTGCCATATCTCATTCAGTATTGCAAGTAAATGGGGGAATGAGAGCATGTTTGAAGTATAATTAAACCTTGTTTGAGCCACTCTCTGCACTTTTTACCCATCACAGCCCATTAAGTCCCAAACTCCATTCATGGGAAATTCATGTACACCCCATGTAAAACATGTCCCACCTTCTGTTCTCCTCTGATGTTCTGTTATATAGACTCGAAATGCATTTCTGCTAGTAACAAGGGGCCAGGAAAAGCAACTATAAAAATTCCTGGAAACTGTTGGCATCAGCTTGGACTGTAAAAGATAGCTTGGCCCAGTTTTCCATGCTGCGATTCTTAGACTGTTGTTAGTGGTGGTAAGTGGCGTAAGATTTATATATACCTACTGTTCACGAAGGGATTCCGCAGATACCTGTGATATTGTGAAACGGGCTGTATTGATTGACTGTGGAACTACTCCTGTGGAACTGTAGACAAACAAAAGATTCATCACAGACAGCCATACAATATTCATTTGCTAGAGTACAGGTTGTGGTATTGGAAGACCTGGCATAGAGCTGATAGAAGGGAAGACAGGTTTTGTGACAAACATGAGGGAACATGTGATGAAGGAAGTTGTACCTTGGACAAGATAAGGGAAAAACAGTTTATTTGTAATGAAGAGTCTGTTAATGGTAGTTGGTAGTGAACATATCTGTTTTGATACTGATTGTTTTGAGGGACAGAACGATAGCCCAGTGGTTCAAGCTTGTTATGTTACAGACCTTGGTTTTATACGAACATTTGAACAATGATGTGTGAAGCCCTGGTGTCACGCACTCTCTCACCCACTCAGTCACTCAATCACTCAGTCACCCACTTTAAATTACATCACTTCTCAACCACAAATACAAGAACCGTGAAGAATCAATAGAAGTGGTGGCATATATGCCATGTTCCAATGTGTTACTGGGATAGTCTTTTGTTTCCCTACAGTATTGATATCACGGACTAAATTATTAACATCCAGCTTATCTCTCAACATAAAAGTGATGTCAGCTTCCATGCACAGAAATAGACACAGCAGTAACGATCCATGCAAGATCTTCGTTCATGTGCATTAAGCTGCAGAAACTTCTATTTCAGTTCATTTTCTGAAGTAAGTAATTCAGTCCCAAATTCCATGCACGACATCATGGCATCAGAAGCTATATTTGCTTTGCGGAGAAAGGAGAATAATTGATTCGAGCTAACGGTGATGAGGGAGATGTGCATGAACCCTGACACTGGTACGCTACAAAGTAACATGAAATATGTTTCACACATGATTGAGGCCGTGTGTGTAACGTTGTATCGTTAAGTGCAATCAATTAACTGATCACATTGTTTCATATCTTCACTGTCAATAAATGTCGTGTGCCTCCACTCACTGGATCAACTATCTATGCATCACTGGTCGCTCTGCCCCACTTGTAGTGAATAAGCTGTATGCTTGTAAGTGTACAAGCTTATCACCATTTGGTGGAAGTAATTACAGAAAGGGTTTAATGCTGTTATCATTCCTAACTAGAATAACAGATTAACAGATGAAATGTTGATGAGAAAAATATGTAAACAGGTCAGTCCTCATTTAGTAGTTAGGGCTATTCTGTGCCTTTACGGTAAACACTTGTGATAGCTATTGATGTAACGATACACTTAATCGAAACATACCTGATACAATAGATGATACAGAGCATGATATATGGACATCCTTTTTTTAAAAGGATGCCATCGTTAAAGGGATTATCCAAGGCCAACTGAAACATGTTAAAAACACTTGGGTATGTCAAACTTACGATCAAGAGAGTGTTTTACCCTTGCTTCAAGGCTCTACTGATGCTCAGCTCATGGTTGTAAAGTAACTCTATCATTTCAAAAGGCAAGTCCAGCAGACAGTAGACACTAGTCTCTTGGTTATATGCTTTTACACAAATTTTCATTTAATCTCTTAATCTTACCATCAAGACTTTTGCAAGGCTTAGGGACTTGGTTGAGTGTCAGGATGCTCCAACAGTATAATTTTGCTCAGAAGATGAATCATTTCATGTCCTGATGCAATTGACTAGTTGCTGTCCTACAACTGGGTCATATCAGTGTGTTGCATTTAGAAATAAACAAATAAGTGTCTTTGTATGGATAAAGATAAGATGAGTAACAATAGGATACTGTACACCATGCTGACATGGTGAAACATTGTGATTTATGAGTGGAACAGTATATTGTGGCATGACGGATATCACTGATGGTGAATTAAGTGGGAGATAAGTTTACAAGATGTATGTACAGGTGAAAGCATAGATGCTTTGGAGAAAATTTCAGTTTTGATGAATCTGAGAAATGAGATGTCAGTGGCTTGTGAATTTATGTGAAGGTGAAGTTAAATTTTGTTCAATTGCTTATTGAATAAAGGTTTTAATATTATTTCGAGATGTGTACAACTGACAGATTTCAGATTTTGAGAAACATTTAGTTCTGATATATAAGATTCCAGTTACTTGTGAATTTATGTAAAGGTGAAGCTTTATTTTTCAAATTCAACACACTAACTGTGAGTTCATCTTGCAAAGTCTGATGTTGTGGAAAGTGGACAATTTCAGCCAAGCTAAGGTAATGGTTGAAAGTCTCACAAGGGTAACAACGTGTCTGCATCACTTTGCTGATAACTTGATCTTCATGAAGGCAGTGAACCTTGACAAACATCTAATGTTGTTCAGTTTATATTCACCACAGTCATCCAATTATAGGGCATGAGAAAAAGTTTTTTATGGAGAATATGGAAATTCTCAAACTGAGACCTATAGAAAGGTATTTTCATAGATTTAAGAGGTCGTGGGACCAGGTCACAGAGTCCCAGAGATACAGAAATATATTAGGTGTTTTAGTAACAAGCACTTGCAAAAGTAAGGGTTGTGGTCTTGTCGGTTGATCAATCTCGAAGATGCTTCGGAGAGCTTGAGTCATCAGAAGAAATTTAGTAGAGCGTGTTGCTACCAAGTTAGTAATGAATGACCAGTAAGATGGAGTCATTGAAATGCCTTTGTGTCCAAAGGATGTCATAAAGTATGGGTAGTACTTTGTTGTGAGGCATCTAGTTTCCTAATGTCTTCAGTTACTTGACAAAAAGAGCAAGAAGTTACTGATCCAGATACCCTCAGTGGGCTAAATTTTCATCGAGTTCATTTTACCACAATCATAATATTAAGCCTTATTCATTGATTCTTTTAGCATCTTATTGATCTGTGAATGCAGTCTCATTGGTATTCATTAGGTTTTTCTTTATCTTTGATAAATTATCTTTGAGATCATCTGTTTTAGTTCAGTTTTTATGTGTACAGGTAGAAATTCACAATTACTAGTTCTTGCTATGATTAACTGGAGAATTGATGATGCAATGTAAAGCTTCATTGATTGATTTACTGATTCATTCATTGATTCATTCATTCACTCATTCATTCCAAAACTTACATCAGAGAACATTAAAGATGGGTCGAAGAAATTGTTTATATGTGGCTTGAACAAGCCTACTCCTCGTTCTTCAAAAAGATAGTTTTGTTGATGCTGAAGTCCAGGTTCCATTCCAACGTCAGTACAAAGTGTGAAGCCCATTTCTGATATCCTATGCTCTGATATTGCTGGAGTATTGATAAAATCAGCTTAAACCCCAACTCTCTCGCTCACTCATGTTGATGTGGGAATGATGATCATAACTGTTACAAGAAATCACTTCTCCTGACATTAGTTGAGCATAGTCCTCCATATCTTTTCACATATGTTAAAAAGATCATCTGTTTAGCTATTATTTACAAGCTAGAACAAAGTCTGTGAAAATTATAACAAAAAGTATCGGATGGATTCACATAAAACTAGACATGTTTGATATAACATAACTAAATGTGTAATTTAAAGAGACTGTGTGCTAAGAGGCTGATTTAAGATGTTATTTTGGATCATATTTCAAGTACTGAAACATGGGAAGGTTTTCTGACATGACTCATTTTATAGATATGGATAAGAAACAAATATGTTAGCCATAATGATATATACTTAGTCACATTAGGAATCCAAACATGCAACTTTGAAAAAAAACCCAAGGCTTGATGTAGGGCATTTGATAATGTCAGATTGTTTTCCTACCCTTGCAGTTTTCTGTAGCTTTTGTTTTGAACATTTTGAATGGACAGGGGTATAGCCTGTTAATAAACTTGTTTTTGTCAAAAGCTTACCTCGAACGTTAATAGCACACTAGTTGACATCACTGATGCAAGGATTGACCCCAGACTGATATCATTCCCCTGTACAATAATATGTGAAATGTGGCATTTGCCTCAACATGACTCACACATGACTCTCATAGTATGATTATGCTACATGACACTTGTATCTGCCTCAAATGTATGGTAAATGTTGTGATGTCCTAGGCACATATTGTGATATCACTCTAATACGCCAAGCGTATTGTGTGTATCCTATATCATTCTATATCTGCCTTATATCATAAACACATATTATGACAACTATGTTATAGACCGTAACATATCGTGAGATCTGCCTGATGTCTTGGGCACTTATTGTGATATCTACCTTATATTCCAGGCAAATACTGTGATATTGACATTGATGAGTGTCTGGAACAGCCTAGCATATGCCGGAATGGGGCCACCTGCATGAACCAGGCAGGGGGCTACCAGTGTATCTGTGTGAATGGCTGGAATGGTACAGATTGTGGGGAGAACATCGATGACTGCAAGGAGAGTCCTTGTTACAATGGGGGCACCTGCAGAGACAGAGTGGGCTATTTCTTCTGTGAATGTCCAAAAGGGAAAACAGGTAGGAAAATGTCCTATAATTTTTTCTCTTGTATAACATTTCCTTTATCCACTGAAAAGTGTTAGTAGTACATGTTTATCACTTGATTCACTTTGTTTTGCTGACAGTCCTGCACAAAGTGTTTCAGTGGTTGACCAAATTATGAAAAGAAAATGCTTTGTATGACTGATAAAAAAACCCATTACAGATAAAAAAACCTTACAGATCATCGTCTGGAGTTAAATGTTGAACAGGAAACAAACATGAGTAGTTATACTGAAGGTGGAGATATATTGTGTTAACTGTTGTCTTGAGGACAAATGTTTGTTTGAAGCTATCATAAACCAGAATGCCCCCAAACCTGATGATATCAGTAATGTTTTACATAGTGATCTTAAGGCAAACAGAGTTCTGTCTGTCTGTTCCTTCTGCAGTCACTATATCTGATTCTGATCGGATATAGTTATGATTCAGATATGGTGTTCGTTGTATGTACTTCTGGTTCCTAATTTAGATGTTTTCCGTGCTGCAGTTGATTAAATCAGTAATGAAGGTCTGAGACTTCGAGATACTGAATATAATCTCTCTTGAAAATCTGAGTCATTGTTCTTATGAGACTGATTTCCTTTTTCTAATTTTGTTTTGAAGTTGACCTACATGAGTCAAATATCAGTGTGTGTAAATACTTTGATGTATGTTACATTTGACACAAACACAAAATGATCCATTAATAAGGAGTATGCAGTGACCTTATTTTGTTCTTCATGACAACCATAAGATAGACAAGTCAAGTTTGACATTATGGTGTTTGGCTGTATTCAAAACATTTTTCATATTTTGTTATCCAAAGTGAAATTTTCACATTAATAAACTAGAAATGTACAGAAGGAAGAAGAACACTAGTTAAGTACGGAAGTTGAAAGTAAGTAGTGCTGTCACTGCTGGTGGATGGGACGGATGAGAAACAGAGAATTGTCTGTTTCCTTGTCTATACTGTAAAACTTAAAAATCCCAAAGCTTCCTTTCACTCTTGGACGTCCAAGGCACAGCAATTCACTTGCAACAAGGAATATGTTATGAAAGGAAACCTGTAACACATCAGGTCCTCAAATTTCAGTCATTTATAGACACATGTAAAACAAAATATCATAAGTTTAATTTTCGGATAGACTAGGCACAGTCAAATATACTTTTCCTGCAAACCTGATTCAATTTGACTTAACATATGTTATGGGTGTTTGACCTCCAACTCAAATTTTATCATGTACACACCAGTAGCATTTTATCCTCACCTCAGTGTTTCAGCTTCAAAATATGCTTAGATAATCACCAAATCAAGACACCGTGACATCTTTTCCCCCATTTTAATATTTCATCCTCATCAGCTGTCAGTGATTTGCATGGATACTTATGTTTGAGTTCTACTGGTGGCCATGACCTTCTCTTAAGCAAGGTTACAGTATAAGGATGGAATGGTGATATATAGGGATTGGGCCCACTTGCACACAGCAGTCGTAGTGCTACAAATCTGTTAAGTCAGTCTTGAACCACAGGAATTATGGCCATTGTGATGTAAAGGTTGCTTTGTGCAAGTGGGCTCAGGGTTACACTGTTCCACATGTTAAGGGTTTCAGGGTTCATGGTCCCATTTCACAAAGCTATTGTACTGTTACAACTGATGTACCTCTTATTCTGTAACTTAGACTTACAACAGTCGTAGTGCTATGTAAGCTTTGTGAAATGGGACCCAGATCCACAAAAGGATCTTACCCCAAGATTGATTATAGGCCTATGTTATGGATTGAAGTTATGATTTCCTATTGTTTTCAAAATGTGGGATGTGTTGGAGTTAGTTATTATGTATGTAGAAGCCTGTATGCCATCACCATCCTTACCCTCACTGTCCATTGCTGCAAACTTGAGATTTCAGTCTGTTTCAGTTCATTACAGAACATTGCTTCCCAATTTCCCAACGTGATATGCATATTCTACTCATTCTGAAACCACATATATCTTGCTTTGTTTCTGTATACATCATGTTCTGAATATGATACCTTTACACATCTTTAAATGATTTACAACCTTTGAAGACATTGATAATCTCTGTCCTCTGTGTATTTGTACTTCCTGTTTTGTCTTGTATGTTCATCTTACTAAATTGCTCCTGTCTTGGCTGAATACTAACAATATGGCCGCCATCATCTGTCGCTTGTCTTCAGGTCTGCGCTGCCATCTGGAGGACGCATGTGAAAGTAGTCCCTGTCATGCTGGTGCAAGTTGCGAGACTTCCCCTATTGATGGCAATCATAAGTGTACATGTAAGAGAGGGTGGAAGGGCACCTTCTGTGACAAGGACATCAACGAGTGCGAAGAGAGTAAGTTCATGTCTCCTCCTGCCCCAAACTGTGCAGTCCATTGTTGCTAGATTGTGCACAAATGACTAGGATGAAAGATCTTGGCTCTGGCATATTAGCACCAATTCTGTGATGCAAAGGGCTCAGCATTTGTTTGGACACTTGATGTGTAGCATACTTTTTCATTTACAAATGTTGGTTTCCTAGCCCCAGTGTTTCTAACTAAGTTATAACTTAGGCATGCTGATGCACATGGCAGTCCAATAGCAATTTACAAGTCTTATATAAATGATGTTTTCTTGAGTTTGTTTGTGGGTTTGAATCTCAGATATGTTTCTAGGTTTGTCAGCACCAATGTTCATCTGTGTTTTACCAATTTGATAAACTCTGACATCTGCAGCACTTTAGACTTTCCTTCTGGACATAGCTGCCATGTATAAACCTGAATGCTGTTAAAAAAAAAAAAATCACATAAATCCTCACTTACTCATTCACTCACTCACTCGTTAAAAGTTAAAAGTCTTGTGTGGCATCAGTTAAATTTCACTGATCATCATTGGGAAGAAACTCTCACTGAATATAATTCATGCTACAGAAAGACTGTTGTATTAATACTCAGATGGGTAAAAACATATTCTCAATTTTGATTAGTACATAACTGCCATTTAAATGAAAAAGAAATGGGAGTTATAAATTTGCAAGTTAAGTTGATTTTGTTCACAAAGGCTGGAGACCGGTCACTTGGTTTGTAGAAACATAACCTTGCAGAAACCTGGGTAGCTTTGGGTGAGGTTTGCCATTCTTCATTGGCAATCTATTGTTGAGCCATGTTTACAACTCAGTTCTCACGGATACCTAATACCCCGAACAAGGACTTGACTGATTTCATTTCATTTTTTCCTATCATGATTACTGCTTCAGGGCTGTCACGAGCCACTGACTTTCTTAGGCATTTTTGTCTTGCTCTCGTATGCAAGGCTACATATGAAAACTGAAGATTTTTATGGGAAATAATATGTTGACCTTACAACACTCTAGAAATAACATATTGTTCAAACAAAATTTATGCATCAGAAACCAAGTGTTAAAATACCATGATAATATGTTTAGTGGTAAATGTTGGTAAGTGGTGATAGTTTGTATTTTCTGATGTCTTGGTGAATAGTTTTTATTAAAATTTCACTCTGGAATGAAACATGAAGGTATTTTGATACAGTGTGCATTGATCTCAATTAATTAAACTGTGTCTCAAGTATATATGCCTTATGCATATCTGGAACGATTTTGCTTGACTGTGGTACTTGACCATGTTTAACTACTTCCACTTAAGACATGAAATGGTGTTAAATGTAAAATACCATAGTTTTTGAAGAATGTGAGATTTCATATATGGTTAACAGTTAACTCTTTTTAATCTGTTGTTAAATTGTCAGACACAGTTTGACTTTGTCCTAAACCATATTTCACCACTAACTTGACCTGATAGTTGATCCTCACGATGTGTTTACTTCATAATTATTTATGTTGCTCTGACAGCTAGCTTTAGACATCAGAGATCCATGTAATGCTTACAGATTACTTGACGTCTGATACTTAGTCACACATTTTCACAGCCATGTGTTTCCTTCCATGGCTGCAGAGGGGTAACCTAGTGGTTAAAGTGTTCACTTGTCACACCATAGACTTGCATTCAATACCTCACATTTCTGATGTCCTGTTCTTGATATTGCTGGAATATTGCTAAAAGCGGCGTAATTACACCATTTCAATTCCACATTAGGAATAAATTTTCTCACATGCAGTGTCATTTTTAGAATTGTCTGTCCACTTTTCTCTTTGAACTATCTTGAAGTTAATTTTGTTTGTTTAAATGGATTTTGAATCATAATTCTTATTCTACTGTAATTCAATGCTTTTGTGTTTGATAGAACAGATATTTTCAATATCCAAGTGTCTGGAATTTAATCTTCTGCCTGCTTTGTGATCAAGAGGATTGACTTTAAAAATGAGCGTACAAAGCTGACATTTTAAGTGTATAGCAAAGAATGTGTTTACCAAATTATTTTGAAACCAGGGATTATGAATTGTAACATTTTGTTGGTTTGCACAGGTTACGAGGGCCCATGTGAACATGGCAGTACCTGTGAGAATACCCCTGGTAGTTTCAAGTGTATCTGCCAGACAGGGTTCTCGGGTCAGTACTGTGAGGTAAACCTCAATGAATGTGCTTCCAACCCATGTCAGAACGATGGTACCTGTCTGGATATGAATGGAGAATACAAGTGCATATGCATGCCAGGTAAGGGCAGTAAACCTATACAACTGACCAAATTCTAGATTTTCAAAGCGCTCATAGCGCTAAGATAATGTAAGTTGCGCTTTCAGCTGTCTCAGCACTAGGCCCAAACTCAAGTCTGAGCCTGTTAAGTAACTAGGTCTTCAGACCTCAGTTATTGGTAAACTTTGTATTCACATAAACTTTGGAAAATGATTCTTAAATAGTTCTGGGTTAGAAGTTTTCAGTTTTGGATTTTCATTTAATTATTTTTTATTTACTTTTATCCATTTTCTCTTTTGTAATGGGGAACAGTTGCATGAAATTTGATACACAATATCATATTTTTGTCATTCTGAGTGAAAATGTATTGTTTGCACAAACTGGTCTTCAGACTTGGCATAATATTAATGATATTTGCTTTTCTCATAGTCAGTGTTGTGTTTTGTTTGAAGATTTAAAAACAATCCTATTTTTCCCAGAAATTGTGTATTGGTGTATCAATATTTTTTCATGAGCCAAATATATTGTTATATTAGAAATTGTTTTTGGTCAAGAATACAAGAATTGAACAAGTGCATTACAATATGTTTCAGTGTAAAACATGGATTTTAGTCTCTGTAAAATCACAGAAAGAGAATGTCATATGTTCATTTACCTTCTTAAGTTTGGAATATCTGAAAATGTTCCATAAAAGAACTACTTGAAAAGACTATCATTTCCCTATTTCATAGCACCAGTTGTCACATCAGACTGTTTGTAGTTTTTGCATTTGTGGCGTGAGAAAATGTGTGCTGAATGAAATGTATGGCAAATTCCAACTTGTAATAGATGTCATAACATTGCATGTATGTCTATTCTTATCAAACAGAATTCTTAATCTTTCTAAATATCTGTCTGATTTTCCCATGGCAATATTGCTCAAGACACTTCAAATTTACTCAGTGATGGAGAACTTTTCTAACAGTTTGTAAAAACTATTATTAACCTGTTGGATTGGCTGCTGTAAGTGGCAGTGAAACCCTATAATTCATGTGAAAAGTTAACAATGATACGGCAGCTTTCCCACTCGTCTCGGTATTACGCAGCCCCGTGCACTGACAACATAAGCACTAGTCAACTGTTAGAAAGCTACTGATGTACTCCGGGATGTTTAACAAAGGTCAGGGATGAAACTCAAGTGTGGGAAAGTTGTCTACCCTTTCTAAAATGAGGTTCTACATGGGGAGTATTAAGATGAGGAAGAGATATTTTACCTGTATGCTTTCTTGTATGTTTTTGTCATTGAAGTTGTGTAAATCAGAACTATATTAGCATCTACAAGATGTATTTGAACTTTGGCAAGATGAACTAAAAATTTTATGGAAAAATTTGTGGGTGTATTCTGTATTTAAATATCACATTGATCTTACGGTTTGTTTGTAGTGCAGAAATTTCAGTGAGTGAACACTGATCACATTCTGGAAAAAAACGCATTCACTAGGAGCAGATTTTCAGGTGTCAATTATTTCTTGATGGAGCAGCCTGTATGCACTGTGCAAGTGCCTCGAGTTGTAAGGCTCCAGACTGTAGTTCTCATTATTTCCACTCCATTGAACTGAGCCATTGCCAGAGCAGTCATAGTTATCCATCTGGGCTAAGAGTTGTTTGGGAAAGCTTTTTATGACGATTTGAATCGTGGGAGCGAGTAGAAGGGAAACTGTTAAATAAAGGAAAGTGGAGCACAAAGGTCATGCTTCATAAACACTGATGTATGATGTATATTTTAGTGTGTATATGTACAAATAGAATACATCTTAAGTCCAAGATGAGCCTTTGTTAGGCTGTATGTGTGAGAGAACGAGGCTGGGGTTGCCATACTGGCATTTCTGTGATAAATCTGTAGCTTCTTTCAGATTGAGAGGAGGAACATTGTGGAGGTCATCATGGGATTGTGGGAGATAGGGCCATTAGTGTGTGCACTAAAGTCTACTGAATGGTTTCTTGAATATTCAGAAGATGTTTATGGTGTTTCCCAGGCAGTAGCTATGCGTTGATGGAGTTTAGTGGACTTGTAATGATGAGAATGTGGATGGGATGAAAAGATGATATTTTGTGGATTATGTTCATTTTACATACCAATTGTTAGAGTTATGACCATTTCTTGATGAAAATCATGAGAGATTCAGCGTGTGTACTAGAATACTGAACACTAAACAGTGAACAAAACCCAGCTAAACTTTCGCCATTATTTAATTAAGGTTCACATCTGTAGCAGAACTTTTCAGCATGTGTCAGCTGTAGTTTGGAACACCCTGTCTCATGATCTGAGATGCTTTCCTCCACTTTACAATTTTAAAGCTCATCTCAAGACACACAATCTCACATTTTGGAGATGTTAAAAATGCTTTGAACTGTTGTATGTTGTATTAGAGCATGCATATGAGGTGTGGAGATCAGTGCTACACAAATGTCCTGATGATTATTATTATCATCACATGATTACAATGCTATTTAGAAAGTGGTCAACTAGGCGGCTGACTTTGTGTGCTGGCGATTAGGTGCCTGACTCTGAGGGTGCAGGTTCGAATCCTGGATGGGACTCAACCAAAAAAGTGCTGGAATTTGTACTTTGCTAAGAAAGTGAAATCCCAAATGCGACGTATGTTGTATTATCATCATAGTTACACTAAGTAATGTGAATCAAGAATGTTGTGACTCAGCACCACAATAAATTGTTTTAGATACAGAATACATTTCACTTATGTCTTCTTCTGTTAGGGTAGCCTAGTGGTTAGAATGTTTTCTTGCATTGTCATAGGTTCAGTTCCTAACATGGGTGTAATGTGCAAGGGCTGTTCCCACTATCCCTTGTGATAATGCTAGGGTATTGGTGAAAGCTGTGTTTTGAAACATGTCCCTTGGGACTGTGGGTGTTGACTTGTAAACATATTCCAAGCATGTATCATCTGGATGTAAACTGTGTTGTTGCTAGGTTATGCGGGGGACAACTGTGAGAGGGACATCGATGAGTGTGCCAGCCGGCCTTGTCAGAATGAAGGCTTATGCGAGGACAGAGAAAACAGCTTCAAGTGTACTTGTCTCCCAGGTGAGTCTAAAAATCCTTAAACTTACTTAACTTAGATTCAACTCAACATAGATTTCATATGGTTTGGAGTTAACTTAAAACATCACCCGTGGAGATCTCAGTGAAAAGTGGTCTTTAGCAACCCATGCTTGTTGTAAGAGGCGACTACTAACAAAAAAGGGATGTCAGACTTGCTGACATGGAATCCCAGTTGTGTAGATCACTGCTAGTGCTGTTGATCACTGGATTATCTGGTCCAGACTTATTATATACAAAGCGCCACCATGTAGCTGGAATATTGCTGAGTGTAGCATTTAACAACAAACCAACCAAGACAGGATGCCCAGTTACTAATTTCAAGCTTCATATATTCCAGATGAAAATAATGCAATGCACCTGGACAATTTAAATAGGTGCTGAATTGAAGTTTGATGGTTTGATATTCTATAAATAAATGTGCTGTATTGGCAGGTTTTCAAGGGCACACCTGTAGCATCAATATAAATGAGTGTGAAAGTGACCCCTGCCTCAATGGTGCTACCTGCAACGATGGCAGAGATTCCTACAGCTGTACCTGTCTTCCTGGTAAGTCATGTACATCAAAAGTTAAGTTTCAGGTACCTGACAATAGTGTAGCTCTTCTCCAATTTGGTATTGAAAAAATGCTTCAGAAACCCAATTTTTGGAATATGCTACGATTCATTAACTCATCAAGTATTCTCTTACAGGTTTCCGTGGAGATCATTGTGAAGAAAACATCAATGATTGTGCCAATGTGAACTGCACTTATGGTAAATGCATTGATGGCCGTGAGACCTATCACTGTCAGTGTATAGGTGGGTACACAGGCACCCACTGCGAATATGAAATCAACGAATGTGACAGCAACCCTTGCAAGTTCGGGGCCACCTGCAATGACCTGCGGAATTCCTACGAATGCCAGTGTCAGATGGGAACTTCAGGTTAGCTTTATTCTCCATTAACATTATTTTGTCAGAATATTTGGTTTTTGAAAAGAATCTGATCATGTTCGTTATTGTCACACAGTAGAATTATTCCAAATTTTGGTGGTTGTATTAATTGATAAAATACTTCAGGTCTAAACTGTGAGAAGAACAATGATGAATGTGCCAGCAACCCATGTCGTAATGATGCCAACTGTATCGATGGAATAAACTCGTACACCTGTCACTGCAAGCCAGGCTTTACAGGTGAGTACAGATCTGACCCTCATCCATTTTACAAAGCATTGACTTACAGTATGTGTAGGGTGATGGGGTAGCCTTGTTGTTTAAAGCGTTATTCATCACGCTGAAGTCTTGGGTTTGGTTCCCCACTATGTGAAAAGTCCTTTTCTGGTGTTCACTACCATGATATTGGGGGAATATTGCTGAAAGTGGCGTAAAACCATACTCACTCACTTTTTCACTCACAACAGTGGGTGTACAGGTCGAGGATACAATGATGCATAAATTTAAGATATTCTGTTTTCTTTATCAAATAAAGAATTCTCAAAGCTGTGAGCATTTTTATAGTACACATCTTAATTTGTTGAGAATGGGCGTTTCCTACTTAGTGAATTATTACTATTGCAGGTAAACACTGTGAACGAGACATCAATGAGTGCGAGTCCAATCCTTGCTCTAATGGTGGTATATGCAAGGATGAGGAGAACGGCTTTTTGTGTGACTGTCCCCCAGGTTACTATGATGCTCTCTGCTTGTCCGATGTGAATGAATGTGCAAGTAATCCTTGTCTCCATGGTGGACAATGCATTGATGGGGTCAATCGGTAAGTGACATACTCAGATTTCTGATAGAACTTGGGAACTTGCTTTTGAACAGTTTTGAAAGCTTCAAATTTGAGGCAGTTTGTCGACTTTGTGGGTGAAAATAACCCCAGCAATCTGTGTTCAAAGTTTATATTCCAGACATCACTAATAGACATACATATACATAACCCTATATCAAGTGTTATTGTAATAAGTTCATATCCTGTATGAAATACTGTGTGGAATTTCTGATATTTAGAGCCTAATCAATTCCTTGTAACTACTTGCTTCATGTTAATCATTACTGAGGGAAATGACTCAGTGAGCACTACTACATTGCAGTTTTCCTCTGTTTATTCTCAGTTTTCCTCCTGCAGTGCTATTTTAAGCAACATATGTCATATTTTGGATTTCACATTCTTTGTAAAGTACAAATTCTGGAACATTTTTGGTTGTGTCTCATCCGTACATTGATTTCAACCCGCACCCGCCTAGCCCTCTCAGCCACCACGACTTCCACAAAGTCGGACAATTGGTAGTCTAGACTGAGTACTTTTTTTTGTATCCCTCTATTTTAAGCAG
The DNA here is from genome assembly GCF_037392515.1 of Haliotis asinina. Taxonomy (NCBI): domain Eukaryota; kingdom Metazoa; phylum Mollusca; class Gastropoda; order Lepetellida; family Haliotidae; genus Haliotis; species Haliotis asinina. The sequence continues at coordinate 37,517,656 of NC_090281.1, read as the reverse complement.
GTGATGAAAAATGGAACACAGGAAGGGGATGCTTGCATTTTCCAGTGTTCTTTTATTGTATTCTCGTGGTATATTTGACCCTATTTGCAGTAGAATGAGATGATAATGTAACTTAGTTGAAACTTTATGTTTGTGTTTTTTTCTGTAAATGTCTAGAATCTACTGGATGGATACCCCAGGTAAATGAAGAGGCTTCAACCTTTATATTTAATCATGACGGTGATGATCAGGAATCTATTTGACACTTCCCCAAACTCAAGGTTCATTGCGTGTTTCAGATTTGACTGCCGCTGCCCTCAAGGTTATGGCGGGTTTAACTGTGAAAGCAACATCAATGAGTGTCTGTCCAACCCCTGTCAACATGGAGGAGCTTGCATTGACTATCTCAATGGCTACACTTGTGAATGCAGGCCTGGATGGAGTGGTGAGCTTTAAGTGCTGTTGGGGTTTTCATATTTTTTATTGACACAAGTCTTATAAAGGCTGAATAATGATTTACCACCAGGTTGGTTTGAGGTGGAATAGGTTCTTCTGTGGGGATAGTATAGATAGGCCCTTCAATAAGTGTGTCTGGGGAAGAGTAGTCACCAGTTACCTGTATTAATGATAGTTGCTTTAACCCTCTCCCATTCTAGTTTGAAATCTGAAAAAAAATATTGTGCCAAACATGATCCTCAGTCGAGCCGTGTTATCATAGTTGGTATTATCATTGTGTTGATACAAGTGGCTTTGTGTTGTGTTGTTAAGTTGCTGATGAAATGTCATTTTCAGGAACAAACTGTGAGACCAACATTAATGACTGCATCAGCAACCCATGTGTCCATGGCCGGTGTGTGGACCAAAATGACAACTATTTCTGTCACTGTGAGGTGCCTTACACAGGGAAGAACTGTGATGTGGAGATGAACCCCTGTGCTGCCATCCCATGCCGTAATGCTGTTCAATGTGTCCCCACCGACAACTACCAAAACTTTGCATGCACATGCATGACAGGATACACAGGTAGGTCAAGAAACCTGCTGTCACAGATATTGCACAATATACAGTGATCTATTGGATCAGGTGGTAAGGCTTCATGACTTTGATGACAGATGATATTTACAATAACGGATGTTTATGCTGTTGATCACAAGATGATCTAGTCCAGACTGATTATTTACAGATTGCTACCATAAAGCTTGAATATTGCTTAGTGCAGTGTGAAGCTAAACTCACTCACTCATAGTGGTAGATGTTAGACTTTGTTGTGGGTCCCTGATTTTTGGGTCGTTGTCAAATAGTGACAGAGATTTGTCACAGCGTGTTGTGCAACTGTATTGCCATGGAGGTAGCTCATTGGAAAATTGTTTACTGTTGTATTAACAGGCCGTCGCTGTGACCAGGACATAGATGAATGTGCAGAACAGCCTCCTTGCCTCAATGGGGGCACCTGCCAGAACACCAATGGATCTTTCATCTGTCACTGTCCCCCTGGGTATGAAGGGGAACAGTGTGATCTTAACCCTGATGACTGCAAACCTTTGAGTGAGTACAGTTCCTCTTGTTCTTAAAACAAATGTAGTCTTCTTTTAAATGATCTGAAGTGGAATGGCATCCTTGATACCCTGTGCTTGTTGCTGACAAATGAGGATCGGGAGGCTATATCATGTGACCTTGTTCATTGTGTCATATTATACCCTGATGCCAAGTATATTTGATTATCAACCACATGTACACTAATCTTAAAGTGTGCTGACAAATACATGACAAAAACATGATATATAGTGAGATATAAAGAAGGCTTTTCACTTTTGGTGCACACATGATGTCATCACTGATATTCATACCTATCTTGCCACAGGGTTTAACCTAAACTCACAAACATGGGGCTCACGGGGACCTCTGATCATTAGTTTTAAGCATCCTTGCAGGCAATATGAGTGCCCTGTGAAGTAATGTTGTACAGAACTGTATGTTTTGATAATATCTTAAAATCCTGAGATGAATCATTGATCATGTGGACTGATGGGTAAAATGGTGCATGTAACTGCTCTGAAAGAAACAGCCAAACACTCAGCAAAGTCATAGATGTGTAGTAGGTACAGGGAATAATATTGCGTATCCCTCTGGATACAGTGAATTTTTTTTGCGTCCATTCTCAATATTTACGTATGGTTGATGCACATTTGCATGTCACATAAACCCTGCTTATTGAATCTGTTTGGTGGATGCATGACTGATTCTGTTGCATGGGTGTTTTATGTCATGTGTATTTGTGTAATTACAGATCCCTGCTACAATGGAGGAACATGTATTGATGGCATCAACAACTACACCTGTGTGTGCGTGCAAGGCTTTGGTGGCCACCACTGCAAGGATGACATCAACGAATGTGCTTCTATGCCTTGTCTGAATGGAGGAACATGTACTGACTATGTCAACTCCTACACTTGTACATGTCAACCTGGTTTCAGTGGCATCCATTGTCAGAACAACGACAATGACTGTACAGCAACGTAAGCATCTCAGTAACCTCAGTGGTTAAATGTTCATATGTCATGCCAAAAACATTTGTTCGATTCCCAACATGGAGACAATGTGTGAAGCCTATATCTGGTGTCCCTCGTTGTGATATTGCTGGAATGTTGCTAAAAGTGGCACAAAAATTAATCTCGGACACTTATTGACTCCTTCAAAGTCGTTCAGGTTAGACACGGCCATGCCTTGGAGTTTTGAACTTTTGCCAACTTGTCTTGATGTATGAGTTTGATATGAAACATTCTTGGATAACAATTTCTAGGTATGATAATCATATTTCAACAGCCTATTATGGTAACAGAATATTTATTATCCTCTTGAAATTCTGTCCATGTGAACTGATGTCCTGGGTAAAATTAGAACTGTTACATTAGAAGACATTTCATGTCTTTCATTTTTTAGTGTACGTACATGTATATGTTGCAGGTCTTGTTTGTATGGAGGTACCTGTGTGGACAAGGTGAACCACTATCAGTGCCTGTGTGCCCCAGGATACACGGGATCCAACTGCCAGCAGCACATCAACCCCTGTGATTCCAATCCTTGTCTTAACGCAGCCACCTGCAACAATGTTGATGGGGACTTTGCTTGCTACTGCCCCTATGGCTTTACTGGGCCTAGGTGTGAGGTAAAGATGATTTGTTCTAACAAACTTCTTAAGTCACTGATAACCTAGTGTGTGTAAAAATGAAAATATATCATTATATGTGTTACTTTTGGAAAGTCATTGCTTCATAGTTGATATTCTTTCAGGAATTCCTGGACTGGTGTAGTCAGAGCCCTTGTAAGAATAATGGCAACTGCGTACAGCAAGCCAATCAGTACAAGTGTGTCTGTCCCCTTGGCTGGAAGGGAGCCCACTGTGATGTGTCAGAAGTTTCCTGTGATACAGCAGCCCAACAAAGAGGTCAGCACACAACTGATGGATTTTGACTTTCATCCTTCAGTATAGCATATCATAATTTTCAGAGATTATGGAAAGCCAGCTGATGGAATTACCTTCCAAACTTAATTATCACAACATGATAAAGGTAGAACTTTGTGGAGGGAGGTAGTTTTACAAAAAAGAGAGTTGTGTCCCCTTCAGTAATTTCACATTGGCACTATTTTAACAGTATTTTGAAAAGAAACCTATTTGTGTAACAAATCAGATATAAGGACCTGTCAGCTTATAGGTCTTTTGTTTCTATTTATAGGTACTACTCGTGACAAGCTGTGTCACAATGGAGGGACTTGTCATGACACTGACAACTACCATACTTGCAGATGTCAGACTGGGTATACAGGCAGTTATTGCGAGGTAGAGTTGAACGAGTGCGCCTCTCAACCCTGCCAGAATGGAGCCACCTGTGAGGACCTAGTTGGAAGGTACACCTGCCGCTGTGCCAATGGCTTCCAGGGTCAGAACTGTGAATTCAACATTGATGACTGTGCAACCAATCCATGTGTGAATGGCGGCACATGTCATGATGCAGTGGGTGACTTTCACTGCTCATGTCCTCCAGGAACTCTTGGTTTCCTCTGTGAAATTGATGAAGTTAATTGTTTACCCAACACTTGCCACAACGGCGGAACATGCAAAGATGAGATCGGCACCTATAAGTGTATATGTCCGCCAGGATTTGTTGGAACCAAGTGCGAAGGGGATGTCAATGAGTGTCTGTCCAATCCCTGTTATGATACTGGCACTCAGGATTGTGTCCAGCTGAACAACAGCTTCAGATGTGACTGCAAACATGGCTGGTCAGGTCAGCGTTGTGACCAGCCCATCACCTGTCATCAACATCCGTGTCAGAATGGCGGAAGCTGTTCCCAAGTCAGTGGAGGAACCATCCGATGTGATTGCCGAGATGTAAGCAGCCCTCACACACATTGTCTGTCACATTTACATTGTCTGTAAATAAAAGGTGCAAAGTAATGTTCTATATTCTGAAGTATCCTTATTCTATGTGCTCTCCATGGTTATTTTCCAGGGTTTCACAGGTAACTACTGTGAGATGACATCATCTGCCTGTGACAGTTCCCCCTGTCTAAATGGTGCCACCTGCAAACCCACCCCAACTGGCTACACTTGTACCTGCCCTCCAGGAGCAAGTGGCCCCAAATGTGAGGAAGACATTTTACTGGAGTGCCAGTCAAACCCTTGCTTCAATGGTGGAATCTGTCATGAAGATATAGGTCAGTACTGCTCTCCAATACACCTGATTGTGCTAGGATACATCTGGGAATGTTGTGATAACAAGCAGCAGATCCGATGGTTTTAGATACATATTTGTTTAATATCACACTGTGCAGTGTTCCTGCTGTGTGACAGCAGTCTGTTAACACAAATCTGTAGTGATATCATGGTATCATGTGCATTGATCTGAACATTGATGAGTTTGATGACATTTCACAACAAAGTAATCAGTCCAGACCACCTGTTCCCGTGACTAACCACTTTTGACAAGTGTGGGTTTCAATGGATGTCTGATCAAGTGAAAATCTATTTATAAGTGAAGATGAATTTATTAGTCATAAGAACAGTTGCTTATAAAATTTCACTCCACTGTATGTCCAATGGTATTTACTTATGCAGAGTGCATAATTTAGTCAACAGCTTTGAACATATCATTTAGTATCAGTATCAATTGATTTTAATCAGAACACATGGGCTGTTGCCCGCTTACCAAGTTCCCTAGGCTCCTATATCTACATCATACTAACTGATAGCAGCCACAAACAGATCTCTTTGCTGGAAGTGTCAAACTGATTTGAACTGTAAGTTTAACAGTATTTGTTAAACTGTGATGTTGCTGTAGGTTTCTACCGATGCCAGTGCCCTCGGCACTACACTGGAAGCAGATGTGAGTACTACATGCCTGAAGAAACAACCCCAGTCATTGACGAGCCATGGCGGCGCTGCTTGGAGCTGGGTTGTCCCGACAAGGCCAACAATGGACAGTGTGATGTGAGTAGCAAGCTGGCCATGTCATGTGTCTAAACATCAATTTTTTTGTCTCTGGTAATCTGATTTTATTGATTTATTAGACAATATCAAGTTTTCACACCAAAGGAATTAGCATTCAAGATCTCTGGATATCGAGGGTACTCCATCAACTTAAGACCAATTTTGACAAAGGTTTAGTGATGCTTACTATTGAGAATGAATACTATTGTTTTAATGTTGATGTTAAAAATTTGTTACCGCAGTTCGTAGTTTAAGAAAAACTTAACACCATTGAAATTTAATGTTTCTTTATTTTATTTAAGCGTGGTTTTCTTTTCAGACTGAATGTAACATGCATGCATGTGATTATGATGGCAAGGAATGTTCTTATGGGATGAAGCCCTGGGTAAATTGCACAAAGGCAAGGGATGGTGTCTACTGCTGGAAGGTCTTCAAGAATGGAATCTGCAACCCACAGTGTAATAACCAAGACTGTCTCTATGATGGTTTTGACTGCCAAGAAGACATCAAAGAATGCAACCCATTCTATGATCAGTACTGTCGCCTCAACTACCACAATGGACATTGTGATCAGGGCTGTAACACTGCTGACTGTGAGTGGGATGGTCTTGACTGCGACAACAACCCTCCCAAGCTGGCCCAGGGAACGCTAGTTATCATTGTCTTGGTGTCACCAGGACATTTTCGCAACATTTCAACAATGGTGCTGCGCAATTTGAGTCACATTTTGCGTGCAGCACTCCGGATAAAGAAGGATGCTGCAGGCCAGGATATGATCTTTCCATGGAAACAGGAAGAGGAAGATGCCAACACTCGTGTCAAGAGATACATTAAACGTTTGTTGAAGATGCAAGACGCCAAAAGAGAAAAGCGTTCTCTGCTGACAGGGTATGTCCATTGTTTGCGATTTAGTTATTTTTAGTGCATATTTGTTACCTTGCTTGCCAAACCAGGCCCTTCATGAAACACCAGCACCAGAGAGAAATAGTCTTGATAATCTGGGCATTAAAGATACGATCAGACTTCAGGACAAAACTGCAGTGAAAGGGTTATGAAGGAATCACTGATAAACTCTCAGAAATCAATTTTCTGGTGGTGTCCAATTTGCATCAGGTTGATACAATAATTCAGCTGACTATTGCTTAAATAATGTAATTATTATTTGTTCGTCACCTGAATGTCAAGCACATCATAAGAAAGTATTTTACCTTGTGCTTCTATTTTCTTCCTCAGGACAAAAGTGTATTTGGAAATTGACTACCGAAAATGTTATGAGATCAGTCCCGAGAACTGCTTCAGCAGTGCTGACCCTGCTGCCCAGTTTCTGGCAGCAACGTTGAAGGAAGGAGGTGACGTTGGCATTCCTATTGCTTTAGTCAGTGCTGAAGATGACACTGCGCCTGGAAACAAACCATCCATGACTTTGATCTACATTGTCACTGCTTGTGGTGCCATCCTGCTCTTCACTCTAGCTGTAATCATTGTAATTTCGAGACGAACAGAGAGAGCAGTGACATGGTTTCCTGAGGGTTTCTTTCGCAGAAATGAAGCCACTAAACCACGTGCACGAAATCGAAAGTGCCCTGATGGAGAGGAGATGCAGTAAGTTACCTTCTGTAAAAAATTTTAAATGAAGTATTTGTTGCTGAGGCAGTGGTTGGGCAAACTTAGGAAAGTATCTCAGTCAGGAGTGACTGGGAAAGTTCTCCTATTAAGAGGTTATATGTGTTTGTTAGACTTAAAGAAAGAAGAACAATAGATTGCTATGAGATCCTTAGTTCAAAATTGGTCATTATTGGGAATGTATTTGGCATGAAATATATTCATGTGTAAAGGGTATGCACGAAACCATGAATAACATTCTTGACATGTACCTGGACTTGGTTGTAGGTTCATTAGATTTGGAGGTGGGTTTCACATGTGAACCAGACCAGCTCTATATCTGCTGGTAGACTCACAAGACATCCTCACCATATTCAGCTATAAAGTCATGCCAGAAATACAAATTACAAAGTAGCTTCTTGATTAAGCAAATTGTTGTGCTTGTTGGCAAATCTGATTCTGTCATTGACAGCAGTTGAAGATGTAAGTTCTTGTGTTGGTTTGTGAACCATAATTACAAAGTAATTTGTAGGAGTCTCCAGTGATTTATCTTGCCAGATGAGGAATTGGTTCCTGTAAGTCTTCATATCTGATTTTCAGTGAAGTCCAGAAAGGCTCACACCAATCCCAGCTGGACAAGATGGATGCCAATGAGAACCACACATCGCCACCACTAAGCAGTGACTGTTGGGAGGATGAAGATGAGGAACAGCCCCAGAGGAAGCGCCAGAAGGTATGCAGTGTAAGCTGTTTCAATGTGTTGGTGGGATATTGAAGGTTCATTTCACTGGAAATAGGGCTTGTCAGGTAGCCTTGTGGTTAAAGTGTTTGATTGTCATGCCGAAGGCCCAGATTCAATTCCTAACATAAGTACAATGTGAGAGAACCAATTTCTGGTGTCTACCCCTGTGATGTTATTGTTCACTCAAAGGAAATATAGGTTCTCTTTACTAAGTTAAATAGTACCAAATTATGGCGGATTTTGTGCCAATTTGTTTTTATAGCTTTCTGGTTAATGCTATGACATTTGATTTCACCCATATTCCTCTCCACAGATATTGTTTGAATGTATGCAGAATAAGAGTGTTGATGCTCAGTCAAGTCATAAGGATGGTACAGTTTTTCCTCTCAAGTATGGAATTATTAATATGTGCTTGTCTTATACAAGTGCTGTGTCTGTCATTGCTAACATGGTCCTGAAGCTGTGAAAGCAGGATAGTCGTAAGAGACTGGGTAATGTAATCATATCTGTCTCCAGATTGAACGGCATTGTGGAGAGAGTGACCAGGCTGCCTGCATGGACTTTGACCAAGGTGACACTCGTCAGTGGACACAGCAGCATCTTGATGCAGCCAATATCCCAAAGCCGTCTATCTTGGCACTGACACCACCTCAGGGGGAGGACCTGATGGATAATAAGGATGTCGATGTTAGAGGACCTGGTAAGTTGATACTTTACCTTTCTCTGACAAAAATACTTAAGTGTCAAAGTGTAAGTCTGCCTCCTATAGACTTATCACCACTGTTTCCAGAAAGCAGACTTGGTGCAACAGTTCAGTACCATCTGTAACACATGTTGATATGAAAGGGCAAGGTTGTTCTATCAGGTGAGAGACAGCCTTGCCAAACAATGCATTGTCACGGTGGCCCCAAAAGAGACATTTAATCATTCTTTCATAACCAAAAACCCTCACTGTGGTGTAAGAGACAGCATTCAGTCAGTTGTTCCTGTTTAATGTTACTCAGATGGCTTCACACCCCTGATGTTGGCATCATTCCGTGGTGGAGGTTTGGAGACTGGTTGTGATGAGGACAGCGGCTCTGGTTCTGGTGAGAGTGGGGAGGGCGAGGAGAGGTCAGCTGATGTCATCACAAGTCTGCTGATGCAAGGGGCTGCAATCAATGCTCAGACCGATCGGACAGGTGAGTTGGTGCTACTTTATTACAGCAAATGGCCTTGTTATAATGTATCACCAATCTAAGATATGAAGCCAATATGTACTGCCTCCATAGTAAATCTTATCCTTCATATGTACTTCATATTCATCAGTGAATAGCTGCAGTATTGCTGATAGGTTGAAATGTTGCGTCAAGTAATTTAGTTCAGAAAACCAGTTCTCGCCAGCAGGATGGCAGTTTACTTTAAGCCTAATACTTCATCAACAGGTGAGACCTCCTTACATCTGGCAGCAAGGTATGCTAGAGCTGATGCTGCCAAGACGTTGCTGGATGCCAGTGCAGATCCCAACACCCAGGATAGCACTGGGCGGACACCGCTGCACACTGCTGTAGCTGCTGATGCCCAGGGAGTGTTCCAGGTAAGATCATGAACATCATCACATATGCCCCCCCACAGACCCCCATTTTACACTAAGGATGTCTTAAAATGTAAAATGTTTAACCATAGTTGAAGACTGATAATTGAAGAGCTGTGTTTGTTCTAATTTATAACAGTATATGTTATTAAGATTTGGTGTCATCCTTTTTTCAAAATATTGCATGATGGTATGACATTAGATTAGCTGGGTTACTTATTTGAACATTATTTAATATGTATGGATGGGCTGCTCACCATTTTTTGATGTATTTGAACAGGTCCACAACAGATAAGATCATAATGGTTCTTTGTATTGTATTGTCTGCTCGCTGATACAAATCATGTTGCAGACAACAGAATCTTTACAGCCTAATTTAAAGCAAATTTTGATATGTGTTGATGGCATCTGACCATCTTTCTGTATTCCATCCTGCTCTGTTTCCATTATTCAGTAATGCTGGTTCCATTATTCCCTGGTCCTGTGTTTCTTTTATTCCATGGTACTCTGCTTCCATTAATTCTCGATGCTCGATGCTCTTTCTTTTGTGATTATTATTTTTTTTTTGTTCTTTTCCTTTTAGATTCTGTTAAGAAACAGATCAACCAATCTCAATGCTCGAATGCATGATGGGACAACTCCACTGATACTGGCAGCTCGTCTGGCCATCGAGGGCATGGTGGAAGACCTCATCAATGCGGATGCAGACATAAATGCTGCCGACAACAATGGCAAGACAGCTTTGCACTGGGCAGCAGCAGTGAACAACAGAGATGCAACATTGACGTTGCTGCAACATAGTGCAAACAGAGATGCCCAAGACAACAAGGTACAGTTTTGACAATGAGACGTGTAGGGTGTTTATTATTAGTTGAGCAAGGTGCAGTCATTGTACAACTTTCCCACATAGACATCTAGCTTTTTATTATTAGTCTAGGTTCCAAAAGTCTGTACATGAGGTGCACTGAACAATACAACTGAAATATTTAAATATACATTGAAACAATTTATGGACAATTGCCAGGCTTTGCTTTGAGAATGTATGAGTGGTGAAATCACTCTATTTAGCATGCTGATATCCTATGAAATTACTATAATAACATAATCTGTTGTTCCAGGATGAAACCCCCTTGTTCCTGGCAGCTAGAGAGGGAAGCTACGAGACAGCTCAAATCCTCCTGGATCACTTTGCTAACAGGGATATCACTGATCATATGGATCGACTACCCAGCCATGTTGCTTATGAGCGCAGACACCATGACATTGTGCAACTGTTAGAGGAATATAAAGTAAACAGTCCTACTGCAGGTGTTCATTTAGCAAATGGCGGTGTGCCATCTCCATCCATTTCATTTATGCCGCACATAAGTGGAAAACCTGGCAAACAGAAAGGTCGAAAGAATGCCAAGTCCCATGGACCCATGTCTCCTCAGGCAGGCAAACCAAATGGCTTGGCACAGGGACAGAAGTCCAAGTCTCGGAAGAAAAAGTCCACCTCCACCTCCAACGAGTCGTCTTCAGTTGGGACTGTGTCACCTGGCACTTCATTGGATTCTTCTCAGTCACCACAAAGTTACGACTTGACGTCGCCACGTTATGAGAACACAGTGGTGGCTATGCCTCAGCCACACATTCATTCATTAGATGATGGTCAGATGGGGACCCTGCAGCAGCCACTGAACGTCAGTGACATGACTGTAATGACTAATCATTATAGATCTAGTGCAGCTATGGACCAGGATTTGGGCTGGCTGGATCCTCATCATGCGCAGCCTCATCAAATACCATCCACAAACTCCACGCCCAACACACAGCCTGGTGGCAGCCCCATTGCTCATGGAATACCATCGCCCATTAAACCTAAAAATCTTCCAACGTCTCCTCGTCACATACAAGCCATGCAGCAACATGCCCAGCAGAACAGGGTCCAATCCAATGCCATGGGCAGGAATCAAGGTGGAACTGAGTACACGTTCCCATCAAATGACGGCCATCATGCCATCTCAGCTATATACCCTGGATCAGATGTTTGTCCAAAGTACTCCAACACTCAGCAGCAGCAGCAGCAACAGCAACAACAACAACAGCAGCAGCAGCAACAGCAACAGCAGCAACAACAATATCCAGCATACAACACAATGAACATTGAGCCATTCCCTACCCCACCTTCGCATCACAGTCAGATGAGTTCTGACTCCCCTCCCCAACATCAGATGTCCACCTTTCTGCCTGACCACTTCCCAACCCCATCTCCTGACTCCCCAGGCCAGTGGTCAAGCTCCTCACCCCACTCTGCTCACTCAGACTGGTCAGAAGGAATCTCTAGCCCAGTCCAACCCATCGTACCCAGCCGCAACAAACGAACAGCTGATGCCGTGTATATCTAAGACTTAGTGTAGCCATGAATCCATCACTATGCATTTAATGTGCGTGCTGCTACTGTGTTCAGACTTAATGGAACACAAAATGTGTTCAAAGGTCACAATAAGGCATCTGTAACTCCTGATACAGTTGCTGCTGCAACGCAAACATTTTCACCAGGGGGTACTGCATGTGACTTAAGAGAAAAGGAACACTGATGTGACCTGACTTGTGTCATGTGCATATTTTATTCCAAATGGTGAAAAACTTAAAGTAAGTGCATTGCACCATTAGGAATCTATGAAAGAGGCAAACAATGCTCGTGGATAAGTCCCTGGAACCATGCTACAGAGGTGTTGAAAGCTGGCAGTTTTTTGTGCTATGACAAAGATGACAGCATGGCCGGCATGCCAGCATGATAGAGAGATTTTATGTTTTATGACACGGATCTGTTAATTTTATATGGCTGAACGATGCGTAACGTGAACGGAGATGCTGAAGGGTAAATGTGCATACAGCTTTTGTATCAATTAAGCTCTCATTGAAAGGATATTTCACAAAACTTCATAGGTATACATGCAAACTGGTTACAACCAGTGATCCAGCTGGATTACCTGACTAATGTCCTTTGACAAGGTGGTGCCATAGAATCATTTGTGCTATGTTGATTTTATTTGCTTGGTATTGAGAAGGAAAAATCCATACCTTTGTTGACCTTGAATTTGGCTGAAGGTCGTCCGCTTAAATGAAGATGAGTATTAATACACAACCAGCAGTCCCAGCCTCTAGGAAGCTGATAGTCCTGAAGAAAACAAATAGTACTCATACTGTCCTGTGAATTAAGTAACATGTCAAATGTTGTTGCTGTTTTAGTCAACTATAGATAATCCCAAATTGATTACAAGACGAAGGGAACATCTCCCACAAATTAGTGGCAATAACAATGTGTCTTTTTGTGCACTTGAATCACAGGACAGGTTATTATTACAAGATGTACATACTGTATCAAGGTCAACGTACATGGATACAAATCATGTACATTCTCATATTTGTATTTTTATACACAATTCAGTCACTAGAATCGTATCATTATTCAGTATCACACAAGCCATATGATATTTTCATTTTCATCTTTTTTGTTTCTCTCATAGTGGCATTTAAATGCCATTCCACATCATTGCCTGGGTTTTATTTGTGTTTGTTATGAAAACTGTGTTTGTATTCTTCTGTATGTTGAATGTTGTATCTACAAGTGATTGCCTACAAATAATTTTAGATAATTCACCCCTGACAGTTCTACAATCAACATTCTTCATTATCATAACTGTTTTTTTTTTGTATCTGTTTTAGGGATGAGATCCTGATCATTTGTTGATGTTTTAGTTGAGTTCCTTGAGAAATTGTGGAAGTAGAATTGGCAGCTATCATTGCTATGGATCCTGGCATAGATAACATACTTTGAATATTTTAGGGTGTTACTCATGGCTGTTTTGTTATTTTATTTCATTTCTTATCATCAAATCCCCATTCCTTATTTCAATGTCATTGTTACTCCCAAAATGAATACATTTGATCTCAATTTGCTTTCTAAACCAAGGGAGGTAATCACTTGTATGACCAGGATTCCTTGGGGTCATTCCGGCAGCAGTTAATAAATGGTGTTAAAACTGTCTCTTTTTTTCATTCCACTGTGTTGAAGGAAAAATAAAGAGAATTATTGGTCTAGAAATTCACAGTGACAACAGTTTTAAGGCAGTCTTGTTCTAAAATGTTTTTAATATGACACAGAGCAGTAGTGTTAGATGTTAGTTTTTCATATTTATTTTTGTGGTACTGTAGGACATGTTATTTATTGTCATTACGTCATTTGATTTGACAAAATAGGGCATGGTAATCAAGATTTGTTTACTTGATTTAATGATGAGTAATTTGATGAAGCTAGACTGGATAGGTTTTTATTTGTAATCGATTGTTAAGATGTCTTCACCAGTAATTCTCTTTACTTTACAGGTTTTCAGATTGTCGAGTAAAGAACACCTGTTTTTGTAAGACTAACATGTGTCACTTTGCTATTTTCTCATTTTGTGACTTTTGGGTAGAATTTGACTGCAGTGATGAGTGATCCATTGAGATGATGGTCATGGTGACCCAGTCAATGAAACCACATCAATTATTGTGGAAAAAATAAAATTTAAGTTCTTAAGAGGTGTTTCAGTTGACCACTTTGGCTTTTTGAAAGTATTCATTAATGACAAGAAAATGAGAAAACAGTGATGCGAGTTTTATGAAGGTGTATTATGTATATTTTGTATGTTTTCTAGTCTAACAATTGTTCATTTTGACTTGTTAAACATTTGATGAATTATAACACAGCTATATTATTTTAGCAAATGTGAGATGTCCATTAAGCCTGTGTCGCACAAGTCTGGAATGATAGGGATTTATTTGTGATTAGATTTAAAAGAAAATTGACAGAAGAATTGATCTTTTAGAGTTAATAAAGAATGAACAATGTATCTTTGGCTGTATAAAGGCTAAGCTCCTGGCTAAAATGTATGTATGTGTGTGTGAATAAGTATTTTTTCTACATTGTACAGTACTAATCTACATTAATGCATTTATCTTATTCTGTTTTTGCATTGTTATGTTTTCTTATCATTAGTTGACAGATTGTGTGATATTATGTAATTGGTTGATGATGCATAGACTGTGCATGACAAAGCATCACAACTTAATTGTGCTGAGGTACATAATGCATGGAGCTATTTTTCATTAGTACATTAGCACACAATCCTTGACTGTCAACTGACTAGGAAACCATTTTGAAACAGATACTACTGATAATGTTTTATGTTTCTTCTCTCAGCACTAATGACTATTCAACTGAGAAAGTTTCCATGGAGACGGTCTCGTGTCTGTTACGAAAATGCCATTCAAAACATGAAGTTTATTGGTATGAAGCTCTGAGTATTCAGTTGTTGATGCGGTTGTATGTGATTCAACATAAGGTTCCTTTGGGGCCAAAAATTATCAAGTGGCTTTATGAAATTTCTACTGATCACCAAGATCAGTGGATGTTATCAAAGATCATGAATATAGTAATGATTGATATTCAGATGAATTGAATATTGACAGCTTCATTAAATATTACTACCTCTCCACTGCCAGAACAAAATATTTACGTTTCGATATGTTTTTTTTTTTCTTTTTGGCCACGAAAAGCCTGTTTTGTTTGTAATGTTTATTCAGAGTCTGTTTTGTACATGATGTAAATAAAAGTTTTGATACAGCTTTACTAGAAGTTTAAACTGTACATCATTTCAACAGTTTCAAAGCTGCCACAGAATGACAGTAGTTGGGAAATTAGTCTAATATTTTCACCTGCCTTAGGAAGCCTTCCTCATCCATTTATTTATGCATTGAATACGATATAATAAAATATGTACAAAGAATTTAGATCAGTTTGTTGTCATTGAATTGCGATGACCCATGAACACCCATATTAGAATTGATATTCAGCAATTTAACTTGTCTTAAGTGAATTTAATTTTATGCTGCTTTCATCTCTATTCCAGCAATATCAGAGTAGGGAACACCAGAAATAGGCTTTACACATTGTGAAGTGAAGCTTTAACCACAAGGCTACACCACCACCACACATATACTAATGAGGTATGGAGATCAGACTCCTGATTTGATTGAAATGTGACATCAATGCTCATGTTGGCAATCTTTGAGTTGCCTAGTTAGTGACGTGAAACAATGTCCAAATCTCATTGAACCTTGGCAAATCATAATTTACAAATAAGATGTCAATGTCAATCTCAGTTATCATAAGCAATTGAATACGTTATATAATGAAAATTACATGGAAGAATAACTGAAACAGACGGCGCCACGTGTTCAAAAAAGGCTAAGACGGTCCTGCCATACGACTTGCAAAGATTGTGGCCCACTTGCTTAGCTATTGCAACAGTGGCCTTTCGTAAAGGCCTTCATTTATGTCCTGAAAGGCAACAGAAACGTAATATTGGCAATGACACATGTTAAAGTATTGTTTGACACTGAGATTTGACATGTTTTGTGTTTTGTGGAAAGGTAGAGTTTGCAGAAATACAACGTTGAAAACGAGATGCACGTGCATCGTTCATGCATTCAGCATCTCTAGGTTAACGAGAGATTAACGACAAGAAGCTTCTGGACTTCTACAGGGTGGTCAACGTGCTCGAGTCATTGCTGATGACTTAAGTTGCAGCGAACGAACAATGGAATGTCTGAGACGGCGACACGACGTCACCAACTGCACTCATCACCCGTCCACATAGAGGGGGAGCCCCTGTAACAACATTTCACTAGGACCGTCATAATAATGATCTTCCATCAACACCTGCAAGACCGTTTGACCAGTCCCACAGAAAGAGCAAGGGTGACCACAGGAAACCACCAGTGACCAGTCATTGACAGAACATTGGGCGACGTCTCCAAGCCAGGCACCTGTTTTGTGGGCGTTCTTCTCTGAAGAAAGTCGGTACTTTATAACACAATCTCCTGTGACGTTTCTTTTGCTTTTCAGTAAATATCCACACATTGTATTATTGGGGATTTGTGTCCATAAAATCTCACCCAGCAGTAGTGTTACAGGTGGATGTTTGAAAAGAGAAAGGTGATATTCCTCTAAACAGATGAAACTAAGAAACAGGAAACACGCGGATTGCAGTGATAAATTGATTGATTTGTTGTGGAGGAGGCTAACACAGACTTGTGAATTCAGTCAGAATGATGTTACCCTTTGAAAGAAGTAACTGTGTCTCACCACCCAGTCTCAGAGTTAGTCCAGACGAGGTAACTTACCTTATCTTGACACACAGCTCCAGTTTAATTGAAAAGGAGCCAAAGTATGAAGGGAGACTCCCTGAAAATATACAAATCTAGACTTGCTTCATTGAGGACTGGCTGAGTGGGAAGGGAAATATAACATGGCCTAGAGACCATAATACAGACAAATTTCCCTGCTGTGATGGAGGATTGTTGTAGGTGTACATTATCTTAAGTCCGTTCATCCTCCATAGAACAATGTGCGCTATATCATCAGGATATCACATATGCTTTGTGACCTGGTCTAATCAGAACGAACACCTGTTTAGTTCCAGCTTGATTAAACCTAACTGGTACCTTAATTGCCCTACGATATTCAATCGGATGGATAAATAGAAGTTAAACCTGGTCAGCCGAGGTTAATTATTCCCTGTGGAGAATGAAAATTGAGGATTTTGATATAAATATAGAGGCACTGACATTGTCAGAAAACTGCTCGTTAGTTACAATGCTGTTGATATCCCTGTTTTGGGTTGTTTTGGGGATTTCTGAAACGCATGGTGAGTATTGCAACTAAAATTTCGACCACAAGTTTCCAACTCAAATTCTGAAGTTTTCGGTTTAGCCATAACACTGTTCAGTTCTGAGTAAGCAGGGGTTCAAAATGTTTTTACACGCCACTTGCCACAGGGCAAGTGACTCCGAGAAAGTAACTTGTCCTGACTAATTTTCCACTTGCCCTGATTTTATCACACCGAGTTTGATGTTAATGATTACTGGACTATTTATCGAAGAGTGATAAATTTCAAAGAAAGATAGCTGTAAATTATCATTATTACTAGTAGTTTTATGTTCTACAGATTAGAATAGAATGCAGCAGAAAGGGTTCGGGTGATCCTTGCACAGTCAGGCTGGTAAAGCTCATCATCAGCTCAGGGCCCTTGCCCCCTCTCCACGCCCAGACAGCAAATGGGACTTCTCCCAGGAAACACTGCCTAGTCGAACCCAACAAGAACTTTCCGGAGAATATGAAGGCTCTCCAACACTGCTGCCTTCTGCATTACCCAGATTGTCAGAAGGGCTGTACTCCCGGTGGAGAACTCGGGCACACTCCTGATTTGCGCTAAGAGATCAGAAGGTACCAAACCAAGGGCACCGAGAACAATGGGGAGCCTGGCGACAGTGTACTTGGGATGCAAGCGAGACATTTCAAAGGCGAGGTCCGCATATTTATCATGCTTTTCCTGAATCTTGCCAATCACATTGCTGTCAAAAAGGGACAGAAAATTCAATTATATAAATAATTTCAGTGGTTACTATCAAAAAGGACAAGATCAGGTTTGTATATTTGTTTGTATATTGGCCTATTCCTGAGAAGTTTAAAAGCATCATTTTCCAGGATGCCCTGGACATGTTCAGGGTCGTACCATGGATGGACCTCGGGGTCAAAGCCACAGACATGGCGGAGACGATAGTAAAAGCAGCGAGCCATGCCACCATGTCTTTTAAGATCTGCTGTTTGTGCCAAGGAAGGGCATCCACTGACAAGGTGTTGGATAGGCTCTGTAAATTCATTGCAAAGACGACATTTCATGTTCACATTTTGATTAAGAATCACATTCTGGCGATTGCAAGTGGGAAGTGACTGGTCCTGAGCAGCGTGAAGGAAGCCCTCAGTTTCACATTTGAGACCAACCGACTTCATCCAGGCGAAGGAGTCGGTTGGATTGCTGTTATGTTCCACACACTGCATGTACACACGATGCAATGGTTTCTCAGACAGCTTCTCCACAAATGACCGACTCTGAGCAGACTTGGTCACCTGGTTTACTCTCATCGCTGTACCGTCCAGCAGTACATCATCATCAATAAAATCAACCTCAAATTTCAGATCGTGTCCAACAACCTTGGCACGCTTAAAATAGCTGATGGAACGTGCATCACCAGAGGATCATCCGATAGATAAATATGCGCAAAAGTGCACAATAAAATTCTATCATGAAGAGCCTCCACAATAATCAAACCCCGACCTCCAGAATTGATTGGCATATATAAACGATTAAGAGAGGAACGAGGGTGGTGAGCTCTGTTATCAGACATGATCCTTCTGGTCAAGCGGTCAAGACTCTGGATGTCTTGTTTGCTCCAATCAACTACCCCAAAGGAATAGGAGAGGACTGGCACAGCAAAAGTATTTGTGGCATTGACCTTGTTTCGAGCATTAGCTCTGAGCTCCAGATTTTCTTCAAACGAGATTAATTTTATACTCGGCCCGAAGTTTATCTTGAATCTGGGCATTCTGGAGCTTGTCTCGAACTTGCATTCCATGATAGGTGTATGTCTGATCTTCCACAAGATGCTCAATAACTCCTCCTCTTTGTAACCTGACCGATCCATCATTGGTTACCTTGCCACGTTTCAAATGAAGAGTATTACTTTTGTCGAGTCCAGATGTCATGTCAATATCACTAGAAAAGGATTCGACAAGGAGAACATGTTGTTTCAAATTGGTCTCTCCTTTGGCAAGGAGCTCGATGTCATCCATGTGGAGGAGATGAGTAAGAGGCGTTTGGGATCTGTGCTGAGGAGGTCCGAGATGGTAACCCTCCTCCCTATTGAGCAGACAACTCAAAGCATTTAAAGACAGACATAAAAAACAAAGGACTGAAGGAGTCCCCCTGGAAAATTCCCCTTCTGATTGCAATAGATTCCGAAGCCTGCACCTGCAATTCTGAGTACATCTCAAGTTGAGTCGACCAGCAACTCATTAAAGACTTGAGTAAATCAAGTAGTCGCTCAGGGAGGTCAATACACTGAAGAGACTTCAGAATCCATTCGTGAGGGACAGAGTCGTATGCCTTTTTGTACTCAATCCAGCACATGGAGAGGTTGCGGTGATACGTTTCAGCCTCCTCCAAAATCATTTTCTGTACAAGAAGTTTATCCTTGCACCCCCAATATCCCTTTCTCGCCCCTGTTCTCTTTAAATTATGTCATTAGACGAGCAATAAGATGACACGAAGTTCGTCAAACACCCTGTGAATAGTCTGTATTGAGTATTTAGACATGTGGTAGGGCGGAAGGTTTTGGGATCGGTCAAGTCTCCTTTCTTGGGGAGAAGTATTGTGCGACCTTTGCAGAACCATGGAGGAACATCACCTGTGTCCACAAGAGAACTGAGACAGTGAAGGAGTGGTGCTTGGACACAGGAAACAGTTTCCAATACCGTCTTCAGGCAATCTTTTGAGATGTAACAGACAAACGACCTGGTTAATTTCTCATGCATTGCATGGTCACAATCACTGACCCATGGTGCCTCCAGGTTACAGTCGCCGGGTATGAACCACAACTGTTTCGAGAACGTTTCATTGGCATCCATGGGAGGCCGTTTATCATGCTCATCAACACCACTTGTCTTGAGTTGCCTATAGAATTGCTTTTCATTATTTCTCAATAGTTTATTTAGTTTGATTAAGGTGTTTCTCTTTTCTCATTTTTTCTTTCTTTCAGTCCAAATTTTTATTTTGGCCTTAAGGGAATCGACAATTTGGAGAAGGACTTTTTCTTTTGTTGTCTTCTACTGTAATTTTAATTTTCTCCAAATTGCCTTTTGTCGTTTAGACATGGGATTCCCTGATGATCTTAATTTCAGGCACAGCTCTATCAAGGAAATATATTTTCTAGTTTCTGTGAATTTTACTTGAAACCGGTTTTTCTTTGGTTTATTGTTCTTAGTATTAGAGGACTTTTCCTTGGAAACCGTGTGAAGTTCCTCCAAAGTTCGAGCGGCAGCATAAACACAACAGTTTACTTCATGTAATGAACAGTTCGCAGAAAGTTTCATAGAAATAATCTACTGTCATTTAATAAATCAATTTCAGTTTTGGGAAAAGAATGCCTGGTTTGTTTGTATTATTATTATTATTATCAGCAGATATGAAATGAAATCCAAGTTTATTTGCAGTTTTAAACCATAACTGGAAATTATCTAATGGTCCACGGACAAGTAAGATACCATTATTTGATTGCCCGACATGAAAATTGACTTGTCCCGGACGTCGGAAGACACTTGGCTTTTTGAAACCCTGGTAAGATATGCTATTTACACAGACGATGTACGATTTCAAATACAGAGTCTTGTAAAGCTAACGACTGGCATCAAAGTATATACTGTCACTGGCGGGGTCGTAGCAGTGGTCTTTAACATAGTGCTAGGACCCCATCAGTGACAGTATATACTTTGATTCCAGGTTATTAGCGTTAAGATACTGCTAGGACCCTGTCAGTTACAGTATATACTTTGATGCCAGGTTATTAGCGTTAAGATACTGCTAGGACCCTGTCAGTTACAGTATATACTTTGATGCCAGGTTATTAGTGTTAAGATACTGCTAGGGCCCTGTCAGTTACAGTATATACTTTGATGCCAGGTTATTAGTGTTAAGATACTGCTAGGACCCTGTCAGTTACAGTATATACTTTGATGCCAGGTTATTTGCGTTAAGATACTGCTAGGACCCTGTCAGTTACAGTATATACTTTGATGCCAGGTTATTAGCGTTAAGATAATGTTAAGACCTCGTCAGTTGACAGCTTATACTTTGATCCTAGTTGTTAGCGTTACAGGATTCTTTGATTTCCACTGTGTACATGAAATATTTTATACAAGTTTTAAGCCCATTTATGCTTCCAACTACCACGTGTTCTCTGTCCTGCTTATGTACCCAAAACATGGACAACGGCAATATTTACACAGCAGATACTGTTGTTACTAGAGTAGAAAACGAGGTGCTTTCAAGTGTTGACGCTCTAGGAAACAAAAATCATTGTTATAAACTTTCGACTCTAATCTGTGAAGGACATGTGAAGATCAGGGATAGAATTGATCTTCAGCAAACTATGGGTCAGACTCGCTGACTTGGCTGACACATGACATAGATTCCCAGACGCGCAGACCGATACTCCTGCTGCTGATCAGTGGGTTGTCTAGTCCGGACTCCTCCACTATTTAGCTGGAATATTACTGATATTAGCTGGAACATTCAGAGAAGGATTTCCTTCTTCAGATGCACTGGAAGTATTTGAGTTGTGCAGATTCTCAAAACCTCAAAGATTTACTTCAGTATTTACACTATCAGGAAGTACTGAGTCAAGTATTCATTTCAGTTTTCAACGCAACATCTGTTGAGTACGCAGTTTCTTTAAAATGTCGCTGAATGTGTTTCAAAATTCTTGGCTTGACCAAGGGGCAGCCTTGTTGTGGACGTTTCAAAGTTTGACATCACTGACACAACGATGTCCGATACCCACGGTGGGGCGGGACACACTCACTTTTTCACAACTATAGCCTATTCCTCTCTGAATGATAAAATCGTAAATGAAGCAAACTCTAGATTTCCAGGAATGTGCTCCCTTTCAAATTAAATGATTTCATGATATGAGCTCAAGCTGATTGGCAGACTATATACTATATACTTTATATACATATAGACAGGATTTTGTTCAAGTCGTATAATTGCCTGTCAGACACACATTTCTGTACCATACGTGTTCAGAAACACGATACAGCTTTGATTTTCGATATCTGACAAAAGAACGCATCGATACTATCCTTTCATATTTGTTTAAATACATAAACGTACTGTACCTCTCTCTGATGTCGCTGTTTGATTAATGATGAAAGAAAGGGCGCAGGTGAAAACTACTGATGAAAGGTATGTCTCTTTGAGTGAGATTGAATTAAACTGGCCAAATTTATTGTTAGAGCGTTAGTCACGCTCCTTCACTTTCCTGCACAAAATGGCCATTCCGAAGACAGGTGCGTTTTTTCCCACGTATTTATCAACTTCTATCTCAAAGATATTCACTATATATTACATATACACCATATGCAAGACTGCATGAGTATAATGCGGTCTGTCTCACAACAAAAATTGCTAGGGCCGGTGGGGTAGCCTAGTACTTAAAGCATTCGCTTGTCATGCCGCAGGCCCGGGTTTGATTCCCCACATGGGTACAATGTTCATGTGAAGCCCATTTCTGGTGTTCCTCGCCGTGATACTGCTGGAACACTGCTAACACCCAACCCACTCATTCACATGAGTTTCGACGTACACTATGTATTGCTGCTACCCCTGCTCCGAGCTGGAAGACATACAGGTAGATATATCCTTATATTTGACTTATCGGCTGCTGTGATTGTTTGTCCCCAGGCGTGGTGATCCCAATCCTCGGATCACAGGTTTCTTCTTCCTCGGCCTTCACCTTCGGCTCCGTAACGTACGGTCCAGAGTTTGCCGTAGATGGCGGATTTGGCACCGACTTCGTCGCTGACAACACTACGTTTGCATCCGACGTCGGCGACAGAACGCCCTACATGGATATCGACTTGGGCGGCATCTACTCCCTCCTCTCCGTCAGCATTACCAACAGGGGGGACTGCTGTTGTAAGTAGAGAGAGAGAGAGAGGTTGTTTTGTGTCAGTGCTGATTTGACCGTGGGCGATATAGATACTGGCTCGCTAGCTAACTATCTCTCCACAGTTATTGGCCCGATTGGCTATCTTATTTTCATCTATTTTTGTAATCTTTTGTTTAGATTCTACATTCAGATTTCGAGCTAGTGAATTATTTTGTGGACAAGTAACTTCCAGGTATAATTTGGAAACTATTTCAAACTCTTGACTTGACCAGTATGTCAGTTAAATGTTTAATGCAGTGCTGTCATAAATTCAAAAGTGATGTCATAAACTTTAATACAAGACACTATTATGGATGACAACTTCTTTAATTCTTTTAACACGACGTTTCAAGGTTAATTCTTGCCCCTTCGTCATCCACCTGACGGTAACAATATCTAGTATGTAATATAATAGTTATTAAATTGAAATTTAAAAATAAATTCATTCCCTTTCAGTATGAGTTATTCTGTAAAATGGACGCAGTATATTCACTTGATTGTGTATATTATCCCTTTTAATCATTAAGCTGAACGAATAAATTTCTAGCCAACGGACTTCCTTCCCAAACGTAAGATTTTGTGTAAGCTTGTTTGATACAGTCTGTAGAAATCTGTATTATGGAGTAAACTCATTACCGACATCCCAAATTTGCATTAAAGGCAGGAAAAGGTAAGGTATTGTATGTGATACGAGTGGACGTGACATTGTTAGCAATTAGTTAATATGTTGTTTGAAACGAAGGGTTGTTCCACAAACAAGCCACAGTTCTAGGTCAAACTGTCAATCTTATGAAGCGCTGGTAAAATCTGGTGAAATCTCCTCACCGTCAGCTGTCACGTCTTGTAACCAGAAAACACAAAGAAATTGTCCCTAACAATGTCTCAGCAGCTCAGTAAGTTTTCCTAGGAGGACCCCGGTGAGGAGAAGGTGTCAGTCCTAGAACTGTTTAATATCATGGCAGGTGTTCATGGCATGAAGGCAGCTATGGAGGACAAACAATTCCCTCTTTCTAAAACAATTGTCACTATTGAACAGAATATTGATGGTAGCCAGGACAACCCAATACTAAACCTTGCACATCACCGACGGTGACCTAAAAATTGCTTGTATCGATATATTTGCGTCACCGTAGGAATTATAAAACTGCCTATTCATCAAATACCTACCTGGGGTACGTTTCACACAGCGATCACAGCGCTACGACTGTCGTAAGTCTATGTTAAGATATGGGAGTTACGGTCACCTTAGCGCTACGACTGTCGTATATATATGTTAAGATATGGGAGGTACGATCACCTTAGCGCTACGACTGTCGTAAGTCTATGTTAAGGTATGGAAGCTACGGTAATAATAGCGTTACGGCGGTCGTGTGTCCATGTTAAGATATGAGAGCTACGATCACCTTAGTGCTACGATTGTCGTTACAGTATGTTAAGATATGGGAGTTACGATGTTAAGGTATGGGAGTTATGATCACCTTAGGCACCTTTCTCACAAAGTTACTCTACTTCACTTACTGGCTGCACATTAAGTTCCAAGCAACAAACATCGTTTAAACTGAAGATGGCTAGGCTTTTTATGACATCTATCACAAATTACCTTCATAAGTAAAAATATTTATCGGACGTCATGTTCAACTTCAGTTCTCTCTCTGTCGGCTTTTTACACCAAGGGAGGCAGCTGTGAGTAAACGGTGCATATACATGTGTAGACACAAGTCTTATCAAAATCTCTGTCCAAGATTACACGCATACTATATATAGCAATTTTACTCATGTCTACACAGGTGCTTCAAAGGATCCCACATATGGTCGTGCTGGTGGGGCTTTTTGTATCCCTGACCAAGATTTATTCTACAAATTTAGGATGAATGATTATTTGTGTGTATTTGCAACAGAATTGACAACTATACCTCAAACTTTAAAATGGGTCGTTGTAAGCTGTAGAAGCGATTCAGTCAGGTGTACATGGTTCACTAAATGACATTATGTACAACAACCTGCACCTTGTTGTTGCTTTAGACCCCATCCACATTCGCTGCGATATTGTTTGGATTCCATCTTGGCAAAATAAATGGGACAATGCAACTACAGGTAAAGACATATGCTCTACCTGTCCAGTAATAAACATGTTAAAATATGTCCGCGTTGTCGCACAGAAGTTGTTTCAACTCGCGCCAGGCTAGGAAATTGTGCATTGAAGGCATGTAGAAGCATTTTAGGTAAAGACCTGTCTCCTCTCCTGTGTGAATGCTGTAACTTACACTGCCCAGAACAGTTTAGCACTACCTCATTGAATGTCCAGCTCCTAAAAACCACAAGCAAGGCTCTCAACTGTGCTTAACACAACCAAACACATTTTACAATGGACACAATACTTGGCGATATTTTATTGTATGGTTGTATCCGAAGGGCTATGTTAGACATCCTCGTTAAAAAACAGGGAGGCATCACATAATTTAACTGACCATAAACATAACAGTTTGTTAAGTGTTGAGTGCATATGTATAGGGGAAAACACTCCTCCGAGGTTTTGGTAGACAATGTAAAACCGGAGGGGGAGGAAAATCACGAGGGAGAAAAAGTTCTGTCTACCAAACCCAAGGAGAAGTGTTTCCTCTAACATACATACCGTCAATGGTGGGTAATTACAATGTAGATGATCATTTAATGAAACTACATAACAATAATTGAAGCACGCGTAAAATCAATTTAATGACAGTAACTATAAGTAGATAATTTTACCCCACCACCTTCGTCAGCCCGGTGGCCGGACGGTAGAGCGTCTGCCGAAAAATCTGAGTTTGCGCTTCTAAATCCCCTTGAAAAAACATTTGTATTGCGAGTTTACTCTTGAACGATATTTTTCAAATAATTTCAAACATTCGTGTATCATTTGAATGTTGATGTTCATATAAAGTTAGGAAAAGTAAAAACCTTGGAAGCGGTCTTTCGAGCGAAAAGTAAAACCTGTCCCCCAAAAACAAAAACCTCAAATACGGTTATTCTGGGAAAACAAGAGATGACCCCATACATAGTGAGACGCACACTTTAGGTTTATATAGGCCTTTTAGCATCCACGGTCCCCCTAAAACTTTACCTACCTGTCTGAATATAGTCTAGTTCAGTTGTAAGTGCACAAAATTACCTCGTAGGCTAAATTTAATCTGTGAAGATGAGGTTAGAATCAATCTTCAGTAACCTGTGTTTGGCGTAAGAGACAACTAACAGTATCAGGCGGTCAAGCCCGCTGACTTGGTCGAAACGTGTCATCATATGCCACTCGTCTAGATCGATGCTCATGCTGTTGATCACTGGAGTGTTTTGTCCAGTCTCGATTATTTATAGACTGCCTCCATATAGCAAGAATATTGCCGGGTGCGACGTAACATAACAAACCAACCAACAATCTCGCATGTGTGCCCATGCTTGTGTAGATGTATTTTTATCAGTGATAAAAGGTTACATTAAGATGGATACAATGGATAGTAGAAATCTAAATTTGCCACAAAACTGGGTTCCTGTCTACAGCACTCTATTTCCAAAGTCTGGATACCTTTTCCCAGAAACCCGTGTTAGACTGAAGGACCTCCGTCACTATATGTCATCAATACCTAGTCAGTTGCTCATGCAGACGACCACTGACGGCCCAGAATGTTTAACGCCATTTCAATACTGCCGTATAGAATGTCATTGTTTCCACCTTTGCAGCCGAGCGTCTTCGCAACATCATCATCGAGGTTTATGATGAGGACCCAACACTCGGAGGGACGCCTGAGATCTGCGCCACCGTGGGCAGCACTTCTCCCGCCGCCGGCTCCAACACCACGTACGCCTGTTTGGCCACATCAATCGGAAGGTACATCCGTCTTAACAAGTTCACCACCGTGGACGATACAGATATCCTTCAGTTGGTAGAGGTGGTCCTAGATGGTGTTTTGCTAGGTATGTGTATACACCTAATCGTAGGTACAATTTGTTTGTTGCTTCATCGCCTGGATGCTTGTTTGTTGATTAGCGCCGTATTCAGCAATATATGGGTCACGCAGAAGACCTGGGTTCGATTCTCGACATGGAGCCCATTTCTGGTGTCCCCCAGCGTGATATTGTTGGACATTTGCTAAAGCGTCGTAAAACCACTCACGCACTCAGTTTTTCTAGCTATGGATTGTCTGCCCCAGACTCGATTATTAATACAGTTGGAAAGACGCTGTGTGCGGTGTTTAAACAAACTGTCACCTGTGGCGCAGAAACATGATGCTAATAGCTGAACTGAACTGCTTGGTTTGCCTTCTGCTGGTTTGTCAACGCTCTGCCAGGAGTTGTCACCGTGTACTACCTGAGTGGGTTACACCAGTGTAACACCCCCATAGCAACATACCACTGGTTTAATCAGAGTTAAACCCAACCCACTCACTCACTCTTCCACAGAATGTCCCTGCAATCACTTCCAGCTGGAGGACAACTGCTTCTACTTCTCCGGATTCCAAACGACATATGCCCAAGCCAAGGTAAACAACACCCACGTCTTCCGATTGAAACTATGTTGTATTTATTCCAGAATGTCTTATTGAATTAACATTTTTTTGTTTAACTTGGAATGTACATTCTTTAACAGAACGTTACATTGACACAAATATGTTGGTTACTATGGCATACACTGGTGTGTGTTAGGGTTGACCTGGGGACGTGGGTGGCCCTGTAGGGAAGGGTTCGATATTCAAACTTATAGTTGCGTCCCATAATCGGGTTACTATCAAATGGTTGTGGAGCAAATCTCACTCAGATAATGAATTATCTTCATTTTTAACGGCTCAGCGAGATAATCTAGTGGTTAAAGCATCTGCTTTTCACACCGAACACGCGGGTTCTATTCACTCCCTCCGTCATATTGCTGGACTATTGTTAAAAACGGCGTAAAATCATACTTATTCACTTTTAAGACCAGCGTATATCCCAGCTTTGACCCATTATTTGAAATGCGCCGTTACACGACTACAACTACACGATGAATACTAACATTCAGAGACCATTGTTCCAGGAATACTGTAGCATCATAGGAGGTAACCTTGCCATGATCAGAACCCAAGAACAGAGCGACTTCGTCAACGGTATTCTCACTTCCAACGCTCTAAAAGGTAACTTCAAACCCCTTTATACTTGGCTAGTCGTAATCATAATCAAGGGATGGGAACATTTTCCAGCTTGGACCAATATCATTAGTGGAGTTAGATGTCAGTAAGACGGTATCGTAGCCTAGTGGTTAAAGCATTCGCTCGTCACGCTGGAGACCGGGGTTCGATACCCCACGTGAGGTCAAAGTGTGAAGCCCATTTCCGGTGTACCCCGCCGTGACACTGCTAAAGGTGGCGTAAAACCAAACTCACTCTCTCACTCACTAGATGCCAGTATGAATGTTCACTGAATTGGTTTTGTCAAGGAAAATTGAACTGTTGCGAGGGCGGTGGGATAGCATAGTGTTTAACGCCAAAGCCATAGGTTCAGTTCCCGAGTGTGTGAAGCCAATTTCTGGTGTCCCTCCGCCGTGATATTGCTGATACGTTGCTGATAGCGGCATAGAATCCTACCCACTCACTTGTGGCAGTTAACACTCGGAGAAGACATGAGGGTTCCCTGTCTCATCTGACTGGACCTGTTCCTCTTGCCTGCATCTTTACTACTCTACTTTGCTAAGACATGTCCTAATCGACGGTTAACGACGGTTAATCAAGGAGGCAGTCTCAATGGATGGACATTGCTAATAACATTAACCAAGTTATCTACGACTTCATTATAAACAATAAGCAAACACTTAATAACGTATGCATGTGTTTGAATATTAACTTGCGTATTCTCTCACAAGGTCAACAATACTGGATTGGGGTGTCCAATCTCCTGGACCGTGTCCAGTGGCGTTATCTGGCGGGCGACGTCGTCCCGTTAAATGACTTTAGCTCCCCACTCGTGAACGGCACTGGCACCTGCAGCAGCTCAACCTCTTCAACCCACCCAGAAAACTGCGCCTCCCTGGGAATGAGCGATACTGGCCAATGGGAATGGGAGGATGACCAGTGTAATAGGGAGAGGTACTTCCTCTGCTTGGAAACCCTGCCCACAACAGAAAGCTAGCCTCTGTACAGACATCCCGTTAGTACCTTTACGTTACGGTTATCACGAGTCGGTTATCTAGTGATAACCTCACTGATTCGTACAATAGTCAACCAACGTTACTTTAAACGTGAACACATGTACAGTGTGCCTTTACAAATAATCGTTGTGTTACTCGTACCTGTAAGAATAAACTTAAAGGGATGTTGTCGTAAATAAAAAGGTTAGCCATATCACTATGTTATGTTATTGTCGTAAAAGATGTTGGCTTGTGCCATATGTTTGTGAAATAACAAATTGATATATAGTGTTCAAAAGAAATTAAAACAACACTGAATGACAGATTAACACGAAAGAGTCGGGCGTTCCTTAACTTCCTTCGAGCAGTTTAAAGTAACAACCGTTTCGGTAGGAGATTGGTTAGCTAAGATACATAGCGTTCACTACATGAACGCTATGCCGCACCCCCATAGGCCGCAATGGTGGAAATCCTTTGTCGCAAAAACAAAAACAAAAACTTATATGAATGGCTTCTTTGTACTTATACCTACATGTTCGCCCTAGTTTCGTTATCAAAATATTAAAAAATAAATATTTGCAAGCAAACATCTCAGTCGATCGATCGCATGAGCGGCGCCATTTTAAATCACGTGACACGAAATGTCTGCAGTGGATTTAGGAAATGCGTAATATTTCCTGTAAATAGGAATTCCATCCCAGATAAGACTTTTGCCCCTAGCAAACCCTTTGACGTGAGCTTCGAGTCATCTGGAGAAGGGGGAGTTGCTGATATTCCAGTTGTTGCTGAAGCTGACGCTCCAGTCAATTCTGGCATCATCACGCCTGATGCCGGAGCGTCTGCTACACCAGTAGCTGGGGCATCAGTGGATTCATCTACATCTGAGGCAGCGTTACCAGAGGGCGCGTCTCTCCTGTCTGACACTGACTTCATTTTGTCGGTTTTGATAGGTGACACTCCATCTTCTTTAGATGAATCAGGCAACTTTATTGTTGAAATAGATAGTGTCCGAGGTTGAGGCTATAGACGCTATCAAGTCCGAGTTTTCTCTCCCACCCTCTGTAATGAAACAAAGTTCCAAATCAAATCCACGGAAGCTGACTTCCCATCGCATTCTGACGAGCGATGAGATCATTAAGATGAAGACAGAGAAAAGAGATGAGAAAGAGAAACTAGCAACAGAAAAACAATCTCGTCAGAAGGGTGGGAAGCCAGCTTCTAAATCTAAGATTATCTTATAAATACACTGTACCAATAAGCTCTTGAAATCCATTTAAGATCGATGAATTACTCACTAACACACACAAAAAATACCGATAATTATTTTTGTTGTCACTTTTCACTATTTCTTAGGAGGGTGACCCTATGCATGTGAAACCGCTAGGTGCTTTGGGTGTCGAAAATCATAATACTAATCGTGAGTGTTGGTCTGCTGTTTTCCTGGCACTGTGCAAAATTTAGTTTTGATGCAATTATTAGATTTTGTGTTAGTGAGTAAGTCATAGTTCTAAAATAAAATCAAACGCATGATAAACAACACCTGTTATTACCTGACTAGCATGTGCTGGAAGGAAATGTTCTGTATTTGGTATTTTTAAGCAACATATATTCAAATTGGTGTGCCAGATTAGCAGCCATTGTTGCCAACAGAACAAACGTGACATCCTCACACTCCTGTATAAGCTGATTATTACCCTTCGTCAACTTGCTGATAAAAACGGCATATTGGTGAAAAATACTCATGACAGATGGCCTCATTCACATATTACACATTGCGGTGCCATGTTTGATTCAGTAGGATGATAAATAAATTGGTTTCGTGGTTGTTTTCTCAACTGTAACGGGCGCTGTACCACAAATTGGGGGGTAGTCCCATTGATATCCCGTAATGTAACCCGTTAGTTAAAACGCGGTTGTGAGGAAAAGCGCTCAGTTGTATAACAATGGGAACTCCGCCCACAAGAAGCACTGCACAAAAATACTGTCTTTAGCATAACGGCACTAAATCAAAAAGTCTTATTGCCCAACTTGTATTATAATCTTGTATTGTTCAAACTCTTACCTTCTGCGATGCATTTCAGGATATGTTGAATTTGGCGACACGTGACATACAACATGTCGACCCTGCCCCCACGAGATGTTGTAGTGCGCCGCTGTACTGCAGGTGCTCCCAGTTAGTCATTCGGTTTCCATTTTTTTCGTTAATGACACTTGAAATACTATTTTCCTGTACTGCAGTGCATAAAGTCTTTGTGTCAAAACCATAAAATTCATTTTTAAATTCGTTTCTTACTGACGATAAGTGAAATCTCTATTCCCATGCTTCCGTTATCCGACGTGTTAACAGTTCACTGTGTAACTTTGGAAGGAGGAGCTGATTCAACCTAAAACCATTGATGACGATGATGCACCGTTACTACGTCACTGCAATTCAAATTTTCCCGCGGAATGTGTCAGTAAGGACGACCCCCCCCCCCCCTCCCCCGAGCCAGCTACAAATCAGTTACCCAACCTCGAAACTCTTATTTCATGTCTTATCTTATAACTATAGAAATTTCTAGTGTATTGGTTTAGTAAAACTACTTGGTGTGTATTTCCTGTGTCTGTTTTCAAATGCTTTTAGCAATACATTTGTGTATTATAATATGTTATGATATACTTATCTCTAAAGCATCAAATGAAGAATAAAGCTTTACATTTAAAACAAATATGCATTTTCAACATTAGCTAACATTGACAACACTCGATATTCATCAACTCAAGTTCATTATATTCTAGTGATAATTATGAATGAAGAAATGTAAAAGTGAATATAGTTTTGAACTTGATTTACCTCCAATCATTTATATGAGTTAACAATTAACCAGTGGATGTAACTTGTATTAAGAACTAACAGCAGCGAAAGTGTCATTTAGATAGTGTACGGAATTAAGATACGTGTACGATATTAGAAGAAACAGTGTACGGTATTACAGTCACTCTGTACGAATTTAAATGACTGATGGTAGCCTCCTTTGACTGAACAAATGGTAAAAACGGAAAACGGATTGCACAACCGGTTTAATGAGCAGGCAAGATGATTGGATGATCTTTTAAACAACATGCGCCATGACGTAGTATTTGTAACCGAAGCGATTCAGGTGATACCTGTGGCCAAACGTGTACGGTATTCGGAGCACTGACTCTATGTATCTTAGCTAGAGATTGGTATGCTAAGGGACATGACTTCTAGCACCCATTGTTTTCGAGTAATATTCCGTGACCTTCGGTGTGTACTTTTCACATCTTTGATTACCGAGTTTCATCTTTCCACGAAGATTTCAGACAACCCTTGCTCAGAATGTGCTTGCTCATGGCTACAACGACATGGCAACAACTGAAAATCACACACATTTCATAACGCGGAAATTTCCAGCCAATAGCGTTGGTCGATGCTTACACAGGGGCTTGTATCGCTTTGAAACGGCGTTCGAAAGACATATAGATGTATAGACCCTACCCTAGTACTATATAAAAGGAAAGGGATGTAACGAAGAAACCACCCCCTCCTCGATCAAAGTTACATGTCACCGGGTAAAATATTTTTAAGGCAACGTCGAGGCCAACGGATCGAACGCCAGATGATTTCCCTACAAAATGAGCCATAAATGGTCACAATCGGATCATTATTTCAAAAGTTATACGCTACGAATCATCGAAAACAGCTACCACTGCAATTTCACGCCAAAATCATGGATCACCAAATACGGCAAAAACTCACCTTTTAAATTAGTTTATTAATTCCAGACACGTTGACAGCACCAGCGCTGGGCTGGATTCGATCGGCTGCGGCATTTCGTGGGTCGGAAAACTTATTGCAACATCTACATGTCATTTTCTCGACAGTAAGCAAACATTTTCACCAAAATCGCTGGCAAACCTACTCACTTGTCGGCCATAAGTGACCTTGACATTCAATGAACTGAGCAGATCCGCGCAAACAGACTCGGGTCATCCGATTGCTGGGAAATAAAATATACAGTGGCAGTGGCCAATCGGATGACCCGAGTCTGTTTGCGCGGATCTGCTCAGTTCATTGAATGTCAAGGTCACTTATGGCCGACAAGTGAGTAGGTTTGCCAGCGATTTTGGTGAAAATGTTTGCTTACTGTCGAGAAAATGACATGTAGATGTTGCAATAAGTTTTCCGACCCACGAAATGCCGCAGCCGATCGAATCCAGCCCAGCGCTGGTGCTGTCAACGTGTCTGGAATTAATAAACTAATTTAAAAGGTGAGTTTTTGCCGTATTTGGTGATCCATGATTTTGGCGTGAAATTGCGGTGGTAGCTGTTTTCGATGATTCGTAGCGTATAACTTTTGAAATAATGATCCGATTGTGACCATTTATGGCTCATTTTGTAGGGAAATCATCTGGCGTTCGATCCGTTGGCCTCGACGTTGCCTTAAAAATATTTTACCCGGTGACATGTAACTTTGATCGAGGAGGGGGTGGTTTCTTCGTTACATCCCTTTCCTTTTATATAGTACTAGGGTAGGGTCTATACATCTATATGTCTTTCGAACGCCGTTTCAAAGCGATACAAGCCCCTGTGGATGCTTATGCAGTTGATCAATGGATTGTCGGGTTAAAACTCTGAATGCTGTTTAATGCGAATGAAAGAACAACGAGAGAAAGACTAGTAACAAAGACTTTGAATGTAAAAGCCAAAGCGGAAAATCACGAAAATCATATGAAACAAATGATCAAAACCCGAGTACACAGGGAATCTGAACCCACGATCGCGGCAAGGCACGCCCAAGGGACGCAACTCCGACTGACAACTTGGTTTATATGCTCTCCTCTGTGTGAAAGCTGCAACTTACACTGTCCAGAAACAGTTCAACACTATCTCACTGAATTTCCAGCTCATGAAAATCCACGTAAGGCTCTTTGTGCTAAACAAAACCAAAACTAATTTTATACTGTACGCAATACTTGGCGATAATCTAATGTATGTATGGTTACATGCCAAGAGCTGTATTCGACTTCCTTCTTCTCACGTTCATCATTACTGTTAAGATTAAAACGACACCAGCCTCACGCCACTACCGATTCTTTGACCTTTTCACTGTCACGTCTGGGTATTTTATGTGTGCTTCAGCAAATAGGGCGAATTGTGCGCTGGTCAATGATGTCTGATTCACCATAGAGTCTAAAAGGACGTGTGGGCGAGTGCGATGAAGAGTGAAATAATATAACAATCAGGTTCAAAAGCTAATTTTAGTGTTATTGAAGTCAGAATAGTGAAGTCAGAGTAGTGACTGAGTGGGGTGGACCTCGGGTATTGGCGATAGAATGCCTGACTCCGAGTGTGGGTTCAGTCTTTACTAACAAAATGTAATCCACAAAATAACATGTTTCATTTGAGCACCTTCTAAACTGCATTGAGTAGTAATGTAGACTAATTGGACAGACCAGGGCCAGGATTTTTGAAGATCTCTTAGTGCTAAGATAGTCGTAAGTGCCATATATTAACATGAACTTATGACTAACTTAGCGCCACGGGAGCTTCGGAAATGTAGGTCCAGTTGCTGTTCTCAAGTGGCAGTGTTTTAAATAAACACATTTCGGACAGTTTTGGCATAGCGTGTTGGTGATCCCTTCCAATGACAAGGAGATCTTTTTTCAGGCAAACAAACAATTTTCACCATCACAGAAAAAAAGTAGATTTTCTCATAATCGAATCTTTGAAACTCTGTGATATAATATCCCTCCAAGAACAAGTCAAACAATCACGTGCACCTGTTCGAGGAACATGAAGCGCACGCAAAATATTCTTAAGCACACCGCTTGAGTTTATTCCCCGGGGCACCTTCGCTTCTTCTGTGGCGACATGTATCTTGCTTTAGGGACCCCGGGTTTGGGATAATATTTTGGAAAACCAATGAATACGATGCTTCCTATGGCAGGACAAAAATGCATAAACATTTAAAAGTTACTGACTCACTCAAACAATCACAAGACGGTGTCTGAAAGTAGAAACTCAATCATAAAAAAGAGGGTTTTTTTGTTTTCTTTGATTATAACTTAAAATTAATACTATGTCACATAGTTTCATTCAAGATCCTAGTATAAAAAATCCCAAACCCTTTTTCGTTTCACATTGTGCTCCGCCACATCTAAAGGGGCTGTTTGCAGCCGTTGTCACCAGTAAATATCCGATCGACTCGGCACGGTGGGGTATCATAGAAGAGAAGCGTTCACTCATCATGCCGGAGACCCGGGTTCGATTACCCACATGGGTACCATGTTTGAAGCCCATTTCTGGTGTCCCCCGCCGTGATATTGCTGGAATATTGCTAAGAGTGGTTCAAAAGCGAACTTACTCCCTTTTGATAATCACACTAAAACCGTTATGGATGAGAGGAATTATTCCGATAAGATGGGGCAGCACACGTATTCATGAAAATTCCTCTATGGTAGTCCACGATTAATCCAAGCATAGTTCGTAAATTTATTATTGGGCAAAACAACCTGTAGGTGATTATCCGACGACGAATGGCAAGAATGGCTGATGCAGGCATAAAGCTGCTGATTGTCAAACACAAGACTACATTTATGAACAGATTGGTGCCAAATGTGGGCTTAGTCCGGAATAAAAAGAATGTCCAAGATCTTGACGGCCTAGTGTGACGTCATCGAGGGATATGCCCTGTCCCGCAAGCACTTATCTGCAGAAGATCTGCCCCCACAGACCATTGTCATCACGGACGTTGACAAATCGACTCCAGGTCGAGGAGGAAGATCAAGCATCATTTGGTGCCACGTTGTCATTGCAGAAACCGTTTAGGGCTGTGTTTGGCGAGTCGCTGCTGGAACCTGAAAAAACGAAAGAAGATCAACTTATGGGGAGCGATTCGTAAGCCCATGACAAAGTATGGCGTTACGACAGGTCGTAAGAATAAGTCGTAATGCTACGAATACTTTGTGGACCAAGGCTCATGTTCTTGATGTGATTCAGGCTGGGGTGTTATCGGGTCTGGTAGCAAGAAATGGCAGACAAAGCGTGTTACATTCGTCACATGGTCCTTTGTGGAGGAGGATCTGTAGGGAGTGGAATGCCTGTGAGTGAGTGAGTGAGTGAGGCAGTTTATTTTTATGCCGCTTTATTTTACGTCCGGCAATATAGTAGTGGATTCCGACATTTGACAGGTACTTGCATAAATCCTGGATCAGAACATTACATCACACTGAACATCCGCTGGCTACCAGAAAATAGAACATGGTCGACAACGCGAAATATTCTTCAGGACAGGAAACAGAATTCTTCCCCGACAAGTCTGCCATAGAGCCAGATCCCATTCCACTGGCACACATCTTGTACACCCAATTCGCAAACAAGTCATCCAATCATTAGTTTTATTATTTTTACTACTATGAACTATAAAGATGTAAGCACCAAGCACTGGATTCAACTCATGATACTTCACTAAGTATCTTGGCTCAGACCGTCGGGTTCCCCTGACGGTTTAGTGGATTGGAAATTGAAGCTGCTTGAGATGGGATCTCAGAAATCGTTAACGATATACAGCGATCTTTGGAAAAGCACAATTCATTAAATAAATGTCACATCTGACAACGTCCTAAGGGGCACTGTATATTCAGAGTTTCAACAGAATTTCATTTCTTCGGGACGCCGCAGTGGGTGAGTGGGTTAGACTGCTGTGCTGTCGATTTGGTCCCTAAATAGACTTTGTACTTTACTACGTAAGTATAATTCCCATTGCAGGCTATATTACATTTGGTGTTGCTGGAGGTAATACTAAGATCCCAACCTGAACTGTAATTTGCATACTGTCACATGCTCGGCACAGTGCTCTTCACGGGCGAGGCAAACCGTCACAGAACCAGGCGCACTACAGCCGTTCATGGAGTTTACCTCCCGGGATTTCTGTTTCATTTCAACCAACACGTAATCGCTGTGGTTTTCCGGCATACTGAAATCGCGAACAGTATGACAGCATCTTTGCGATAGTGTGTCAGTCATATATCCTTTCCTAGTTCTCTCAAATATACATTTATATTCAAGAAATATCAGTACATTTTTATAAGAAGGAACTTGTTTCAAGATTATTGCAATGACGGCAATGTTACGAGAAGGGTTATGAAGAGAAAAAGGAACTCGTTTTCAATGAAGACCTGCAGGTAGATTGCTAGATCTAAGTTAGAATGCAGATCTATTTTCATAACGGTATGAAAACAGTGCTGTATGTATTTGTGACGTAATTCTCATATCTATCCATTCATCTATACACCAGGCAATCAATCCACCCACCTGCACACCCATCCATTTGTATGGTAAGGCGCTTTAACCTGGTCGACTCTCGTCACTGTTTGAGGTTAATGCGCTCAACTTACATGTACTTCACTTTTTAAAAATTAAACACAATGTTTCGCGAAACAATAGAAAACATTTCGGCTTTAGTACAGTTTTGAGCTGTCTGGTACATCATAGTCCCACCTCGTGCGACTCGGGAGATCCCTGCTCATTCGTCTCACGTGCAGTGTTTCGGTGAGAAACTCGCGGATGGCGAAATGGCGTCGGCAATCAATGCAACTGGAATGATTCAGTTCAAGTGGAATACGCAATTGTGGTAAAATCAATTGTCATTGTTTTTCAACAGCGAAATGATTAGTGTCTGAAAATGGCTGTGTCTTGTGTGTCGAATAATTACCAATATTTAACCTACAGCAGTTCAGTTAAAATTGGCTCCACAGCTTGTTGTGAAGAGTTGAGTCCCTTTGTGGCGTCGGGATCAAGCGCTTGTTGGTTCAAATCCAAGAATATTGCTAAAACGGCATCAAACTAAACTCACTCTCCAGAATTCTAGCATTGCTGTCACTTCCGGTGGTAATATGTACCGTGCATTGCTATCACACACCTGTGTTTTCCGACAAATTACAGTTATAATACCTGATTTCTGTATGTTAATTCATCCAAAGAACCATGAAATTGTCTTTTTCTGTACCCTAAATCACAGAACTTCAAAATAGCTTTGAAAGGACGTTTTCATTTTTTCTTGCGGGCAAAGCTGATTCTGAGTTCGCTTGGTCAGTAGTTTCAGCCAAGTTGACATCTGTTTTAGGTAAAAGTCAATATTTATAGCATGCAAGACATTTGTTATTGAAGGTAATATTTTCAGATTGAGTAGAAAGGTCACAACATCACGCCGAGATTGACGCCCGAGCTTCCGTTAAGAGTTTTGTCACAATGTATTATTCAACAGATTGACGTATTGAACGGAGGCTGTCAGCCAACAAGGTGTGCTCAGCCACGATTTCACAGTCTCACATTAGTTTCACGATTCTTAACGTTGGTTTACTTCTT
Source organism: Haliotis asinina (assembly GCF_037392515.1). Classification (NCBI taxonomy): domain Eukaryota; kingdom Metazoa; phylum Mollusca; class Gastropoda; order Lepetellida; family Haliotidae; genus Haliotis; species Haliotis asinina. The sequence continues at coordinate 37,479,140 of NC_090281.1, read as the reverse complement.
TTCCAAATTCCAAAAGGTGACCATACCAACAGCTACCACCTGATCTGACTGTTTGGTCGGGGATAACGCTGGTGAATGACAAATACATGTGTTGACATATACACCATGATCCCATCTATGTAGGGAAACGTTGTTGTCGATATTGTGGCTTCTATTGAACACTGTAAGCTGACATGGATGATTATAACATAGGAATGTACATGATTTACGACAGAGTGTGTGAGAAAAACTGATTCGTTTCCAGGGCTTTTAAAACATCTGAGACTATCAATGTTGGTTTGATGTAGCTTGAACATGTATTCACTAGCGTTGATTGTTTGGTACTGAATGTTAGATTATCTATTTCCTTCTGACTGCTCAGTAAATTCTCACGAAAACGCACGTACAGTCAAGGGCGACGTGCATCGGTTTCAGTTTGTAGACAGGTCTTCAGGCAAGGGCTTATCCTCCCCAACCGGTAAACAAACACACCCTGCTATTACCAAAACAGATTTTGTCCCAGTTCTGTACGTATGAGTGTTCACTGTTTTCGTGGACATATCGCACTTACTTTGCACTTAAAGGTTGTCACTATTCTTCACGTACACAGGGTCTTGACACCTGTGTATATGTTCCCTTACTAAACACCTACATGTGGCCATTGTTCAGCACATGTGAGCTGCAGCTGTTCTCCTCATACAAGTTACTCTGCTCATGCAATTTGCCACCGGTCTGCACGGACAATTTGCCACCGGTCTGCACGGACAATTTGCCACTGGTCTGCATGGGCAATATGAAAGCGGTTTGCTCGTACAATTTGCCATTGGTCTGCACTGACAATTTGCCATTGGTCTGCACAGACAATTTGCCATTGGTCTGTATAGACAGCACATTGGTGTGCACGGACATTCTTCTAATGACAATCTTTTTTTCACAAAAGAAGGCCATAGGCCAATAGTACAAGTACATACAGTGTTCAACAGCAGAGGGCATTTCGCTTCACAATAGCATGGTAAATAATCAAAGCAATATTTTTAATTCATGTACAGTTAGTAGTTGACAACAACTGGATAAATATGTGTTTTGACGGTTGTTTAGTAAAATAGCTGGGTATGTATTCGCTCCTGATGTTACTATAATAATCACAAATTAGCCGAACGTGGTATTCCTTTTCCGGGACATTTGATGTATTATATTTACACACCGTCTACACCTTACCATTAATACATCACTGGCATTGATGTCCACGTCCCAGCAGTCTACGTCTCCGGACATCGCTCTGGTCTGCAGTTTCAAGTTATGTGTTGGACATTCACTGACCGCCGGTGGCCGTAATGACGCTGCCATGTTAAATAATGGGCAGGATGATTGTAAGTTAATCGTTTCTCGACTTCCAGTCGGAATCATTCTTAATAAGAATATGTGAGTACTTACGTCTCTTTCAATACATGTGTCAGATGACCTTAACGCCAAGTTGTCTGACCTCCTGCGTGGACTGCCCGAGATACTCAAATAACGGATACACTCGTCAAGGACTTAGATAGAACACTTCCTGCATCGTTATAGCTTTTTCCGGAAAGGTGAGATGTTATTACATTGCATTCGAAATGTTTCAATCACATGGCTTGTTTTCAAAATATGCCATGGCAGAAATTCAGCGGCTTAATTACAGACGATATGATTTATACAAATAAATGAAACTTGAACCTCCTCATAATCCAAATAAATATGTACTGAAATTAATGAGTGAGTAAGTATGGTTTAACAGCTTTTAACCAATATTCCAGCAACATCACGGCGGTGGATGCCAGACACGTGTTTCATACATTGTATGTACCCAGAACGCTGTGGGGTCTCCTGACTAGGCGCCCCCACAAACACTTAGTAGCAAGAAAACATGGACAGTATTAGTTCATAGACGAGATGGCAGCGTGTTTTTGGTCTGCCATTTGAGGCGAAAGAGCCTGGGGTATCTCCCAATGACTACAAACACTACGATCCCTGTGCATAAGAAACTCCATACAACTATTCTCCCCTCTGTGCTTAACTTAAACTACCTGGAACATATAATCCCGTGTCTTTAGATCCGGGACTTAGCGTACTAGACTGGTAACAGTACAGTTAATGATGACTGCTTTTAAACCTCACAATACCACCGCAAACCTCAAACCGCATCTTCAAAACGCTTCACCTCGCATCTCAAAGACCATTGCACATTTTACTTTATCCCAAACTTAAAGAACATAGCAACCCCGATCCCGTGTCGAGATCAAGGATTGGGTGACAGTCCATCACCACAGTCACACTCACGCTCATCCCATCTCATCTACCACTGCGTAATTGGCCATGGCCCCGCAAGAAACCATAGGACGTGTCATAATGGCATTTCAATACCTCTGATGACTGCAGCGGAATCTTTGGGGATGATCCATACAAAGCCGGATCGATTTCCTTAAGGAAATTGGCCAAGGCAAGGGCGACCTGAAATTGATGTCTTTTCTCTCGTTCGATTCCAAGTGATTACGAAGCATGATCCCGCGCCGATTCCGAATCTCCGTGAATAGGCGATCAGCACGTGCAGAACGTGACAGGCTGTTGACCAGACAGCTAATTGGTTAGGAAAGGTTGCATGCTCGCGGTGACGTTATTGCATTATGGTTGAATATGGAGAGTTTCCACAGTAAAAAGTGATATCTCTCATTCAGCCCGAGACTTCTTCGGCCGGGTCATTGTTGTGAGGCACAACGACCTTCAGGCAACTGATAGGAGTTTGATTATAAATATTAACATGGAACGTTTCGCTCAATCTATAGAAAATATGATGATGATGATGATGATGATGATGATGATGATGAAATTCAGAATACTGACGCCCTCACAAAGAATCGTCCCAAACAGTAACCTCTTTCGTCTATAATTAGCTTACAATTACCCGTCATAACTGTTCAACAGTGAGGTTCTTCACGAAAAAATGAACATTTTTTAACAAAATCATTAGTCTGACGATACATTCAACTAAAATCCTCAGATGTATACAGACCAACAAAACTAAACACATATAATTATTGTTGTCATTAGAAAGTTCATGTGATTGACAAGTGTAGATAGAAAAAGACGTAGCAAATATGTATGGTGACTGAGTGGGGACATGGCTTCAACGCCTTCACTTACGGCCACGAAAAAGTGATAGCGCCAGGAAGATGAGAAAGCGATGATGCGTGAGGGCGAGAAGGGCATATACTAGTATCAAGGTGAGAAAGACCTAGTGTGAGAAAGCGATAGAGTGTGAAAGCAGTACAACAAGGCGAGAAAACAATACTTTTTTTTTAGCAGAACTCCAGAGTTCAGTTCTTGTAACATTCAACTCTACTTCGCCTTTCATGTTGAGCAATGTTTAGTAGTATAGAATGACGTGCAGTTTCCCAGGTCGCCGAGCTCGAGTCTGACACCAGTTACACCAAGAAACTTCTTACGCCACGTATACATTGCTGAGGATCAATCTTTCAGCTTAATCAAAACGCAACAACTCAAAACAGTATCAAGCCTCGTGCAGCAGTGAGTGTGTTTTACGCCGCTTTTAGCAATATTTGACCGATATCATGGTTGGGACACCAGACATGGCCTTTGTATCCATACAGGGAATCTTTAGCATCACGAGCGAACACGTTAACCACTTGGCTTCCCCGCCACCCCATGTTGTCGGAAAATACACTTTCCTAATCCACTTTTATAAAGTGATTATAGATTTATGCAGAATTTAGTAAATATTAGACAGCTTAGACAGCAGAAATGCCCTTTACACGCTCTACCAGTATAGGGAATCGAACTAGGTATTAGGCGTTACGAACGAACACTTTAAGGTCTAGCCCACCCCAACAGCCTGACTGTCTGAGTTTCCCCATTACGGAGTAATCAGTCCAGGAGGAGAGTATTACTGTGGTCGTTACAGTGTTGTTTTATACCATCTTTCAATGGCCAGCACGCGACTAAGGACCTCTACAAAACAGCGCTTACGCAAGTTGACGTGTGCTTGGACTCGCACTTAATAGCACAATGAAATAATGTCGGCGCCAGTCACGGCAACAATGACCGTGGTAATATCACAGGGCACAGGATGAACTACACTGTCGAGTCGTGTTAGAAATGTGTGTTGCTCGTAAAGACTGCGGATCAGTAGGAAGCCAGGCCTGGACATATCACCGAATACAGTTGGACGACTTGCCTCTAACAGAGAGTTGGTTTAGATTTGTGTGTCATCTTTTAGGCAGTTTGTTTTCTGTATCTGATCACCCTGGCATTCTTTCCTAGTTACATGTGCATGAGATGTTTTTTGAGATTCTATATATCTACCAAAATAATTGATTCATGTATTAAATTGCGTAAAGATTACATTGTTAATCACAGTTCTGTGCAGAGTTACGCCCCTTAATCACACATGCATGTAAAACATGTGATCAATGTTATGAATCCCAGTTCAAACAGAGTATTTGTTTTTGCACCATATCATACTCCTAATGACAGGCCTGAGAACCCTTGAAGCGTTTCTCCCCCATAACACTAACACTCGTTAAATGGAATACCAATCAATGTGGCTTTCAAAAACTCTAACATAATCTTATTCATAGCCGTTAAGGGTGATTGAAACGTAACTTTCTTTTCGGACTGGCATTTTAGTATGTGGGAATTACAATAATCACGAATTATAAACAGGAAATCCTGCTTGACAACACAACACATCATATCCCAATTGCGTAGATCGATGCTCATGCCGTTGATCACTGGGTTGTATGGTTCAGACTCGATTACTTACATGCTGACACTATATACATAGCTGCAATATTTCTGAGTGCTGCGTTAAATAAATAGCAAACAAGCAAACTTTTCTTTGTAGCAGTCATTCGCTCCATGAAAGGCGTAAACCTTGTGTTGATAACAAACAAATAATAAAGAAGTTGACATCTATACAATCTGTTAGATGTTAGACACGGTATACGTTCTCAACCTGTGGGCAAGCATAGTGACGTCATGAAGTTAGCTGTTGACATTTGCAGGCTCTCATCCAGCCGGGGAAGCCATTGTTACAGGGAGTGCAGTAATTAGTCGACCACTTTTGAACCGCGACGTGTCGTGTCACAGAGACACTTAACAATGTAGCCTGAAGAACTAAACGTGAAGAAAATAAATACACACATGGACACTTCTGTACAGGGAGATTGACCTCAGGGTATACGGTTCTTATTTTGGACTCGGGAAAGATATGGACCAGGTCAAGTTTGTACCGGACATTGGACTGGAAAGGTCGACATTTCAGTGCCGACTCTTCGGATACAATGTAAAAGCATTGTTGTTGATTTGGCAGAGTGTTTCTTCAGTGCTGATCATCACAAACCTATTTCACCTTATATATGGGAAACTTCAGGTCGAGTTCTAGTCTCATTCTTCTTGAACGCGTTTGGGTTACGGTAGATTAATCAGAAATAAAATAAATACGTGTTGGTGAAATGCTTTAAAAGTTATACTGGGATAAAAAATATTGGTAATTAAAACCATGTAAAAAAATCGCAACTTGCTGAAGGGGTAAGTGAGTGTGGTTTTACGCTGCTTTTAGCAACATTCCAGTAATTTCGCGGCATGGGACACCAGAAATGGGCGTCACAATGAGTCGTCAACGTGACTAGCAAGCGAACGCCTTAACCACAAGACTATCATCCCACTGGGCCTTAGCTGAAAGAGGCAGATGGGTCTGACACTACTAGGACTAGTGTTGTAACTAGCTCAAGATCTACGGAATGGGTTCTCAACGCTATACCAATGTGAGAATCGAACACAGAACACTCGAAGATCCTGGATCCCCCGATACTGCTGCCTGACAGGCTACGTAGCCACATCACTACACGTATCCCTTAAAGGTCCGAGTTAAATTTGGCCTTCAGCAACCCGTGCTTGTAGTAAGTGGCGAATAACGGGATCGGGTGGTCAGGCCCGTTGACTTGCTTGACACGTCATCGCATCCCAGCTGCGTAGATCGATGCTCATGTTGTTGATCACTGGATTGTCTGGTCCAGATTGTTTACGAACTGCGGTCATATTTCTGAAATATATGCCGACTGGGGCGTTAAACAACGAACATGTAGACACTCTGTCTCGGCACGCCGGCATTCCACCTCCAAACGGCTGGAAATTATTCAAAGTAAATTTCCATTGTTAAGCCCACAAAGGACATGAATCGATGGATACCAGATAATTGATGAAGATCTGTTTAGATTCATGAATAACCAAGCCAATGTCTCAAGGTGGGAGTTTGATTTCAACTTGTATCTGTGCTATTTTGACTCGTGGATATAAAAAAATGATTTGAAAACAAACACAACTGAGACAAAATAGTTCACGTTCAGAACATGAAAAGTAAGAAGACTGAAAGGCTACGTGTTTTACTGCTGAATCAGCGCAAAGGACTTACGTTCAGTTCGTTAATTAAGCCCAGCGGGAAGCGAAGTGTTTTTGCTCTCAAGCTTGTTTCTAATCTAATCTAAATCATTTAGATGTTAATACTGCTGAAACGACAATCTCAATCTGAAACTTGTGTAATCCCCATCATACCCCTCCCCGTTGTACATTCGCTGTGCTCTGCTTGGATTTCAACAATGAAAACGTTAACGTTGTTCACTGGGTACAACCTGAAAGGTCGGCGGTTCGATCCCCTGGTGACTGGGAGTGGCTGGTGGCAGGAATTAATGAGGATAGTGAGTGAGTGTGGTCTCATGCCGCTTTCTAGCAACAATTTTAGTAATGTCGGCAGAGGACATAAGAAATAGGCTTGACACATTAAGTAAAAACGTTGATCACAATAGTCTGCAACCTGCTGACTGGGTTCCGTCCTATTGCGTAACTTGGTACAATAACCAGTTCACAATAAATTATTTTGAAACCAACTCTTCTAACTGGATATATGAATATCAACCATTATTATTTGATATATGTGCTCACTTGTATATTGCCAACACTAATCCGTGACAAGACGTCGTGTAGCATGGTTTGCCGTATAGCGTGCTCCGACAAACGGAAACCTGGAAACATACAACTTGTAAATCTCAAAACGAGCTTCGGCAGCTTTGGCGGTCTGGTACTGCCTTGATACTATTCAGTCACCTTGTACGTTACAAAAACACACTGAATAAAGGCAAAACATGCATAACAGGTGCAACCACTGAGCCAGATGAATTGTGAATCATTGTACGACCTTTTCATACAGGCAGTCCGTGATGTCAAGTTAACGACATGCTGCCTGAAACACGACAGAAATGCCATTTCTTTAGGTGAAAATTAAAATTAATTTATAAGTATCATTTACGTAAGAAACAAGGAACTGGAATTTAGTGTAACAGAAAATTCGGATCTGCTGAAAAGGAGATCATTCTCAGAATTGGTTAATGATACCCATGTAAGGAATCAAACAGGTGTTTTCTGCGTGACGATCAAATGCTTTAACCACTAGGCTACCCAACGGCTTCAAAAAAGGGGACAAAGCAAGGACTGTTGGCATGTTGGGATCGGAGCCATTGCGTGACCAACAGTCATGATAATACTCAACCTTCTCGACGTCATGTTACACGAATTCCGCTTATAAATCCAAAATATCACACTCACTCACTCAGGACGAGATGGAAACACTTACTGTACCTCGCTTTTACCTGGCCCACTGTAATTGATAATTTCAGGTCCGATGCTGCTCCGTTCAGCTCGTCCCATGGCTCTCTTTAACAAGTGATACTAGGAGTATAGTGAAAGCCTGAGCTACCTTCTGCATACCTAAATAGACGTTTTACCTCGGACAGCCTGTACGATATCCATTATCGGAGTCAGTTGATTGGGTTTAATGACATAGTCCATTATGATTTCTACATCCCAGAACGACCCTTAGACCTGACGGGACAATGAAACGGGTAAGCCAAATGATGTTTTGTCTGTTTTGAGAAGCATTTGGCGTGAGGAGCGAACGCTTAACCACTGGACTACCCCAGCACTCCTGGTTATTTGGACAAAGGTCATTATATTTGTATCGCCACATCTTCTCTGGTGAAGTGGATAGAGCATCTGCTCTACGTGTGTTAAGTCGGTTGTTCGATCCCTGGTAGTGTCTTCTCTATAATAGTTACAGATGGTAGGAATGGGAAAGAGGAAAATAAAAACATACTCTGGCCGTCTCGGGTTCCGTACCTTGTGTCTGAACCGGGTAGCCACGAAGGCTTCCACTTACGCACCTACGCACACACGCACGCACGAGTACAAAGTCACAGAAAAGGAAACACATCTCTGGTCTTGGTGTGTTCCATCATTCAGCTCAGTCAGGGTATCAAAGGAGAGCACACACACGCACGTGGATATGCACGCACGCACGCACGCACGCACACACATATGAACGCACTTATACACGTACACAGAGGATACAGTGACGTTCTTATCCAACAGACCTTAACACGACTTAAATGCAAACCACACCTCAACACCCCGAATTCTAATGCAAGCAAAACCAATAATAATTAAATACAATCCCGGTAAAAAAAAACCCGCATGTAATCGAACACCTATTTTTAAAAATAGACGTTCACCCCCAAGGCGCGATTCCGACATCACGCATGCGCAGATAACCATTTTTTCATCAGACGAAACTACAAAAAATGCAATAAAACCGTTAATAAATCGTTGGTCCTCTAAAATCTCCACATAGACGCTCCTAGAACCAAGTAACAATGTAATTCCTCTTGAAAACTACGGCCGAGACTTCAGTAGCCTGGTTTTAGAGTACAAGAGCCGAGCTGGTATTTACACATATCTCCATGATTGACACTAAACATCACGAGTGATGCCTTTCATCGCCTGTACCAGAGTTTGGATGGAAATAGGATAGAATTACAGTAGACATGGAATTCGTCGATTGGGCACAGATCTGTCGATATTAAGTCATTATTTCTCACATAAAAGACTTCCAATAAATGGCGATGAAGGTACGCCGCGATGCCACCAGACGCCATTAGAATCTACGTCCACGGGGAATGGTCAAAATGGTGAAAAATTAATTTATGAAGCCCATCATTTTGAGTTGTGTTTATACACTGTTCTTTGTTTATATTTTCAGCGTAATCTATCTATCTATCTATCTATCTATCTATCTATCTATCTATCTATCTATCTATCTATCTATCTATCTATCTATCCATCCATCCATCCATCCATCCATACATACATACGTACATACATACATACATACATACATACATACATAGCATTACATAATCCTCCTTTCTGTGAAAAGATCGGTTGGGCAGCCCAGTGGTTAAAGCATTCGCTCTTCACCCCGAAGACCCAGTGTCGATTTCCCACATAGGTAAATTATGTGAGGACGATTTGTGGTGTCCCCGGCTGTGACATTGCTTGATCCACCTGTGAAGATCCGGGGTAGAATATGTCTTCAGGAACTCATGCTTGCCACAAAAGACGACTAGGCGATTAACGGGATCAGGCGGTCAGACTCGCTGACTTCGTTGACACATGCCATCGGTTCCCAATTGCACAGAATACTGCTCATGCTCTTGATCACTGGATAGTCTAGACCAGACTCAATTATTTACAGACAGTCGTCATATAGCTGGAATATTGCTGAGCGCAGCGTAAAACTAAATTCACTCCCTCTCAAAAAATATATTCATAAAGATGAAACTTATAAAATTCACTCAACATAATACTTTCTCTTTCACTAAAGCAAAGCACTAAAATACAACATAATACTTTCTCTTTCACTAAAGCAGAGCACTAAAATACAACATAATACTTTCTCTTTCACTAAAGCAAAGCACTAAAATACAACATAATACTTTCTCTTTCACTAAAGCAAAGCACTAAAATACAACATAATACTTTCTCTTTCACTAAAGCAGAGCACTAAAATACAACATAATACTTTCTCTTTCACTAAAGCAAAGCACTAAAATACAACATAATACTTTCTCTTTCACTAAAGCAAAGCACTAAAATACAACATAATACTTTCTCTTTCACTAAAGCAAAGCACTAAAATACAGCATAATACTTTCTCTTTCACTAAAGCAAAGCACTAAAATACAACATAATACTTTCTCTTTCACTAAAGCAAAGCACTAAAATACAACATAATACTTTCTCTTTCACTAAAGCAAAGCACTAAAATACAACATAATACTTTCTCTTTCACTAAAGCAGAGCACTTAAATACAACATAATACTTTCTCTTTCACTAAAGCAGAGCACTAAAATACAACATAATACTTTCTCTTTCACTAAAGCAAAGCACTAAAATACAACATAATACTTTCTCTTTCACTAAAGCAGAGCACTAAAATACAACATAATACTTTCTCTTTCACTAAAGCAAAGCACTAAAATACAACATAATACTTTCTCTTTCACTAAAGCAGAGCACTAAAATACAACATAATACTTTATCTTTCACTAAAGCAAAGCACTAAAATACAACATAATACTTTCTCTTTCACTAAAGCAAAGCACTAAAATACAACATAATACTTTCTCTTTCACTAAAGCAGAGCACTAAAATACAACATAATACTTTCTCTTTCACTAAAGCAAAGCACTAAAATACAACATAATACTTTCTCTTTCACTAAAGCAGAGCACTAAAATACAACATAATACTTTCTCTTTCACTAAAGCAGAGCACTAAAATACAACATAATACTTTCTCTTTCACTAAAGCAGAGCACTAAAATACAACATAATACTTTCTCTTTCACTAAAGCAAAGCACTAAAATACAACATAATACTTTCTCTTTCACTAAAGCAGAGCACTAAAATACAACATAATACTTTCTCTTTCACTAAAGCAGAGCACTAAAATACAATATAATACTTTCTCTTTCACTAAAGCAAAGCACTAAAATACAACATAATACTTTCTCTTTCACTAAAGCAGAGCACTAAAATACAACATAATACTTTCTCTTTCACTAAAGCAGAGCACTAAAATACAATATAATACTTTCTCTTTCACTAAAGCAAAGCACTAAAATACAACATAATACTTTCTCTTTCACTAAAGCAGAGCACTAAAATACAACATAATACTTTCTGTTTCACTAAAGCAAAGCACTAAAATGCAACATAATACTTTCTCTTTCACTAAAGCAGAGGACTAAAATACAACATAATACTTTCTCTTTCACTAAAGCAAAGCACTAAAATACAACATGATACTTTCTCTTTCACTAAAGCAAAGCACTAAAATACAACATAATACTTTCTCTTTCACTAAAGCTTAGCACTAAAATACAACATAATACTTTCTCTTTCACTAAAGCAAAGCACTAAAATACAACATAATACTTTCTCTTTCACTCAAGCAAAGCACTAAAATACAACATAATACTTTCTCTCTCACTAAAGCAAAGCACTAAAATACAACATAATACTTTCTCTTTCACTAAAGCAGAGCACTAAAATACAACATAATACTTTCTCTTTCACTAAAGCAAAGCACTAAAATACAACATAATACTTTCTCTTTCACTAAAGCAAAGCACTAAAATACAACATAATACTTTCTCTTTCACTAAAGCAAAGCACTAAAATACAACATGATACTTTCTCCTTCACTAAAGCAAAGCACTAAAATACAACATAATACTTTCTCTTTCACTAAAGCAAAGCACTAAAATACAACATAATACTTTCTCTTTCACTAAAGCAAAGCACTAAAATACAACATAATACTTTCTCTTTCACTAAAGCAAAGCACTAAAATACAACATAATACTTTCTCTTTCACTAAAGCAAAGCACTAAAATACAACATAATACTTTCTCTTTCACTAAAGCAAAGCACTAAAATACAACATAATACTTTCTCTTTCACTAAAGCAAAGCACTAAAATACAACATAATAAGTAGTATATACAATGGGGGTTTTAAAACACTTTCAAGAAAAGTCTCTACAAAGCCTTATTTACTAAATAAGGCTTTGGTTGGGCCCTTAGCTCTTGCTACTATTACCCCTACTACTTAACGTGTGTTGGAGGTAACACTGTGCCTATGTCACGTTTATATCAATGAAACAGTTTAACGTGAACCGCCTATGATCTCTTTGGTGTTCATAATAAAGGCTTGTTGGGCTTTTTGTATCCCCTGTTCTATGTACTTTTTTTTCTCATCCTCGCTGATAGCAGACTTACGAGATTTGGACCGAATATCTTGTTTCATTCCGTTATATTTTGTGAGTTCAGAGAGGATTGAACGAAACTCCTCTTCTGAGATCTTACTATCAGAGAGTGCCGTGGAAATACGCCCACTTACTGTGTTGAGCTTTGCTTCGGCCAGAACCCTGATCTCGTCGTGTTTCAATGCCTTACGATGCAGTCTGCGTGATACTAACTTAAGCGCCAACCCTAACACCCCTGCCACCCCAGCTGTTATTTCAATACCTAGCACTATAGATGCAGCCACGATGGTAGCCAACAACCCAACACCTGCCACTGGTTGCCATAAGGGTAGTGTCAGCCCCGTCCACGATATTGAAAGCTCTATGGTACTTTTTACATAGTGCTTTCCGCGTGTCACGGTCTTGTTCTAGTTGGCGTTTCACATCACATAACTGCCTCAAGCGGAACCCATCTACGGTTTCCAGCGTCTTCACTACTTCCTCTACGACTGGGTACAGACCCATCCTATAATATATATTTTGAAAGATATTTTAATTGGGTTTCAGTTAAAAGTCTATCAATGAATTTGAAGTCTACAAGTTCTAGACTACTAGTCAGGGTAATAGGTGAGAGGCTAATAGACTTTCCTGTTGTAATAAAAACCCCACTGAGGCTTATTAAGCGGTTTATAGGACCCGTGGTATCCCGTTGTATAACAATACGACAATATTGGTCTATGTGTTCGTTATACCAGTGTATTGACACCCCGGGTAAAATTTGGTGTACTATTGGGGGGTTTCCATTGAATAAAGACGTAAAGAAGACTTCTATGATGAGTGTGAAAGGGGAGGATATTCTATCAAGATTACTGCTAAATGTTAATTTATTGTTTGGCCAAGCACTTAACCCCTTTTTTTCGTGACCAACAGATTCTATGTGTACTAATTCCTTCTCCGGAATGAAATCCCCGGCCCAGATACCGTTGTTCCTAATCTTAGAGACCAACGCATTGTTTAATGTAATATAAGGTGAGGCGAGTGTTAAGTTGATCAGCCATTTGGGCTCTTTTAAATCTGATAACGACACCAGTCTGTACACGTTGTCTTTGAAGTGCAGGATGTATAATTCATCTTCCTCACCAGGCTGATCGAATCCCTCCGTATCTCCTAGGTCGTTAAGCGTAGTGTTGGGATGACTGGTCATTATTATACTATTACGATATAATTTCCAACTGGTTTTTTGATAATAGTTCAGGGGTGAACTTCATACCCATGAAGTGTATGTTGTCAGGCAGGAAGATCTTGGTTAGTGATATCTTGTTTTCCACGATCACGTTGACCCCCTGCAGACTGGTGTTGGAGCCGACACCCACCCGCACGTAAACGTTGCAAACTTGATACTGGTGTCGTTTCCCCCACCCGAGTTTGATCCCCTTCACGATCTCAACATCATTCCCCGATGGTTCCCCTAGGTAGACTTTGATGATCAGTGTTGAGTTTGCCGGTAGACTCTCTAGTATACTGACCACACCTTCGAATTCAGACACCAACTGCAATGTCACGTTTTGTATGGCCGGTTTACTCGATAGCATGTGGGCTGCCATAGTGTTGAGTGGGCTGACGACTACGCTACGTCTCTGAGTTGGGACGTAAGCCACGAGCAGGGTTCCATTGTTCACGACTTTGTTTAGGTGGTTGTCTTTGTTATCCGTGAACACGTAGGGGGAGCCGAGCCTAATATTGAGAAACCAGTCGTTATCGGGTAACAACACCCACTTGTCATCTTCAGTGAAGACGAGCATATATGGCTTGTTTCGGGCGACGGTAGTGCTCTCAACATCGTCTAAGTCGAACAGTTTACCCCCGAACGATGGGTATATTATCCAGTTATTATTACCGGTGTTGACAAGGGCGTACTTAGTGTTGATTGTTGCTCTTGTGGTATCTACTATATCACTTAGGGTTCCACCGGAGGGGACTTCAACGCGTTTGTAAATGTTGTTTTTCAGTTGCAAGGCATACGATTTACCATCTACTCCGGGAGCGTCGAAACCGCGCGTGTCTCCGAGGTCGGAGATCCCGATATTGACGCATTTTTTCACTCCGGGCCCTTGTGCGCTGGTCATTTTACATGAAGCGTTAAGCTGAGGTATCCTATATTTACAGGATTATGATTTATATCTAACACCGATATTGTCAGTTCAGGTATGTTACCCTGGGTTAATCTCTTATACTGCCGTGGTGAAAACGACTCGGTTCTACCGTCGTTGTATTTCTCAGTTTTCACCGGCACTGCTCTCAGTATAGTGGAAGGGTGACCTCCTTTAATGTTGTACGTTGTGCTCACCTGACCGAGATGAATGTACAGCTCTCGGTACGGTACTAGGTCGGGTAACTTCGTGCCTGTGACGGTTGTTGTTGGTTTTATCTCGTCAGGAGACATACCGAGTATCCTCGCTAATGGTCGGTCGAGCCTCAAGGAGGTTCTTCCGTTGTTGATTAACACCACTGTGCCGTTTGAGTCGTTCATCTTGAGTTCGGCTCCCAGGGGTTTGAAGACCTCGTCGTTTAGAGAGCACACGCTGTAGTAGCCGTCAGTTATCTGACTGCGAGTTCCACTGACGAACAGCTTATTGTTGCTGGCGTTGATGTTAGTCCATTGCGGTAGGTAGGTGATATCGCAGAGTGCGACTTCGAGTTGGCCTGACGTGTTATCGATCGCGTGCGTCAGCTGAACGGCCTCACCGCTCGTTATTCCTGGAAGTGTTATGTACATGTTAGAGTATATATGCTCATTATATAAGAGTTTTAAAATGTTGTTTTACCCTAAACTGGACGTAGATTTCTCCCCCATGAAGATCGTGGTTGCTCCTGGGTTGTGTTTCAATGCCCAGCTTTTAGATGTGTTCGATAAGTATAAGCTTTCGGTGACTAACGTCAAGGCAGTCCACGCTTGGTTCAACAACCCTATGCAGTTCTGGCAGAATCAATTAAACTTTGCCGTGTGGTGCGCTACAACGGGGTGTGGTGTGACATTGACTGACACTCGGCGTGGACCGCTGAGTCAGTCTGTGTTCAAGTTCCACGTGTACTACCAGGTCAGACGTATCCTTAAAGAGATCAGCGCCCCCCTCCCACAGGACAAAGCGTGGGACGCAACAAACAACCCGTACGATAGACGGGTCTATGAACGTATTTGCAATGAATTCGAAATAAACCCGAAGACGGATTGGCGTTTGCCGGGACTGAACCACGGGTTGGGTATTCCTTACAGCGATGGGCTCTCAGTAAAAGCATTTAAGAAAGATTTACTAACAAACTTTATGAAACGAAAAATGTTTAGTACTGAGAATTTTTTCCATGTATTAGATGATATTGTTCCTAAACCTACCAAATATGGACCAAAACCAGTGAAAGATGCAAGTGATGATTTAGTGAAACGAGGTATACTTAGGCAGGACTTTGCTTTGTCGAGTAATGAATGGAGGGATGATCGTATGAATTTTGAAGGTGGTGTTGCTTTCATAATCCAGAAAGTGGAGCAGTCAACCGCAGACGGGTGGAAAATGTTTATGCTGGATACGTCGAAAGGATTCACTCGTGCCGGGGTAGTCAGGTTGAACGACTCGATTCGAACGTACGTGTGGGCGCTGTTGGGTGCGCAGTCGATGACGCGTTCCAACATCATCGGTAAGGGAACTGCTTACGACGCTCAGAAACAGTTCGTTGCCAACGTTGAGGATGCTATCAATTCTCCAGTTGATCTCCCGCGGGCCATCGACCGTTACCAAAACGTGTTAGAATACGCCAGATCGAAAGTCAATTACGTGTTTGGCGTGGGGCTGTACATGGCTCCGAGTGATATGCAACTGAGAGTAAAAAAAGTGGTGGGTTATAACAACAAAATAGTCATAGCCACGGCGGATCAAAAGTTGGGTATCAACCCCGATATTAACACCCCCTATATCCCACACATCCCACCACGTGAAACGGGTATAGTGGCGCCACCCCCGGAGTCTAAAGTTCATGTGGAGGTACCCCCCACACACCCCCATATTCAGGCCTCCAATCACATCGATAATAAAACGGCCCTGGTGGTTGGTGGGGTAGCTTTGGGACTTATTTGGTTAAAAATTTCTTAGCCGCTACGTACACCAGACCCGCCACGGCGACGATGGCTGCCCACAGGTTTTGACTGAGCCACGTGGCAGTTTTAGCCAGAGCGCCCAACAACCACGAGACGATGCTACCCAGGATGCCGGGAAGGGCTTCGGCGGCTTTACCAGCCAGTTTAGCTAGGCGTTCCCCGAGTTTTTTTATCCAGTCTTTAACACCACCGCCACTTGGGGTTCCGCCGCCGGCAGGCCCCACAGGGGTACCCCCTGTCAGTGACACCACCAGGGTTGATATGATGAAACCCAATGCAGTCAGAATACTGGCGATGGTGATCCCTTGCTCCCGGAACAATATCCGAATCCTGTCTGCTAACGTGGTGTCTCGGTGGAGGACTTGATTGATGGTTTCCCGCACACGGTTGGTCTGGGATCTAAGCTTTTCTTTGTAGCCGGACGCTGTCTCCAACCAGGTCTGCCTTTCATCTTCCAAATTACGTATTCGTTCCTCGATGGTGGCTTTCATAGACTCGTCCTCAGTTTCACCGAGTTTTCCCTTTTCATAGGCGATGTGGTCGTCTATCTCACTCATTTTGGCCGTGCTTTTCCAGAGCTGACCACGAATGGTTTGCATCAACAGGTCCAACCCCTTCAGTTCCCGAAAGGTAATTTCGAGACCCGGGAAGGGCTTGTTCTCGTAGTCGGCCAACACCTTTTTAATATCATAAGTCATGTTTTGATCCGATGGGGCGTCCCTGATGCCTTCCAGACTTTGAACTAACTTCGGAGGAAGCTTAGGTCGCGCGCCACCGTAATCTTCGAAGCCTAGTTCATCGCTGACAAACTTACTCCCATGTTTACCGGCCAATGTTGATAAGGCAAGCGGTTTTCTCGTGTGTTTATGCATGAGATCGATCTCCGGGTGAGCCTTCAAACGCAGCGTGCCATTGCTATCGAGGGTAAACCTGGAATAGTACCTTCCCGACGGCTTGAGTTTGGATTTATTTTCAACTGCGTTGTAATAACCGTCGACGGCGCCCTTCATGAGTTTGCCACCTTGCGAGAATGAGGTCTCCTGGTCATCATTGAATGCCTGGGCACTATCGTCCCACATATCATCCATAGGTATGTCTTCATCCATTAGTATTAAAAATATATTTCATTTATATAACAATGTACGGCAGAAAATTAGATCCTTTCAGAAGATTGAGAGAGCCATTAGGCGCCAGAGCCGTGCGCCAGTCGGTGACCATCACCAACAATCCCAGCAAGATAGACCAGAATCAAACTCTGCTGGTTAGATTTCCAAACCTTGGTGAGAATGACCTCATTGTACCAGGCACTGTTCGACTGGCGTTCAATATCACGTTGACCTCCGACAACGACAAACGCGAGCTAGTGCGGAACGTGGGTCGAGCTATCATCAAGAAAACGACCGTCAAGATCAGCAGTAACGAGGTGCTGAGTATCGACGACAGCGACGTGTTTCACTGCTACGGGGATCTCTGGAAAAGCGAGGGAGAACGAGTCAATGATGTGTACCAGGGTATCAGCAAATCAACCCGGTCGCGCATAGGGTATGCCTTCACGACAGACCAGCTAGACAAGCTATCGGACGGTGAAAAGGCCATCGCTCGAGCATACGGGAATCGATTCTGCGTGCCGCTCGACTTCGAGTTGCTCACGGGACACGCGCCGTTTTACCAGGCCGCGCTGGGTGATAGGCTCGAATACGAGCTCACGTTTAACGACTATAGCAAAGTAGTGCGTACGCCGAACGGTGATGAGGCCAGTTATGTCATAGACAACATCTCTCTGGAGTTCGACATGGTCACTAGCCCGGAGCTGGCCAGGCAGGTTCGAAGCCAGTACTCTGGGAAGATGGCTATCCTGTACGATCGCGTACTGAGGCATAGATCAGTCGTGCGAGATAAGAGCGACACTGTGTGGAATATCAACCTGAACGTGCCGGCGCGATCGATGAAAGGTCCTGGTCGTCCCCGTGGAGGATTACGAGCCATTCCGGAGGGACAGCGAGAAGTTTTTCAACCCCGAGATTGAAAAGGTGGAAGTGACCATCGAGGGCGTGCGCAACCAGCTGTTCAGTCATGGTATGAGACCACACCAGCAGTGGGATGAGATAAAAAAGCTACCAGTGGGGGATTACATAACAAAGGACCTGGACCTCGGCTCCGTGCAGATCGGTGAATACCTGACCACCAAGTACGCCCTATGGTTGGACATGCGATCCACGGATGATGATAAACTGCACGGTAGCGGGCGCCGTATAGATAACGGCAGCGAAGGGATAACCATCCAGATTACTAAGAAGGCTCAACCCGCTGGTAAGTTGAAATTATATCTGTACGTTATTATGGACGCGCAACTTAATATAGACAATGGGAGATTCGTGCAAGCCATCTACTGATGGGGGGTACCCCCCACTGCCCACTGACCCACACTGCGCCATAGTGTGCGGGCAGACTGGCTGTGGGAAGACCGTTTTCGTGTTGGATATGTTGGAGGGTTACTACAAGGATGTGTTCGATAACATCGTTATCATGTGCCCTACTCTGAGCATGAATAAAACGTACGCGCGACCTTGGGTGATGACGGACCCGGACGTACACAAAATCGACCCTGGAACACGCCTGCAGGACTGGTTGAAAGCTCTTCACAAGAAATTTAAAGGGGAACCGACGCTGTTCATACTGGACGACTGCAGCGCTAATCGCGGGATAACAAAAAAGAGAGACATGCTATCGTACCTGGCCTTCTCCGGCCGGCATGCAAATCACAGCGTCTGGGTGCTAACGCAGAAGTTCAACTCGGTGTTGAAAGACCTCAGGGAGCAGACGCGATGGGTGGCCTTATTTCACTGCAAGGACAGGGATTCGTTCGAGGAGTGTTTGAGAGAGAACGATGTGATGAGCAAATTAGAACGGGAACGGGTGAAGAAACAGCTCGCTGAAACTAAACACGCTAAGCTCGTGCTCAAGACCGACCAACCAGTAGCATATAGGGTGTGCTAAAGCTAAGCAAAGCTAAGCAAAGCTAAGCAAAGCTAAGCAAAGCTAAGCTAAAGCTAAGCAAATGCTAAGTATAGCTATGATATTTGAAGTGTTTGTCGTGTGCAACTTAACCTTCATTTCTCTGTGTTTTGTCTGCATCGGGTATTATATAGTTAAAACTAAATCTTACTTGTTATATTATAAGATGGAGTGTGAGGAATTGCTCGAACAATTGTTGGTGGAGGGTTCCCCCACTGATGATAAGCGAGAGAAACTGGTGGCGTTGGCTGTTGGCGGCAAAGCCAAACATTACTTTGGAGACTACACTCCGGATAAAATTCACAAAATGTCAGCCGAAGAAATCGATAAGCTGTACGCTAGATACGAGTCCCGGCTCGGAGCAGAAATGACAAAGACTATAGGATCGGCTATGACCCAGATATACACCGGTATTGTATCATACTTCCTTCCCATTCCACCAGAGCGCCGACTTTACCTGTGGGAGGACCTCGAGAAAGACCCTTTTATCGAACACGCCATGAGTTCTATCAGGTGCGGGCTGTACCACAAATATGGTATGTTGTTGGCTCCAGTGACGGCGGCGATTATCACGGCAAAGCATTGTCAATTTGAGAGAAAAAATAATAATAATAGTATAGATGGATGCTGCTCCCGAGGTGACGGAAGTGACACAGGAACCAGTGAGGGAAACCCCTCCCGAGGTGATGGTGGAGACCAGGGAAACAGTAACCAGGCAGAAGAATCCTAAGAGAGTAGCTGCCGGTAAAAAACGGTGGTGTAACCAACATAAAATTATCAACCCCCGACTGTTGTTGGCTGTAGGTGCTGCCGTGGTTATAACATGGTTATACGTGGGAGCCCCCTCCCACAGTGAGGTGGTACCCCCCAACAGTGAGGTGGTAACCCCCACTGTCGACCCGCATATCATGTTATAATTTAAAATATTTTTATATATACATAATGTCTGAGGGGAAAACGTTCGTCAACGACGCATACCACGCCACAGTGGTCGCTAGTCTAGCAGTAGGGTACGCTCGGTTGACTAAAATGGTGCTTAAACAACCAACTATCAAGCTAGATTTCAACCTGCAGGATATGGGTATGCTCATAATGAACCTTGGTATGGCGATGGCCACAAAAGACATCCTAGTAAAACAAGGGATAATACCTGATAATATAATGAAATAAATATAGGATGGCCACGATAGCTATGATGGTCGGTGGGGCGTTAGTGAATGCCCTGGCATTTTCCGGGAGTAATTTCCTCTTCTCGAAACTACGAGATGATCACGCGGCTGAAATACAGGAAGAAAGGAAGCGGCACGATCTCGCTACTGAGAACTTACAAAAGGCACAGGCCGAGTACGCTAAAAAACGCCTCCAGAGGATCGATTTTATTAACGAACAACTCCAGCGTGAAAACCATGCCGTTCAAACATTCAACGATGTCGATGAAGCAATGAAAGAATACTACCTACTAACTGGTAAACGATTGGAACCGCTCAATAAACCCACACTCGCTCAGTACTACACACCATCCAAGGGACAAATGAATCGTGAACTGGGCTTCATAGTGTTGGGTATAGCAGCTACTGCGTTGGTTGCGAAGCAATTAAATTAAATACCTATATAAGTAAACATGAGACCCGCTCCATACCAATGCGAATACATACTTATGGGGAAGACCGAGGCCTGTGGTAGGAAATGCAGGAATCAGGGGTTCTGTTGTTTCCATATGGGAAGTCCTAACTACACGTGTTCTGTGTGTGGTATCGGGGTTAAAGGGCACTACTGTCTATGTAAAGCTCACGGAGCGAACGTAGTCAGACATCAACTCATCTACGAGAATAAAAAGGGCTACATAAAAGAACGTAGGCGACTGCTCAAGATAGACTCCAATTAGACATTGGTTATGTTAGGTGTAAACACTATGACTACTGTACGCGAGCTTAAGCGGGTCGCAAAACAGAGAGGTGTGATCGGGTATTCTCGAATGCGGAAGTCAGCATTGTTGAGATTACTAGGTTTAGAAGTCCCTCCTACGGTAACACAATTAAAAGCTCAAGCAAAACAGCTTGGATACACGGGTTATTCAAACCTGGGGAGAGCCGGGTTAGTCGCATTGTTATCACATACCCCAGTGGTGGTGCCTACAGTAAAACAACTGAAAGCCGAGGCACACGATTTGGGTTTAGGCGGGTATTCCCGTATGAGAAAACCACAGCTTGTAGAATTATTACGACAGAATAGAGCTATTGACCTACAGTTCGTGCGCACTGAGCGCGCTGTAGGCAACTATTTGAGAGGTTGGCGCATGCACGTTGATAGAAACATAGACATTACAGATATCAAGCCTCTGATAGCTGATAAGGTCAACCAGGAACTAAATAACCTAGGAAGTATCAAGTTTCAGATCACAGTGAAAATGTTCAGCCTTACTTCCGAGGTAAACAAGAGGTTGTCACACATACAGAGACCATTGACGGATCAATCGATACCAGTTTTCAGCAGATACGAGAATACCTAGAACGCTACACACACTTGGGGTCCGGGTGGGCTGTAGATAAAATCGATAATGTCTATCTAGACATAGCTAACTACGTGCCGTTCAGAGGCGGGTCATACCTAGCCTTGCCCCCCTACTATAGGAACAAACATGCCATAGTAAACGTTAAGAATAGAGGAAACGATTGCCTGAGGTTAGCTATCAGGTCAGCCTTATTTCCAGCTGACACTAATCCGAACAGGTCTTCTAATTATCCTCAGGAAGATGGACTCAACTGGGATGGTATAGATGAACCCACCCCCATATCCCAGATCACTAAAGTAGAAAAACAGAATAATCTGGCTATAAATGTCTTTGGGCACGAAGGTAACACAACAATAGTACACAGGGTCAGCCCGGTGAAGGATTGCCAAGTTATCAATATATTCATGATCCAGCGAGGTGACAAGTATCACTACACATGGATAAAACACTTTAGCAGGCTGTTGTATGACCAATCGGCACACAGAGAAAAGACCCACTTCTGTGAACGATGCCTACATGGCTTCACACGAGCTGATTTATTAGAATCCCACCGGGATGATTGTCAAGGTGTGGGGCAGACGGCCATACGAGTCGACATGCCTAAGGAAGGTGATAATATCCTAAAATTCAGTAACCACAAGAACCAAATGTCTGTGCCTTATATCATATACGCCGACTTCGAGGCCTTTAGTTACCCACAAAACACAAGAGCATAAAGCCTGTGGGTTTGGATACATTGTCGTCCGTTGTGACGGGGAAACGAAAGCTCCGGTAGTGTATAGGGGCCCTGACGCGGCTGAAAGGTTTCTAAAGTGTTTGCAGGAGGAAGAAAAAATTATTAGGAATACATTGTATAGAATCGCTCCCATGCGTATGACCCGAGTCGACAGGCTAGCTCACGCTAGTAGCACTAACTGTCACGTGTGTGACTCACCACTTAACGGTGATTTGGTGAGAGATCACTGCCACATAACTGGTAAGTATAGAGGCGCCGCTCACAGCGCGTGCAACCTCAAGCTTAAAATCAACCCTAAGACAATAAACATCCCCGTTGTCTTTCACAACTTGAGAGGGTACGACTCACACTTGATCATGCAGGCCATCGCGAAAATCGATGGTAATATAACGTGCATCCCCAACAACATGGAGAGATACATCTCCTTCAGCTTAAACGGACTTAGGTTCATTGACTCGTTTCAGTTCCTCCTGTCGTCACTCAACAGTCTGGTCAAGGCCAACAATACCTTCCCTATCACCGATCGATACACAGACGCCGAGACTAGACCCCTGCTTATGAGGAAGGGTTTGTACCCCTATGAGTACATGGATAGTTGGGTCAAGTTCACCGAGACCAGACTATCCCCTATTGACTGCTTTTATAGCAAGCTGAATGAGGCGTCCGTCTCACGAGATGATTACTCGCACGCGACTAACGTATGGAATAAACTGGGTTGTAAGAACCTGGGTGATTATCACGACCTGTACTTGAGGACAGATGTACTGCTGTTAGCCGACGTGTTTGAGACGTTTAGGCGAACGTGTTTCAAGCAGTATAAACTCGACCCCGCATGGTATTACACCAGCCCAGGTCTGTCGTGGGACGCCTTGCTTAAAAAGACCGGAGTTAATTTGGAATTGCTCACAGATTACGACATGCACCTATTCATTGAGAAAGGCTTGCGAGGTGGGATTTCCATGGCATCCAAACGATACGCGAAAGCAAATAATCAATATGTGAAAGGTTACGATCCTAACAAGCCAACCAATCACATTCTCTACCTCGACGCAAACAACCTGTACGGCTGGGCCATGAGCCAGTATCTACCTACAGGGGGATTCGAATGGGTACCCCACGTTGATGTTATGGGGGTTGCACCAGATTCGAACAAAGGGTATATCCTCGAGGTTGACTTAGAGTATACCAAGGAATTACACACATCGCACAACAGCTACCCCCTGGCCCCCGAACGTATGAGGGTTAACCCAGACTGGATGTCTGAGTACCAACATAACTTGTTAGGTGGGCGTGTGACAGACTTGAAAAACTCGTGCCTAACTTAATGAATAAGACCAAGTACATCGTTCACTATCGCAACCTACAGCTGTACCTGTCGTTGGGTATGAGGCTGACCAAAATACACAGGGTGCTCATGTTCGACCAGAGCCCATGGATGGAGCCCTACATCAGAATGAACACAGACCTACGAAAAAAAGCCACCAGTGATTTTGAGAAAAATCTCTACAAGCTCATGAACAACTCGGTGTTTGGTAAGACTATGGAGAACCTGAGGAAACGCGTGACCGTGAAGCTGGTTCGGTCGAGTGAGGAAGACAAGCTCAGGAGATTGATAGCCAGTCCGGCATTCAAGCGTAGTAAGATATTCACAGACAACCTGGTTGCCCTACACATGAAGAAAAGCCACATAAAATTCAACCGGCCTGTTTACGTGGGGATGAGCATCCTCGATTTATCCAAACACCTGATGTACGACTTTTACTACAACGAGCTCAAGAAACAGTATGGTGACAGGTGTGAAGTGCTGTACACTGACACGGATTCCCTGCTGATGGAGATTCGAACCGAGGACGTGTACGAGGACATGAAAAAACACCTCGATTTATACGACACCAGCGACTACCCTAAGACCCATGCCATACACAGTACGGTAAATAAAAAGGTCCTAGGTAAGATGAAGGACGAGTGTGCTGGCACGCCCATAGCCGAGTACATAGGTTTGAGACCTAAGATGTACTCCATACTGAAAGCCGACAATAGTGAGATCCGGAAGGCTAAGGGGGTTAAGAAGTATGTGGTGAAACAACACATCAAACACGCCAGATTCAAGGAAGCCCTGTTCAAGACCCGTACCTTTAGGCATAAAATGAACACACTTAGAAGTGATGGACATAAGATATACGGACTGACTATAAACAAGACGTCCCTGTCGCCTATGGACACTAAACGTTGGATAGCTATTGATGGGATAAACACATACGCGTATGGACATGAGAAAATTTGAGGCTATTTACTACAGCCCGCGTGGGTACTGGAAAGGAGCTAGCGCAGTAGATAAGCTAGCTAAAATAGCGCGAGTACCCCCGGAGGAAGCCAAAGCGTGGCTTGAAAAACAAGCCCTGTGGCAGATCTATTTGCCGGCACCACGCTACGTGCCTAGAAGGAGGTTCGGTATTAACATACCTAATAGCGTTCACCAGGCAGACCTACTGTTCCTACCCCACGACAAGAGGTACAAGTATGCCTTAACCGTAGTGGACGTAGCCAGTCGTTACAAGGAAGCCGAACCCTTGACCACGAAAGATTCGGCCCAGGTAGCCAGAGGATTCGAACGCATATACAAACGCAGTCCGCTGACGTGGCCAACAGAGCTGCAAGTTGACCCCGGACGGGAGTTCATGGGTGCCGTGTCACAACTGCTAGCCAAACACGATACAAAGGTCAGGCGTGGCACGGCCGGAGCCCATCGCAGCCAAGCCATAGTTGAGAGATTTAATAGGACTTTGGCTGAGCGCTTGTTCGGCCATCAGTATGCTAGGGAGATGGTCACCCCTGGAAAACGATCGACTGAATGGGTCACGAGGTTACCCAAGGTGGTGTCGGCAATCAACCATGAAGTCACCCGTCTCAACGGTAAGAAACCGGCAGACGCTATCAAACTAAAATCAATAGTTGCAGAGTCGGCCGCTCCATTGCGTGGGAAGGAGAAACAGATACCAGATAGGGCCCTAGTGAGGTATCTATACTAGCCGGGGGAACACGAGGGTGATAGCCGTAAGCGGGCCACCGATCCTATATGGTCAGTCAAAACTTACAACATAGATAAAGTGGATATAAAAGCCGACGAACCTAACTTGTACTACTTGAGGAATGGGCCGGGTAGGGGGTTTGTAAGAGAAGAATTATTGATCGTACCGTACGGCACAGTGTTACCTCCAACACACGTTAAGTAGTAGGGGTAATAGTAGCAAGAGCTAAGGGCCCAACCAAAGCCTTATTTAGTAAATAAGGCTTTGTAGAGACTTTTCTTGAAAGTGTTTTAAAACCCCCATTGTATATACTACTTAATACTTTCTTTTTCACTAAAGCAAAGCACTAAAATACAACATAATACTTTCTCTTTCACTAAAGCAAAGCACTAAAATACAACATAATACTTTCTCTTTCACTAAAGCAGAGCACTAAAACATAACATAATACTTTCTCTTTCACTAAAGCAAAGCACTAAAATACAACATAATACTTGCTCTTTCACTAAAGCAAAGCACTAAAATACAACATAATACTTGCTCTTTCACTAAAGCAAAGCACTAAAATACAACATAATACTTTCTCTTTCACTAAAGCAAAGCACTAAAATACAACATAATACTTTCTCTTTCACTAAAGCAAAGCACTAAAATACAACATAATACTTTCTCTTTCACTAAAGCAAAGCACTAAAATACAACATAATACTTTCTCTTTCACTAAAGCAAAGCACTAAAATACAACATAATACTTTCTCTTTCACTAAAGCAAAGCACTAAAATACAACATAATACTTTCTCTTTCACTAAAGCAGAGCACTAAAATACAACATAATACTTGCTCTTTCACTAAAGCAAAGCACTAAAATACAACATAATACTTTCTCTTTCACTAAAGCAAAGCACTAAAATACAACATAATACTTTCTCTTTCACTAAAGCAAAGCACTAAAATACAACATAATACTTTCTCTTTCACTAAAGCAAAGCACTAAAATACAACATAATACTTTCTCTTTCACTAAAGCAAAGCACTAAAATACAACATAATACTTTCTCTTTCACTAAAGCAGAGCACTAAAATACAACATAATACTTTCTCTTTCACTAAAGCAGAGCACTAAAATACATAATACTTTCTCTTTCACTAAAGCAAAGCACTAAAATACAACATAATACTTTCTCTTTCACTAAAGCAAAGCACTAAAATACAACATAATACTTTCTCTTTCACTAAAGCAGAGCACTAAAATACAACATAATACTTTCTCTTTCACTAAAGCAAAGCACTAAAATACAACATAATACTTTCTCTTTCACTAAAGCAGAGCACTAAAATACAACATAATACTTTCTCTTTCACTAAAGCAAAGCACTAAAATACAACATAATACTTTCTCTTTCACTAAAGCAAAGCACTAAAATACAACATAATACTTTCTCTTTCACTAAAGCAAAGCACTAAAATACAACATAATACTTTCTCTTTCACTAAAGCAAAGCACTAAAATACAACATAATACTTTCTCTTTCACTAAAGCAAAGCACTAAAATACAACATAATACTTTCTCTTTCACTAAAGCAAAGCACTAAAATACAACATAATACTTTCTCTTTCACTAAAGCAAAGCACTAAAATACAACATAATACTTTCTCTTTCACTAAAGCAGAGCACTAAAATGCAACATAATACTTTCTCTTTCACTAAAGCAGAGCACTAAAATACAACATAATACTTTCTCTTTCACTCAAGCAAAGCACTAAAATACAACATAATACTTTCTCTTTCACTAGAGCAGAGCACTAAAATACAACATAATACTTTCTCTTTCACTAAAGCAGAGCACTAAAATACAACATAATACTTTCTCTTTCACTAAAGCAGAGCACTAAAATACAACATAATACTTGCTCTTTCACTAAAGCAGAGCACTAAAATACAACATAATACTTTCTCTTTCACTAAAGCAGAGCACTAAAATACAACATAATACTTTCTCTTTCACTAAAGCAGAGCACTAAAATACAACATAATACTTTCTCTTTCACTAAAGCAGAGCACCAAAATACAACATAATACTTTCTCTTTCACTAAAGCAAAGCACTAAAATACAACATAATACTTGCTCTCTCACTAAAGCAGAGCACCAAAATACAGCATAATACGACATGTACTCACTCACGCGTTTGTTGTGTTCGCCATTGATAGTAGCTCTGAGTAAAGCCAAGAAGACCAAATAACCATTCACTTGCCAGGCAGACAATTTGTCTCACATGACCTCTAGTGTATCATTAGTCCCTTTGATTCCTTCGAGGATTCTGCAGATTGTCATTCAATAAACGTCTTGACCTTAATGTTCCCAGGCGTCATTAGCTTCTCCTGGCGTGGTCTCCTTGGAGACATGAATGTCGTGAAGTGAATGTTGTTTTATTCTGTATGTGAGGAATCTTCCAGCTACATTGCGATGGCGTCAAACTAGAGTCAGTTCAAGGTAAACCGGACTGAACCGGAGCGAGCAATGGTCCATTACACCTGGGGCGATGAATGGTTTTATGACTTCGATTCTCACTTGCTGTTTTTTTTTTTACAAAGATTGCCTAAAGTGGTTATTTTGTGTTTGGAGAGAAAGTGAGAAATATTCCAGAAATATCATCGCGGGGACATATCTGTGAAGATCCGGGGTAGAATACGTCTTCAGGAACCCATGCTTGCCACAAAAGTGACTATGCTTGTCTTAAGAAGCGACAAACGGGATCGGTCAGGCTCGCTGATTTGGTTGACACATATCACCGGTTCCCATTTGCACCAAACGATGCTCCTGCTGTTGATCACTGGATTGTCTGGTCCAGACTCGATTTTTTAACAGACCGCCGCCATATAGCTAGAATATGGTTGAGTGCAGCGTAAAAATAAATTCACTTACTCACTCACGCCCTTATAGTGGGGACACTTTGTCTATGTGGTGGGAGTTGTTGTGTGTTGTTCAACGCTACACTCAGCAAATTTGCAGATAAATGAGTCTGGACCAGACATGCCAGTGATGAACATCATGAGCATCGATCTACGCAATTAGAACAGTCACAATGACATGTATGAAGCAAGCCAGCGAGCTTCTTCAATGCCTATTTGATCAATGCAACAGCTTAGTTTGTGAGAAAAGATCCGATAGATTTCGGCCGAATACACCCCGTCATGGATGGGGTCAAGGTCAAGATTGTCACTTTCGGGGTCATGGCAATATATCAATGGTCCTTTTTTACACTGATGCTTCTATATAAGTGACGAACCCCTGTGGCTCTGACAAACCTTAACATTGAGATCGAATCTCTGACTCGAACATAGTACATGGCCTAACTACGAGACTCTGATAGTGGAGTAATTTAAGTGTCTAAGATGGTCGTAGTACCACGGTCCCTCGAGTATGGTACACGTGCTTGGTAAGATAATTAACTTACAGAGAACTTTAATTGTATTGAGAATTGTAACTAGCACGCTCTTGGCCACAGTAACCAGTGGACTCAAACAACGCTGTGAGCACTGTGATCAGGCAATCTTCGTATTTCAACGGGGTCTGAATTTGACCAAGAGGAGATTCCAGACACATGGAAAATACTTACCCACGTGTTATGTTTATATAATAGTTTTTGGGGAAATAGAGACATTCATTGATTCATTCATCGTTTGATTTCATTTGTTGATTAACTGGCTATTCTACCAGCAAGTGGTCCCCCTCGTAAAAATATGGAAAAAGGACAACGAAATCATGATCGTTTGTTGAAAGAGTTTTGTTCGGGTGACAATAATCATCAGAGGTGGTCTGCGGATTTCAAGCGACTGTGATAAAAATTTGATTTTTTGCAATTATTGGATATTGCGTTAGTGAGCAATTCATCCATCTCAAATGAAATCAAACGGGACTGTAATTTACCTAATCTAATACCTGTAATTGTTTCGTCGAATCCTTTTTAAAGCTTTTACATTCAAGCGCGAACCTTATTGCTCGACGCTTTCACTCAGGGTTGGTCGATTGGTTGTTTAACACTCAGCAGTAATCCACAGCTATATGCTTGTAAATAATCGAGTCTGGACAAGACACTTCTGTGGTCAACAGCACGAGCACCAATCTACACAACTGGTATACGATGACTTGTGTCATCCAAGCCTGATCACTTCTTAAGACAAGCATGGAGGACAGAGAGGGTAGCCTACTGGTTAAAGCTTTTGCTCGTCACGCCGAAGAGCCGGTTTCGATTCCCCACATGAGCACAATGTGTGAAGTCCATGAGCACAATGTGTGAAGTCCATTTCTGGTGTCACCCGCCATGATTTTTCTAGACTATTCCTAAATTTCCTAGACTATTCCTAAAAAGCCTTGTAAAACTAAACTCACTCACACTCACTCTTCGGCTTGACTAGCGAACACTTTAACCACTAGGCTACCCCACGTTTGTAAGACCTGGGACCTTTTAAAAGAATGAGATAGTTCAGGGATGTGAAATACCTGAGTGTCAAGAGTTATCTCCGCTCACCACGGCAAGCATGGGTTGCTAAAAACTAGTTCTACCCCTCTTCTGGTCTTCCCTCAAAAGACTCACAACAGATGTCATTTACCATTGTAAACCTTACGTTTCTTCATATTTTGAGGTTATTTCCTTCCAGAACATTTCAAGATGTTTTGCAGGAGTTCAGGGCCGTAAACCGTACCGTTTACCGATCGATTACTGAAAAGAAATGCTGATACCAGGTGTTGGGCAAAATAGAGCATACTGTGCCCTGCCAGAATCAGCCCCACTTTCGTCACTGCTTGAGACATGAAGTGTTTCCCTCTTGCCTGGTCCTCCGTGTGTTCCTACCATACAACAATCGGTTCTTGACCTGATAATCCGTTGATTCTGCGTTTACTAGTTTTGTTGAAATTAAAAACATATATATATCTTTCTTTGAATGCAAGCGTAGAACAGTCGAACACGTGTTAAAACATACTCTCAGTAAATAAGAGCGACAAAGAATGTCTGCTGACACATGCAGGGGCCAGTCAACTGGTCTAGTGGAAAACCACTGGAACGTGTGGCCCAGTTAACAAATGTACGTACGTCGTGCAACACAGTTGGATACCAGGTATCAGGAATACAATATACCATTATCTGCTATACTTAAATTCATATACATCGTAACGTTTGAGTTTGTGATAATATTGTGAATGGTGGACCAGTCTTAATCAGACTGCTCTTTGATTTATCCAGTCACCTATCCACCACGGTACAATATATAATAAACATTATGACGACGAGGTATGATCATAGATAATATTTAGAAAAAAAGATGCCATAATATATTACTGTTCTTTACAATATAGGTTTTACTGAATATCAAGAAATTCAAACAACATTTCTTTTTAATTATCAGTGTCCATATAACAACTGTAATGGTTTCCTTTATTGAGCAATCAGATGTAAGAAATCATTCTGGAACACTGTCACTGTACCATTCTCTACATGCCGTTACGGTACAGCATCCAAGATCTCCGTCCCAATGCCATCCACCAATTGTTTCAGTGGCCATAGTATGCCTGATGGAATCCTTCAGGCAATATGGCCTCGTCAACTGAGAAATTCAAAACATCTCTCACGCATGCGCGGTCTTCTGTCCATGGATCAATTGATGAATGGACGTAGCGATATTGTGATCGGGAGAAGCCGCGGACAAGGTTTGAGCCGATTGTCAAACCGTCGTAGTACGCCGTGCCATCATTCTCTCTATTGCAGAACAGCTGGAGCTTTCATACCGCCGCATAGAAGTGTCGTCTGCTGCAGGCCGCTACTTCCAACGTATCGTCTGCTTTTGGAGAAGCACGCGCGTGGATCCCACGAGCTGCAAACGTAAACAAGACACAACTCCGTTTATCAATAGTGTTCACTATTTCAGTACCGTACATTACCGATCGCTGTATTGCCCTAGAGCTGGAATATATTCCGAGATTTGTTGATATTTTCAAACGTATGTTTGCTTTCAATACGGTTATAATATAGAGTACCTTTATCTGTCGTTCATTCATCAACATGCAGTTTCGGTGCTTCCTCCTTCTGGGATATAGTGTGTAAAATAGTTTTCATCCTTCTGGATATTGTTGTGGATAACCATCATAATCATCATCTTATTGGATAATCATCATCTTATTGGATAATCATCATCTTGGTGGATAATCATTCTAACCATGCATCGTCTGAAGGAAAAACTCAACATTCCCAAGGCCCAGTCTTTTCACGAAGTTGGCAGTTTAGAGACAATAGTTCGGGATTCCATCTATCTGGCGTGGCCGGCTGCTAGTTTCGACTCAGCTGAACGACGTGAACCCAGGCGTCCTCTTCACCGTCAGCCGGACGCCATCGAGGAGGAAGACGACGAAACTGAGTGAGTAGTATTTTCTAATTACTTTTGAAAGTTGTGGTATGTCGGACCTGCGCCCGTTGGATCATAATCCGCAGGCGCTGACAGACACTAATATGCATATTTCACACAGATAAGACAGTCCGTGGGGGTTTATGTTCTACAGATAATTACATAGGTGTCAATGGTATGTAGCCCACTGATACTGACACAGGCACTGCCACACTGCTCACGTGACAAATACTGATTTGTTTGTCTTTTGGAAATCGACGATGTATCAGCATCTGTGACAAATGTTCACTGAACAATCCCATAAATCACATAAAATTCGTCAAACGCTACATTCAGTAGTTCCCAAATAACGACCCTCATTTCCTGAAAATGAAGAAAACTGCACTCCATTTACAATATCTCCTGCAAGCCCGCTGCTAAAGGTCAAGAGTTTGGAGGAGTGTCCGGCTTAATACTCACCTTGATGGTCAACGATGTTGTTTTACGTGGATCATAATTTGCTGACTCATCAGAAAACACGTACTCGTGTTTTGTGAAGACCTGTGACCAGATGTTCAAGCAGTAAAGGCAATGTGTGCGCATAAACTATATCATGAGAGCTATATGTCGTACTGTCTGTGTGTGTGTGTGTCTGTGTGTGTGTCTATGTGTGTGTGTGCGTGCCTGCGTGTGTGTGTATGTGCCTGTGCCGTTGATATTTTATTGTTCTCTATGTATTTGTTTCGCTTTTCCTTGTCCTATATAGCACTAGCTAAGCGAAATTGCACATCCTTACTGCACGGTAACAATCAGCTATTGAATTGTCTGTTTATTGCACATATCTGTGGTAAAATACCTTCGGATGTAGCAAATCTACTCCCGATATGCCTATGATTATACCTATTCAAACCATACATTTACCTATTATAATTAATTTGTTAGAACTTCAGTGTATGGATCGTCGTTGCATGAATGATCTCTAGTCTTCACAAGAAAAATGCAGTTTGATATTTTTGTTATTTCACCCTCGCGTGATAATATAATTTTAATTACAATACAAGAGACTGATACTCATGATGATTACACTCTTTTACAGCATTACCATTTTTCAGCATGCATGCTTGTGCCCGTGAAATTGCTGTTTATCATTCTCAATTATTTCGTATCTGATAAATATTTGTGACGTCAAAATATATATTCATATTGTCTCTATGGACTGGAGAGTTTTGAAAAATATTATCAGGCGTTACCCTCCGACATTGCTATACTGATGCACCTTTAAACAACGTGGCTTACGATGGACTCTCGTTGAGGTCCTGGTCCTGGTCAAATTGAGGTCGGGATTAACCAATTCTCGATTGACAGAAGGGTTTCTCCCAGCGTTTGTATTATCCATTGACAGATCAGCTAATCAAGCATAACCCTTCCCAACCCTTAATACATCTGGCTTGAAACATTTTCTGTGATCACAAGACGTTTCGTTATATCAACATCAACCTTCTCAATTGTATGAACTGAAATACCATTTATGTATAATATATTTCTCCCTGTGCATAATATTATGTATCATTTGTTTTGCAACACTGTGAGGATCTACACCGACACGTCGTATCTCTTCCATTAAAGAAGAAACATTAAGTGTTGCCCGTCATCGTAGCAACCTCTACAATTGATCCTTGACGAATAGAGCGAGATTTCGTTCGTCCGTACTGTGTTCCTTCAATAACATTCTGATTAAACATATATACATGTACACATTACACATACACATTTCCCGATAAGCCTGATGCACTATAGCTAGTGAGATTTTAAGTATTTTTCTTAACTTGGAAAAGACCAGAATATCTGCAACTGCATGAGGAAAGATAATTTCAAAGTTCACGTTTAGAACTTTCAACAAAAGCAGTAAAAGTAGAAACATGTCATTGGATTGTCTGGTCCCGACTGTCCGATGTATGCAGGTGGGATAACAAACAATACAACCTGTGTGGATGGCTGATGTTACTGTTTGAGAGACCTGGTGTCATCTCATTTTTACGACGCACTCGTATCTGTATCAGTGTATAAAGAGATGCCAATATTTTTGTATTTTCAATAAGCGCCGAGAAGGGGAATAGCGGATTTAACGGTGTCCGTAATAAAGTGGTTTGACTTCTGAGAACGCATTTGTTATGTGCCGCTTCTCATTTGTTTATCACATTAGCCTACATTCCTTATCGGCTAGGTGACCTGTGTGTACTAGATCACTAACGAAATATTGATACATTCAGGTAAGAAACGTTGACACAAAAGGACTCATGAAAGAGAAGGATTGTATTTCGTCATGTTCCCAGGTGGAATCTTGAAACACGAGAACACCGCGCAGAACACACCTGACACTAATAAGCACAATGACCGGTGTGGGAAATCATTGCTGTGTTACGCGTGGCAGTGACAGTTAAATAACAACCCGGCGTGTGCAGTCACATGAGCAGTGTGGACTTGATTACCGCTAATGTCAACATTTTCCACACTCTCCTAGATTAATTTCATGAAGCTACTCTGTCCATGTCATGATTATACAGAATGCTGTGTTATGAGAACCTCATAGAGCTTTGCCGACGGTAACATGTGAACCTCATAGCGTATGTCCTTTTGGTAAGACCCTCACACGATGTCAAGAGGTCTTTACATCACTCCCTTGATGTCATGAAGTTCTTACACCATCCCGTTGATGTCACGAGGTCCTTACACCACTCTGTTGATGTCATGAGGTCCTTAAACCACTCCGTTTATGTCATGGGATCCATACACTTCTTTGTTCATGTCATGAGGTCCTTACACTTGTTTGCTGATGTCACGAGGTCATTAAACCACTCCGGTTATGTCATGGGATCCATACACTTCTTTGTTCATGTCATGAGGTCCTTACCCTTGTTTGCTGATGTCACGAGGTCCTTAAACCTCTAATTTGATGTCATGAAGTCCTTATATCTCTCTTTTGAAATCATGAGATACTTACACCTCTAATGTAGTAATGTACCGATTCTAGTACCACCTGGCATATAATCACCAGTACACCAAGTGCAGTGGTCTTACCCACTCAGACACCGCACCTTCCTCTCTGTTTCTCTGTTTGGCGTTGTGTATTCATATCTGTTACTGTTGACTGTACACCAGGATTTTAACAAGTATACCGATGCAAGTGATAGGCATTGTGCAAACATGGAGAGAAAGAATATCTGCCATATCTGTTTCTACTTCCAGAATCATCATGTGTAAGTGATTTCTCCACTACACACTATAAAAAAAAATAAACGCAGGGATATGGCGTCGGCCATTTTAGTTATTCTCTCAATATTTCTTAGTAGGATAATGAAGCCCACCGTTGTTGGTACATTACACACGGGCACACTATACTGATCACAACAACAGCCATAACACTTGTCGACGTGTGGAGACGGAACGCCGTCCACTGCCCCGTTAACAGCTACGACACCAACCGGGGAGACGTTGCCTTTCAAGTACGTCAAATGTTCATTAATAGTGCACACTTGGCAGCTTCCGGAACGCGTGATAGCGCCAGGTTCCTCTGAATGGACGGTGTGATGGGTGATTCATATGACAAGGTCAGAGTGATTCGACATTGTGAGAGGGGCAAAGGAGTATTATGACCAACAGAGCAGAGTGAGGTTCACATGTTAAAGACAGAGAAGATTAACACTTGTATGGTGAGGATAGAGTCACATGAGAAGGACATAACGAAATGACTTTCACATGACATTAGCAGAACGGAATTCCGGCACATGACAATAGCAGAGATGGGTGACGGTCACATGACAAGGACAGAGTGGAGTGCAGGTCACATGACGAGGGCAGGGTGGAGTGCTGGCACATGGCAATAGCAGAGTAGGGTGACGGCCATATGACAAGGACAGAGCGGAGTGCCAGCACATGACAAAGACAGAGTGGAGCGCCAACACATAACAAGGACAGAGTGGATTGACGGTGAGACGATTTGGACAGAACGGAGTGACGGCACATGAAAGACAGGAACGCTTTTCATGCGAGACCGATAGGTTGCGAAGCTTTATATGAAGATAGGATTGATGGCTTGCCCAACCTTTCTAGCAGGAATCATGTGTAAGCTCGGGCGTTATTTATAAAGGTAACTACGCCCCTGACAGAGGGTACTGACGACCGCAAGGCTAGGACAGAGCGGGCTGGTGGTTACATGGCTAGGACAGAGTGGACTGACGATCGCATAGCTAGGACATATTGGACCAACCAGACTGGTGTTAGGTTTTCATGTCAAGGATCGCGGTTAAACAGTATCAACAACATCAATTACATAACAATTTCAAACAAAACGATCAATCAAAACATTACAAATCACGGTTTCTGCCCTAAAATGATAGCTCTGAATTTTGTTTGCAAAACAGCGAGTGAAATGGCTTTAACCTGTTTTGAGTGAAAACCCGGGTGTGACGCAAGTCGGTGACGTTTGGAAACGCAAGACCATTAGAAATATTAGTATAATGGAATGGTTTTTTTTTCACAAATCTATTGAAATAACCATCAGTTTTACCTGCGTTTACAAGTTGTCGCCTTCTTTAGTTGTTAACTTCTAATCATATATTAATACTTTTAGATTGCTAGTAACTTTAAACTAATCCAGACCGACAACATCATGGATCATTGTCGGGATTATTGTCGGGGCATCCAGTTTTGAAACATGCAGCCTGCATCAGTACTGCATGCAGAATATGCTGTGCTTAATATTCCGTGGTTAGTTTCTGATATATGAGAGACACGCATTAAATGGAGATTTGATGACTCGACAAGAATACATTATGAACACCAAGGATCGTCATCAGGACATCTTACCAAACAACAAGAATCAAATTACCACCAATACTACTCGTGGGAGACGTGCTGTATATATGTTCTGGTTGTGTTGTAGTATACATACACCTCAGTGACAGCTCATCGAATGCAGATTAATGTATATTTCAACGGACCCAAACCGTCAAGAATGCAAAATCGTTAGCAGGACATGTGTTTACCCAAGAAACAGAATCAAATTATCGTCAGTATTAATGCAGAATAATTATTCCGATCTCTTTCCTGGATATTTTAACGCGTATAAGAGAAAGCACCAATAATGCAGAATGACGGAGTATTTCAACCATTTCAGTCTCGACAAGAATATGACTTAAAGATCACATGCAATCAAAACACTTACATTATTAAAACACAATTATCACGTATTCGGGACATATAATATACAATGCTGATTGTGAAAAAAGAAATAAACACAATTATAAGCGTACAATCGTGAATAAAAAAGTGCAATAATTTGTACTTGGGTTTACTTCCCTCAAAACGAAGCACCCGGGAGACTGAACTCGGTCAGAGCGGGTGGGTGTGCACTCATGTGTAACGGAGACCTTTCACTGGCTGGTTCATTTGCCGATACGCAGAAGGCTCATTATACATAGAGAGAGATGATCTGTTTGATTGGCATTTCAGAATGTTATGGTCTGGGAAAGTGAAATATGGACCAAACCTCCTCAATTAGGTTTCGCTGTCGCGGGAATGGCCAAGCTACAGGGACTCTCGATAAACAAGAAAAACAGAGAAATGGGAGTTGTTGTCTGATACCCTAATCATGGTAGAAATTTAATAAATATATAAGAATAAGTGATTGAGTAACAGGCTGTTCACCAATAAGTCACATGGAGGTGGATCACTGAAGATAGATGAGGACAGCGACTTGATCTGTGTTGTCCATGACACCATGCATGGCTAAGGTGATCTGGAGGTTTTCCCTTGCGGCAATCACTCCGTGATGGACACCATCACCTCACGCCTGTTTCTACGACGACGATACTACCACGAGCTCAGGATACTTAGCGACGAGCCAGTCGTTTATTAATAAGACTACTTTGAATGGAGACTGGCCAACTGTGTACCACTGCGTAACGGGACATTAATACCACCACAAGACGGGGCATTAACACCACCTCTGCTGTATTAAATTATAATTATTCCAATGACAGAGGGGATTTT
This sequence comes from Haliotis asinina, assembly GCF_037392515.1. NCBI lineage: Eukaryota > Metazoa > Mollusca > Gastropoda > Lepetellida > Haliotidae > Haliotis > Haliotis asinina. The sequence continues at coordinate 37,441,103 of NC_090281.1, read as the reverse complement.
ATGAATGTTTGATGATTTCTCCCCAACAAATCATCCTCGCTTTCCCTGTCTGGAGTCAAGGATACGGAGGTGGCTTCATTTGAACGGGGCTTACATGTTGAAATCACTGTGTCTGTGGTATGCGTAATTTGTCATTGACGTCGGGACGTGTGTGCCTGCCTGTGCGATGATGTTGAGGATGTGCGTGATCATTTGATTGTTTGCGTGTGTGTTTTTCTGTTTGTTTGTTTGTGTGTATGTGTGTGTGTGTGTGCGCGCGCGTATGTATGTATGTATGTATGTATGTATGTATGTATGTATGTATGTATGTATGTATGTATGTATGTATGTATGTATGTATGTATGTATGTATGTATGTATGTATGTATGCATGAATGAGCATGCATGTATGCATGTATGTATAAATGAATGAATGCATCATTATGGTACCATGCCGTAAGAAAACTGGATACTGACAGTTGACTCGATGATATTTTTGTTTTTAAATATTATGGATAATTTGTGATTATACGGAGGATTAGAGATTCACATATTTCCAATAATTCCCATTTATCGATTTGTGATTATTGGAAACTTAACGTATCACCGATTGCAAGCAGTGATACAAATGAAAGACCTGTCGGGCGGGATGATGATGCTGTCGAGATGTTGTCGATAAGCACACTTCCATGGCAACTTCTGTAGACCGGAACAAAACGTGCAGTGCATCTCACAAACAGAGCATGTTAACATGTACCGACCATCTGCAATCTAAATTTATGACCTGACATTAAGTGTATACAGTGCTTTCCTGCAAGTCATCTCTTATACATGGGTGTTATGCCATATATATGCCGGAAGACAGAAACAAATTGATGGGTTTGTTTTTGTCTTTGCAACCAGTGTTTCCAGTATATCGCGGATCAATAAGTCAATAAGTCTCATTTTCTCGCCTAATGTCATATGGTAAACTTGTTCAACTTCAAACACACTAGGAGAAGAATTGAATAGAACAGAACGTACAAGATACAGAATAGGAACTGCATAGAATATGACGTGCAAAACAGGACGAGTACTGAACAGGACGTGCATAAAACAGGATGTGTATAAACAGGACGTGTATAGAACAGGCCGCGGACAGAATAGGACGTACAGAGAATATAACGTATGCAGTATAGGATGTACGTATGACAAGACGTGCACAGGACAACGTACACGGAACAAGAAACACACAGGACAACGGACACGGAACAAGACACACACAGGACAACGGACACGGAACAACACACACACACACAAAGGACAACGTACACGGAACAAGACACACACAGGACAACGTACACGGAACAAGACATACACAGGACAACGTACACAGAACAAGACACACAGGACAACGGACACGGAACAAGACATACACAGGACAACGGACACGTAACAAGACACACACAGGACAACAGACACGGAACAAGACACACACAGGACAACGGACACGGAACAACACACACACACAGGACAACGTACACAGAACAAGACATGCACAGGACAACAGACACGGAACAAGACATACACAGGACAACGGACACGGAACAAGACACACACAGGACAACGGACACGGAACAAGACACACACAGGACAACGTACACGGAACAAGACACACACAGGGCAACGTACACGGAACAAGACATACACAGGCAAACTGTTTCAGTTGTTCTAACTACCAATAATCGACTCAACATGTAGAAGCGCAGAAACTGCCCATGAGGCACAACAAGCTACTGTATTTTGCCGATATGTTCTAACCCGGATCCTGAAGGTCGACTAAACAGAGACTAACGAGTAATGACATGAAAACAGTTACGCTCCTGGGTCCTCGTCGGCAAAGCGTTATAGCATTACGGCTTTCGTAGAATATCGCAAATTATAGAATTCCGACAGGTCATAACATTTCGAACGCTTTGTGGATTGGGACCCAAATTTCAGGAACTCGTTTGCGCCACCTTCTCTGCAAGTCTCACGTATAACATTTAATATAATATAAAACATACAGTGATGTAAACTCAAAGCATTTCGTTTTGGGATAAATCCCCTGTCTGTCTTTATTTACCCTGGCAAAATGTCACGGCAGTCGCCAATCGCTCAACAGAAAGGACCACTCACACTTTTGTCACACAGTATCCCTGTATTGTACGTCTATTGGTATACGGTCAGAGACACTGATTCCGGCATCAGCCTTCAAATGACCTGAATCTAATATTGGCCCGTGAGGCAGGACTTGGTTCTACAATGGACAATGTGTTGTATTTGTCCTGGTGTATGATGTGCCAACACAGCAGCCTGAACAAAGGCAATGGTTATCCGATCTTGGTATTTAATCACTGCCAGTCACACGATGACGTATTTGCTTCAGTCTGGTGGTTTCAACGGTCGTGTGGGTGAACACCGAATCCCTATATAGATTTGTTCGTCCAATCAAATATCCGAAACCATCTTCCCAAACACATTTCCAAAACGACATTTATGGGATCATTAGCTTGTTGACAAACTCTAATTTTGTAGTTACGTAATTTTCTCGCTGGCGAGTCAGATTCAGCTGACTTCGATTCTGTGGCGTACCTAAAGTTCAGTACCATATTTAGACATCTGTGCAGAGACACTGCATGCATTAGGTGTTGTTTTGTGGGGTTCAGGAATGAAAACTTAACTTGAAGTGACGTCGCCAGAGGGGCTCCAGAAAGGAACGGTTTATACTGAAGGGGTGCTTAATAAAATCGATGACATGTGTCAAGTAGAACAGTGCTCATCTGAAACAAAGTGCAAGAATTATCCCAGAGTGAGCATTTGAAGGGCTGCACGGAACGCGGCTATCAATCGTGTTATGGCTCTAAGGGATACTTATTTATGATCACCAAGAACCTTAGGCTAGAGTTGGAGGGCTTATGTTAGCACTTAGCAGTACAGCGGGTACATCCCGGTGCCACGGACCTTCAAAATGCTGCCAAGACCCGTGCTCGATTTCTCACATGGGTACGGTGTGTGAAGTCCATTTCAGGTGTCCTCTGCTTAATATATTGCTGGAATACTTTTTCTAAAGTTACAGTGGTGACACCAGGTTTTAACGAATGCTTAACCATGTACCCGGGAGTACTCTTCGGGAGAAGAGGTTAAGGTCCACTTGCTTGCAGAACGACTCTACCTCCGGTCTCAAGTATTGTTTGCCATTAGGTTCCACAAGTCCTTGACTTTGTGATGATATAAAGTAGTTCTCCATGACGACAAGATGTTGCCACATTGAAGACAAAATCAGTTGGACGTTCGAGATCTACACATGATCAAGTCCGTCCTTTTAAACACATATGTTACACTGATTATGTCCCATATTGATTAATATTTAATCATTAACAGATTAAACTGTCACATGCTCCTTACTCCTCCCACGGAAAGGACTGAATATGGTTTTACGCCGCTTTTAGAAATATTCCAGCAATACCACGGCGGGGCACATCAGCAATGGACCTCACACATTGTACGCATGTGGAGAATCAAAACCCGAGTATTCGGCGTGACGAGCGAACGCTTTAATCACTAGGCTACTCTAAACCAATGACGTCTTTCGCTATGTGAAAGAGAAAGAAAAACATTATTTTTGTGGCCTATCAATCAAAGGCCACATAATCACTTCCTGTTAATTTATTCCATATTTTTATCTGCGGAATAGGGGGAGGATGTGTGCACTCGTCATGCCGAACACTCATGTTCGATTCCCCGCATGGGTAGAATGTGTGAAACCCATTTCTGGCGTTCACCTGTCGTGATGTTACTTACACTGCCAAAAGCGGCGTAAAACCAACCTTACTCACTCATTCTTTCACTACTCTGTATTCTTTATATTTAAAGGTAGACGTGATGAGGGGTTTTTCACAAAGTATAGATTAATGTCGGGGCAGATTGTGACCAGAAGGCATGAACAGTAAGCGCTTATTGTAGTCAGTAAAGCAAGACGTATCACTTGTCTCTAAATCAGCAACACAAATGTGAAAATTCCTCACTCCAGCAGATGCTGATGCAAGTATGTGGCCGCTGCAATACAATGGATATTTATTTTCGGACCCTAACAGCTGACACAAAATTGCATATACAATGACGCTGAGCGTCGTTAATCCATCTTTCACCTGTCATCCTCTCCAACAACATTAAGGTACAAAATCGATCCGGGTTATCTTGAGTCTTCTTCTTGGCAGCGCTAGGAGCAGTGAGTTCCACGACCGGATGTCTGTAGCAGAAACCCTGTTGTTGAAGAGGCATGCAATCGTCCAATACACAAGGGAAGAATGGGTCGCCCAGCATCAAGGGTCGTCGATCACCCTGCGTGATGTAGTTATGACAGCGTTCGCTGTCCCGAAGACGTCTCGAGTTCGGTCATTCCGGTCCAAGCTCCCAGAAACGCTTTTAAGTATTCGGGTGGGGTATATCAGGGAATGGAGTAGTCCTTGAAACAAAACTCGTAATTGTAGGACGGTGCAGTTCGGATATGTACGGAGGAATCGTCAGTACTGACTTTAATGCTTATGAAACGTTGATAGCGCATTGTATGCACTGACGTAATTATGACGTCATGAATGTGCGTAGACAGTATTACGATGCGGGCTGATTTGAGTTTAATATGTAAGTCCATAATCTTCTCCTTTGTCACTGAACGAAAATATAGCTTCAAGTCACACACTTTGACTCGTTTAAAACGATTTTCGTTGTTGTTTACTGTAGTGCTCTGCAATATTCAAGCTATTTGATGACTGTCGGTGAAAAACGCGTTTGTACCACAATCCAGTGACTGATGCCATGAATATCTACAGAAATGGAATTTTACACAAACCTGATGTCGTTAGTCGACCTTAACGACAAGCATCCGTTGTAACAGAGGCGAGCGAGTTTGACCACTCCATCATTATCGAGGCCGGTGCTTATCCGGAACCTAAGGGGCACATGAGGATAAAAACAACAAAGGCACGAAATCTCTCAGGTCCGGTGTCAACAACTGGACTATTCGTCAAAAACGGATTGTTCTATATACTGTTCACATTGACCCGATAGTTGATAGCAAGAGCATCGCTGGTTTTTGGCTAAGAGGCATTTCTACTTTTTGGCAACAAATTCACTTGATATACTAGTGACAAGTAAATAAACAAGATACAGCGCATTTAAGCACTGTATTGAAAACAAACGAAAAAAAAGAACAGATGTCAAGAGGTCTTCGAACTCTGATCCCATTCAACTTGCAGAACCAATCTTTGCACTCCCATATGCATAGTGTTACACTTCTCAGCCTAAACTGCCAGGATGAAATACATGTGATATTTTGCACTTTAACTTGGCGCTTGTTGTTCGGTGTTTTGAACGCAGTATGCAGGAGGAGGTCATGTGAACAAGATCACAACGACTACGACAACGACAAATATGACGACGACAATAATGCTATATTGATAATAAACAATCAATCAATTTGTAACCGCTAATATCCAGTTACCAACTGATTGTTCGACACTTCGTATATGTGACAAGTGACAGTGTGCCTCTCTACCAGACAACATGCTCAGAAAGGCCGTGGCAACGCGAGACTAACAAATACCGGAAACATGGTTTATTTTTATTCCATTCATATTGTCTAAAGTAAACTGTTTTCCAAATACAGGCAAAAATTCCTGTGTACTGGTACTGCTTAATTGGCACTGCGGTAACCGTGGAAATAAGAACAATATGGATTGAAATCGCGACTTTCATATTTTGGAATAATATTTGTAAAACGCAAATCGAAATAGTCAATATTTTAAACTCTTTCAGCAACATTATTTGAACATGTTAAAACAAATACTTGATTATAACTTCAGAAATACAGAGAAAAATGAAGCAGTGCTACGTTAGATGAAAAATAAAAAAAACAACCCTAACCCCCCAAAAGAAACTACATCCATATTTGAGATTAGCTAAAATGAAACAAACAACAAATGGTTACGGATGATAATGATGATGATGATGATGATGATGATGATGATGATGATGATGATGAACCTGTATTTGATATCATAGGCGATAGGCGATATCATACGGTTTGTATCAACAGGTCTCTTGCAGCTGGTGTTTTCAGTCGATGGCGTGTACAACTGTTTGCTCATATCTAATTCATTCTTCGACGTTTTGTTTGTTAATTTGTCTTTAACGCAACAGTCCTCAATTTTCCAGATGTGGCGGCGGTTTGTAAATAATAGAGTCTGTACCAGACAAAGCCAATGCAGTGATCAACATCATGAGCATCGATCTAAGCAATTGGGAAGCGATGACTGGCTTCAACCAAGTCAGCAACGCTGACCACACTATGATGAAGCCTTTAAGGTGTTCCTTATAACAGTGGCGGACAATTGTTTCAGCAACTCAATACCGTTTATATCTCATCATGCATATAAAAACTGCTGTAAGAATGCTATTTTACTGTTTGTATTCTGTCTACATCACGATAGCGGCTTGTCATAGGAAAGACAGATGAATAATGGTGTAAAAAATCTCTGAAAAAGCTTATAACTAGATTTATCCTCAGCGACCCATTCTTAATTCGGTTGTGGCCGATATTTCTGGAGATATTTTGATTTCCGAAGAGGCACTTCTTTATGCATTACATTTTCGCGTTCAGCAATCTTGCCTTTGATTTTGTAAGAAGGAAACTTCTTTATTCACTGTTTTCATTCAGTACAACTGTGAATTTTGTAAGGAGTGTTCAAACAATCACCGTTTTTACAGATATATTTTTAAACGTAACCTACCAGAGTTACGTTGTGATTTCGAGTATTGTTTTAACAGTAGAGGTGTTTCATTAGCGATAGGCGAGAATTTATCTGACAAATCATCACGCTGCAAGGCAAGTCGCTGTCTGTGAAATCAAATTACGTATGATACACTTCCTACTTTTTTCAGTCAGCATTGGTGTGTTTGAAATATTTGTTAATGTCGTTTCAATGGCAGTTTTGCTTCTTACACTTTGTTTTTAATACAATGCGATTATATTCATGAGGCATGTAATTTGATAAATAAAATTTTCGACAATAACTGAAGGCAGTACCTTATTCAGGCCGGAGCTTGGTCAAGTCGCATTCGACTTGAAACTGAATCACTTGGTAGTTATTGCGTTATAATTTCCAAGGAGTGTTCAGACGTTCAATAAACTGAACAATCAACATCGTAACGGGGTTATTAATAACAAGTAGGCCCGTTAGGATCCGGATTAGAAACTGTCCACAGTATCCCATGTTCATTGTCGTAAGAGGCGACTAACAGGATCGGGTGGTCAAGCTCGCTGACTTCGCTAACGCATGCCATCGTATCCTAATTAGGTAGATCGATGCTCATGCTCTCGCTCACTGGATTGTCTGGTCCAAACTCAATTAGTTACAGAGCGCAGGAATATTGAGGCATTGAATAACAAACCATCCAACAGGAAATACTATTATCAGATTTTCTTTTTCTTAGTATGGTCTGAATTGTTGCCTTAGTAACCCTCGCTGAAGACAGTGGCACACGGTGGCATCTTACAAGTCTGGGGTCTCTTGCACTTTATCTGAATTAGAATCTTCACGAGGATTATCTACTGGAATGCTTCAGTGAGATAATTTTCTTAATTCACCAGCACAGATGTCAGAGAAACAGACTGATGCCAAACCTTATGGGTCACGTGACCGATCGTCGGCGATAGCAGTGATCCAGGTGTCAGGTAAGAAAGGCCAAGTGTTCACGCTGGTTAGAAATGGAGACCAGGCGCGTTTCAAGGCAGTTCCTCGTGTCCGATATGTTGCAAAGCTTTACATTTAGATAGTATTGAGGCCGTGTCTAACCTTTTTAGCAGCAATCTATATTTATAATGGTAACATATATATTTTTAATCGAAACTTCGCCCCTGGAGGCCATTGTTTCCTAGGGCAAAGACCCGGCTGAATGTGCAAAAGTAGCTTGGTTTGCTTAACTTCGTCCCTAAGACCATCGAACGAGGCCTACAGCTTGTTTATTTCTGATGAACAACTTTAATTAACAAAAACAAAAATCACCACCTGGTTAGTGAGCCCGTGGATCTGCATTTTTAGAGCAGTCATAACAAAATTAGGATGAGAAGGTTTGTAATTGGGTTGGTCGAAGTGGCGCGTTGATAATTACGCTTGGTGCAGGAACTCTACGTGCAGTGCGTCACACGACCGTAGTTCCCTGTCGAGTCATGATGGAATCTTCCTCTGACGTTTTGCATTTTAACTGGGTACTCGTTCTGTAGTTTCAACATTATACATGTAGGGTCATGAGAAGGTCCATGAGAACATCAACATCACAACAGATCACAACTACAACGACGACGACAACGTTGATGCCGATGATCTCAGCGATGACAGCAACGACAATGTTTGTTATAGTGATTAACGGGTTCTCTCGTCTTCCGTCTTCCCGAAAGGACCGGGTTTGATTCTCAACATGTGTATAATATGAAATGCACTGATAGGGTATCCCCTACCTTGATATTGCTGGAATATTTAAAATCAGCGTTACAGCACACCCACTCGCGTTCTCTATCGATCAAGCAATATTTAATCATGTTAAAGTAAGCTTCTTTCTGGAATTAAATCAAACGTTCACAAATGCCAGGCAAATCTCCATAGAAAATGAGTGAGTGAATTGGGGGTAGCATGGCTTTTTACCGAATTTCATGACAGCTTAATGTGTGACGAAAACCGGATGTGACGTCTCAAACTTGTAAGGTGGTGGTGGGATAGCCTAGTGTTTAAGAGTTTGTTCGTTTAGCCGATTTCCAGGTTCGATTCCCCACATGGGTAACAATGTGTGAAGCGCATATCTGTGTCCCCCGCGGCTATAGCCGATCGCGAGATACTGCTGGAATATTGCTAAATGCGGTGTAAACCTATGCCCAGTCACTCACACAGTGGTGCACAGTGAATTTGTTGAACTACCGCTGAAGCGGCATTAAAGATTACTCTCCCATTTTTATATACTGTAAGGTTGAATCGAGTGACACGATCAGGTTACACAACCAGCATCGACTGGTCAGACTCGCAGACATGGTTCATGATGACTCCGTATCCCAAGTGCATGGATGGACGCTCATACTATCAACCACTGAGCTAACTCGATTATTTACAAACCGCCATCATAGAGCTGGAAAAAGTGCGGATTGTGGCTTTAAACAAACAAGCAAATATAATCAGGTTAAATAATCTGCCCGACGGTTCCTAACAACTATTTCATCAAATACAGCCGTTGCTGGGGATATTTCTGTCTGCGGCATTTAATAACAAAAAAAAACTCGTACAATTGATTAATTCGGTATCGGTGACTTTGTTGCAGAAGCACACGCGGCTTAAACAACAACATGGGAATTATCAGGGCGATAATTACGGTAAACTGATGCCATATGCATCCTGCTAACAGTTTTTGTTTACTTCATCACGACGACAACCACTGCGACGAGGTCGGGGCGAAACAGTTGCCAGTAAAACGTGTTTACTGGATGACTCTGACAAGTGAACCGAGACAATGGAGATTGAGTGTGTCTCAGCCGAGTTATAGGTCGACCTTTTCCATCGCGTGTTCAACTCGGACGTTAAATCACGGTGTTTTCCGAAGTTCATGACGCTTGAAATTTACGTTAATGTCAATTGATAGCATGTAACTGACAACTTATGACATACGGATTAAGATTGTAATGTCTCTGGCTTTGTCAGAGCTCATTCATGGTGGTGGGTTTCGGGAAAATGCTACTTGTTCGAGTGCGTTTAGTTTTACGCTGCATTTGGTAATATTCCAGCAATATTGCGGCTGCCAGAGATGTGGTTCACACATTGTAACCATGGGGGAATCGAACGAGTCTTCGGCGCAATGAGTGACTGCTTTAACCACCAGGCTACCCAAACGCCCCATGTAGACTTGAAACTGTACGGGTGCATGCTAACAGACCAAACCAGTGAGAACAGAGGTGAAATGGGGTGACTGTTGAGTTCAAGATTTGCGTTTACAACATGTATATGTATGTGCGTGCGTGCGTGCGTGCGTGTACCGGACGGCATCCAGATTAATGTCGGTTTTATACAGCTAGCCTACCATGATATCAGACCGCTGTTTTAACACTGATATCCCTCTCAGACACAGTAGACTGACACTGAGTCGACTAATCCTTTTTTCATCCCCCTAAAACAGCGCACTGGGCAGGGTAACTGACGACTATAGTATATTAGTGTATTTTGTTTGACGACCGGTTATCGACCCACCGGCAATCCTTTCACCTGAAAATGCTCTGCCCAGTAGATCATGTAATTCCTCAAACATATCAATGGAAGATATAAACAATTCCCAGCATGTCGCTTCATTCTCACAGGGTTGTGCAGGACATGAGCTCTAACACATGACGTCATTCTGACTTCATTGCATCGACGTCAAAACAGTCCCGGAACGTCATTAGGTGAAAGTCTCAAATACCAAGGAAATACGTAATTTCGGATTTACCAATTGAGTGAACAATGCCATTCAGATTCTCATTCACTGATCCAGAACTTTATGACAGAAATGCCTCAACAATCCGTGCTTGTAAGATCTGGTGATCAGTCTCTCTGGATTGGTTGATTCATGTCTTGGTTTTGGTATGGGTTGATTTGTTGTTTTATGCGGCACTCAGACAGGTGTTCCAGCTTTGTGGCCCCGGTCTGTGGACCAGACAATCTAGAAAACAAAGTATCACCATCGATCTACGCAACTGGGACATGATGGCATCTGTCGATGAAGTCAGCGAGTCCGTCTACACTACCCGATCGATCCCTTTACTGGCCTCTTACGACAGGCATGGGTTACTGAAGGCCAGTTCTAACCCGGACTTCAAGGGTACATGTCATGGTATTCATGTTGGCCAGAACAGTGGGCATACTATCAATCACTGTATTTTGTCAGCACTGAACGTTTTACAGACTACTGTCATACTGCTGCATTAAGATCTCAAGATCGTCCACTGGGAAACCGACATTTCCCAGGATGCACCACTGTAATAATCCATATTCATCTTCATCATTCCTATCGGCCAGGTCATCAAGCGGTCACGGATGCAAAAACTAATTTTACATAACCACCTGCGGTATTGCTGCAGACTCCTGCCAATCAAATACAGTAATGTAATTATGGTCATAGGCAGGTGGCATTCACGTTGACACTTCAAAGCCGTCGAAACAGGATTCTTGTCTTGGGAAATACTGTTTCAGCGGTAATCAAAGAACAGAAGGATATATTTATGAAGAGTTAAGGAATCTAGTTACCTTTCGTTGGTTGGTTGGAAAAGTGAGTCCTCGTTTATCCAGACGACGCACGTCCCCATTGAAAGCTGACTAACGTTCAAATAACGATTGTGTACTATGTTGGTACCAGTGAGGAGCCTAAACCATAACATTTCTGCAACGTAAAATCGCAACGCTGTTATTAAGTTGTGACATATCGTTATAAATGACGTAATACTATCTTCCCACTACGTCATCAGATGCCCCTTGCTCATACCAATCCCCAGATAAAGCTAGCATTTGGCTTCTCTCGGGTTATTTCTTCTCGAATGTTTACAGGCATAGAAACACCCTGCTGGTACGGTCACCTGTGCTGTCAGTAAGGGAGGCCATAATCAAACTTTCCTTGAACACCTTCCAGGTTCTGATTGCACATTCATATCGTTTTCAGTTTTCATTTCACTACCCGTGGATTCTATTTCGCCACTTGCCTGTGACTCGAGCTCTCCTAACCTTGACATTTGACACTTCCTGAAAAATGAAGAAGACATATTTTTGTGTCTCACAGGAAAACGCACAACTCCTTATATAGCTAATGATGTTAAGACATTTCATGGTTTCCTCACTCAAGCCTACCATACACACTATGAACAAATCATCAAAACCGAACATATGATCACCCCCAAAAACAGAATGTTTAAGATTAGACTCATAGTGACGAAAAACATTATTGATCAAGGCCTTTTCGTCTACCCTCGCCACTATCTTTGACGCTATTTATGCCGTTTCGGGATGCTATGAGTGCCAGTTTTGGATGCTATGACTGCCGTTTTATACGCTTGGTGACCGGTCTTGGGCATTCTGATTCATGTAGCTGATGCGCAAGTTTTGTTTCCATTTCAAACGATTAGATTTCTATTACAAGGCGTTTGTTTCGGTTTTAGAGGATATTGTTGCATTTTTCTATTTCGATGCTTTGTGTTATGTTTTGGTGTATATGAGTTCAATTTTGATGGTTTGTTCACCGTTTGTATGGTAGGCCTGTTCTTGTCTGTACCAATGAAATCATCTTTTCATTTTTCTTTTCAAGAGACATGTCTGTCGCCGAACTGTGATATGATCGTTACCTGAACTGGATGAACTGTGGAGTCCTGTTCCAATATGGATTCCTTCAAACACTGTCCGAGATAACCTACAGGACCGGTGAGAGTCGAGTGCTGCATCAGACTGCTATCATACATTCATTCCAAGCCCCAGTGCATGTTTCCAATTTCTGGGTACAGACAGCCTCCACTGGAACTCAACCGGCTATTCACAAGTACATTCAGTAGCGTGGTCGGCTCACCTTAACATGGCTATACTAAACGTACAAGTGGTTACATCCTGTAGTTTAGTGTTGCTCTATAATGTATCATGTATCATGTATCATGTATATGGCGTGTGATTATGCATGTTAATTAACGATTTAGGAGATCTTTAAGGAACGATAAAAAACATTTAACTGATTACAAGACATACATTAAGAGGTGAATCCATTGATTTCGATCACACTGACACTGTCATTGATTCTCTATCACTCTCTATCTCTATCACTGTCCACATGGTAATGGTATCTGGAGCATTGCTCTTTCATTTTGATTTACTGTTCGTACAATGAGATTGAGACTCAGGACTTAAAACATTCTGAGAAACTGACTGTTGTGTGATGACATGTACAATATATTCAGATCAGGATATTAAAGGATCGATTAGATACCATACAATGAGCAACACAGAAAACTCTGGTTTCATTTTTCTGGGACTTTTCCTTCCATAGCTACATGTCTAATAGCTTCAGGACCAACCGTTTTCACTCATCGGACTCCTGGGTCTAGGGTGTCCAGTTCCCTGCCTAGACATGATCGAGTGAGACGTGCGAGAGGTTTCACCGAAAAGGATGTATATATATATATGAGGGATGATGGATGATCTGAACCTCATTTAGAAAGAGGTGACCCAAAGACATTGAAAAGATCAATGATAAGCACAATCCTTTTACACTGATCCACATTTGTCTACGGGAGAGGAATTGTTTTCCAGTTTGAAGGAAGGTCTTTTCGTGGCTGCCCATGGCTGCTTTTGGCTGAAACGGCATCATCGTTGGAGCAGAAATATGATTCGGGAACATTTCCGGTACTGATGGCGTCATAGGTCTTCAAGGGCTAGGTCGCCTTTATTGCTGTTTCTGAAATGCTGTCCAAGTCGGTACGATAGGGAGCCGCATCCAACTCTTGTGTTATCATCCGCATCAGCTCATCCGACGTCCTTTTCTCGCCCGTATTTTCTTACTACACGTTCCTCACCTTTGTCCAATGTCCAGTGTCAGTGTCCTATGCTTATCTTAGCGACCTGTCACAAAGAAAAATTTTGATCAGCGGCCTTATTATTTCGTGAATATCATGTTATGTCCTCATCGTCTCCCAAGAAGTGTTGCTGTATCACCACAAGGGTTTACTCCAGCAGTCACGGGTGTCCACATGAGTGGATGCTGCTCCTTCCTTTCACACAATGAAAAGTAATCAGGCACCAGCTTCATCAACACGCTCAGCATAATAAGGCTGAACACGTTCTAGAGACCCTTGCGGAAAACAGAGTGGTGATTTGTTCCATATTTCAGTCCGGAAGCTTTGTTGAAGGACCTACGGATTAGACGGGCATGGTGACCAGTGGACCTGTGTTGATTGCTCAGGTCACGAGTCAGGCAACGTTAAGGAACGTTGTCCATGAACATTATTTTAGTGTTCATCCACCTGGACAGCTAATTGACCTCACTGAATGAGGCACGCTACACGTGGTGACAGAGATAGGTTTTACAAGGCTTTAGACAACATACCTACCGACGGTGTTATGGGGCAACAAATGTGACGACTTTAAAACCTTCCTCATGTCTGCTTTGAGCTTCTACAGCGACACCACCGCTAATAGGGTGGGAGAGGGAGGATAGTCCGGTATATCTATCTATCTGAGAGGGAACCCTGGTGTATATTTATCTGAAAATACAAATATATGCTGGACTCGACAAATCTCGAGTTGCGCAGATCGATGCATGTGCTGTTGATCACTGGATTATCTGGTCCAGACTCGATTTTTAACAGACTACCGCCATATGGCTGGAATATTGCTGAGTGCCAAACTAAACTCACTTCAATTCAAGGCCCTTTGACGCTCTGTTTGCCAAGAGCTTCGCAACCAGCCAGCTGCTCCTGAAAACAAATAGAGCACTCGGTATAACTACCCTTTACCTATACACACATACCAGTACACATAGACATGACTACACACAACTGCCATGACGCACACATCAGAATAAATATGTGACATGATAACGGCAACAGCATCGCACTGTTGCTCACACCAGTGCCATTGTCGCCATCACTGGATACTTGTCGGCCAAGACTGGTATGTCTGTGAGTGTTGATATCACACGGGCATCAATTAGTTTCCATCAATCATATGCCTCTTGAGAAGTCAATACACGGGCTGTTGCAGCGAGTCGGCACTAACTTGTCCATCGCACGGTGTCTGGCAGGCATTTCAGCCCCGATTAGATTACTCCCACAAGTAGTATCCGCCATACGTTGTCAATTGCACTCTACGTGGTTGGTGTTTCGCACGAACAGGCCTGTAATACAACGCCGAGTTCTTAAAGGCGAGAAGAGTCAGTTTTCTAGTCGTATTGTTGTTATGGTTGTTATCACAGTAATCATGATTATCCCACGAGTGAGTGAGTGAGTGAGTGACTGAATGAGTTCGGTTTTACGCCGATGTTAGCAATAATCCAGCAATGTCACGACGAGGGACATCAGGAAATAGGTTTCACACACTGTACCCATGTGGCGAATCGAACCAATGGGCTACTCAACCACACCATTATTATCACACTAACGCCTGTGTGGTTAGTGCGTAGTTTCTGACTGGAGAGACGAATATCGGTGTTTCGAACCTGCTCCTTATTCTGAATTAAGGTACTTGTTGTTGCCCTGCCTAACCCTGGACCTTCAGGTGATAGGCGCGGAGTTGTCGGAAGGTGTATGTGTACTGTATTTATGGGCTGTCAACGCTAAACTATGATGTCTCGGATGGGAAGCACCACAGAGACGACACACAACCCAACTATTTCAAACAGCCACAGGATCGGTTGGTAGCCTAGTGGTTAAAGCGCTCGCACGTCACGCGGAAGACGGGTTCCATTCCCCATAGGGGTGTAATGTAATTTTGGGTTTCGATGCTATTATAGTATATGTTCGGCACCTCATTTTGTAACTATTCTACCATGATTAATCCTTTCATCTAATACTCGGGGTTAGGTTGGGTTAGGTTAGGTTACATGAGGCTGGAATATTGCTAAAGCGGCATGAAACTATATTCATTCACAATCATATCGCACGCTTACATTATAAGTTGTTCACTGGTTACGGGGGGAGGGGGGAGGGGCATGGGTTGATGTACCCTCGATATTTGTTTACAGGGTGTATTAATGTCAACACTAACATTGACAGGGTGTATTAAGGTCAACACTAACATTAACTGGGTGTATTAATGGCAAGACTAACATTAACTGGGTGTATTAATGGCAGGATTAACAGTAACCTTTCAGTTTGCATTAGAGTCAAGGCTGACTACTAACTTGGTGCTTTAATTGATGTTAGATTTACATCAATAAATGCAGTGACTTAACCACCACATACCTTTGCCTAACTCCAGGGTATTTTCATGATTCTTATGATCGTAAACATCACCATTGATGGAGCACCAGCCCAATACTGAAATCCCAACAGGGTGAACTAATCCCCAAATTAACCAAAACCGTACTATTTATCCCCATACTGATCTCAACTCGGAGCATTAATCCTAAAATTAACTTCAAACAAGCGCGTCACAGATCCACTAGCAACACCAACGTACAAGAAACAAAGATTAAATGCAACCATCGTCTCACATTTAATGCGCCATGGCAATATGAATAGAATTAATTCCCCTGTCATAGATTTTATCGCATTCCTTGTCCTCAAAGAGCAAGAAGATGTTCTGTTCCCTCAGGCTGTGTATCCAAAATAAACGCAGCCTAAATTCGATACACATTTGCCAGCATCTGTCGTTCTGAAACTACACTTTTATCGTACATTAAACACTCAAACCCACATCTGCACCATAACAGTCTTCTTGTCATAGCCAGGCGCTCTACCTTTTTAAGACAGGCTTTTTCCTTGATTTGCGTCACGACGTCGCAAACTGAATTTCAAGGCTCGTGATTTAATATAGCTGCGCAGCTGCTTTAACTAGCATTGTCACCCATTCATTCTCGTTCAAAATGACCTTTACAACCGGTGGCGCTTTTTTGTAGAATACCTCCGTGATTTATGTTTATTCATTGATATAGTTTCATGGATTGATATAGCATGTCTCACCAGGGGACACTAGAAATGGGCTCACTCATTGTAGCCATATGGGGAATCTCGATCCCTAGTCTTTGAAGTTCAAGGCAAAGTCTACGAATGAAGAAGTATTAGCGTTGCGTCCTATTTCCAGCTGAAGTAGAATGGACCGTGTGCTCGTACTTCAAGTTAGTGTCTATCTTTACCATTCTACCAGCGTTTGGAAGATAGTGTTCCAGAGTGGTGTCAGTTCGGAATACTACCGTGTATATGTATAAGATTCGGATAAAAAGGTTTAAAAAAGTAAACCCATTTTGTCAAGCAACCAACCAACCTACGAAGGCCCGGATTCGATTCTCCACATGGGTACAAATGTTTGAAGTCCATATCCGTGTCCCCCGCCGTAATATTGCTGAAATATTGTTCAAAGCGGCGTAAAACTATACTTACTCACGCACTCCTATGCCAAGTGTCAAGGGGTGGTTGGCGATTGGAGTGACCTTTCCAGACCGGAACAAACGTATCCCCTGAAGCTTCTTGAAGTATGAACACCATAAACAAATGGAGCAGACTTGTGATGATTTATCGACTTCGCTATGGACCAAGTACACTGTACACCAAGTCAATGGACGCCCGGAGCCCTGACCGACAATGGACATGACGTACCTTGCCATGAAAATCTTCTTGAAACAAACAGAACCGATTGCTTGACTAACAGACCAATAATTTGAGCATTACCAAATTATGTACTCGCCATCTGAAACGACTACTCCACAAACTAAAGTGATCACTTGTCCAAGGCTGGTGCCTCCATGGACGTACTCCGGCCAAATAGATATTGATCCGGAACAAGCGCCGATGAGGAGAGCTAATTGTTGTACCCTCGAGTGGTTCAAAATGAATCAAGTGATAGACTCTCTTAGCCGCTGACGTTTGATGTGGACAGTTAGTGTTGTGACCTATAGCAAGTTCATTTACACTTCATGTGACTTTAATGCTCATATAAACTGCCATTGTAAGCAGAATCACTTAAATATTTCATAATGATTTACCGACGGTTATCTGTGAATTGTCTATTCTATTTTATAAATATATACCCGTGAACATCCGTGTTAGATTTGGCCACCAACAACCCATGCTTGGCGTGAGAGGCGACTAACGGAATCGGGTGGTCAGGCTCGCTGACTTGGCTGTCCTGATATCCCAGCTGTGGATTGTGGATTGTGGAACACTGGAGTGTCTGGTCCAAACTCGATTATCTAAATTGTGGCGTTAAACACCAATCTAACAAAACATAAATAACGAATGTTACCGTTTGCCGTTGTCTTTTACAAGCTATAAACAACTGTCACTGTTAGTAGATTTTCAGTTTTATATTTAAATTACATAAACAAATATGATGATACATCTTCACACTTAATTTCATATGATATCTAACACACGTGTATGATATCAATAAATATGACATACCCCCATATTGTGTCTTCTTATTAGAGCTACATATATCATCCATACCTGGTGCCACTGAAAGTAGATGACATCGTTTATGATATATCCGTGTAAGGTCCGTGACTTGAATAAACACTGAACATAATTAAACTATTTATTTACGATTGAATTAATCAGAGACAACCGAAACAGATACGCCATTAGTCGGACCAAATTGAGAGCATAGTGACGCATCGTATTCGCAGTTTTGTCGATTTTTGTGCGTTTATTACGTTCATTGCCGGAAACAGGTACGGCAGAGAGGTTGGTAAGTATCAGTGCATCAGTCTTGGCACGTGCAAAACATGACGCGGGGCAGCAATGACGTTAATGTGTGGGGCTAAATGAAATAGCCATCCATCTGTGTAAATTGACGTCACGTCACTGCAGCGCAGTGATACAGCAGGTTAGCTGTCTCTATCATCAGCCAATCAGGAAGGAGCGGTCTGCTAGGGGCGTGGTCTGCTATCTATAGAGGTTTATCAATGCGTAAATGTTTGGCTTCAAAAGGTAGGGTAGTGTAATAGCAGAGACAGCGGTTCGACTCTACATGGGTCGAATCCGTGATACCCATTCCTGCTGTCGCTCGCCTGATATTGCTGGAATAATCCTAAAAGCGCCGCCACCCTCCCCTCCCTTCTCCCACTATTAAACACTTTCTTCTTCCCCCCTAAACCGCTCATTCTACTCATTCGCTCATTCTATTGAAAGATATGTCTTCTCCTACTACTGAACTACAACACCAGTTACATATATCAGGGTGTGTGAACGTGGATTTATGGCGCTTTTACCTAAATTCCATTAAAATCATGGCAGAGGACACCTGTATGGGTTTCACACATTGTACCCATGTGGGAAATCGAACCCGGTCATCAGCATGACAAGGGGACGCTGTAACCATTAGGCTACCCGCCGCACTATATACAGTAGAAACATATAACAATAATAAACGTGAAACACGGTGTTTACAGTGGATAACAACATTACGATTTAAACAAACGCTCACGATCATTTCTTACAATGTCGCCACCTGAAAGTGAAGACCTTCAGTAAGGGCCCCTCGCACAGAAACCCAAGTCCCTATTTTGTCTTCATCCCATCCACGCCACCAGCGTGAACAGCGCATCACGGCTCTACATCTCCGAACAGCCGGCTCCAGCCAATCAACGATAAATATAGGTAAAGCCTCATGTCCAAGCTTCTGTTGGGACGGAATCAATGTTTAAAGAGGTCTCAGTCTATTCAGGACGTGTCTGGCCCAGGAAGTACTCGTGACACCTCTCCGGGACATTGACTGGCGTTATACGCTCTAATCTCCGGCAGGGATTGGCTGCTGTCCATTGTCTTCTTCAGGCAACACACGCACACATAACTTGGTCTCCCTTCGTCGACCTGTCGTCAAACTCAGTTATAACTTCGCTTCTTCATATTGTGATTCAAAATTAAGATCAACTCTGAAGATAGTATTGCACATTTCCCTGATTCGTAGATTGTAAACACCTCCAATATAACGATTATTGGACAAAATGATCCCAATACTAACTTTACTACAACATGCCCACAATACTCATTTGGTATAACACGTTCCAAACGTGTTATTGTGCAACACGTCCCCATACCGATATTGTACCACATGCCCACAATACTGATGTTGTATAACACGTTCCCTGTCCCCAACTCTGATATTGCACATCTCTCGAACAATGTTATTCTACGACATGCCCCAAATATTCTTATTGTACAAAACCTTATAATTACTGCAACTACACAACATGTCCCAACTCTGATATTATACATGCCCAACACTGATATTGTACAACACGTCCCAACACTGACACCCCACAATACGTTCCAACACTGATATTGCACAACAGGTCCCAGAAGTGATGTTGTACAAAGGCAACACCAACTGTACCCTGAAACCCAACAACCCCTATACCTAAGCACTACTGGTCATTTTGGTCATTTTGACTCAACGCGCCAAGGTCGGACGTTTCGGTCCGAAAGAGATCGGGGGATACGTCGATCCCACCATTTGTCACAGGGCGGTAAAGCGCACCGCCTTCATGAACTGAGACCATCTCAAGACTGATTTCCTAAGTCTAGACCCCTCAGCTCCGGGACATAGTGCTGGCTGACAGGGGAACACAGTCAGGGAAGTTTGTCCGAACACTATCTTCACACTCAGTAACATTTGCTCAGCGTTGTCATAGACGAGGACACACAAAAAAACACAGGAAATGTTCAGTGCAGCGCAATATCACAGATACGAATTGAAACATAAATCTATCCAGACCAACGCACACACATCAGACATGCAGATATTAAGATCAGAATGCTTCATGTAAAGCGACAAACCATCAATCCATTCACGCAGTGTTTGGTCACAGTAATGAATAAAGAGCTAACCGTTAACATTATCACGCATCTAACTGAAAACCACGCTTATTTTAACTTTATGTGACCAATCAACTCCATCAAATCGACGAGCGAACTTTTACGACACGTCCTACCAGAAAGGGTATTTAAAACCCACTGCTCTTGTACACTAGAAGACAATCTGTAGAACATTCACTTTGAAACCCATCAAATCTTGCCACAGTTCCGGAAGCAGGTAATTCCGTTCGATGGTAACCTTTCGCCAGAAGAGGGCGAATCGGTGGTGCAATGGGCACCTTGTATTCTGGTATGCGACTGCACGAACACAATTGATTTTGTGACAGTCTTTGTATTAATGGGGACACAATAGCAACTGTGTTACAAGGTTAGACAAACAAGGACTTACACGTTTCGGTTTGGTTTACGGATCTGCCGACCTTGGCAACACAAACTGAAATCAAATCACAAGACAAGATTTTTATACTCACGATGGTAAAAGCGGCCCTGTCAGAGAGAACACGACATGGATGTTTTCCATCACTGAAACATGTTTCCGACGATACTGATTACAAGTCAAATATTAATGTTGTGGACAAAACGCGAGCCAGGTTACAATAAAGCCATCCAATTTTGAGATGACTTAAAATTCTGCTCAATGTATGTTGTTGTTTTATTGACCTACATATCAAACCTCATAAATCCTTAAAAAAAACTAACTAAAATCGTATTGCAAAAGAGTATGCATCACGTGCAAGTGTGCATCACTGATGAAAAACAAAGGTACAACACAATATCCTTGTCGGCATAATTACTGTAGGTCATGATCAACCGTCGTCATTTTGCTGGAATATTGCTGAGTGCGGCGTAAAACTAATCTCATTCACTCAGTCACTGCCGATCAGACAGCAAGCAACGTCATAGATAAGAATATTTTTTCTACTGGAATGTTAGATCATCTGTTTCGGTTATTAGCGTATAAGCTCTTTATTTCCACAGCAGCGCTATTTTCCACTGAGCTAGGATCAAGCGAATACATCACCTGTCGTGATCTCCCCATAAGCAAATTACTTGCCTGCCGAGTTCCATTTCTTTCGCTGTCATTTCTTCTAATATTTTAACATGAAAATGTATTTTGATTTTCAAAGTAACAAGACCTAAGTTGTTAACTGATGTAGTACGATATTGCCAAAATAACTGACAAATGAGGACCTCCTTACAATGGATACATTGTCTTTAGAGACCGCTTTCACAGTTTAGTCGACAGTAACTGTAAATAAACCTCAGCACAAGCAAAAACCTAGGAGAATACATGTGTTGGAATGGATGCTATCTGAATGTGGACTCAGGCGCTGGATAATAATGTCTTAACTTGGTACTGTTAGCCCAGTGGTGAACGTGATCGTAAAGTACAGCCAGTGGTGAACGTGATGGTTAAGTACAGCAAGTTCGATTCCGTTTTTGATGGGTGACTTCCCAATTTAGTTTTATTACAGAAACGCTGATCATGACAAAATTAACTTGCAGCAATGTCTTCATTCTTCAGACTGGCCAAGCTTCATCAAAATGGGTTTATTGTCGGTTATGTAAGCAATGGAGGTGTGCAGCTGATGTCTATATATCCCCGCCGTGATGAAAAATGGTATTGTAAAACCTGCTCTCCCACATGCAGCCACGAGATGAGACCAATTTCCTAACCACTTACTCCGTATTAAGCCGTCTGCTGTATTTGCCGATGACGTTCCATGATATCATTAAGCCAGTCTCTAGCTCCCAGGCACGTCCCAGTACTTAATAGCTGTTGTCTATGCTGTCCCTGGCCACATGTTGCCATGCATTCTACTAATGTCATTATTCTCTGATGGGGTAACTTTGATCTCAGCTGTTACACTGTGACCGCAGCGTTACGCTGCAACCGAAGTACGTGTATACATACATTGCCTGGTCTTTGAAGTTCTCGGATCTAATTTCGGTTTGACAGAAGTTGCAGACCATGAGTGCAATTAGGGAATACGTAAATGCAAATAAAAACCACACCTTTGTATTTACGTAGCCGGTTCTACAAGGCACTGTGGTAATTACACGTGACAAAAATTCCCCGTGTATAGTGAATTAAGTTCCAGCACGTTGTTGTGTGTCATGGTGGATCTTAGAGTTACATTTGTTGAGGCTGAGGTCAATGCACGAATGTCGGAGGGGATTGAGGTCAGCATCGGTCAAATGCACTATCAATATAAAACAAACACATCGCTAACATTTCCCACCAAACTAGTAAACGGAAGGAGCCATGTGAGAACCATTAATCAATCACAACAGCAACACTGACCAAGCACATCATCAATATACTCGACCACAACAGTAACATTAGTCGTCAACAACAGCAACATTAGTCGTCAACAATAGCAACATTAGTCGACCACAAGGGCAACATTAGTGGACAACAACAGCAACTTCCGTCGACTACAACGGCAACATTAGTCGATAACAACAGCAACATTAATCGACCACAGCAGCAACCTACATCACACACAACAGCGATACTAGTCGACGACAACAACATTGGTCAAACACAACAGCTATATCACTCAAGCACAACATCAATATAAACAACAATACAGTAACAACAGCTCCTTTGCAAGATTCTGTCGAATGTGTTTTGTTGAATCATATACAAGCCACTTAACGCTTTGTTGTCAAAGGTGGATGGTTGTTGTACTATACGCCTCTATGTACATACGTCCCCTTCGCGAGGCCTGTTGCCATTCACAGATCTAACATTAGAACAGCAAACGCTAACTGTAGACGGTGTTTGTTAGTCGCTAGTGATTTGTGCGTTTCTGTCAATTATCTGCTGGGTTATTTTCTATCCGGGAAACACAACAGGGGAATCCGACGGCTGGCTTGCCCATTTATTCCTCATTGTTCTTGAGTGCCCAGCTAATTACAAAACGACGTCGTGTCAATCAGTATCCCATGGAATCCATACAGCATCATGGTGGGATTTTTGCTTGATAACATAATTATTTTCACAAACCCTTCTCGACTCTGGAGCAATCTCCAGTCTAGCTGTATTGATGGGACAGAAAGTAGGATAACACATGGAAACAGATGAGAGAATATGTCCATGTTTCCTCTACTTGAGGATGACAAATATAGGGATGTGTCACGTCAGTTGTTTACCACCACGTCAATTAGAAAAAAACCATCTAAGTGTAGTTTTGGTATTGCCAATAAAAGCTTGGACTCCTGGAACAAAAAAGGTGTAAGATGTAAACCACTCCGGGCTACATGTAACTAATCCAGAGCTAAAACTGGTGAAAATATGACATTTATAAACCAAATTGTCAATGTCAGTAATCACATTGTCTATTTGAGCAGATGTTGTTGATGAGATGTGGCTGTAACATCGTTATAATAATGCAACCAAATACCTTGATTATCGCACTGACATTGATGAAACAAGACAATAAACGATTTTCGGAATCATTAACTCTCTGGTCGCTTGACCGATCTCAACCTTTGACAACAAAACGTTAAGTGTTCATTTTCTAATTTATTTAAGGAATGGGAACAATATCGTTTTGATTTTGGAGGAAAAATCTGCAAAGCCACTCACATGCAACATACAAAAAACCCTTTCTAACAGAAAAGAACAAAAGAATTCCAACCTTCCCCACCCTCTCAAAATCCAAAAACAAAAACAAACAAACAAAAAATAAAAAAGGAACGTAGAGTACACAGAGATGAAAAAAGTCGTTGCGTTAAATGTGTTCATGATTCCATTGCCACAAAAACATATTTGAACTCAGTTCTTACAACAACGCCTCTTCACAGACTTCCTTTTAACCGTGAATGTACAGTTAATTGTTGGTTCGAGAATGTCCTACGATCCAAGGCTTGGGACACAAGGTACACATTGGAATCACTCTCCCGGACTGTATACCCTAATCTGCAGTGTCCCAAAGACACACTCTCCTGGAGGCCCATTGTCTGGGTGAAATTTCAGTTTCTTGTGTATGTAAATGTCTGTCTAATTTCAGTACAGATTGTCCAACACATTACTTTCCGATTTGTATCATATTACTCACAAATGTAGAGAGGCAGTGGGTCGCCTAGTAGCTAAAGCATTCCCTCGTCACGGCGAAGACATATATAGATAAATTTGATTTCCCATATGGATATGTTGTGTTCTTTCCATAAGAGTGTAAACTAGCAGTTATGAAAATATTGTATTAGAAAATTGAAAATGTTCAAACTCTATTAATGATGTGCACGATGTATAACACGTTATGTTTTACTGTGTATTATATGACGATTTGGTTGATGAACCAGTGCACTACGGTATGTACGGTTTTGGATAAATGTGATATTTGATAATATTCTTTTTACCGACCTTTTTATGCGCTTTAATACGGTCAAAATCTGCTTTCGAATTCTAAAATGCAGAAAGAATTGTTACATGGTTACAGAACGAATTCTTTCATGGTTAAAACTTGTTTTTCATCTCTCCCATTATTCTGTTTTGAACGGTTCTGTGGTTTTTATGGATGAATTGTATGTATAAATGTGTGTGAATTTTATCTTTGAACAGACATGAGGCGTTAATAAACTATTGTCTGACTATGTGTCTCTGGGTACAATGCGTGTAGCTCATTTCTAGTGTCCCCGACGTGATACTGCTTAAATACTGCTAAAACGGCGTTAAACTAAACCCGCTTACTCCCTCATAATGACAGATACTGAAATATAGAGATGGCATATAAATATGAGGACTTTTGCTAATAGATCGGGTACACCCTTAACGTTACATACTCTATCGTCCACGTATCCTTTGAAATCATCTCTTTATAGGCTTAAGTTAAATATGTTTTTGTACTGTGTATACTAAACTGTCCCTGCCTTGCATCAGGTAGATGAACGGCACCATTGTAATTGATAAGGGAGAATTTGGTCGTAATGTCTCATATCAATGAGACATATATACATATATATATTTTCTGTGCTGGTGTGTCTCTGTCTTAAGACGGCCATCTGGGGATGATATAAGAGTTTTAGTTACCTTCACTATAATACAATCCCATCTCGTCCATTTGGAAATGGTACAAAGCGCCCAATACGCATGATTATACTAACTACTGATAGATGTGTGTGTAATGAACACCTGTACTTTATTGGCATATCTGGGAACGGATAATCATTCCAATTCTAAAACGCCCGTGATTCTTTTCGAATTCCAGTTTGGATTTACCCAGTTCATTTTTACGAATAAAACTTACTCAGTCAGAGATAAAGTCAAATTATTTAATAACAATTAAATTTCATAAAAGACACTCGTGGTATGTCCACATGCTCTAAATATAAAGAAGATTTAACAAGCAAAAGTCACAAGATGTGATCTGACACACGAAAAACAAAATGTGACTGAACACTATTGTTTAATATTTACGCATGAGAGATTCGAACTCAATTCTTTTACTCTACCACATACCCTCATGTATTAGACAAAAGATTATGGATGTCAACTTCTTCTTTATTTAATACACAATGTTTCTGGGCTATTCCTTGCCCCTTCGGCATTTACCTGATATTTTGTCTTATACTTGAATACCAGCTGTTAGGATAAGCCTTTCAAGAATCTCACCTACACTTAATGTCACTGTCGGAGACGCTGCTCTGGTGCTCCGTGTTGTTGTTGTTGTTGTTGTTGTTGATGATGATGATGATGAGGAGGAGGATGACAAAGAGTACAACAATAGCAAAACAAATAATAGGTGTAGTGGTTTAATAGAAGTGAGTGAGTGAGGGTTTAGCAGCATTCCTATCGTCATGCCATTGTAGGTTTGTGAGCAATAAACATAATGTAACAAGTTATGCAAATAGTGATAAAATAGGCATGGTAATTTGGTAATCAATAAATTACAGTTTATTTAATGTGCAGCATTTCTGCGAGATGATTTCAATAGCAACATCTCTCCAGAGATATTGAACTGACAAAAAAACACATGATGCTTGACACCCATGTAATATAGGGAACCGTGGAATCAATACCAGTATTATAGGAACAAAATGTCAGGAACTGCGATCGTTGGAACCTGGGCGTTCCCGGTTTGTTTTTTGTAACGACCGGCACGCACGACCTACGTAAATAATGTAATGTACCTGCTTGGCATTGATTCTGGAACGGAACAAACGTGTTTGCTACAAGTTGGCGATGGCGTGGATTAGTCAACAATGACGTTGTCCACAATGTCGTGAAGCGCGAGATAGGTGTTTGCGCAACTGTGTCAGTACACACGTGTACTTGACTGAAAGACGCTTCTTCTGTGACCTGTGTACGCCTCAAGTACAAATATGCAATTAAGCATTAAATACTCTGCGAGATCTCATTACTAATCGCATCATGTGTGAATGATTTTTGTGAGTATTAATTCCGTAGTTTTTTCTGCATATAATTACAGTTCTACTACTACTACTACTACTGCTGCTGCTGCTGCTGCTGCTGCTGCTGCTGTTACTACTACTACTACCACTACTGCTACTACTACTACCACTGCTACCACTACTACTACTACTACTACCACCATCACCACCACCACCACTACTACTACTACTACTACTACTACTACTACTACTACTACTACTACTACTACCACTGCTACCACTGCTACCACTACAACCACTACTACCATCGCTCCTGAAACTACATTTACAGCTACGCCTACTACTACTACTTCTGCTTTTCCGACTACAACTACTAATGCTGCAGCTTTTACTACTTTACACCACTACACGAACAACAAATATGAGCACACACTGGCTTATCGACCAACACTTGAACCTAATCCTTCGTCACGTCTGGACAAACACAAATGTAATATTTCATGAAATTAGTGACTGCCTGAATCTCATCTCTGACAACAATTTTTCGCAGTACATTCACATCCTGAAACTGCTCCTACAAGGCGAGACTTGTAGGATCCCCATAACCCGATCGTTAAACAAGAGACCTTACTTTCGAATACAAATTCCAACCCATCTAACTATACAAGCTTGTCGCAAAGGTTACGGCTCCAATTAGCGATTACCCAGCCCTACTGATATGAATCCAGCTAGACAATACAAAGCAGGATAGCAGAGCCTTGCAACATATCAACCCTATTAGCTAGAATGGCATTTTCAAAACTTCTTCATGCAGTGGTGATTTTTGCTTCAGAAATTTCAATAAGACTTAAATCCCCGGGGAAGATACTGGCGCCAGATATTCGAAGCGAAACTACAACAAAAAACGTTGCAATAGATTGAAAGGTGCACAAATATTTACTTTGTCTTTTCATCGGAAAGCGTTAATGACGAAAATTGGCCGATATGAAATGTCACTGGAATTTCAATTAAGAGCATATCTTTCTTTTCTGACAGTTCGGTAATACAGAAAATGTTTGATGATTATTTAAGGTAAAAAAGCTGAAATAATAGCCGAAGACATGTAATTTAACGGGTAAAAGAAATTGTACATTTGGATTTGTTAAAAAAAGAAAACTTTACACATGAGTTACCATAAAATCAATATCAGTATGTATGTATGTATGTATGTATGTA
The DNA here is from genome assembly GCF_037392515.1 of Haliotis asinina. Classification (NCBI taxonomy): domain Eukaryota; kingdom Metazoa; phylum Mollusca; class Gastropoda; order Lepetellida; family Haliotidae; genus Haliotis; species Haliotis asinina. Next base: position 37,412,956 of record NC_090281.1, on the reverse strand, counting down.
TGTATGTATGTATGTATGTATGTATGTATGTATGTATGTATGTATGTATGCATGCATGCATGCATGTATGTATGTATGTATTTATGCATGCATGCATGCATGTATGTATGTATGTATTACATCTCCACTGACAAGCTATTACAAGTATAGTTCATATAGTGGGCGTATGCTGTTGTTTACCAGGCTGTTTATAATGGCCAATACTACAGTCAGTTTATACTGAACAACCATACAAGACACATAACAAGGTGTCGTCATTTTCCTCTATATTTCCACTCTCAAAAAAGTTTGTGAAAAGTAATAAACCACACAACACGCCTTCTTCTGGTTTAAGAGATGTATGAAACGAATCAGCATTTTACTCGGGTTCCACATTATTATTGTGAATGACATGAATGCTTGTGAAAAGGAATGCATATTGATTAATAGAGACAATGATAATTTGAAAGAAGATTTACGGAGATTACATGTCAGATGTTAAGATGAAATCCTTCACTATAATGTCCTTGGTTATACTTACCAAAGGATAGTCTGTCATAATGACTTTTATAGACATGCTGTTAGCTTCTCAGAAATGTTCGGATATGCCACACTTTATTAAGATCATATGCTCTTTATGTACTCATAAAATGGTACATACCAACCGACTTGAGGGTTGACAGATTCTGCTGCAAATGTACTGAGTGAGCAAGTGAGGTTTCAAGCCGCATTTTAGCAATATTCCAGCAATATTACACTCGAATAGGCTTCACACAGTGTACCCATGTGGTTTTCGGCTTGACGGACGAACGTTTAACCTTTTAACCATAGGCTACTCCACCGACCCAGGAATATGCTACCATCGTTTCAGTACAAGTAATGTATTGAATATATAAGTTTTGGAACAGGAGTTACGCTCCTTTGTCGTGCTAGGATCTGCGAGTTGTTTGCTGACGTCCGAGATGGGATTCACTACTAGTATAGGGCACGAGTGTCTCTGTCGTCTAGTCACCTTGATTCGCTCAGTTGTTTCATCCCTTGGGCATGTCTGAACCTTATGATTGTTGGTTCGAATCCGCGTTGGCATGCATTTTACCCGTGCTTGTGGCTTTCTTCCAACAACAAGCAGACGAACTGTGACATTCTTGGAATACTGCTTCCAGAGGCGTGAAACCGAACTCACGTATAAAAGGATTTCAGTGAAGGATACCCGAATCCGCACGTGCATTCTAACTGGTTTCATGATAAATACGACAACACAGTCTTGTGTTTGTTATAAGAGATCTTCACTTGATGATAAAGTTTTTAAACTCCTCGGCAAAACGCTTTTGTCGAGTCGTTTAGACATACTCTTCAATTTAAGGTTCATAAAATATACATGTAACAGCAAGTATTAGAGGTGAGATTAGAGATAAGCTTTGACTACGGCAATGCCTTACGAGAACGTGTATGTCTGTGATACTATAACACATCCGATAATCTGTACCAGACACACGTAATGGCGCCACACATATGTGTTAGGTGTCATTCCTGAATTTAACGCTTATTGGGAATGTTCGCCCAGTCTCTGTTGCCCACAACGTCTGTAAGTTGTTTATCATTTCGGCTTGCATACGTGTGGGATGGCGTAGTGATTGTCACGTCGAAGACCCGGGTTCGATCCCTCATATAGGTACAATTTGTGAAGCCCAGTTTAGTGCCCACTGTGATATTGCTGGAATGTTGCTAAAAGCGGCGTACAAACATACGCCGGGGTCTGGAACGCTCGTAACACAACGTCATAACCAGTCGACCACGTTGGTCAACTTTCCTTGGCGTTGCAAGAAGAGGGAACGGGACAGGCTCTTGGCTACTGGGACACTCATTCGTAGTATGTCTCTTCGAGTAGATGTCTGTTTGACAAATGGTGTCGGTGTTTTGCATTGCTAATCCCAAAACGGTCACTTTAATTCCCAATAGTTCATCTGGATCGTGGGTGGTGACAACAGTGTCAATGTTCACTGCAGGTTTTAGTGTCTTCATTATTGTCAAACAATTTTAACATGAAACTAATTTCTCTCACAGTTTTACAAATTGTGGTGAGTGAGTGATTTTAGTTTTACGTCGCCTTTAGCAATATTCCAGCAATATTCCAGCAATATCACGACAGCAAATGGATTTCACACATGTCCATGCAAGGAATTGAATCCGGATCTTCGGTGTGTCACGTGAACGCTATGACCAACAGGCTACCCTACTGCCCCTTCAAATCATAAAGATGTTTCCGATTATACCGTACATGTTTGGAGGAGTATAATCTGATATCAAATCACACTCGTGGCCGAATTTCTGTATACTTCACCACCCACTAATTCTATCCTAATTAACAGGATAATGAAACTGGTCTTATTTCACAATCGTCAAAAGAAACCGAGACGATGACCCTCGTGTGTATAATCTGACCACAACAAATGACTACCTCCTTCTCATTGGTGCAGTCTAGTGGTCCACAAGAGGCTAATTCGTCACTGACCTAGCCATTTCTGGCACTGATGACTCCAAAGGCTTTGTCGCTGGCCTCTCCCGAAAGCTCCGGACCATACTGCCCGTATGATGCTCCAAGAACAGTGGTCAGTGTGATTGGTCAAGAGTGCCCTAATAAGTCAATGACACTGATAACCATCGGACGTTAACGTATTAGCGAATCTAATTTGAGAGCTCTGAACGGGACGGACTTATTACCAGTAAACACCGAGACACTGAGGCCAATCTCCCTAGGGGGTTTTACTCAACAAATTACAAGAAGAGTTTCTCATCATTTAACTCATATGATAGCACACTGTGTTTTCGACGTTCTTATCAAAGGAGAATGTTGAACATTTATGAACTTTTCAAAGTGTTATATTCAGGGGTTTGTTTGAAGTGCATTTGGAAACGTATTTTTGCACGTTTTTCTCAGGAACAGACTCGGCTAAACTTGCAAGCGCGACTGCAGAAGTTATCAAAGTAGGTTTTATCAAGTTACGAGAGTTTTATCAAATTACGTAATTGCTTGTATGTTTACAGTGCATGAATAAAACTTTGTGGATATTATTTAATAAAAGTTCAGGGGCGCGTGCTATTGTTTCTGGAATAAAATGGCCAGTTCCGAGGAGTTATAACGATGTATGATATTCTTCAGCACAAAACATACTTCAATGATACACATTCGTTTTTTGATGTTCTTATTCCATGTAGTCAGTGCGCTGTAATAGCCAAGGCGCTGTAAGACACAAAAGCTTTATAGATATAGATCTTATTTCCCCGCAGCAATGTACACCAACGCGCTCAGAAAACAATAATTTCCTCGTTCCATAAATAATTAAGGGAATTAACTCTGGTTTTATCTTCGTGTTTTTGTTCTGATTTCCCGGATGTGCACGTGCACATAAACTCGAGTCTTTGCGATCCTATTGTATTCACCTCTCGGAATTGCTGTTGAAGCTCAAAACAGACTTGAGGAAAGCTGCCAAGTTCCACGTTTATTTTTATGACTTTTACGCAGTGCTGATTCAAGTTAATGGAAATTATGTCCAACAACAGCTCTCTGTTTCTCTCCTCTCTCATGTCTACATGCCATACTGATCTCTCTCTTTGTTTCCAGGTTTATATTCCTCTCTGTCTCTCTCTCTCTCTCTCACTCTCTCGCTCACTCACTCTCTCTCTTTTGGTGTACATTACACAGGGTATAATGAGTAAGTATAACCACTCACCGAATATAATGTTTGAAACACAGAGGAAGGAAATTCGTGTTGTGTCATTTTATTTTATTTCTTTACATACGTACGACTGTATACTGCTGAAGTGCACCCCTTTATATACATGGTGAAATGGAATTTACAGCTTCTTTCCCCGAGAAATGTACATCGTGCTGCAAGTCTGTTTCACATTCACTGCAAAACAGAGGTGTTTGGCATTCCACTTCTTGCAAAAAAAGGAAAGGGAACACTAAAAGAAACGGAAGAAATCGAATTAAATGATGTCGTTGCTAGATTAAGGTTTATCGATTCAAATTTGCCACTTATTTATATATCATCTAAACATATCATGTCCATATTCTTTAGTTTTCGGATTATCGGGGTGCTGACTGAAGACGTTCTATCACAACAATAGAACAGTAGGATTTGTTTGTAAAATATTTAAAACTGATAAAATATTATTAATCTGTATGCAATACACTGCCTATGACGAACTGACGTATATCTCGAGCTGCTCGGGGTTTCGAGACATTGTGCTTATTTCAGTCGAAATATGTATAACGAGCTACAGTTATAATGAGGTAAGACTATTGAACATTTTAGGGTTCGTCACAACCGGAGTAAACAAGAGAAAATACGACAGTTTCCCTTTACAGATCCATAGTTAACCTTTCGTAATAAGGGCGGCACTATCAACGTTAAAAGAATCTTGAGTCAATACTTTGATGCATGAAAGGTAATCTGTAAACAAATCTAGGGGGCACCTGCCTCCTTGCCCCCTGGACTACCTACGGCCCTGCTTTTGTAGGCTCTAAACGGATTTAAAACATGACATGCTAATCGGGTTAAAACTCAGAGCTTATATCAGTCTTCTAACGGTTGCGTTAACATCACCCTCATTAGCTCTAGCCTAACGTCTAACATTATTTAAATCCGCCTCCAGTAAATGGTTCAAATCTTCCTACGGTATCTCGGCACTGGAAGTCATGACAGCAGCGCTACACCCTACAGTCCTGGATGGAAGAAACATTTTCAGGATCACGAAGTTTGTTAAGAAAAGATCGATGATGGATTATAAACGAATCTCTGAGCAGTTTGCCTGTGCAGTCCACGTTATCAGCTCGGAGGCCGTAGGCTGGTTGTGCCAGAGCACAAAGACTGCAATAAAACACAATTACTTTTGCCCCCAGGACGAAGGGGACTTGGTGTGTTTTCCACGCGACCTTTTGTTGCAACACGTTCTGATGTGGTAGTTAATTTAGATGCAAATGCAATCTGGGTCTGCCTTGTAGTCATTGCGTTCTCCGTCGAGGATACATTACACGGGGGTAATAGGGCCGTTATAAAGTAAAGAGCCAGTGCAGTGCCGATGGTACGAACAGCCCTATAGCATGCATTCCACATAGCAGTTGTTACATTTTTCTTTAGGCTTTGTATGCTGTATGGACTGTTAACTCCGGTTATAACAAACCCATGGCGACCACCAATTTCAGGTCGTTATAGACATATTTTGTCATTGGCGTATGGACTAATATGTACCGGGACTAAAATAAGGGTGCGATATATCCGTGTGTTCGTTATAAACGTGTTAATAGTGTACTGTATTGGTCGAGATTGGTAGAAAACGTAAGAAAAGTGTTTGGATGGAAGATGTAGGCGGTTCAGAAAATATTTGGAACACCGTTTTCCAATAAATACATGTGTGAAAACCCTCTTCATATTCATAAAATAAATCTTTGCTAACGTTAGAGTCTATTGTACGATTCCCATCGCTGTTGGTTTGAATCCAAGTTTACGTCCACGTTGCCTGATATGTCCACGTTCACGGCCGTTTAACGGGCTCAAAGACGAAACACGCACGCACGCACGCACTCAAAAGCAACCAGTATGCAGAAATGATTCAGTGTAACGTAAACAGCATAAAGGAATCGCTACAAGCGTGAAGTGCGGTGTAGTAGTATCCAGCTTTAAAGCCGAAGACTCGGGTTCGAGTCCCCACATAGGTACAACGTGTAAAAGCCATACCTGGTGTCCCCAGACGTGATATTGCTGGAATTGTGCTAAGCGCCACCTAAAACCATAATCACCCACTTACTCAAAAATCTTGACAACATTTGAATCAGCGATCAAGTTCTTCACTTCATGAATATTTAGATATATCACGGCACGTGAGCTTTGTGTGGGAGGAATGCTCAGGAGATGCAGGTCTTGAACTTTTACCATTTCGGTAGTACCAACAAGCTCCTTACAGACTCAGAACCATATACCAGATAACTGGTTAAGATTTTTTTCTTCCTATGTACAGTTAATGTTGGTAATGCGTGATGGAAACTATAACACTTCTTTCACGTGGGAATACCGCGGCCGATATTCTGGGTTGTGGAGGCGTGTGTCTAATTCAAAAACGCTGATGAAACGAGATTGTGGATCTCACGAAGGACAAATGAGCTATTCTCCGTGCATGAACTTTGTGCGAACCCAACCACTGCCTGAAATTGGGGCAATGTGCTGAGTTCGATGTTACGAAAGATACGTAGCAACCTGTATGATGTAAACTGGACTCTCATTGGTCCAATTTCCCCGGCCTGGTTCCCGGGCTCTGTTGCGCTGACGGCACAGACCATGGCAAGGAATGCAAAATTGTGGCCTTCAGGTTCCGTTACACTAAATCAGAAACACATGCTCCCTGAGCGAGTACCGTATGTAAACAACCGAAGAAACAGACGTTACAACTCTGATTGGAAGAAATAGTGTAAATGTTTATGTTTTGAAAACGTTCATCCATCCCGTAATTAGAACTGGCCACAATGTTAAGTATTTAGTGCTGTCATTTATATCACCATGACGTATGGATATGTGTCGCCAGATGTTTTCAAGTAAGTGACATTTGATGTGGAACTGGAGTTGATGTGTTCATCTTCCTGTGCTCCAAAAATAAGTAGGAAGAGTTGGCCCGAAATTGTGTTTTATTGTAGCTTAAAGGCCAGATTGTACCTGTGTGTACATGGAATAGCTGTTTATAGCCAGGATAATTTAAATAAAAGGATATAAGGGTACTATAGAAGTCTATGGGAAAACATTTTGTGTTGTATAACCTTCACTAATGGGCGACCATTATATATTTCCTAAAGAAAATTATGGCAAAATATGCGTCAGGAGAACCACATCATGGTTGTCTCTGGTGTAGGAAAACGTTATTAAAGCAGATTTGACACAGAACATTGTTGACATTGACGTAAGTAAACAATGACACACCCCCTATTCTCAACACCGACATGTGTATTGATATATTGATGACGAAAATATCGCCGACCATGTCCCGTTTCTTCTGTCGTGGTAGGTTTAGCTGGAATATCCCCAGGCGAAATAACTAGGGAAAAGATAACTTTTAGATCTTTATGATTGACTCTAGGTAATATAAGAGGCCAAATTTGTCATGGCGTGGCGAGCGGACGATTTAACAATTAAGATACCCCACCACCCCACCCAGCCCCACCCCATCCATATCAACTAAAGCCTCATCGAATAATCGAATAAGCATTCCTTCTTGTTTCCATGTTTTTTTACCATATACTTTTTCATATTGATGGGTGTATAACACACGTATCGGACGTATCGCTGACGATTAAGTTCGATCGGGTAGTAGTTTCGTTAAAGCGTTCACCCGTCACTTTCACTGTTCACTGTTAGAGACAATTCTTGGTATCTTCATCCGTGTATGACTAGGACCTTAGCTATTACGACATAAAAAGCCTCACGCTAAATTTATGTATAACCAGTTACAAGATCGATAGTGATACTAAGGGACAAATGTACGATTTGGAAGATTTATAGTTAATAGGTTCGCTAGTCATGTTGAAGGAGCGGATTGACTCTTCACGTGGATACAATTTGTGAAGCCCATGTCTGATACCCTGCCCTAAGAGAGTTGGAATATTGCAAACGGCGTCGTAAAACTATACTCACTCACTATCCGTCAAAGAACTATCTTAACTCGACATCTGAACCACGCTAACTACAGACCAAGAGACAAGTCAGAATGATTATTGACATGCGGATCACCATGTCTCACATCTTTTGTCAAGAAACCTTTACAGCCTTGCTAATAGCAGTAAAGAATATTTGTTTAAACCTTTCACGACGATAAAAGCCAAGGTGTCATGTTGAATTATCATTACCGAAGGAGCATTTTTTTGTGTTAAGAAAGCCGACTGAAGAAAAGCTCCAGGTTCATGATTAAAACTAGACATTGATTTTTTAGTCAGCAAAACTTTGATCTTTATGAGAACAGGTCTTCATGAAACACGTTCATATTTGCCAGAATATAATTAAAGTCAAAGGATACTTCTTCAAATACGCAAAGGACTTATGACAATAGGTACTTGTGACGGATTGCAATGGATTTCTAATAGACTGATTGCGCTGCTCAAGTTGACAATGGCATTCATTGATCTCTATTTCTTGGAGAAACTGACACCAGTTTCCACCAACAAGCATATACTACTTATGTCTATTCATATTTGTAATTACTGATCCCATGAAACATTTATGTATATCGTGTATAGTGATTGCCAGAATTGATGATTCCGATGCATTTTCAAAACATAGCATGTTGAGAACAACATGATTCTTGTATCGCAGTATCACTTTTATTCAAAGTCCATTTCTTCAATGTATCCATTCCATTTCCAGTTATATATTCTAATCCACACATACTTCAAGTTGTATTTTACAGCAGATTAACCGAAAACAGTAGTAGCACTAAGTAAGTTTTAGGAAACATTACGTCAGATGGTCTACACATGACCTACAAAATATTGAAACATGCTCCTAAACACATTTGAAATACAATGAACTATGAAAGTTTCTACAACAGAACTGAGAATATGATAATCTTATGCCAAAAGAACATGTATTCACATTATTTTACCAACTTACAACTTGCCACAAAATGTAGAAAATAAGGCAAAATTCCTGCACAAATTTACCCTCTATGGGGTTATGAAGAAATGGCAAAGGTATTAAACGAAACAAGAGTAAAATCACACTTGGTTGAATAAGAAAACCCTAGAAATCTAATGGAAAATGATTTTGAAATTAAACCTTAAGGAAAATCAGTGTTTTTATCATAACATGGCAGCTTGATATTGTTCGGTGCGATTTGCAATTTGTTGCTTCAAACGATTCCATTTGTGGCCAAAGGTGGGATGGTTCACCCGACGAGTGCCATTTCTGGTGTCTCCCGCCATGATATCACTGGTATATTGCTAAAATCGGCGTCAAACTAAATTCACTCACTAAGGAGACTGACAACACAAAAGTACCGCAATGGGAGGCGAAGTAGCTTTGTGGTTAAGGCATTTTCGCGCCACATTGAAGACCAGGGTTTAAATCCCCGGATAAATACAATGTGAAAAGACTGTGATGACATTTTTGATTTAGCACGACATACTCAGTGATCTTGTTCTAGCATATACACTATGAACATTGCCAACATACATGCCCATGTAATCCAGACATATCTTACCTTTTATGAGGGTTTGGTACAGGAACAGTCTATCTTAACCAACACTGATGGAAGCAATAGTGAAGACATGTGATGGATTACAGGATAAACATGTGATGGATTACAGGATAAAGTCCCGAACGTATGCAAGTACCTGTTTTGCTTGTAAGTTACACTCAGATATATAGACTGCAACATGAAAATATTTCGCTCATTAGAATAGTGTTTAGTCACATATTTGTTTTGAAGTTACGAAATTTTACGTTTCAGTCATACTAACAAATATCAACATGACAGAAACCCTCTTTTAAAAAATGTTTATTAAAATAGATCGAGCTGTCAGACAACTGAACGTGTTAAATTATGTTTTTGAAATTTTGAAATTATATTTTCAACAATCAAAGGCCTTAAAAACCTTCACCATAACTTGTTTTCGGTTCAGGTAGGCCCCGTTCGACAAAGCGATGGTAGGGGTAAAGACATCGTAACTTCCATACTTTAACCTTGACTAACGACAGTCGTAGCGCTGAGATAGAGTGCGGAACGAGGCCCTGTTTGGAGATTAGCGTGAACGCTATCGTCCTTGGTGGCGTTCCCCAAAGCGAATTTTCTTTGCGCTAAGAGTGCAAGTACCGTGTCAGCCGTAAGTATACCTAAGATCGCCTCAGCGCGTCCCAGGCTCACGCTGGCTCCACATGTAGCGTTTTACAAAGTAGATTGTTAAACAGAGTTCTTCTCTTCCTATCTCTGTCTACGGACATTGAGCAAATTAACGACGCATAACATCATCTAATAGATATGGGTTTATTTCGTAAGTAATTCCCACGGAGAAGCATCCGGTTTCGTGCAATGCCATTAGAACGACGGACATTTTAATGGTTTTTACGTAGATGTGGGCAGCCTTCATGTTTTAGGCTTCAGGGATTTGATTGAATCGTTCCATTATCGTCATTCTTTATGACATATATTGATGTTTATTTAGTGCTTTCACGAAAGAAGTCTATACATGATTCTAAAAAATACACACGGTATTCTCCTTTATTGAGTCTTATACTTGTACTGTAAATATTTCAAACTGATTGATCCAGAGAAATGTAAAGTCGATTGGGACTGGTCGTTTTCCGTTTTTATATTTATGAGCCTTTTGGTCATGGCAAACATTGCCAAGGAAAATGTCGATGCGAACTTGATTTTAGAATCAAATGAGTTTCGCATCATGGTCCAACAGAAAATATATTATTCAATGTTTGTAAATATTTGAACATGAGGATACGAGGGAATATTTGCTTGCCTTAAGATCTTTCGATTATTATATTTATTACATATTCATATGCTTGGTATATATCCGAATAACACGTCACAATTTAATTCTGGACTCACAATAGTCCAGAAACTCTCAGCACTGTGGCCACTCTCGCACAAGGGATTTCGCAAAATTAAGCAGGCAGCTGTTATGTATGTGTGCTAAGGATGAAAAAATGAAAAAAATTTTTTTCGAAAACTCAAAATTTAAACTCGCTCGCCCATGGGCACGCCCATGGGCGAACAGTGGCCAATGGGTAGGCCCATGGGCAGGCCCATGGGCGAAAGTGTTTCATTTCATCTAGAATGAATGTTTTGGAGGTTGTAAATGAATGAAAATATGTTAATAAGTATCATGACACAAATTTCAGCTTGTTGTGACTTGACTCTGCTAACTGACAACTGACTAACTGCTAACTGATTTTGAAAAATCTCGCCCATGGGTGAAAAACATATTAGCCCATGGACGAGAATAAGTAATTTCATTGAAACTACATGTTTTTTTCCAGGCTGTGCAGTCTTTCAATAAATGAACGTGTATTTATTATTGTCTTGACACGAAATTAAGCTTATTTTGACTTAATTCGGCTAATTAAGAGTGATTTTTCAAAAAGACTCGCCCATGGGCGAAAACCATTTGGCCCATGGGTGAGAATATTTACTTTTACTCAAAATACACCTTTTCCCATGTTTTGGAGGTTGTGAATGGATGAAAGTATGTTCATAAGTATCATGTCACAAAATTCAACTAATTTTGAATTAATTCCGTTAATTTAGAGCTATTTAAGAAAATCTCAACCATGGGCGAAAAACATTTTAGCCCATGGGCGAGAATATTTCCTTTTACCCCAAACACATCTTTTCCAGTATTTGGAGGATGTAAATGAATGAAAGTACATTTATGAGCATCATGACAGAAATTTCAACTCATTTTGACTTAATTCCTCTAAATGAGAGCAATTTTGAAAACTCTCGCCCATGGGAGAAAGACATTTTGGCCCATGAGCGAGAATATTTGCCTTCACTCAAAATACATCTTTTCCTGTGGTTTGGAGGTGTAAATGAATGATGATATATATATGAGTATCATGGCACAAAATCCAACTCATTATGACTTAATTCTGCTAATTGAGACCGATTTTCAAAAACATCTCGCCCATGGGCGAAAAACATTGGGCCCATGAGCGAGAATATCTTTTCCTGTGTTTTGGATTTTGTAAATGAATGAGGATATATTTGTAAGTATCATGACACAAAATTCAACTCATTTTGACTTAATTCTGTTAATTTGTAACAAGTATGGGATCTGGATTTCCACTTAAATTTGTTTATAAGTATCACGACCAAAAAAAATGAAATCATTCCGGTCTTAATTCGACTAATCTCTCTCGTGGACGAAAATATTTTCGTTTGCTCGTTTTCTTTATTTTGCAAACATATGGTTTAAAAATAGATGAAATTCTAATGAAAATTCAGTTTAATTTCGTGAGTGTAGTTTTATGTCGCACTCAGCAATATCCGAGAAATATGGCGACGGCAATCCAGTGATCAACAGTATGAGCATCTACCTGCACAACTGGGAACTGATGACATGTGCCAGCAAAAGTCATCGAGCCTGACCACCCGATCCCGTTAGTCGCTTCTTACGACAAGCATAGTCGCCTTTTATGGCAAGCATGGGTTGTTGAGGCCCTCTTCTACTCCAGATCTTCACGGGTCCCGAACACAGAGCTTTACTTCCAGCAACATATACAATGCACTTAGAATACTAAGCCTTGAGATTCTTTTGAATTTAGGTATTCTATAAATATACCAAAATTCAACCTATATCCATGAAGTTGAAGTTGTTTGTGAAAGCCCTAATCAAGAGTGACCAAACTCCAGTGACTATACTGGGACACAATAGTAAACGGTGTTGTGAGATCTTTAAAGTGTATTGAAATATGTCTTGCCAATTCCGCTGACATTCACCAAATGTACCTACCTAGTAGTTTTAAGTGTACCTACCCAGTTTAGCATGTTTCGTTTGAATAGTGTGGTCTCCATTTTTAGTAATTCCCGTTTGCCCGTCCCGGCTTTTCCTCGTCCGAGGTTTTATGGGGTATTCTCCTATTTGTCAGACCAGAAATTATCTACAACAGGGGTAGGTCACTCGCTTGTTTTCTTTACCATTTGTACTAATTAGTATGCGCCTCCTCCTGCTCCAATGCACACAGTGACCTGATTCGTCTCCATCGCAACTTAGGCTGCGTTTAACAGTACTTTAGCCAGTTTACTGTATCAGTCGAAATCTTACAATGAATGAATGAATGAATGAAGAGCAAGAAGTATATGTGAATGAATGAAAGAAATAATCAAAGAAAGAAGTACATATGTGAATGAATGAAAGAATAAATGATACATCACGGCCATCATTTCCAAAACATGCTAAAGGACGCAAAACTATCGTTAGATCACATGTGTTAACATCAGCTTGTTATTGTCTCCCTGGTCAGGCGTAACAATTGTCAGACAGGTTAAAACAACAAACTATCTGGTTGACTGCACAGCTACCTGTTGACGTAGTATACCCACATCACCTACTTTTCCTGCGTAACCTTAATCACCACCCTTAATATATTGAGCAGAGAGCACAGAAGGCCCTATAGCTGTAACCACTGAACCGTGGCGTCTCTCTGCTCCCAAGTTCCCAAGTGGGGGTGTCCTTCTCTACCTATTCCATTGATCTTCAAAACATCTAACAAGCTCAACGCATGCATTTCTTTACTCAAATGTGATGTTATACATATCATAAGAGTATTTTTATGTGTTATTCAGTTGATAAATTATTATTTCATGATACATATATGTACAATATTTTGCTTCGATTCTGTAACTACCCACATTATGACATTGAGACCATTCTGATTTATCGAGTAAAATACGATTGTATAGTTTTGAGTTTGAATCTTGGCATATTTTACTGGTTTGCCACTTTTGCACTCTACCTTTTTAAAGGGGGTGTGCATATTTTGGTGGTGTTTAGTATTCCATCTATTCATTTGGATATATTAATTTATTTGTTTTTGTTTTGTTTTTTACTGCTAGTGGGCCTGTTAGTCTGCTTTGATAACTGTAAATTTATTCTGACGTTTGACGAGCGGAACATGAAGTGGTGTTATCATGTATGTTATGTAATTATATTATTGGTATGGAGCGGCATTGATATGTATGTTTATGCTTGACAATCCAGTCCCGATTACTTGAGGAGATTAGTTTAAACTATACATTAACGTATCCATACTATTAATGTATAATCATTATATCGGGCTATGAGGAATACGTAATGTAATCAAGATTGACTTTGCGTTTACTTTTCTATTTTTGAAATAAATTTTCACTATTTTTGCTACACTCGAACAGATTTACTTTGGCTTCCGTGATTGTGGTCTCTAAGTATTTTAGAAATTATGTTGTTGAGACATCTGGAACTGTTGATCTGCAGTCTTCCAAAATTCATTTTCACGAGATATATTCTCCCTTTTTACCAGTTCTCAGAATGAACATATAGCTGTTTACACAAAGGTATCTTCCCGTAAAATAAGTAGGACGAAACGTGAAGCATAGCAGCTTTACTGAAGCCATAACTGAAGTTGTTAAAATGATCCTGAAAACTGTCATTTTCAACATTCACCTTGCAAGCAATTCTACCAAGAAACTAAATAACTCATTACTACTGGAAGGAGTGAACTGAAAGCCCATTTTATTAACTGAAATCACTGATTGAACTCGCTAACATCGATTCACTTACATTCTGGTACACGTGTCTTATTTCGTTTCCTGAGGACACACATTTTACTTTTTTTTATAGAAAAGCCGTGTCTAATCCCATAAAACAACACCGTTGTCACTACATCAAACGATTTTGACCTCGACCCAAAACAAAGGTTTAACTTACAGGACTACCTGTAAGATATTCCTTTCTTGAACGAGTTTAACAGCTACGCCGAAATGCTGCTTACCTTATAAGAAGTTGTATATCCATAGAACTTTCGTATTTTTTTCCAAATGATCATGACCTGAACAGATATTACTTTGTCAGAGACTTCATGAGTGATTTTCAAGTTCTAATCCACACACTGATTTCCACTTTTTCATCATTTTGACTTTTATCTCAGTTTGTTGAGTATCTCAGCATAACTCGCAAAGACAATGGAAACTGAGCGGAACGATGACGCTTTCTGTTTCTTCCGCGTTCACTTACGTAATTTCCGCAAAGCGCCTACGACAATTTGCACAGAAAAAGTCATGTCTCGTCCGCTGGTCTTGTTTATTGGAGTATAACAGCTGCCGCTTTCATGTGTATTTTACTTGTCATATACAAAATTCATCCATGGATCACATTAGGTCATTAGGAGACACCAACTTTGAAATGAACAGGTGTTCGTAAGTGTATATGGATGAAAAAGACTGATTGCGCAAGACGCGCAGCCAAATATCTCACATTCAAAGGACATCTCGAATTGATTATTCTATAAGGCGTCGAGCTGACCGGTTGGTTTTGGTGTTGTGTATAAACCTCCTTTGCAAGAACTTTGTCAAGCATACCTGCTTTGTCCTTTTGCAAGACCTGCACATATTAGTCTTTGAAAGACATTGACATTTATGTTCAGGTGCTCTGGAAAACCTTGTCCGGCACGATATTCCTTCCAATTTAGTTATTGTGTGCATGCTGCATTTCAATTTTGGAAATGTGCTTAAAACATATTTTGATTCTCAAAAAAATGTGGTTCGTTTAGCAAACAAAATATTGCTTTGATTAACGCTTCACCAGTACTATACAATATTACAGAATACACAAAACCGGATACACAAAAACGACAAATTATAGCATTGTGATTAGGGGTATATGGGGTTTTAGGAGTCCCTTTTCATTCACCGAAACAAGTCCTACACGCCCTGGTGGGGTGTGGATTCGGGGAGGGGATAACGGAGGAGATGACCAAGACACACGTACTCCATACGCTATCATGGTCTTCCTTACTGCTTGAAGATCGACCTTTTCTCACTGTGGTCTATGATGACTTCGGTGAACGGAAAAGAACTTATTCACTGTGAAAACCAGTTGATCCGTCCACGATTTTATCATAAAACACAAAGCTTGATTTTTTAATTTTTAAGAGGAAACTAATTAACTTGTCAAAAACCTTCTCACAAATGTTCAGTATTTCTACAAAGAGCTAGTCAGACACAACAAACCATAATTCTATTTTTCATGTTTACTTATATGATAGATGTATTTGATGTAATGATATGTATGCATATGTTATTATATGATAGTTCATATGGATGACGACACATGCTTCATTTATATTTTGTATTATATGCTGTATGGGTGAGGTACTGTAAAGCTTGTTCACCAGTCCCTATCAGAGTTACAAAACACACAAAAATACAACAACATGGAGATGTGTGGAGAAAATAGAGACCTATGGAGAACAGCAATGTCATAACTGAACAGAAATCATTCCCTCTATTGGTGAAGGCCGTGTGGGATTAGTTAAACAAAGAAATCTAGTCGACCATGCCTCCTAATCCTCTTACTCCTTAAACAAACGACTTGCCTGGGCTGTCTAAAATTGAATTGAAATGTTTGTAAATTCGATGTTTCGGGTATTACGTAAGGAGGTAATCAGGTGTCAACACTATGGCGTTCGACGCTCCGGACATGAAGGAAAACCAAATACGTTATAAAGTACAGTAATGTGGTCACTATGAGCGAGGCAGACAGTCTGATGAGCACAGCTCATTACGGAAATCTCTTGTCTTTGGAGCTGCTCGTTGAGACGCTGAAGCCTTCTGTCAAGTTCTTCTATATTCTTTATTGTGGCCACTGTCTCACAATATGCAGTTTACATTGCTCACAGACCCTCGATTCCCGATGACGCCAACTTTCTCGACTACTGTTCGTGCGACGACTATCATTCAGGAATTGGTTCCGCAGCTCATTCTTTCACCGAAGTCTTTGTGTATGTTAATAGCTCGTTAATTAGCGTAGAGACGAGTCTTCTGCTATTCTCGGGCACAAGTTCTCCAAGGTAGTCGACGCTCCGGGTGTCATTAGAACAGTGTTGACCACTGTCACACTCCACTGCTTTTCGACAGTCCTGTTGTGTATTTGATAAAACAATCGACAATCCGGGTGTGAACCAAAAGAGGATACCACCATTCTCATCGGTGGATGAAGAAAACCCGCATACTCTTCATCACATTGCTACACCGTATTTACCATAACGAATGTTTAAATATCACTTTATGTAAAAAGATCATCAAAGAGCATCAAAACAAGCTGAAACCATGTATTATATTAACATGGTACTAACTATAGTCGATTCGAACCACTGCTTTACAGTTCACTGACTGGATGCAGGCTTTTCCCACGTGGCGGGGTAAAACTTAATGATCTATTCTCCCTCGCAAGGCCACGTGAACCAATCAGAAATGAACATTCTTAAATGGGGTAGGAGAAATGTGCCCTGTACGTTCTTATGAATCTTGATCTTTCAGGTACATTTCATCAGTTGTGTACAAATAATGGTCTCGAATAATGTTTCAAACACTTTAATACGTATTGATGCAGGGGCTCCATATATGTTCTTGTTTACGTCCCGCTCGTCAAACGTCAGAATAAATTTACAGGTATCAAAGCAGACTCACTCGCTGGGCCACTTGCAATAAAAAACCCAAACAAAGCAAAAACAGGTAAATCAGTTAATTTAAACAAATAGACGGAATACTAAAAAACACCTAAATATTAGTATGCACGCCCCATTTAAAAAGATAGAGCGCTAAAGTGGCAAGATTCAAACTCAAAACTATTCAATCGTATTTTACTCGATAAACCAAAATGGTCTCAATGTCATAATGTGGGTAGTTACAGAATCAAAGCAAAATATTTTACATGTTTATGTACGATTTATTTAGCAAAGCCAGAAAAATCCCCGACAAACACGGCCGCGTCTCCTCAATACGTGGGTTTGTGAGAGTGAGGGTACTCCCTGCAAGGCTCACTCCCATTAGTTAACAAGGCGTCCTCCCATTTTATGTCTTTTTTACTCGATAGGTACGGAAAATTAATTAGGCGGTGTGGGTATGTCATGACTGGTTGATATCTCAGGATTAGGTGAATTGGGTATGGCAGAGTCGATATACTATGATCATAGGGGATTTAGCAACCATGTTGGAGTGAAGGAATGACAAAACTCTGCGATAGATTAATGAGTGTCTTTTTCAAGCATTATGAAAATGGGAATGGTAAATTAACACAAAATGCCCTAGACCTGTCCAGCGTGTCATACATTCTAGAATAATAATCAACTGAATAATACATAAAAATACTTTTATGATTATGTATAACATCACATTTTAATAAAAAGATGCATGCGTTGAGCTTGTTAGATGTTTTAAGATTAATGGAAGAGGTAGAGAAGGACACCCCCACTTGGGAACTTGGGAGCAGAGAGACGCCACGGTTCAGTGGTTACAGCTATAGGGCCTTCCTTGCTCTCTGCTCAATATATTAAGGGTGGTGATGTAGATGAAGGTTACGCAGGAAAATTAGGTGATGTGGGTATACTACGTCAACAGGTAGCTGTGCAGTCAATCAGATAGTTTGTTGTTTTAACCTGTCTGACAATTGTTACGCCTGACCAGGGAGACAATAACAAGCTGACGTTAACACATGTGATCTAACGATAGTTTTGCATTCTTTAGCATGTTTTGGAAGGGATGGCCGTGATGTATCATTTATTCTTTCATTCATTCACACATGTACTTCTTTCTCTGATTATATCTTTCTCATTCATTCACATATGCACTTCTTTCTTTTATCATTTCTTTCATTCATTCACATATACTTCTTGCTCTTCATTCATTCATTCATTCATTGTAAGATTTCGACTGATACAGTAAACTGGCTAAAGTACTGTTAAACGCAGCCTAAGTTGCGATGGAGACGAATCAGGTCACTGTGTGCATTGGAGCAGGAGGAGGCGCATACTAATTAGTACAAATGGTAAAGAAAACAAGCGAGTGACCTACCCCTGTTGTAGACAATTTCTGGTCTGACAAATAGGAGAATACCCCATAAAACCTCGGACGAGGAAAAGCCGGGACGGGCAAACGGGAATTACTAAAAATGGAGACCACACTATTCAAACGAAACATGCTAAACTGGGTAGGTACACTTAAAACTACTAGGTAGGTACATTTGGTGAATGTCAGCGGAATTGGCAAGACATATTTCAATACAGTTTAAAGATCTCACAACACCGTTTACTATTGTGTCCCAGTATAGTCACTGGAGTTTGGTCACTCTTGATTAGGGCTTTCACAAATAACTTCAACTTCATAGATATAGGTTGAATTTTGGTATATTTATAGAATACCTAAATTCAAAAGAATCTCAAGGCTTAGTATTCTAAGTGTATTGTATATGTTGCTGGAAGTAAAGGGCTTAAACAACCCATGCTTGCCATAAAAGGCGACTATGCTTGTCGTAAGAGGCGACTAACGGGATCGGGTGGTCAGGCTCGCTGACTTGGTTGACACATGTCATCAGTTCCCAATTGTGCAGGTCGATGCTCATACTGTTAATCACTGGATTGTCTGATCCAAACTCGATTATCTACAAACCGCCGCCATATTGCTGGGATATTACTGAGTGCAACATAAAACTAAACTCACGAAATTAAACTGAATTGTCATTAGAATTTCATCTATTTTTAATCTATATGTTTGCAAAATAAAGAAAACGAGCAAACGAATATATTTTCGTCCACGAGAGAGATTAGTCGAATTAAGACCGGAATGATTTCATTTTTTTTGGTCGTGATAATTATAAACACACTTTCATTCATATATTTACAACCTCCAAGACAATAAGAAAAGCTATGAAAATTTAAGTGGAAGTCCAGATTCTTGTACTTGTTACAAATTAGCAGAATTAAGTTAAAATGAGTTGGATTTTGTGCCATGATACATATAAATATATCCTCATTCATTTACAAAATCCAAAACACAGGAAAAGATGTATTTTGAGTAAAAGTGATTATTCTGGCATATTTTAAAAAATCTTCCTGAATTCGCAAAATTAAGTCAAAATCAGTTGAAGTTTGTGTCGTGATACTCATAATGGCACTTTCATTCATTTACATCCTCCAAAACATTAGAAAAGATGTATTTGGAGTGAAAAGGAAATATTCTCGCTCATGGGCCCAGTGTTTTTCGCCCATGGGCGAGATGTTTTTGAAAATCGGTCTCAATTAGCAGAATTAAGTCATAATGAGTTGGATTTTGTGCCATGATACTCATATATATATCCTCATTCATTTACAACCTCCAAACCACAGGAAAAGATGTATTTTGAGTGAAGGCAAATATTCTCGCCCATAGGCTAAAATGTCTTTCTCCCATGGGCGAGAGTTTTCAAAATTGCTCTCATTTAGAGGAATTAAGTCAAAATGAGTTGAAATTTCTGTCATGATACTCATAAATGTACTTTCATTCATTTACAACCTCCAAATACTGGAAAAGATGTGTTTGGGGTAAAAGGAAATATTCTCGCCCATGGGCTAAAATGTTTTTCGCCCATGGTTGAGATTTTCTTAAATAGCTCTAAATTAACGGAATTAATTCAAAATTAGTTGAATTTTGTGACATGATACTTATGAACATACTTTCATCCATTCACAACCTCCAAAACATGGGAAAAGGTGTATTTTGAGTAAAAGTAAATATTCTCACCCATGGGCCAAATGGTTTTCGCCCATGGGCGAGTCTTTTTGAAAAATCACTCTTAATTAGCCGAATTAAGTCAAAATAAGCTTAATTTCGTGTCAAGACAATAATAAATACACGTTCATGTATTGAAAGACTGCACAGCCTGGAAAAAAAACATGTAGTTTCAATGAAATTACTTATTCTCGTCCATGGGCTAATATGTTTTTCACCCATGGGCGAGATTTTTCAAAATCGCTGTCAGTTAGCAGAGTCAAGTCACAACAAGCTGAAATTTGTGTCATGATACTTATTAACATTTTTTCATTCATTTACAACCTCCAAAACATTCATTCTAGATGAAATGAAACACTTTCGCCCATGGGCCTGCCCATGGGCCTACCCATTGGCCACTGTTCGCCCATGGGCGTGCCCATGGGCGAGCGAGTTTAAATTTTGAGTTTTCGAACAAAATTTTTTTCATTTTTTCATCCTTAGCACACATACATAACAGCTGCCTGTTTAATTTTGCGAAATCCCTTGTGCGAGAGTGGCCACAGTGCTGAGAGTTTCTGGACTATTGTGAGTCCAGAATTAAATTGTGACGTGTTGAATAGTTTTTTGATAGTGTCACCTGTTTATTGCATATTAGGAGTCGGTAATTTTTAAAAATGGAGTTTTGAATGGATGTATCACTCAGTAAAAATAGGGCAGTGTGGTAACCTTGTGGGCACTGCCATTACTCATCTCGTCGAAGGCCCGGGTTCGATTCCCCACATGGTTGCAACATAAGGAGCCCACTTCACGTATCCCCGCATTGATCGATATTGCTGATACATTGCATAAAGCGACATAAACCTCACTCAACCAAGTTTTTATCTAACAAAAATACGTATAATGATCATTTTAGTAATAAGATCATTTTGCCGAACCAAATCCTTTGTCAGTGTCTGTTGAAAAGCTGTGTGAACGTTTGAAAACGTTTTCGTTTGATTAATAAAATATTTTATGTACGGATAATATGGAAAACATTTTATCAAGCTGTACTGTAGAATGTACAGCCACTTTGGACAATATGATGTAGGTAACAAGTGAAGTAAATTAACCATGTACAGATTTGCGTTCGATGACGTTTTCATCCAACATGAGATATCGCTCAAGTGATATTAAACCTACAAGTACTTTGCTCCCTTTCCACTTTTTTTTCCAAAAGAAAATTACCCGGAAATGAAAGAAAGCATCCATCATTTGGAAGACATTATTCACTTAGTAAAAGCCGTCGTTTGTCAATTTTTGTTTAACATGTCGAGTTTTGTTTTTGCTACGAAAGACAAAATGTGTGATACATTAATCAAAATGTCAATATTGTCTTTTTCCGACATCAAACAAACAGATGCCACATTTTCCGTAGAACAGTACATCCGATATGAAGCAAGTACTCCACCAATAATAGTGGAACCGTGTAAATCAGACAAAACTGACCCTACCCCCCAACCATCACCAATCTGATGACGAATTATCGTGTTACAGTTTACGTAAGGCCTTCAGTTAATGGGGCCATCGATTGTAACATGCATGTCCTTCGTTGAATAGTATCACGGTTGCAGAACATTTGTGATAAAGTGCTTAATGGATACAGTTTCGATATATTATTTTCGAAAACAAAAACTATTGTATTCGAGAACTGTATTTTGAAAATATACACATGTGAGAAAGTATCGCATAACCGCCATCTTCATATAATAATCATGTTCGCAATATTATTTTATCCATACCATACATTGATTTTAGACATGCGCGTGCTACGAACAATTGCGAGCATCACGTGCCACACGTTTACCCGCTAGTAAACAAGTATCAAGATTCAGTACACTGTTCTTTCTCGATAACTTGAAAAATGGCACGTTGTTGGTACACAGGGTGCTGACATACCATTGAAGGCTGTTGCAAGAGATTATTACTATACTAAACATATGTTTAGCTCCGATATCCAGTTCATGTGCTCAAAGACGCTTTGTTTCAACACGATCATTGGGTGTCCTTCACAACGGCACTTGCAGCTAGGTGTTCGCACATATTCATGTGGCCAACGGATTCGTGGGTTGTCTTCCATCAACTATCGGCCTACCGGCTCAAACATAATCTTCAAAAACTGACGTTTAAGAACGTCAGCGTTCAGCGTGATAACCCTTAGTTAGGGAAGATATGACCATTCAAGGAATACCAACATTGCATCCGTTTATGTTAAGGCGGCGTATTAACAGCAGATTGACGTCCTTATGTCTTTTGGATAACTGAACAGTCTGGTATTGAGGCACACGACATATCAGACGTCCGTTTTTATTCCCAGAGCACAAATCAGCAAGCTCGAAGTCACTGGAATTTGACATTGTAGGGAAAGGCCTACTGGTCTGACGAAAGTCGATTTCAGTAGTGACTGATTGCCGATTTTGTGTTTGTCGTCGCACTGACACTGCATATACACAAGGGATATCTTGAAGCAAGTATCGTTTGGCGGGAGTTCATCGGTGGTATATGCGTGCTTCCCACGTGACTGTAAACGTGAAACCTTGTGACTATCAGACGAAATCTTAATGCACAACTGTGCACCTACACAGGGCTGCTGTGCTACATTTTGACGACCATGCCGTGACACAATCCCTGTCTTCATGGACGACAATACTATGCCACAGCATAACTGGTGATTACTTAC
Organism: Haliotis asinina; assembly: GCF_037392515.1. Classification (NCBI taxonomy): domain Eukaryota; kingdom Metazoa; phylum Mollusca; class Gastropoda; order Lepetellida; family Haliotidae; genus Haliotis; species Haliotis asinina. Next base: position 37,389,984 of record NC_090281.1, on the reverse strand, counting down.
GACAATAGGTGAAAGCAGTTTAACCATGGCACCCTAGGAGTGAAGATCTCAATTCTTGAGACATTAAGGGCAACCACAGCAGAGCACACTAGCACAACATGATGCTGTGCTGGAACAGGCCCTCAGTGAAGAATGAATGGTTCATATACAACGTTTGATACAGTCAGTGAAGTGGAGGGTCAGAGATGCTATTGCCGTTGGAGGTTTGTAATCTGATGCTGAGATTATTTGTGCTCAATTCCTTAGGATTGTGTGCCAGACTCATGAAAAATTAGCATTATAGATCAGCATTATCAGCACAACAAATTGACTAATGAGGACTGTTTTCAGTCTTTATATATTGCAGTTATCCACAGATGATGTTTCCAAATATGATGAGTTGGTATGGAAGTGTGTGACACAGTGTGACACAGTGTGACATGTCCCTTTAAGCTATGCAAATGCATACCCCACTTTCGTTGTCAAATGTTACACGATTTTAATGCATGAGAATGGTCGGTGTTTCCTCATGGGCAGGATACGCTTTCAATTTTCGCGAAACCAGATGTCATCATTATGTTTTTCAGAAATGATTTTCTTCAAGGGAATGTTTGGAATTTACGAATTTAGTCTATCTATAAAGAAACCCAAGGGACAGTAAACTGTGTTCGGTGATACAGCTTGCACGTAGACGTAACCCAGCCGCAAATATGGCGGATCACGATTCGCAATTTGGCTTGACCCGCAAGTACACGTGTAGGTCACGAATGTGAATGTTTTTGTCAAATATCACCATTTAGGAATTGTGCAAATGTGTTGTAACAAACACTCATTCCGTTTTTATAACACTGTTTTGACGTTGTCTGACTACAGCTACATTACGTTCTGTCAAAACGCCCGACGTGAAAAACACATGTCTACGTTTTTCTCCAAATTATGACATAACGTATTATCTAGTATAGGTATTTACGAGTAGTTTCGTGAAAGACGACCGACTTAAAAAGGTACTCTCGGGAGCCTAATTACAACACGAAACCGTTGCCATGGGAGACAAAGATGGTCAAATTCACAATCAGAAGTTGTATGACAGAAGAAGTGATGTACACACCACATAGGGCCGTTTCTTCAGGTCTAATAGACGATCTATTTACGGAAGCAATTTCGCCAATATTTCGCGTGGTCATTTCTTTAAGGAGTAGAGCAAGCTTTTCCTCCCCAGTGTTATTTACGAAACGCCTTTAAGCGATATATAAAGGAAATTTGTTTTTTACTTCCGAAAAAAGTCCGTCTAAGTCAGTGTTCACTGACCGATCTAGTGTCTTTCAAAAACATGGATCGGCTTTGTGGCTTCAGATATTAGCGTGGAATATAGGCCTGAGGCAGCTTAATTTGTCATTTTGGTATTCAAGCGTCAATTGCAGTCTTTAACGCAGTCCACATCTTTTCATGCAAATAGTATAGGGCAGCTGTTTTCTTCTCAGTGGTTAATATTCTTGCGAAGAACCTATTTATTCTGGGACGAGTAGCTGACAAATTTTATTTTGAAACTACATAGAATTTTGGTGTTTTTAATCACAATGTGAGTATGGTTTGTACCTTTCAGGAAACCGGACATATTTTCTTCGATTCCTCCAATCATGAATACATCTAACTTTCGAATATAACAACTTAGCCAACTTTTCGAGTATATATTATAGTTGGAAACATTCCGTCGTACAACCATCTCATAAATCTACATGTTGCGAGAAACACTAACTGACGTGAAGTCTATTGATCTTTAAATATTCTTTGATGTTTTCTGATAATATTATTGTTCATGCCATGTCTGAGGTTATGCTGACCGTACTTTATTCCAATTCGACCGATTACAAATTGTCATCATCTCAACGATCGACACATTGACAATGAGGTGGGGATGTATTTACCTGCATCAAACTGGTCGTTTGAACACTGATGCATTGAATTTCAGACGCAGTACCAGTCAATTGTTGGTTACCTTGGTTTGAAAGGCCACCCCTCTCCACGTCCCCCTTGGCAAATATCTACGTCAGTTTGATCGATGTCATTTGACATTTAACCGACTATGCACAAGGCTTTTGCTTGCATTGGCTTATCAAACGATAAAAAAGATAGTAGGCAATGTTTAAAAACCGTTAAGAAAACGAATGTCAGAAAACAGTCAGAAAGCTCTATCGATTTATCAAGCATATCCACATCGAATATACGTTCGAGTTTTGACCATTTTAGCCACCATCAACCATGCTGTATGTCCTCTTTTTCTACCAGGCTTATGAAGATCAAAAATGTGTATTTTCTAAATTTTGCTTATGAACTTTTTTCACTGGAAAGTATTATGCCGCAATGACAATACTCTATACAGCATAACTATAAGAGTTTTAATTCATTTCAGTGAACAATTCAACTTATACCAATAGTCAACTTGAATGGGCAATGAGAGAGAACACCCAACGCATACACACAAGTGATAATTGTGTCTGTCATCTATATAGAGAAGTACATCTGTATTGTCAACTCTTGACCTTCATTCAGAAGAAAACTAGAACCAAAATATCCAGTAAAGGTTTTATGAAGTGAATTAAACCAAAACAACCTCTGTGATTTCTCAAAGAAACCCGCACGGAAACATCGTACTCAAAAACCCATTGTAATGTGTAACAACCGACATCAAACAATATCGGTACAGCTGGCCGAACTCTCCTTCCCGAGCCGCTGACATTATTTGAAGAAGTGAGTATTCTTCACTCCGACCGGCTCCTGGTTCTTTGAGCTGAAATTCTGGAGACAAATAAAACCATTTGCTGTTTACTGCTGTAGAAAACATGTTAGGTTCAACTCTTTTTTTCTTTCTCACATGTCGAGACACATGATGGATAATTCTGTTCATGTCATCAAAGACGCTTTTAAGGTATTCCTGTGATCAATGTATCTTCGTTGGCAGAATGTTTTCACAAGAACCAGTGACCCTTTGAGAAAATCATGGGTGGTCTTTGTGTTTTATCAAAGATATCATCTAATCTTTTTAATTTGTTGACTTTGGGGTGTCGCTTTGTGAAACTTTTTATGACGAAAGTTATGACAAATATGAAATATGTCTGTGGTCTTGAAAGCTAATACCACCGCCTGATATAGAACGCTGGGGTCCCTGGTCCTAAATCTCCTGTAAACGATTCTAGATGTTTACTTTGTCGCGAGCTCCTGGTATCATCATTGATTTGAATAATTATGTCTTTCATATTATAGGAATTTTGCTATGTCGAATATCGAAACAGTATTGGTAGAATAGAGTAACGTAATGATTAATTAGCTCATGGGAAATGATGTTCAAAAGCAGCTTCCTGCCCTCACCCTAAACCCCACCCCCTCTTTATTGCTTCTCTTTCTTTGTGTGTCTGTCTCCTCTCTCGGTGTCTGCCTCTGATTTATCTATTTGTCTGTCTCTCTGTGTCCGTGTCTCTGTAACTCTTCCTCACCTATACCCGTCTCTCTCTGTCCAATCCTCATGCATTCATCCATCCATCCATCCACCCACCCATCACAGTTGTCCTGTCTTTCGTAATTCTGATTTCACGTCGATTTCGATCACATAATATTACCTGCTCACAAAACCTTTCTATTTACCATGCAAGTCATAATTCAGACGTATTTTATCAAATTACAGTCACTCTTTGATCTCAGTTCAAGCAGAATATATCAATAAAAACGCACGGAATGACAATTTGTGAAACTTTTAACATCACATCAATATGATGAACGTGAAATAAATCCATCAACCACAACAAAGCCACTCTCATCACTCTAATAATTCGTTTTGCTGGGAATATCCTGATCTAATCTGCAGATCTGAGTAGGAAGATGTTTCCTGACAGACTTGTCACACAGTATTGCCATCTCGTTCGACGAACGAGAACAGACACTCGTCCCAGAGTTCTCTGTGTACCCTCCGCAACAACTGTTCCTTGCTGTGAGTCTCAAATGTTCACTTGTCACCTCTCGGCCCTTTCCGTACTGAGGACATATTTTGATGGGACATTGATATCAAATAAAATGATAATCCAGATTCTTTGTTAAATGGAAGGTTTTCGCTTGATGACACTTTGATGCAAAGGTGTGTTTGGTGCGTTGGTCACGTTGACCCAGTTTTGACCTGGTGCCATCATTAATTTTCAGTGATTTATAATTTCTCACCACTTTTCGGACCCACGGGCAGTTTGGCAGACAACTTACCGTTGACACTGATATTGACACTTCATAAATACCAATACTGTCATGAGATTAAATAAGAAATAGGAAACCAGAAAATTAAAATAGACAGGGTGGTTTTTGGTCTCTTGTTCAACACATTCCCAGAAAGACAGTGTCAGGCCACACAGCAGGTATAGTAAGTAGTATCAGGTTTTCCCATATCTAGATTTTGTCTTCCCAAAATGGACGTCAAGTACATTGCCACATGGGCACCACGCGTGAAGCCTATAGCTATTTTTGGTGTCCCACGCCGTGACATTGCTGGAATACTGTAACAGCGGCATAAAACCATACTCGATCATTTACAGCTGAGTGCTATGCTCCTGCCACTCGTGATTATGTCCGCCTGTCATAGTGACACTTCATCTATTTCTGGTTGTCCGAGTCCAAGACAAGATATTCATCATATCATCTTGGGACTACTACCACGTTTATGACAAATGCTTAAGTGGCGCCATTTATTATTATGAATTTCCTACTTTTGCACCTTTTCCGCGTTTCCACGGAAACTACTTCAGTTTTAACTCTATATGACTGGTTTTCGATTTGAGAGCTGAAATCGAAAGTATAATCAAAGTTATGTATTTGTTAAATGTATCAAGTATACATAGTAGATCTGCTTTTTGACTTTCAGAACACTTTAAACCCTTTTTATTAGATTTTCTAGAGAAACTAGTTTGAAGAGTGTCTGACGATGGCATACCGTTGTTTTTTGCTTTCCCTCGCTATATATATTATTTAGCTGGTGATTGTCTTGAGTGCTGGTTACCCAGAAACCAGGTCGCCGGGTGAACTCGGCCCGTGGCCAGGAGCGACATATCTTTGTTATCAGTGGATTAGATGGCGAAGTGTTTTTGCCAAGATTTCTGTTATCTAAACCACGCATAGTTATAGAAACACCCCAAAACAACCTGTCCCGTTCCAGCATCAATGTTATATCGACAAAAATTAGCAAATGATTTGAGAGAGAGCATTCTAGGTCTTTGGTTAAAAGTGGCGACGTTTCAGTATATATACCGAAATAAAGACCTTGGTCATCTTTGTTTGAAAATGGCAACGTTTCGGGACACACACACACACACACACACACACACACACACACACACACACACACACACACACACACACACACACACACACACACACACACACACACACACACACACACACACACACACACACACACACACACACACACAGACACACACACACACACACACACATACTAGTATATATATATAGATATATAAAGAATATGAAAACGGTATAAGAACCCTAACCGAGAAGTGGCCATTGGTAAAAGAAAGAAGCTTATTATTCCATAAAGTTGTGTCATCTCAAAAATAAGAAGGTTTGGTCTCGAGTAACACATGCTTGTCGTAATGTCATCATATCCCAATTGCATAGATTGCTCATGATGTTGATCACAGCATTGTCTGATCCAGACTCGATTATTTACAATCGACTCGACTGTTGCAGTATTGTGGGGTAAAACAACATATCACAGTAGTGTAGACGGTCCTTTGCTGATGACGTATCTTCAACACTGAAGAAATTGGTATGACATTCCTGACATCACAACTAAGATAGCTTTTCAAACATTACTGTCCATCGAGTATCGCTTGATTACCTGTTTAGCACGGGATGAGAATATCAAGCTTTGTTATTAGTCTTAAATTCCATTTGGAAAAATGTCACCGAGCTGCAGATTACACCACTATATGTTGCTGCCTAATTGTTTTGCATCTTCAAGACCAAAATACCTGAATGGGTGACAGTAGCGACTGTTGGTTATAAGAAGCTTGACAACATTATTGATGTTTGTTGTTTAATACAGAAATGTACATGAGCATGATGTGCATGACCAGACAATCCTGTGATGATCGACACTCAGTACAACACTGGATCGGCTTGTAGGCTCGACTGACGCATGTTATTGGGAAGGACTGAATTCACGATGTTGGTGACTGGATTGTCTGTTAAGAAATACAGATTATACTAAAATACGCTGCATATAACAAACAAACAACAGACAAGTAAAATAAACAAATAAAAAATAAAAATCACCAGACCTCCAAAACAATACCCCAACAGAAAATACAAACAAAAGATAGAACCCTTAGAACAACGTAGAAAACCAACAAAGCATCCAAGCAAAACCAAAAAGCCAAAAATCAAAGAAACCCCAAACAGATCATCCGTCTATCTAACGGTTGAATTTTTCGAAAATTGGTTCACCTGGTAAATGTACGGTTTAAGCAAATTTGCACAAGTAATTGACCAAGACTGTGTACACTGACTATATAGACACTCAGCACTTGACTTGAGTGAGGCTAGAAGAGTAAACAGAGAGATCCGAGGCAATGCCTAATTCATTTCTGATTTTGTGGATTGCTTTGCAATGTTTGAATGGCTATTTTGTGTGAATGATATGTAAATACACTGAGCTATAATAACATAAATACCAGCACACAGGACTTTGAAAACATCAATCACGTTTGGTAGGGCATTTTCGTTTTCTAAACAACTCTGGTTATCGTAAGCAAGGGATTAAGTTTAAACTTTAACTGCGCCTAAGTTTAAAATAACGATGCCTAAAGTCACCAACACAGGATGTATGTGTATTGTTTCCACCAAAGTAAAGATCACAGCACAACCCGAATCGAAATAAGCGATGACCCAAATTTGTTTTTGTATTCCTGTCGATTCATCATTACATGACAGGTCCAGTCTGTTTTTCGTATCGTAAAGTGGGTCGTCGGGCCATCGTTTTGCTTAGGTTGGTGATGTTATAGAAGCAGCAGATGGTACAAAATATAATCCACAATCAAATATGGCAACCTATAGTAACTGTTTTTCTTGTTTCCTTACAAATAAGCCCAACATTAATGATACCAATGCAATTTTGCTTGCATTGGCAATTCCGTTTGATTTCCAACATTGACGACGACGATAAATGTCCACTCTGCCGTTGCGCTCTCAAGGTTACACGTTTTGACATTCGCCAGTGACGTTGCAAGCCAGGACGACGTGGTGATTTGATGTCAAAGTTCATCATTGTTTTCATCCGTATAATTTACAGTTACAAAATGTGGATTGGAACTAGTAATACGAAAAATTACAATTTCGAATTCCTCTACATCTTCAAACAAAAGCTACAAACAACACCCTTATCATATTAATCATCGTTTTTTTTGTATACAACACTGTAAACACAAACTTCTAATGACTTTGGCGTTACGTCCTGCATACGTTTGGAAGTCATTCTGGAAGGTACCAAACCTTTGTTGCTGGAGAGGCTTCCTGGTACATGGGAAATGATGTACTGACAACTCATAATCGAGTTCATGTACTTTGTTTGACTCATTTGGTGTCAGTTAACTGCCTAACAGATTCCTGGGCGCCTATCAGGTTCCTGGGCGGTGGGGTAGTCTATGACTGAAGCGTTCGCTCGTCACGCCAAAGACCCGGGTTCGATTCCCAACAAATGTGAAGCCCATTTCTGGTGTCTCGCGCCATCATGATGCTGGAATATTGCTAAACGCGACGTGAAACCATTAACAGTTTCCCTTCAGCACAGAATGTAAAACAACGATGTAAAGTAAATGCCATGGCGAAACCAAATGTTTGCGACCGAAAGGGATAAAAGTGTCCTGACTCTACCGAACCGCTGCTCAGCTCATATCTTGCTAGTTTCTACCGGGGACAACCGTTTTACAGTGTGTTTACATTCATAGAACAGAACCCCTGAAAAACATTCCCACTCCTAAAGTTAAACTTTTCAAAATTCTGTATGCTCTCCATGCGCTTTCAACTTTAGCAACATGCGAAAAAACTATGTAATCCCCGTTGGTTGTTAAAATGGATTTGTTTCATTTCCACTCCTTTGAAAAAATGTTTAAAAGTTCTTAATTCAAAAGGATTATCAATTTCAACTGTCACAAACATGACTATCCCAAAAAATAAACTACAAATGCTTTCTTTACTGTCCCCTGGCCGATATTTCCCCATGAGGTATTGCTCGTTACTGACGAAGGAACACATCCAAACTTATCTTCAGATATCTTATATAATTGTAGAACGCAAAGTGAACGGAAGCTTTTAGCGCTTTATTCTTAAGGCTTTAAACGTAATTAATGCTTCTTATCCTTCATCGATTTTACAAGTTAGGTCTCTCATATCCTCAGTCAATGTTTACTTAAAACATTGCCAACTTCAAGTTCAAACCACTGGAACGCGACCCAAAGTTATGAAATATTTACGAAAGACAGTTTTCTAATCGATACTCGGCCATCCCGCTTTCTTTATTGTACTTAGGAGCAAAGTAGTGCTTCGTGGTTACCAAACCTCTCCATTTACTAATGGCGGTGCCTCTAGACTTTGTCAATCAATGCCAGACCTCCGCCCGTAAGCTTGATGCAGTAGATATTGTCTTATAGTAAAGACCTCTTTGGAAGATGAATGTCATGGTTTACTTTGGTTACAACGGTAACGATAATGTCAACGAGAAGATGAAGAGTCCGGGGGTCTTTGTCGTTATCACTGTCGTTATCACTGTCGTTATCGTTGTGGTGAAGACACAACACTACCTTAGTGTTCTCGTTCACATATGGTGAGAGGTTTGAGAATTAATGGTTGAAAAAAGTCGCTGACGGGATTACCACTATAACATGGACACGGAGAAGAAGTGAGTCAATAAAACTGACGGATATGATGCAGGATGTTATAGGGTCATAACAGGAGTCAGTCTATAATGAGCGGATCCTGCATGAATAGGGGATTCTCGTCGGTGAATTGTGAAAGAATTGGTCTTCAGCAACAACTGTTTGTCGTACGTGAGTGCGTTTAGTGTTACGCCTCATACAGCAGTCTGTAAATAATCCAGTCTGAACCAGACAATCCAGAGATCAACAGCATGAGTAATGATTTACGCAACTGGGATACGATTACATGTGTCAACCTAGTCACCGAGAACAAGCACCCGATCTGGTTTGTCGCCTCTTCTGACAACGATGGCTTGTGTTCATAATCCAGTCTGAACCAGACAATCCAGAGATCAACAGCATGAGTAATGATTTACGCAACATAGTCACCGAGAACAATCACCCGATCTTGTGTTGGCTTGCAAGGATCGACCAACGCGATCGGGTGGTCAGATTCGCCGACTTGGTTGACATGTGTCTTCGTATTCAAGAGTAGATACTCATGATGTAAATCACTGGATTGTCTGATCCAGACTATATTATGGCTGGAAACCTCTTGAGTGCGACGTTAAACAAACTGACAAAAAGGTGAGTTGCACCAACCTTGACAACAGACACTTGACATTTCGATAAACGTGTTATGATAAGTGTGGAAGTTATGTTTTTATTCAATTCGTATCTTGGTGTTTACAGTCGCATCAGTGGGTATTGTCTGTCACTAAGTAAGTTAGGGCAGCCGTTTTATTTTCCGTATTTCATATCACGCGACCGACCCTTCTTATTTTATTGCTGACACGCCCCCACACCATCTTTTCCATTTCAACGCCGCCGACTCTGAATATTTGAGGATGTACAGAGACTATGAATGGAGACATGGTGCCCACTTGATGTCATTGGAATATGACGTTGGCTGAGACTATCCTGTAACTTACAGATGTATGTAACATGATCTTAAACAGCTTTATACAATGCTATAATGCAACATTATCATTAATAATATTCAAACCTTTTCTGAGTAATTGAAAACCGAGTATGTGACATCATCATGTAACCATTGTAAACATACGTGTACATAACATAGCACATAGTATACTGAGTTACCAAATGTGTATATAGCATAAATCGAAGAAACGATTCTGCTACCAATGTTTCGCAAAATAAACGTGTCAAACATTTCACAAAGTTGTTAATTATGTAAAATATTACAGAATGTAGAGACTTTGAATGAAGACGTGCCCACTTCAGGGCTGTAGGGTAGCCTAGTGGTTAAAATGTTCGCTTGTCACTCCGAAGACCCGGGTTCGATTCCCCAAATGGGTTCAGTCTGTGTTGGCCATTTTAGGTGTTCCCAGCCGTGATATTGCTGCAATATTACTAACCTGGCGTAAAACTAAACCCTCACTCACTCACTTGCCTGTTTGAAATGTCAACAAGACATGTCCTAAGTCTGAAAATAAGCAGCTGTCTTCACCAAGTCTCGAACACAGAATTATGGTAGAACCTTCCGTGATCTGGAATTACAACATGAACATTGATCCCTACCTCATGCGCCTAACCTTTTACATCCCAAGCCTCCGAATAAATAACATGTGACGTCATGTCAACACCGACCTTGTCACTACAGGTAGCTTGGAAGTATTTGAAAATGTCCTCCCATAACGTTTGACAGTATTGATTTTGTAAATGTGAAAGTTCTTGTACATCGACGTCTTAATCAACGAGTTGATCACTGGGGCATAGGCTGTTTATTAACATAACACAGAAATTCTTTTGTCAATAACGCCTCGTGGTTTGTGAGCTGTTTACAATATTTGCTGTGCTCTTCAAAGTCATGGTATTCTTGATGGAGTTGGAAAAATAGCAAATCGTCGATAAAAATGCGAAACAATGTCAGCAGCTTCATAAAAATGTAATTGAGCAAAGGTCGCTCAAAGTCAGATTCAGAATTTTTTCGGTAACGAAACACCGTAACTAAAGACTGAAAGCATGAGCTTAATTGATTGATCTGCGAGAGCAGATCCTGACTCTTGCAATTCAAATATCGGGCAATTCAACATTCGGGTGAGACGAGTTTTGTTTCTGACAGTTTATGCTCACTTATAGAAAAGCAAAACAATTTTGGACGCAATACAAAAATAAATTCAGAACGATTTTCCGATGAAAACAACTGTTTTTCGAGGTACTACCTGGGCATTTCAAGTATCTTCGACTCTTCCTGCACACCACCATCCACCCCTAATTTCGAATGATTCTCCCCGCTGTGGATGTACTCTGATTTGCGGTCGCAAGTGGGATTCCAATGAATGATCTGTAAGACACTAACGCGTCTTGATGGGATACGCCATCCTCAAGTTCACTGTCTACTACTCCCTGGACGACAACAACTGACCCTAATCCACCGAGCCTACTCCCGAGACAACCACAACGACTTCACCATACGTTTTATTTCTGTAATTTGGTTATGTTAAAGGCCAAGACGGACGTCATCTGGACACTAATCTGGTTTGATGACAATACCACACGTGCGCACAATCAATACAGATCTCCAGGTTGTGTAATCGCTACAACAGCTGTCTATACTAATATGTCGTTTGAAGCCATCTTTTGAAGCCATCGTTTGAAGCCTTCGTTTTCTTCATGGCAACAGACAAGGTGCAATTATTTTCCTTCATTTTCCAATGTACAAATTGCTGGCTTAAGCTGAGAAGGTCATTCTTTGTACTCTCGTTACATGTTCAAGAGCTAGTTTGATAGTACCGAGTTAGGTACCTTGGAATGCCAGTATGGTCGTTGGTTCATATCATTGTGTTTGTGATTCTTGTTAAAACGCTACCATGGAAAGGGGAAGGTATGATTTCAACCACCATCACCTCGGTTCAGCAAGAGTCCGTAAACGTAATGAAGAGAATGGTCCCATGTGTGAAGTGCGTCTGAAAGCATAGGGTTGTCTATTTGCATGGGAAATATTGTCTTCGGCAATATGTACAAAACCAACAGTACCTAAAAAGCCCTATCCATCAGGTGCAGTAGAAACAGCTTTTCTTAAAGGCCCAATGTCACGCCTTTTCCACAAATATTTTGGCCTATATTATACATATTGGGGCATGTGCACTCTCTTCAGCCTCCTATCGATGAAGTAAAAGGCTCATTGTCCTTTACGACTTGCCTGAAATCGATAATTGAAACCTCGAGGCGAACAACTTCCAAACAGATAACACATGCTGTACATGGAATATAAACAATTGTACGCGGTGTTCTCGGTGTTTGCCGAGCTGTTTTCACTCACAGATTGTGTGTAGGATATTCGTAAAGACGGCTCCAGTAGGCATATCTCTTTGGGGTTCGCTTGAAATAATGTTCGGCTGATTCGATTTAACGCGAGGTTGCACTAATTCATTCGAGATTTTTTATTTACGTTTGTAATCTAAATACGTACCTTTCTTGGGAATACATTATATGGTAGCTTCCCCGAGGGCCGGTAGTATTATTGAGAGAATTCATTATTTCCTTTTAGTGAGTGAGTGAGTTTGGTTTTACGCCGCTTTTAGCAATATTCCAGCGATATCACGGCGGGGGACACCAGAAAATGGGCCTCACACATTGTACCCATGTGGGGAATCGAACCCGACGAGCGAACACTTTAACCATTAGGCTACCCCACCGCCCCCATTTTCTTTTAGAGAATGTGGGATGATATAGTGCCTTTAAGTAACTCTTTCGATGTATAGGTACGGAACAGAACCAAACTAACCAACTGCAATGTTTCATATTTCAACTTTCACTTTGAACGACCAAAGACGATTTTTAAGTGAACATCAATCCGCCAATACGAAATAGGCACGCATCTGGATTCTGATTTTTTTGGATGCCAAAATGTCCATGAATTCCTTCAGTGTGGATACGGCAACCCTTACGCACAATAGAAAGAACAGACTCACATATATATAAACCTGAAAGGTACGAAAAAGATTCTACGATGAACTACATCGCGTATTAGCATATTATTTAGAATAATCTGGAAATTCTTGGGAAACAATGTATTCCTGCATCCACAGTAAAGCGAAGGAATGTAGGAATATTCCAGTAGTATGACGGCGGGGACACACATTATCCCCATGCGGGGAATCAAACCCTGCTCTATAGCGTGACAAGCGATTACTTTAACCACTAGGCTACCCCACTGCCCCTTTGTTAACGTATAGAAGTTAGGATCATCCTAACGCTAAGAACGTTTGGTGTAACCAGCCCCTGGTCACAAATTGTACTCCCAACAACAACAATCTATTATCGCACAATCGACCCTGGTGAGACTGTCCCATTCCCAATATCCCTGCAGAGAATTTTCCGATTCTGCAGAATTATCTACATAATGCCGTAATTTCATCACGCCAAATGGAACAATTACTATGACAAAGCACCCCCGACACCCCATCCATCAAATCGTTTTCGGTCACATTATCCGCGAACCTGTTCATGAACGATGATCGCCATGGTAATACTGTGTGACAAGCAGTGCCCCCTGTAGGCCTATCTCGTCACGGCAAGGCCGGTCAATCCTCACACAGTGACCCCTTAAGATAGGACTGAAGAAGCTCCACGACGTGGTTCTGTTGATTGGATTGCCTATTCTTGACAACAGTGTGATGGAAAGACATTACGATGCTCAGAAGACACAAGCGGGAAAACAATTCCATAATTACAAAAATGGTATCATACGGTTATTGTGACTATTTATCAGACTGGCGGTTAGCGATGACGGGGGAATGTAGGAAGAATGTGTAATTATGCAATGGTCAACAGGTGGAATTTTCTTTGGTCTAAATAAAAATCATGTGTGAGTTGATGCCGAAAGGAGTTTCCCTCAGTGAGTGTGGTGCTGTGGTGTCGGTGTTGTTCGGTGTGTGAGTCGTTGTTGTGGTGTGTTCTTCGGTGTATGAATGCTGTGGTAACAGTGTTGTTCGGTGTGTGGATACAGCATGGGGTGTGTTGCTCAGTGTGTGGATGCTGTGGTCAGAGTTTTGCTCGGTGTATGGATGTTCTGGTGAGTGTGTTGCTCGGTGTGTGGATGCTGTAAGGAGTGTGTTGCTCAGTGTGTGGATGCTGTAAGGAGTGTGTTGCTCAGTGTGTGGATGTTCTGGTGAGTGTGTTGCTCGGTGTGTGGATGCTGTGGTCAGAGTGTTGCTCAGTGAGTGGATGCTTGAGTGTGTTGCTCGGTGTGTGGATGCTGTGGTGAGTGTGTTGCTCGGTGAGAGGATGCTTTGGTGTGTTGCTCGGTGTGTGGATACTGTGGTGAGTGTGTTGCTCGGTGTGTGGATGATGTGGTGCGTTGTTCAGTAGGAGAATGCTGTGGTGAGTGTATGGTGTTGTTCGTTGTATTTATCTTGTGATGAGTGTGGTGTTTGGTGAGTGGATGCTGTGGTGATTGTGTTGTTCCGTGAGTGGACGCGTTGGTGAGTATGCTGTATGTTGTGTTCATGCTGTAGTAAGTGTTTTTTTTCGGTGTTTGAGCGGATGTTGCGGTAGGTGTTTTGTTCGATGTGTGAGTAGATGTTGCGGTGGGTGTATTGCTCGATGTGTGAGTGGATGTAGTGGTGGGTGTATGGGTCGGTGTGTGAGTGGATGCTGCGGTGGGTGTATTGTTTGGTGTGTGAGTGGATGCTGCGGTGGGTGTATTGTTCAGTGTGTGAGTAGATGTAGTGGTGGGTGTATTGCTCGATGTGTGAGTGGATGTAGTGGTGGGTGTATTGCTCGGTGTGTGAGTGGATGCTGCGGTGGGTGTATTGTTCGGTATGTGAGTAGATGTTGTTGTGGGTGTATTGTTCGGTATGTGAGTAGACGTTGTTGTGGGTGTATTGTTCGGTGTGTGAGAGGATGCTGCGGTGGGTGTATTGCTCGGTGTGTGAGTAGATCTTGCTGTGGATGTATTGCTCGGTGTGTGAGTAGATGTTGCGGTGGCTGTATTGTTCGACGTTTGAGTGGATGTAGTAGTGAGTGTATTGTTCTGTGTGTGACTGAATGTTGCGGTGGGTGTATTGTTCGGTGTGTGAGTGGATGCTGCTGTGGGTGTATGGGTCGGTGTGTGAGTGGATGTTGCGGTGGGTGTATTGGTCGGTGTGTGAGTGGATGTTGCTGTAGGTTTATTGCTCAGTGTGTGAGTGGATGCTGCGGTGGGTGTGTTGTTCAGTGTGCTGATGCTGCAGTGGATGTATCATTCATGATTTCGTAAGTGACATATCTGTGAGGTAACGGGTAGTCAAAACACGGCTGTTCACATGGAAAACTATAGTTAGAGTATTGGTACAGGATGACAAGTGTCAATCAAGTCGTGTAACCAGGAGGTCCTTAGTCCCTTGTTACAAGCACGTGTTGCTGAAGACCAATTCTAACTCTGATCTTCATGGGTAACAAAAGGTACAGGTAACTAGCTTCAGCGGCAAAGAGTTCAGTGATGTCGTTCCGATTGTGTATCACCATACTTCTAACCAAGCCGGATCTTTATACAAATGTGAGTCACTTACACAAATGCGTATGGAAGTTATCGAACCGATTACGTACGTAGCTTTTCAAATTAGACATTCTATGCCTTTGTTTCTAGAAAAGTATCGTCCCATCTGGCCTTTACAGAATATCACCTTTAAGAAGAAACGATTTAATTAATCTCTGAAATATGATAAGAGTCGCCTGAGACGGGCTGTAGTCAGCTTTGACGAGCAATTTTGCTAAATTACTTATTTAGTTACACCATTTATTGCCTTCTGGTAAATGTCTTCTGTTATTAATACAATAAATTGTCTGTATTAATAATGGTTACAGGACGAGATTCTTTAGCAAGCATATGCGACAACAAACACCACCACATGCAAATACTTAGACATGGCCTGATTGGAGACAGTTTATTACATAAAGGGATGATTGAACAAATTTTCAAGGAAATATATAGAATGAGAGCAAATATATACTTACGTGTGAAATATCCACATTTTGTGTAATAATTGGCATATATCTTATTTACTAATTTCATATAACGCTCCTAATGGAAGCATACTGCGAACAACTATATCTCATTAAATAAAAGTTCTTAATAATGCATTAGGGATCATATGGATTATGAAAATATAATAAAACCTTCTGCCTTTTTCTTATTGTTATAATTATAACCATAAACAGTTTGAAGCTGAACAAAGTATAGAACCATGTAGATCGAATTATTTCAGGATTTAACGATCCTGTTTAATATGATGTGCACGGTCGATGAGATAATCAGATATAGAATATAATCTAAAAGGCTATGTCCGCCAACATGTCCATATGTAACGTGCATGACGAAGTTGACATTTCGCTGACGTTGATGTGGTGTTGATATTACACACGCTTCAATGGGGTTCCATTATTAATTGAAACGTTCGTAAAATTAACAGTCCCAGCTGATGAATTTGAAGCTTGAAAGCGTCAGTCTGGTTCAATGACAGACAGGCGAACAAGACTACGACGTGTTTATATTCTCAGAATAAAGATTATCGTTTAAAAGCTGATTCGGGTAAAGCCTGACGTTGCATTGAACATTATTTATGATTAACAGGGGAAACGGTTTAGAAGTTGAATATTACACAGAACATCTGGTATACAGGCAAAAGGATATCTACATGTTTGGTAAGCAGGGAATGTTGTTTGTGTGCCAAAGATTTGTTTGGG
Organism: Haliotis asinina; assembly: GCF_037392515.1. Lineage (NCBI taxonomy): Eukaryota > Metazoa > Mollusca > Gastropoda > Lepetellida > Haliotidae > Haliotis > Haliotis asinina. The sequence goes on along the minus strand of NC_090281.1, from coordinate 37,373,347 downwards.
ACCTACGTCTTCCGAGTTTCGGCGAGTTTGTGTTTTTGCATTGCATCGTTGTTATGTGTTGGTTCAATCCTGTTTACCAGCTACATAATCAGCCCTTTCTTTTACCTGTCAGAATGGTTGTGTGAGTGAATGAGTTGGGTTTTACGCCGCTTTTAGCAATATTCCAGCAATATCACGGGGGACACAAGAAATGGAGTACACATATTGTACCTGTATGGGGACAGTAGGCTACCCTAGATTGGTTGATATTTCACAATGTATATTTAGGTAAGATATTATTTGCAATGTATAAATATATATAGGCCAAGTTGGAATTTAACTTCAGGTAAATAGTATTTCTTTTTAAAATCATGTTATTATTAATCATATGTTTCAGCTACATCACTCTCAGAACATCAAATCCATAAAGTACTGGTGTATTTTTAGCAAAAATGTTTTTTAAGAAGTTGTTCGGCTTCTTATTTCAGTCTGAATCTCGATCTGTCTCTCCAACACACACGTCATCATGTCCAATTGCATGGAACATATTAATGCTTATGCTGTCGAACACTACTTTGTTTGGTCGCGACTCTATTTACAGAGCACCGCCATAGAAGTGGAATATTGTTAAGTGGGGCGTAAAAATACACTGAGTCACCTTCAGAACTTTATGCTAAGACTTCAGCACAGTTACATCATACACTCCGAAAATATATCCATTACTGTGTGTTGGCCCACTATATTAATATCCACAGGAATCAATGCTGGAGGGAATCTATCGCCACTTGAAATAGTAGAATGATTCTATCTGTGCAGGAGAAGGCTATTGAGTCTTCAGTACACGTCTCTATGAAGCTGTGCTGATACAACTAGCGGCCACAGGAACTGGGTGTAGAGGTACAATGTAAGGATTTGTATGAGTTATGACCTGATTTGTGGTAAGTGTTGATGAAGGAAAACCAGACGCTGTTTGTACGCGTGGTACCAAGATCTCTTCAAGTCCTTAAGATACAGCGAAAAACATGAATCTCTCTCTCTCTCTCTCTCTGTCTCTCTCTCTCTCTGTCTCTCTCTGTCTCTGTCTCTCTCTCTCTCTCTCTCTCTGTCAGACAATACACACATGCGCGCGCGCACATATATATCTGCGTGAGTGTGTGTGTGTGTGTGTGTGTGTGTGTGTGTGTGTGTGTGTGTACATGGTATTATTGGTCGGTTTGTTTGTGGAGCTGTGAGAACAGTTCATCGTAGCGTGAGAGTAAGAGAGATAGTAGCTGAAGTGTCTTGTTCATATGCGTATCTAATTACCTTTGTGTATTAAATGTTCTTGCTTAGTTAGTAAGTCCCACGATCAGCAATATTCCATCAATACGGTCTCTAAACAATCCAGTTTGGTGTTTGGCCCAGACAATCCAGTGATCGACAGCGTGATCGACCTACGCCAATGAGATACGATGACAAGTCAGCGAGCCTGACCACCCGATCCCGTTAATCGCCTCTTACGACAAGCATGGGTTGCTGAATATCATTATTCTAATCCGGATCTCCACGGTGGAATTTACAAGATTTAATATAAAATTCTATCTATGCGTGAATGGACCTCCCCGTGAAATCAGCTTTCATAATCACAGAAAACCAATAAAAAAGGCATAGGAACCATTCTGACATTATAAAAGCAAACATCCTGTGGACTTAAGTCAACTTTATACACCGCAACGTCAAAAGAAAAGACACATGTCTTATAAACCACGAATGGATTTAATATCAGTTCAATTACGAATGCGTTACGAAATACAATCTTTATGTTTAATCAATACATAAAACGTGAATATAGTTACTCTCAAAGAAAATACAGCGACTGTTGAGCAACATCATGACTTAACTTTACTTAGAAGATTAATTTGATATAATTTGGGCCGTACCAACCTAATTAGCCGGAAGGAAAGTTATCAGCAAGCTATTAAAACAGCAAGACGTTTTGTTTTTGATCTCGAATGGATTACCAACCCTCTGACGTCAGGACGACCCGTTGTGCGTGTTTGTTACAATTTCGGTTAGGAAAGTAGTTTTACTTCAAACAGCTCCGAGTCGTGTTACAACCTTACTTTAGACGGAAGGGACGTTGTCCCTTGAAGGCCATAATCACATCTTCAGTGATGACATAAATACTCTCCCGGCTTCATTGTCCCGTATTATTACTCGACCGCACTTGCTTCCATATATTTTGAAAGTTTATAGCTTGTGCCTGTTTATATTCTTAAGACGTCTTTACCATGTGACGTTTTCTATCATGATTTAGTGTCGTTTACGTTCACCGAGTTAAATGATTAAAGTCTCTTTTCACTTATAACCATGAAGGCACCGTAATAGCTTCAGTAAAATAGTGTCAGATGACGATCGCTAATACGCCGCTTTTAGAAATAGCAATATTCCAGCAATATCCCGGCAGAGGGTACCAGGAATGGGCTTCACACGTAGTACCCAAGTTGGGAACCGAACCCGGGTTTTCAGCGGTATGAGCTAACGCTTTAACCACTCGGCTATCCCACTACCCCTCACAAGCCTAACCACCCGACCGTTAGTCGCCTCCTACGACAAACATGAGATACTGAGGTTCAGTTCTAACCTGGACCTTAAAGAGTCAACATTAGCGTAAAACACAAACTTTAAATACCGAATGTCTAATAAGTCATGTATCTTAGAAATATCAGGTGAAAATGGTCCCTCACTGGAAGAAATCCACAGCAAAATTGTTGTTCAGTTAGTGAGTGAAAAGGTAACCCATCTTCGAGATGCTCGCCGTCCAGTCATGAAAAAGCCATCAGGTGAATTCTAACGGCATGACTTAAACAACAGACACAACCCTGGCATAGTTTATTTACAATCCATGAGAAATTAACTGTACGAGGGACATAAATTACTACCCTAATGCGACAGCTTGGGGAAGGATAAGTCAAAAATGGTTATTTTCAAACGAATTAATTCTCCAGCTAACTCTATATGCACTGCACAAGAAAGGTTATCCAGTATCGACACAAGTATTAAGCCGTAATGGATGTCAAATATTATTGCATCAATGTTCAAGCGGATCTAACAGAAACCATATTGGTGTGAACGTTGTCATGGCAACACGATGTCTGCGGAAGGTGCGTACCCGTCGGTCGGGTTAATTTGGAAGTTATTTCATTATATTGCAAACATCATTCACCGACTGATGTATCTCTGCGTGATTCAAGTCAGTAAATCTTGGTTTGGGTACACGTCTTTGTAAGAGATATTCACATCCGTCATGGCGTCCAAATAAATAGAAAGTGTGAACAGTCGTAGCGAGAAGACACAGGAAGATAAGCCAGGACGTGTACGATAACCGATGCTCAAGGGCGAGTGAATGTAGATGCAACACCGCACCGAGATTGCTTAGGCACATCACCTTACTAGGGGCGCTTGGGCAGCCTAGATGTTTCACAAGTAGGAGTAGGTACAATAATTTCACATGGAAATAATATAATACGTGCTGGTAAGTATTCACAGCACAGTCGGTGCTGTGATTTAGTAGCAGTGGTTACTTGCCCACACACACACATACACGTAACGTACGCACGCGCACATACGAAATATGCGTGCAAACGTGAGTCTTCTGTCAGACGTGAGTCGGTACATTCAAACGTTACTACACAAAGATCATACATTCTTCATGTTGAAGAGTCATAACACATCAGTCCAGTTGAGTGCCAGCTGCTACATATTCATGAGGTTTTCTTTATTCCGACAGCAATAATAACTATGTCTCTTTTCCAAGCCATGAATAGGAAGAGTTGTAACCTACTACACCCATGTCCTGCGTTGTACACGTTGAAGAGTCTTGAGCTATCATGAGCCATTTACTCATACATTCACTTGACAGGTGTTTCATTCTGGCAACATACTGTTCAACTTGAAAAATATCTTTCAAGGTAACAATAAAGGATTTATAAGACAGAGATACACATCTTATTTCATATATATTGTAGATTAACTTCATTTTAAACAATTCCTATATTTATATATATAATGGGATGCAAGAATCTATATTGGAGATCTTGTAGCTTATCTCTACAGCATTGTTTAGGAAGACTAAATATGTCCTTCTACTTTAAGCCAGTTAACAACATTTGCTACCATTTACAACAGATAACAAGGAGATGTTTATTTGCATAAGTTAATCATATCACGTTGAAGGTTTGATCCATTTCATAAGAAAGTTATTAATTCTAAGATCATAAATACATATATGTTTAGAATTGTCCATCACGAGTTTTTGTGACAGGGGTACCGGGGAGGACTAGTTGTTAAAGCCGGTTCGATTCCAAAGATGGGTACAATGTGAGAAAACCATTTCTGGGGTACCTCGCAGTTCTATTGAGGGAATATTGCCCAAAGCGACGAAAGTCTTCACAGTGACGAAGGAAGAATATCGAATGCCCGCTGAATCACTGAGTAATATTAAGTTACAACTTATCATCGCAGCGCAGGTTGATTAACAGATTTATGATTATTTATTTACTGTTTTTAATAGCAAGGTAGGGATGTGAATTGGCATGAATAGGGAGCTAAAGTAACCGTAAACCACGCATGGTTTTACTGTGTTTTCTATTTCAAAATCAAATGATCTAACTTGGCGATAATATATGAAAAATAAACAGTTATAACTTATTCAAAGCAGTATACCCCTCCCTACACTTATCCATAATACACACTTATCTTGCACATTTTTGAAAATCAATAAATCTGCTTTTTTGCCCATGTATAGATGCAATCTCAATTTTTAACCAATTAATTTTCCAGAAACCATCAATCAGATTTACGGTAGCAAGAATGGTGGAAAGCTGAATCTACTTAATCAAATTTAACAACAGTTGTCTTGAAAAAAAACCTACAAAACTTTCAATGATGTGACAAATTCGGTAGATTTCCTTTCGTTTTTTATTTATTTTCTCCTCAACTTAAAAATGCTTCGGAATGGAAAAGCAGAAGCGTGAATCTATTAACATCCACCTGGACGCGATCTGTCACTTTGTGACTGAAATAATGCCACTCACTCACTTTCTCACCCACCCACTCACCTACCCACTCAGACACTTACATTCTGGTTTATCATCCGCTTGTCTACCACAGCAAACAATCTCACGTTACGATGCACTGTTCTCACATTTAACTGTTCTCATTAAAATCAGACATCATATTAAAATACAATACCTCACTTGACACGACCTTCTGCAATGACATCCTTTGATCTTCACGCGAGGAGTATCGTATAAAAATGTAAGATATGGTTTCAACCGGATTTTACTAGCCTCAAGTATAACGAACCTCTAGCTTAATCACTAACAAATACGACCAATTCCAACAGGTTTGTCGCTTCAGGTGTCTCTACACCATATATATTGTGTTGCAGAATTTCTGCATTTGACGCGTTGGTTTTATTTGGTTTTCGTACTTAATGAATTAAATAATACTCCAATTAGTTTAACATTAACTTGGCCTTGAATACGAACAGGCTCTGAGAGCCATGTTGAATTTCGGAAGTAATACATATTTTAGTGTCACATCGATTCAGTCTTTTCCTAAACTTGCGCCCGGACATGGACGACCAAACGCCATTATTTGAAAGGGAGGCAACTCTGTATTTCTAGTTCTCTTTGCGTTTGGACGCAAATAGGCCTTTCATTGGCCCACGTCGGCCTAAAACTGTAAGAACAACCTTCTCTTTGCGTCTGACGCCCAAAGATCTGCTTAGGTGCATGTCGTGTTAAGAGTAGAGGAGAGATGTTTGATAATAGTGTGGACGTACTGTTTCAATATTGTACTTATGAACTCACGTCATTCAATAGGCACATGTTGTGCTGCATAGTCTTGGTTAGAACTGGTCTTCAGGAACAGTGGTGCTGGTTGAATGATACCGATAGTATATTGCCACGAGCTATAATGGCAAACGTTTTTCTCCCTGAATTGTCATTTCCCAAATGAATGTATAGTTTATATGAAAAAAAAACCAAGTTGAACTGGTTTCAGACGGGTTTCATATCTGAAAGAAACTTGAGACCCAAGTCAAGTAAACAATCATTTTAGTTGAGTGAGTGATTGAGTTTACTTTTACGCCACGATATGGAACATTTCAGCTATAAGACGGCGTCTGTAAATAATCGAGTTTGCGTCACAAAATCCAGTGAACAACAGCATGAGCATCGTCCTACGCAATTGCATACGATGGCATGTGTCAACCAAGTCACCGGACTAGCATGGGTTGGTGAAGAGAAGTTCTATACCGGATCTTCGAGGGTTGTTTGTTGAAGAGGTAACAATAGCGGATAACTCTAAATCCAAGAAAAAGCGATTGAGGTACTTCCTGTATATTTCATAGCGCGTTTATTAACGGATGCATCAATAGTCCTGGGGAATGTTGGTCGAGCTGGGTACGGCGCCATCCTTATGATCCTACGGAGTTGAAGTGTCGGGATAGAGCCCACCTGTTACCGTGTGTAAAACCCATGGCGTCAGCTTTGAGTGCAGACTCTTTCAGGCACAGCTCCTGGTGTACAGTACACAACCCTGAGCACTTAAAAGAACCTACGAATCCGCTGGTAGCAGACAAGAAGGTGGCCACATGAATACGTGCCAACACCTCAAGCCAGGTACAGCAACGTGCAGTAAACATGGACAAAGTACTGTGACTATGTGTCCCAGTCCACACAGCTGTGAATGGGTACCTTCTAAGGATGGAAAAGCCACATTAACGCGATGCACCTACTGGCAACTAGAGTGTCATCCTGGGGAGTTGAGATTAATAGTACGATGCAAAGTTGAAACTGACATTCAATGATCGTGGGAAAAAATACCAGCGTCTTGAGCAAGTACTTGTTGCGTCAAGCCATACTCACTCACATACACGAATCATGACTGATGTACGATAAAGGACCACAACCGATATATATATATCCCAAAATGTGTACATGTTTATATTCAACCGATGTGACAAGGAAAACATGGGCACTGTCACTCGTATAGTTCTCTGTAAACACAAAACACTGCTGTTTCCGGAAAGTAACTTCTCTGAATTCGATTTTACGGTTTACAACCACGGACAGTGGGTAAGAATTAGAGGCAGTGGGGCTAGTTCATGCTGAAGCTCGTCATTTTGTTGATATTTAATAACCTACACACAAAACGAATCAGTCAGATAAATCAAACATTTCATCAATGTTCCATTTCACCAAACATGAAAAAGCAGCGTGAAAGAGTGACGCATTTACTTGTTTAATCGGTATTTAACATTTAAATAAATTATTCCGTCAATTACATCTGATGTTTCATTACTCACGTGCACGTAGGAATAACTTCTCAACCAAAATTAATTCGCAAGCCAACCTCTTCAACACCCGATGAATGGTTTTGCTGAACACTTCCCAAACATTCACTGGCTTGGCGACCTTGATGGCGTGTTCAAAAGTGTAAAGCAAAGACATACAAATTCAATTTAAGGAATTGGCTAAAGAAAATAACACCGTTAGGAGTCTTTAAAGAATATTTGTAGGCCAAACCTCTTCGCGTGAAGACAAAAATTAGTCTCTGCATGATAAAGTGGTATTAATGTAACCACGATCTGGTAGCAACAGCTGACTGTCATTGTATCCTTGGAGACGGGCGTTTCTGTGTCATTCGAACCTGGCTAACGTGCTTACGCAAATAGCGACAATATTAGATTTGCCTACTATGTCCAGTTAAGTAAGGTGCCTTCGGATAGAATAACGACAAGTCAGAGAGACGATTTCTCACAAATACGCCTGTAGTTGATCGCACGCGAGCAACCGCCGCATCATTTAATTTAGACAAATTGGGTTGAGCGCTCAAACGCAGAGACCAAGGATCTGTGAGGAGGATTTGGGGATTGGCAATTAAAGAGCCTGTAACTTAGTTAAGGAAATTGGCACAGTCACGAGCCAATGTAATATCAACATTTTGAAACTCGGTGTACAGATATGCAAATCAAGCACTTGTCAAAGAGATGTGGTGATGCTTTCTGTGACCGGGTCCCCGACGGTTGTTCTCAAGATATCACCTTTCCTCAAAGATGTCTCTGCTCGCTAAACCTCGGCGTTTTCATTGACGTCAATACGACTACATCACTCAGTTATGAGTGAGTTAAGAATAGTTTTACACCACCTTTAGCTCTTTTCCAGCAACATCACGGCAGAGGACACCAGAAATAAGCATCACACATTGTAACTATGTAGGGAAGTCGACGCGACGAGCGAACGCTGTAACCTCTAGGCTACCCCACCTCTTCTTTCGTATTTGACGGTATTCCCATTGCTGGAGCCGTGAGCTCTCGGTGATGACAGTACCGTACTTACATATGACATCAATGCAAAGTGAATGAGGCAGGCAAGTTATGAAATGTCTAGGTGAAATCGAAAATTAATATTCGATGATTGTTTGTTTGATTGCTGGGTCTGTAACTCCCCATTCAGCACTTCATACACATATAGGGACTTGATTGGCTGCTTGGTAGGGTGATTGGTTGGTTGATTGATTTGGGATTATTCCTTTTTAAACCGTATTCCAGCCATGGTCAGACATCTTACATTTCCAAAACGCCCAAGGGACTTATCTTTGTTCAACGAATCGATTTTGAACGTAATGAACGCCATCTGGATTTGAAAATGCGCAATATACTTGAATAAAATTTTCGAGGAGAAAACGGACTGAATACACAGGACTATAATTCATAAAGGTGAAAAGTTAGATTTGAATGCAACAGATTCGAACAGTTACACGTTCGGTGCGATGAAACCAGTCATTTTTTTATTTGACGTAAAAAAAAACATTCGCCCATTTACATAATGCTCATATTATCAACCACTAGCAAGTATACACCTTTTTTGCTGACCAAACTCATTCACCCAACCATTTTCTCTTACATTTTTATCACATCCACATACATTTGCATGGCAATAATAGCAGAGGCAGGCAGTAATAACTGTGTGTTTATTGCATCAACACACTCCAAAATATCACATACCTCACTAGAGGAAAATAACGTCATTCCCTGATCCTCAGATATGTCGCCAGACCTTTTGTGTTACTGTCGCGTCACATGTATCTCTTGGTCACATCACAGCTCCACACATCGCCCCCACAATTTCTATTTCAGTGCCTGAATCCATTAATAGAAAACGTTCATTCACTCACACCATCACTGTTGGTAAATCAAAGGAAACTGATTGCCTTACAGTCTCTAAAAGTCGAAACATCTATTTTAAATTTCATGAAGCTATCTCCAGCGTGACGTCAGCGTAACGTCACTACGTATCAGTGGTAATGCGGCGTTGCGTGAACCTTCACGAATTTCATGAATGGACGCGAGGATCTTGAATGGGCGTGGGTGGGATGAAATGTTCTCTTGTTATCAGACTTGCCGACGGATGACATTTAAAACAGGTTCCTGGGGATTCATTCAACTTCGGCATAATGCTGTGGATGTCAGACTCTGTTGACAATCTCCCGGCATGTACCTTGCTGTAAGCTGTTGATCCCTTACATATGTCGGCGTCGGAATTATCAAATAATGCTGACACTATTCTTTATGGTTAAACATGGATGTGGATAAGAAAGTAAAAAAATACAGTGGATGTCCAGTCCATCACTTAATCTGCAGTTCAAGAAATCTCAAATAAATGAAAAGGTGTAGATGCGATTGTAAAAACCTGAAATTTTCATAGTCATAAAATCATTCCGGAGACAAATGTGTTTGATTGGATGAGATTTGGTTCAATGGTGCTGCTGCAGAGTTGCGTCCCTTGGCATTCCAGAAACAATCCTATAACAGTGGGTTGTAATCCAGTTTTGTCAACGTGCATTGTTATTTGTACGTTTATCAGCACTAAAACTCTGCAAGTGGGTTTGGCCAAAGCTGTACACGAAGTTTTGGATTTGACTCCCACATCAACCCACACTTCGTGATGTAACGGAAATACTGTTCGTAGAGGCGTTAACCCACCTCTCTGACTTACTCACTCACACACTCAATCAATCAATCACTCACGCACTCACTCACTCACTCACTCACTCACACGACGGTTTGGTGTTTACATGGACTGACATCGTGAGAAGCGAGTCGCTCCTCCAGGGCACCGTGACATTAATCAAGCTACCTTAACGACACATTTAGCTTTGCAAAAGACACAGATTGCTTGGGAAATGATTTTAACCCCAACTGTTTTGGTTTATTCAGAATATTCGGATATTCCAAATATTGTAATTGCTGGATCGTGTGACACCGTTTGACATCACCACATGCAGCACATGAGAAAGAGAACCGTTGAAAAATCAAGAGTTTTTTTATGATGTTTGAATTGTTTCAATGACTGAATTAGACATGACAACAACCTCGTTTTGAGGAAGCAAGAAGTTATTTGTGTTATTATAAATGTGAAGTCTTTGTCACTTTGGTAGAAAGGTAAGTAAGGTGCTGATAGATAGTGTTTGATAGTCATCTGAAAACAGTAAAACAGTAAAACAGTAAAACAGTAAGAGCAATTCTTTTTGACTCATTGATCCAACCCTCTGTAGTCAGACCTATGTTCTCTTTTACTACTGCTCCTCCTCCTCCTCCTCCTCCTCCTCCTGCTGCTGCTGCTGCTGCCACTGTCTGTACTGCTTATACAACCTCTTCCACCACTAGCAGTGCCTGAACCTACAGACTTAAATTAAGTTCATCCTGGTAAATACATCTATGCTGCACTCGATTTTATCCTCGGCTCCCTGGGGAACATACAACCAAAGATGCCGTAACTTATTACTAAAATTTCCCCAGAAACTCTGAGGAGTCACTCTGCCGAAGTAAGAAAGCAGAACATTTAACTGACATACAATATTGACGCTGGCAGAGACATATCGATAATGAAAATCCCCACATGGAGGTTGGTTTGTGCACCTTCTGTTATTTCTGTCTTGCTATTTCTAAAGAACGACAGTAAATACACCCACAGATGCAACGTACATTCCACCTACGTCACCTGCAATGCCCAGTCTGTGCGCAGGCAACGTTGACTGCACTCACTTTCGGAGATAGTAGCACAGTCTCTGAGGTTTCAGTGAAAGGTCATGCTATTTTGATCTTTGATGGTATCGCGATGGTCGCAGGGCGTTGTGGTGGTGGACGATGACGTTGTGGTCATTTTCATTAAAGTACCGGAAGTAGAGGTCGGGGAAAGTGGAGGAGTATGTATCCTGTGGGCAATGGCTACGAATGGTTAATCTTATCTGAAGCGATTTAACCATCGTTATCTTTGTTTATCCTGGAAAGAACGTCCAGAAATAGACGCCAGCAACTATTTATATCTCAGACCCGTGAGTAACGGGATGAGTGTAAATTTCAACCCATATGTTAAGGGGAGTTACCTAAGATTGTTCGACATCAGTGAATGGGACCTGTATCAAATGAGATGTCAATATCCAGGTGGGCTGGGGTGTGTAGGTGTGAGCGTGGGTGGATGAATCATTGTCTGGTAGTGTAAATTGAACACCCACCCACTGTTGCCGTCAATTCAAGCGCCTCTCGATCACTCCCCCACTGAGAAATTGAAATCGACACCCTTAAAAACATTCCCATTCACAATGAAGTTTCGAATTCCCCTTGTGTTCCTTCAATGAAAACATTCCCAGCATGCCGGGTTTTATTCATGTGAAAACATCTTCACGAGAGTCCATCAGAGTCTGTTTCAGTTGCCCGCATGAAATCATACATAAATGTGTGTTCGCGCTTGAACGCATTCATTTTGCGATGTTTGTTTATAGTAACAATAATTAGTCAACTCCCGTAGGGCATAGTGTCCAAACACCAAGTGATTGCTCGCGGCTCTTAATCAGAATCTGATTATTATTACCTCTGATACCTCACATGTCACATGTCTTTATCCAACCAGGGTGAACAGAGGCAGTTTCGAACAAACTCACCTGCCTAAGGTAAGACTAAATATATCACATGTGTGCCGTTGTGGCGCAGGACTGAACTCCCAGGAGTCATGCTACCACTGTTTTGTGAAATGGAGGTTTACGTGTACCACTGTGTGATGGCCGCCGCATTTACCACTCTGGCGAAACATAAGAACACGTGAACGATGCCAGCAGTAAAAGCAATAGTCATACACGGCAGTAGTGCAGCGATACAAGCCATGGGTACAACAACGTTAGGTAACTCACTCACATAGGTAGCATAAGACCAGAAACAAACCACTAAGACAAAGGTTACTGGTTCAGCATGTTCCAGATGGCTTTGAAAACGCCTCTTGGGGGTAGTCGACGCAAGGCAATGACAAAACTGAATATGTAACGTTAACGTCGGAGAAAAACGAGTCTCGAACTCATTCCATTGAAGATAAACAGAGGTTTCAGTTGTAGGAATGGATCGGTGAGAAACAGTGGTGACACCAGGTGTTCACAAAATTGTGGAATTGTGCTAATCATAATCATAGCATAATCTCCAGTCACTATCACGTACGATTGTGGTGAGCATTATAGCGTCAGACTAGACCAGAAAGGTCATATCAGCATAGTGACGAAGACGATGCACATTCATGACTTAACGAATGAAAGCAGGATGACGGATGTCTCAGCACGACCAGTTTACAAGCTTTTTTTGTTAAACGCCAAATTGAGCAATATACAAATAAATCATGACGACCTGATAACACATATATGACATCTGGGCCCCGTTTCTCTAAACTATCGTTAGATCTCGTAAGTTGTCTCGTAGCATTCGTACTTCCTATGTTACAGAATACTACGAGTAAAGCTGCGAGGTCTTAAGCTTACGAGAGATTTGTGAAACAGGACCCAGGACCAGACAGTCCAATGGCTGACATCAGGAGCGTGGATACATATTTTGGGAAAAGAGTCCTATGACCCAAAACAGCAAATCTGACAACTTGATCCCGGCAGTCGCCTCCAACAACCATGTGTTGCTGAGGTTAAGTGTCGTACAGATCTTGGGTCGTCTGCCAGTAATATTACCCTTTGGCTTTGCGCTTGCACATGGCTTCGGTGATCCGACAATGACACTCAGCCCCAACCAGGTGATGGAAACATCAGTTATCTGAACGTCCTCATCACAGCCCCACGGAACATCTGCTTCTTGAGAATAGACGTCATTGCTGTGTAGTAGTTCAAAAAGGCAGTTGAATACAGTGAATACTTCAGGGCCAACAGCAAGTCACTGGACCGACCCATAGGGTCCTTTTCGTTGTTAACAACCTCCTCACATCCTTAATTTACATATCATATATACCGTCCATGAAGTCGTTTTCGTTGCGACAACCTCATCGCATTACTTTACAAATATATATACCATTCAACTGAAGTTAGAGAACACATGATTCTGCCATATTGCTACAAGGCTCAGCCTGGTACATGTCAAAAAGCGTATCATCCAGAGATCTTAGTTCACAAAGACACTGATGAGGAATCGGTTCAACGGTGTTTCAGGAACCGACTACATATGGCAAGTACAAATGTAATCCAAGCAATTATATTTACTAACAGTTGGTTGCCCATCCCATAGGGGGTTGGGTATAAAGGGAAGTGATCTGTGCAAATAAAATTGGCGATGTTATCAAATAACGTTCATATACTTAAACTGATATAAATATACCTTAACATGAAAGATTAGTCTAACAAGTACACAGTAAGTAATGGAGCTGCCAACGTCCCATCCATTTGATGACCTTTGTATACATGGCGTCTGGTTGTCTTCATAAACTCTTCCCAGAATCAGAACCCACAACTATTACAAATCTTTCCATTGTAATTCTACAACGCAGCTTCCTATGGCCTCAAGCTTTCCGTCCACTTCTTGACAAAGACAAGCCGAACTATTGTAATACTGGATTAATGGTCTTTCAAGCATTGATTCCTCCCGATCTTGTTGTCGTGTGCATCAGATGTTGTGTGACAACAGATCCTGAGGATAGATCCAGAAGCTTCTGAAAGACCATAAACATTGGCTGAAGGTAAACAGGAAACTTGGCACAGCCATTACCATGTATTGTTGTGGTTCATGTTGACTCCTAAGATCGTTAATGATTCATTGCCAGTGGCATAACTGAGATTGCTAAGTAAACAGGAAGAATAGTTCCTGGCAAATATGTCTTGTAGACATTTATTGATTTCCATATAATGTTTGCTGCTTGATGACAATGGCACGCTTGCCACTACCATGTTCATCAGTAGGCCAGGCAGGTGTTCCGCGACAGCTTCATATGTATGCATGTGTTTTCGTGGATCTACAGTTGGTTTGTGCACAGCGTCGTCGTCTTAAGTTTCTGACATGTAATGCATACATTTCTGAAGGTATAATTATGCAATACATGAACTTTCAATTCTCTGCTATAAAGTGTGCTGTATAGCCCTTCTGGAAAGTCTCCATGTCGTAGCTTACGTCTGGTGTAGTAAAACGTTTATTCAATATTTTTTTTCTCTGTAAGAAATGTTCATACACACACACATACACACACACAAATCTATCTATCTATCTATCTATATATATATATATATATATATATATATATATATAGAGAGAGAGAGAGAGAGAGAGAGAGAGAGGGAGAGACATATGTTTAATATATGTACAATAGAAATTTTATGTTTGTGAAAATCCGTCACGAAAATGCTTATTTACATCATTCCATTAATGTTGAACAAACATTGACGTTCACTGATGACGTGATACACTGCAGTTAATGCCACTGTGCTTTATGCCACAAAATGCTTTACCCACCAGGCTGCACCTCCGCCCTATGCCAGATAAGACAATTGACATCAGAACAGTACCAGCATTCATCATTTAGGAACAATAAAAGTCATTGCTTCAGGGATCTGTTCCGCTCCTCATCACCATACGTTTCCAGGATGTGTCTCCATGTAAGACACCTTGACGCCCCCAAATACCCTAAGCCCAGCATCGCTGCCACATTAGCCACACATAAGCTTCATTAAGACAGTGTATTCTACAATGGAGAAGCATTCCCAGTGCTCTCTAAATGCCGATATAATGCTCTTATCTTATGAAATATGTCGGATCTTCAGAAGATCAAAGCTGAAATTGGATAAAAACAAATTCGGTTGTGTAGCCTTTTCTTTTAAGATTATCAATATTACGATCGATCTGGCCTTTTTGTTGATGCCATTCCTTGAGTGGTCAATGTAGCCGAGATGTTATCTCTTCTTTGACACGATCGGGTCACTGAAGATAAAATGTAAGGGATATGGGTTGTTTTTCAATATTGACAATTTGTTTCACAAGGACCACTCAGGTTTGTTTCCATGGACATCGGTGGCCTTGACATAAGTCGTGTGCTGCGTGAACGTCATCTGTGTACACTGCGATGTTCCGTCTCTATCTTAGAATAACCTACAGTGGAACAAATATTTAGTCGTTGCACCAGAAATCCTGGTTCGTTAGGGATGCCAATTCAAGTGTTTCCACCTGTAAGATTGTTGGAACATAGAGTGAGTGGGTAGGGTTTTACACCGTTTTTACCATTATTTCAGCAATATCACGGCGTGGGAACGCCAGAAATGGGCTTTTAGCATTGTACCCATGTGGGAAACCGAACCCGGGCGTGACGAACCACTGGGGTACCCCACCCCTCCTGTTGAAACATTGAAAAGAGCAACAAAAACCGTGTTCATTCACACATACTGTGAATACAGTGAGTAATAATTCCCATTTGTCTGTTTTGAAACCCGCGAATATCCAGCTTAGAATTGATGTCCAGTAACTCATGCTTATCGGAATAGGCTGCTAACTTGATTGACACATGCACTCTTATCCCGAATTTCCCGATTTCCCAGTAGATCGATGCTCACGCTGTTGATCACTGAATTGTCTGGTCCAGACTCGATTATTTACAACCCGCTGCCATATAGCTGTAATACTGCTCAGTGCTAAACTCACTTAGTCACTGTTTACCATGTAGGATCGTATTTGTTTCAACCATCTTGGTAGCGTTCATACAGAACACCAAGGTCGCAATGAAGATCAGTGATACAACATGGGAATCACTTACGACTGACAACCAACCAGTGTCATCTGGAAGAGATTCATATTCCAGAGGACCTGATAAGATTGGCTTTTGCTACAGTAACATGCTACACTACTACTGTGCACATTTATTAAGCATAAAACCGATTGATCTCGAACAACTTTAAATTATTGACCACAACCTTAAAGACTCACTGGTACCTTTTAAAACCATACTTCGTTTAGGACGATATTGTGTTACATTATCAAAATAATTTGTCCCGTCAATTGGTTCTTATTATCGATATTCCGCTTGTATCGAACTAAGTCGATATGTGGATACTTTAACATACGATAGTAGTTAATGAGCATTTCCTGAGTTCACGAGCTTTGAATGTAGAATGTATTTGTATCTAAAATTGAAATTCGTAAAGCTGAATGGTGAATAATATTTCAATACCTTATTATGGTTGAAATACAGCTTAGAGCAACAACTCTATACACCACCATTCCAGTGGATGCGGTCAATGGCGTCCAGGGTTAGAATTGGTCTTCAGCCACCTATACTTATTCACCTTCCCTCACCCCCATCCCCTTATAATATAACTGGAATACAGTTAAAGTCTGCCCTTAGACTCACTCACACCCAGCGTCCTACTCCATCCTGGTTCCCATCCCTTTGACAACATGTTCTTTTCATGTCCACGCCTATCAAGCAACCGAATAACTCCTTTAATTCCAAGCGTAATGGGCTTCTCAAAAGCCATTTCATTAAGATAACGACTCATATAACGTACGTAAATAACATCATTAATCCCCACGGTTCTAACGCAGCACAAACTACATTTACTTCAACCAGTAGCTGATCTCAAATTGGGCTTCCTCAAAAGATGTCGTGTAATTTTTCCATGCTCTTCATCTGTCATTCTGTTATCGAGTCCGGACCGCTAGACGGTTCATCCAATCGGATGTACTAATATCATATGAACTCCTACCTGCACGGTATTAATTTCTTCCTGACATGCAGGTGCGGTTCTTCAGGTTTTTCATAGATAGGCATCGACTCGACGTCTGTTTATCAATGGTTTAGAGACCTAACTTGAAAATCAGTTGGGAAGGAATGGAATACTTATATACTGACTGGTTCATTTTGACTTGAACATGAGCACTGATTGTGGGACATTTTCGAAAGTTAAAAGGTAACTTTTCTATCTTTGTCGAAGAAAGTTTGATGTTCTCACGGTAGATAAACATGTCTGTTGGTGGGCGTGCACTTGACGTTGACATCTTTCTGTCGACGGAATAACGGTTGCCTCAATAGTCTAGATGTACTGCACCACTCTGGTCCCAATGGGTGTTGGGTAGCCATGTGGTTAAAGCGTTCTTTCGTCAAGCCACAGTCCCTGGTTCGAATCCTAACGAGTAATGCGAGACTCAACATAGGATCTGCTTTGTAGAATTGTATTGATCAAAGCGCGTTATACCTAAACTCTCGCACTTATGCGTCACTTCTGACCCTTAGTTGTGTCAGGATCTGCTAAATCTCACATCACCCTGAGAGTGACACATGACCTGTCACACCATTCCTCGGGTTCACTTTTAAATGACAAATATCTCTCAATATTAGATTTCATTTCACATTAATCCACTGTGAAAACGTGTCAAGTTTTTGGAAATTAATACAGTGTACATTCAATATTGAAAATAGCAGCTTTGGCATGCTGAACTTCTGGATGATCACTTGACATGAGAAGAAAACGGCAGCTCTATAACATACGAAACGTTCAGGGATATTATTTCATTTCCTGTGTGTACTCCTGAGGATTCACAACATCAACAGAACGTAAGATATGTGATTATGTCTTTGGTTTGTCCACAGAAGATTTGAGGTTTATACAGTTCATTACACACTGCTCCTGTAAGTTAATTATTGTAATGGGATCTCCCACGCCGGTAAAAACATGGAATACTTCGTATCACTGTACAAGGATACACGTTACATAAACAGTAACAGGAATGTTAGCCTCTTGCCGCAATGATAACTCAAATGCGTAATAAACAGAAACATGCTCTTTTGTCCTAGGCCTAGATTTGCGAAGCTGTCATAGCGCAAAGATAGTCGTAAGTTAATTTTAATACCCCCATTTCACTCTCATTTCCGGAAGCAGAAATGCTCCCGTCCGCAAATTGTCCGCAAACATTCCTCCATCTTCCGCTACTTCCTTCAGGGAAGGCAGCATTTACGCAAATGTTCCTCATCTCCCGTAATGTTCCGACAGACCATACTTTCCGCAACGTTCACGAAAAAAAGAATCCGTCGATGTTCCTCGGGGTAAAAAGTCAATCCGTAAGAATTCCGCACTTTCCGCAAGTTGTTCGACTTCATTTCTTTCATGAACGTACATACCGGCAGTGTTCCGCGAGTATTCCGCCAACCTTCCTCTCCTTACCGCGTGACGTAATGTGAATATGGTGATAAGAATCTGCGAGATACACGTACGGGAGACATTATGCAATGCAAATATAGTGTGGCATAGGACGAGAGTTAATTGATATCAATACTGCCGAACAAAAGGATGTAAATCAATTCACAGGGCTTACGATACTACCTGATGATAATGAAGAATTGCATGCATAATTTTCTTAAAGAAAAAAATCATTTTGCTGTTTATTCCAGTAATGTGTATGAACGTGTGATTGGGATGGCTTGTTTTAAAGAAAAAGATATAAATTATTAGAATGACTATTCACGTTGTTATAACTGTTTCATTAATTTTCAGTGGTGATTCTAAGCTTTTGTCTTGTTGTATACATTAAATTAATTTATCTTTCAGCCCTTAAATGTGTACACCTCCCTTTGTTCGGTACTGACTTGTGATAATGTTTGAAGCGTAGACTTTTCCAACTATATCCTGACCGTAATGTGACAATACTGTCGAAAATAAAGTGAACAACATTACACATCATTCACAAAATTACCCTCTCTTTTATTGTGTCACACTCTTAGTCCGGCACCTTAGTCATGTAAGAAAAACATGACAAAGGAAACATTTTGACAACAATTTAATGCATGAATGAGAAGTCACAAAGGGAGGAAGTGCAGGGGAGTAGCTTCCATACATCACGGCACAATTACCTCTGAGCCTGTCTGTCTGACATATGATTGCCAAACAACTTGTCCCTACTCTCGCTGTTTCTTGGCCTCTACAGTGTCCCAGTGGGATCCATCACATTAGGCAAAACATGTATATTGGCCGTTAGACGCCAGGGATGATGTTGTGACCATCGTCTTCTTTGTCTACATGTGCATCCTGGCTGGGAGTGCACCTCGATGTTCTGAAGGCAGACAGCAGCGGCAACCATACTTCTCACGACGTCTGGTACTTGTTGCAGTGTAGATAGAAGACATTGCCAGCCACTGGCCTAGATGTCAACATTCCTGTGTGCTCTGGCTTTCCTGCAAGGCCTCGTCTGAAGTATGGCTTCATCAGGTACTTTCTGAATCCAAAAGTATCGTCCCCGAGAAGGAAGTACGTCGTGTGGCTTAGGTCTGGAAAGAGTTGATAGTTCGATGCATTCTTTAAGCTCCGATGTGCTCTATATCTGGACATCAGATATGTGGCTCATCCCACCAACATCTATCCACAGGAACCTGTTGCTGGCGTCTACCAGTGCCAAAAGAACGATGGAGACAAAGCTCTTGTAGTTGTGGTACAGGCCTTCACTTGATGGTGGTTTTAGAGTGTCTATGTGCTTTCCATCCAGGGCTGAAAAGGTATGAGGTAGGTTCCATTCATCCTAGAACTCAAAGCTGAGTGATCTCCATTTCTGCTCGGTATGTGGACAATGTATGACTTAGTCCTAGTATTGATCAATGATAGCCTGACATACCCCTTAACTTGTCAGCCAGAGTTGGCTACTTGTCGCCAGAAGTCAGGTAACTAAAGGTGACAGATGGTTTTAAACCAGCGCTGAGAGCACTTCTGAAGTGGGCGTCCTTCTTTGTCAGTCGGAGAGGTCACACCATGAGCAACTCGTCAAGAGGGACGAGGAGATAATTGAAGAAGGACGGCTTGTCTTCGAAAGAAGACTGCTTTTCTGCGAAACGGAGCTCTTCCATGAGATTGTCATAGTTCACAAGACCAATTCTCCTTTCCACCCTCAGCCATGGATGTACCTAGAAGTGTTTGGACGTGTATGCCTTTGTCGTCATTTTGGTGCATGACTATGCCAGGCTGTATTTCGTTGTATTCGTGAAACAACAACGGTTTCACCTCCAAGTCAGCCTTCTCTGTATTTTGGTTCATTTTGGAGGAGCTTCTTGAAGTGTTTCCAGTAATCTTCACTTGCAGAATTGAATTGAGCTTCCTTGGTCGAATCCGCATAGGCGGAATCAGGTGAAAATCCTTTTGAGCCATGTCGACTTCATCCGCAGAAATGGCGCGTTCGTTCAGAAATCAAATGTGGTTGACGAGGGTCTTTCCGCAACCATTACGGCTGTAACGTTAGTAATCCCATGTTATTTCGAGTGTTTCAGCAGTTCTTCCGAAGTTCTTCCTTCTCAAACGGACTAGTGACGTAGATATTTCCCCAAGTGTTCCTTGGTTTCCGGATGTTTTCTTCTAACACTCCGAAAGTCTTCCGTTGCATTCCGCACAGATTCCTAATTGTTTCGCATTTCTTCCGTCGGGTAATCTGCAAATAATCCTAGGCTCTACCTTATTTTTGCCGCAATCGTTCCGTATATTCTGTAAACGTTCGTAAAGTATTCCGAGGGAGTATCAAGTTACAATTTTCCGTGGGATGTTAACCCACTTTACGTGCAAAAATACCGAAGACTATCCATAAACTCAGTCATCGCACATCCGCGATGATCCTGACATGGAGGTATAATGTATGTCACTTGCGACTATCTTATTAATTAGTTAAATATTTTTATGTGGATTTTAAATTGTTATCCTGCCTCATAGGCTGTATGGCCGGGTGGGCTGCTTTTCATGATGAATTTTATGAGATGTTAACATGTCAGTTGTGTGCCATGGGACACGTTTATAAACTATTTTCTTCTTCTTCCTCTTATCATGAACCTGAGATTCAAGTCTTCATGGTTTAATCTGAGAACATGGATCAAGTCCTTATGCCTAAATGGCAGAATATGTAGCTGCAACGCTGCTGAGTGCGGCGTAAATCTAAATTTACTCACTAAATGGCAGAATGTCTCAGTGAGTTGGATTGTACCCCGCTTTTAGCAATGTTTCATCAATATCATGTCGGAGACAGACACTTTCTAAACATGCAATGGAACCCGGGTCTTCAGCGTGACGAGAGTATGCTTTTACCACTATGCTACCACAACCGCTCTTACAGTGTGTGAAGGGGATTTAGTAGCGTGACCAGTTTTGCGACACATTCATTGTATAGCTTACAGTAGTCAAAGTAGACCCCGAAGGCTTTATTTGGGCACATAAATACTCGAACGGTAACCGTATCCGCTATATTTACTTAGTGTAACTTACATGTTTGACAGAAACCACGCAGCTATTTGGGTTCCAAATTAAACCTACTGAACAGCAAAAGAAACACAACTCTTGCTTTTTAAAAAAAATTAAACAGAAGATATAACACGAACATGAGATTTGATTTAATTTTTTTTCGAAACTTTCTTTTTTGTTTCTTTTGCTGTTCAGTATATATTGCAACTATATCAGTGGAATTTGACTAAACAACAGAATCCGTGAGCCAATAAGATAAAACAGGCCACGTCGACAACCAGTCTACCGGATACTGTAGTCTGTATTGAGCAGATACTGGATTGGACGGAAAGTGGGTTGTATAATTACCCTAGGGGACTGGGGATATCGTGGACGTCTTCTTTTTAATAACCAGTCTGCGAGGCTTTTACAGTTGACGTATATGTTTCCCAAAATATGTTTATGACTTATAAGTTCTTTGTATAACTTTTAAGTTAAAACACCTGCGTACACTTCCTTCCTGAATCTGCGGATTTACATGCAGAGTGGGTTTATGATAATACTTCCGCAAACGCAAAAACCTGTTCAGATGGTTCTTAATCAGTGTTGCCAACTCAAACACGCTCCATCACTGACATCAGCGCTCTGTCCGGCAGGACAGTGGGGTAGCCGAGTGGTTAAAGCGTTCGTTCGCCGCGCCAAAGATCCGGGTTCGGTTCCTTGCATGGGTACATTGTGTGAAGCCCATTTCTGTCCCCCACTGTGATTTTGTGGAATATTGCTAAAAGCGGTCTAACACTAAACTCATTCATTCCTCCTCTCTATTTATTCAGTACAGTGCTGTGGGCCATCGGCAATTACAGCAAGCTTAAGGTTATGTGGCGATACAACCGATTTGCCTGAATATTTATGAATATATATGTATCCAGGCATGAGAGATACAACATTCCACGGTCAATGATGCCTAATATATTTTACACTATATAATAGATATGCAAAAGTTTAAAGACAGAGTCCATTGTACAACATGTTGCATGCAAGTACAAAAAGGCTGTGTACGATTCAATTGATTTTGCAGAATGTTTATACAGACATGTCCAGGTATGATAGATATAACATTCCACGACGAATGATGCATAATTTTACATTACATGATAGATATGCTAAACAATTAAGGGAAAGACGGGTATCCTAGAGGATAGAACAGACCAGACCATTTGAAATGTTACCTGCTACCCATACAGAGCATCAAGACATGGAAAATAAGACGGTTCATAACCAGTAGTGCACGGGGTTTAACAAAATACAGATGTATCATGGCATTTAAATACCACTTTTAAACGTTATGTAAACAAGTGTTTAAAGGTCGGTGATTTGCAGCATGGAGGATATACTCAGACCACTATCAATGATACAAAATTATAATGAGCCCTTATACATTATATTAGGACATGGAGGACCTAGCACACCATATACCCCAAACTCATTCATTCACTGACCAGTGGTTTGCCTCGAGCTACACAACTGCTGGACATAACTATGAACATGATGACTCTGGTTGGTGATGGTGAGATATGTGTGCTTCTATACATCCTCATCAGTGTAGCCACGTCAGTATCTGTCGGATCAATACTAACCTTGCCGATGATAAGCTGTTGACAGCAATCACGTTCAGCCTGAAGAAAATCCGTCCATTTCTTTGATGTCAGGAAAGAAAAGGTAGCGCTTAGAGCTGTTGACGATCACGCGTGTTAACCAGAGATTTAAGTTTCTGGAATAACGGTAAAGCCAACTCACGTTTTGTGAAATCTCAGTCTATTGCCATGATGCAATGTTCCTGTCCAAACTGACCCAAGGAGCCATGTGTTCTCCCAACTGGCTTAATTGACCATTGGGATAAGGGGTAATGACCGGCTAATGCAGAAGGATGAGTATGGCTTGAGGCGAAGTTTGACTGTACTGGAAGCGACCCAGTTCTCGAAGTAACGTTAGAGGTATCACGAACAACCAAACACACTTGTTGCTGTAACACTGGAATCTGTCTAGACGAAACGTTTGTGTAAAAGTCTTACCCTGTCTGGTTGACGTTTAGGATTAATCAGTAAACAAATAGTTGAGTCAGTATGGTTTACAATGCTGTTAGCAATATTTCAGCATTATCACGACGGGGGACACCAGAAATGGGCTTCACACACTGTACCCATGTGGGAAGTCCAACCCAGACCCTCGTCGTGGCATATGCAAGATTTAACCACTCGGCTACCCCACCGTCCTACAGAAAATGCGATCAATGTAATTGTCCAGTCAGACCCATATCGAAAACCTATACTCACGGGTGGTCGCAGTGTTAATATGGTTCGTCATGATTATGTTCCTAAATTTGTCTGCATCAAACCCATGATCCTAGGTAACGGGAAATTAATAAGCAGATGCGGCTTGCATTACGTCTGGCTTTCTACCACGCCCAGCTGACCCACCGACATATCAGTGGAATACTACTCCAAACAGCGTTAGCTGAACTCACTCACTCACTGATGAAAGTCAACCACGTCAAAACAAACACTGCAGTCACAAAGCTGGCATATGTAGCCAACAAACATTTAAGAACACAATGGTTTGATCAAAGTAGATAAAATTCAATTATTGTGAGTTTCCAGACATGCTCTTTGTTCGAAGTTTCTTTACGCAGCTTATCCTCTAATGATACAGGCAGAAATGATGAAAAGAGTACTCAGACATACAGATACAGGCATTAAAACAACCGTAAATAAGTATTCAACGTCATTCTGTTTTTCTTGTAGACACTTACAGGAATCTTGTCATTGGCATGTGTTTTGTTTTCACATTTCTTAAGGGTTTTTTTTCATACCGAGAGAAACATGATGTTTAAGGATCGGTGTAGTACACATTATATATATCAAATATTAAAAAAATGTTGGGAACGTGAACGTATGATATCGATAAGAAGTTAAGCGTTAACAAACTTTGCAAACACAAACATCATATCAATGCACCACCATTAGTCTTTATCGCCCCCCACCGACAACGCAGGGCATGCAACGCTTTAGCCCATACGTGTGCATGGGGGTGTTATTCTTGATTTTGACGGTTTTCAGGGAGGTCGATAAATCACTGCAAACCACTGATTTATCAATTGTGACAATCATCTTAGGCCACGCAGTTGTTGATATTTGATTCTAGCTGTTCTTGTTTGAAAATGAAAATCGCACACATGCAAATTTCACGTCATACACCAATCATCTATCAAGAGAGAATTACTGTACAAACAGCTAGGATCATCAGGAAGTGCATGTTGTACTCAGAAAACATTGATAACTGATTATAATCGCAAATAGTATGATAACTGTAATAGTTAGAAAGAAGCTGCTCTATCGATATCATTATCATGACACTTAACATTTTGTGCATGTAGTACTTTGGGCCATGGTGCCTTAAACCCATGGACGTGGGTTCTATTCTCGGTTCACCCCAATTATGTGACTCTTGTTTTGTCGGCACCATTCCAATGCTCGTGGGTTTCATCAAAATGGTAAAGATCTGAAAACTGCCCCTCTCCCGGCTATGTTTCCATATCAAGGTGACACGCCATGATCCAACACTGTTAAACCCACTCACTCACCCACACAAGCTTTGGACTACAAAGAAATATCGGTATCATCCAGTGAGACTAAAATATGGAAGGGTCATCGTTAGATCCACCGAGTTGCTTGTTGATGTATTTTCATGCCTTACAAGAATATATTCATCACATGTGTTGATATCCTCCAGCGGTGTGCACTGATGGCCTCTGTCTTTTTTAAGGTGGAAGTCTAGAGGTTCCTTGCAGAGTGAGTGAGTTAGAGTGAGTTTACGGCGCTTTCAGCAACCTGCCAGCGATACCACGGCAGGGTCTGTGTAGAGCAAAACGTGTTAGATTCTGTAACTTTGTACCTGTCTGTGAAACCGTTTCCAAATTGTGCTTGCCAGTCGGGCTAGCTATGCCTGAAAGTTACTAGCCCCCAATATTATTCACTAGCCCAAATCGGAATGTAGAAATTACACAAAAAATACCAAAAAGGTAAAATACCGTCATTTGTCTGGCCATAAGCATGCATGATTTCAAACTATTGTAATTTACCATGTCGGAAAGAGTGATATATTTTAAGTAATGACCCAATGAAAATTCACTAACAAGTCGGGCCAGTGTCTGTTGACATTTACTGCCGGAACTGCAGCTCTACTAGCTATGAGCTTGCGGGCCAGTGACTATTTCGCACACTGCTCTGATAACGTTACTAGTCGTTGGGAGAAGGCCATAATGGGGAACGGGTAAGCTTTATGTCATAGTGGTTAAAGCGATTGCACGATTGCGATTGCTAGTGGTTAAAGCGCGGGTTCGATTCCCCATATGGGGAGAGAAGTGTGCACTTGAATAGCATTACTGGTCTCCCCCGTGACAATGACATGCAACTACTGGTCAGTAAAGCGTGACCACCCAACCCAAACAGTGTACTTCGTGTAACCTGAAAGGAAATACATGGATTTGGATGGATGGATGATGTTAAGAAGTCGCACATATATTTTTGCTGCTGTTTTGTTTTAATTTGGAGGACAAAAAGTGTCTTGATGTCTGTTTTTTGCCTGTGCAGCAAACAAGGGACTACCTTGTCTCCCTTCATTTTCATAGCAGCAAGGTTGCTGTTCTTGACATGGGTTGCAGCTGAGCTTAGCTGACGCTCATTTCTGGTCCCTTCACCAGTACAAAACCAAGCACCACATTATTCTCCTTCAACCAACTGAGAGAATGAGTGAGCTTTATTTTTACTACCCTGTTAGCAATATTCCAGCAATATCACTACGATCGACACCCGAAATGGGCTTCACACACTGAATTCATATGGGGAATCGAACCCGGTTCTTGATCGTGATGAGCTAAACGCGTTAACCAACAGGCTACCTCACCGCTCCTCTTCATTGACCTACACCGAAACCTTCCTTTTCATCATCGTTATTCAGGCAGCTACACTGAAACCAAAACAGACCTGCCTTGCTCACCTACATCAATCAAAACAGCAAACACATGCCTCGAGGCAAATAACCCCTCCGGGAAATTGGAAATGATGTTTCTTGCAACGTGACACCGGCTATCATACTGACTGAACGTTAGTGATTACGTGAGTATTTCTACTGCAATATCAAATCTCCAGGGTGCTGACAATATAATCCAAATTGAAGCTGAGCGGTCGCTAAAACTCTTATAATTGATTTAGCGTGGCTCGCTTTGCATCTAGGCTGAACCAAGGACAGTGATGTGATACAGAGTCACCTTATATGTTTTCCACCCCAAGGGTTGTACTGTATACATTTTGTACAATGTACAGACATGGAAACAACTTGGAAATGTATTGTATTATCATACCACGCCGGAAATACATGTCTTCAATTGTTCCACGAATTCCAGTACAGCTTGGCACTCCGTCTCTGCTTTTCGCAAGATCTGACCAGTGTGAATCGGTTGGTCAAAATGCCTGACAAGCATGAATGAGGTTCAAAGTACCGAGCTTGTTGTATATATATTATATATATCTATATAAGATTATAATGGAGTCTCTTGTAGCAGATCTAGATGGCCGAGATATGTTATATCAATTTTCAAATGCATATACTTGATCTTGGTCAATATTTCTGGCTATGGACTAAAGTTTCTGAATCAAGCATTTAAAACATATTCGGGTTAAGTCAAGACTGTATGAACATCGTGGCAAAACGTACACGCATCTTACGTTTCTCGTTACTTTTATATTCGACGAAGTGTATTTTTCACATTGAAATTGAACATTCACGTATTATTTTTGGTTTCACCCAAATCAGTACATTGTTCCTATCGTGCCACTGAACTGCCTGTTCAATCTCATTTGTGCGGTGAAAATAGACTTCTTATTAGCGGGTGTCAGGCAACGAACATTTAATTTGTGGAAGCTCTATGACTGGTAGGGTAGGGCTGGCACATCCGTTTTGCAAACAATTGTCATCGCTCGTTTTCATTCATATCGTTTAGGGTTCTTAATGCTTATAGAATCTGTATCGCATGTAATTTAGACTGGTTATTTTATGTCGTTATGAAACCCATGCTTTTGGAGAACCTCGCATCGCCCAAACCCGCTCATACTCGCTCGACCGTGAGACGACTTTTGCTGAGCGAGTGATAATACTGTGGAGTTAATGTCGTCGTTGTCCCGTCGGTGATCATCGTTGCTTTTGGTATCAACCAATGGTTAAAACGTCGCCTCGTCGAATCGAAGGACAAGGTTCTATTTCCAGACGCCAAGCTTTGATGGCGTAACCAGATTGACATAACAGTTGGTCCCTCATGTCCTCTCTCTCAATATCTCAAGAGTCAATGCCAGGCAGAGCAGCCACACACGCTCCCTCATCCCCCCGTCTCGTCGATACTGAACTGTTTTTCCTCATCACTGCGCGAATTATAGCGGATGATCCGTCAGGATGTTTATGACAATGTAATTGACCTCTGATATTGTTGAATGAGAATAACAGGCGCACATCCAGATATAAGGGTTTGCAAATATGCTTTGCACTCACGTCCACCAAGTATTCACACATTTCCAGCAGGAAGCATCACGTTTGGTTTGTTTTCCAATAAAACACCAATGGCGCGATTTCATTAAATGATATTGATTCCCAGATAGAGTGTTTACGGGGACGGTGTTCCCTTGCGCAGGCCCTAGTTCTGTTCTGCGACTAGACTCTGTATCTAGCGTGTTGCGTGAAGATGGTCCCCAGCGACTAATGGTAGTCGTAAAAGTGTGATGGTGGAGTCGGACGCGGTGCCGATGGAGTGTCATCGTACCCTGAATATTTACAGGGCGATACCATTTAGCTTGAGTATAAGAGCGAAACCCCAGTGGTGGACCTACACAGCTGGTAGATCTCAGATACATATATACACCATTACCTATGCTATGCTATCAATGCTATCTACATCTGCCCTCGGAGAGTCCTTGTCCCCACGTAACATGGACATCTCTGCCTACAGCAGTACATAATTATTTGTAACGTGATTCCCAACAACACGCGTTCTGCAATCTTATGTTGTGAACTCGTTCTGGTCTTTAAATAATCTCTTTAAAATTCTGAAATATACATTCGAATATACATATAGACTTAATAGAGGTTCCATTATGGCCTTGATAAACAATGCAACATGAGAAAAGCACGTTGCGTCTCATCAGCGATTGGCCTAAAATTGGTTTCTTTAGCCGCATTTAAATTCCGAATTGTCTCCCTTTCTTGAAGTTACAAAGTGATTTTAGGATCTGGTTTGGGAAAATTAATTTAAAGTACACTTTCAGTTCGTATCTACTATCTACTCTAATTGTATTTATATGCTAATACATATGTCCACGTTAGTAATTCCAGCAAAGATTTGTTTGCTGTTTGCTGAGCCTGGTGCCATCACTCATTTTTTGTAACCCCTTCATAAAATGGTCGTCTCTAATTTCCAGTTCTATGAAATAGGTTCCAGTGGAGAGTGCAGACTGATGTTTCTCTGGACGATCGGATCGTTAGCGGGACTGTAACATTGTCATGTCACGTAGTGAAGTATTGCCACTTTGCCGGCATGTGATGCAGGATTGTTGCATCTTTTTGTCGCGGGATTCAGGATTGCCATTATGACTTGTCACATGAACTAGAATTGTCAGATCGTCTTATCACATCACTTGATGGAGGGTTGCCACATTGCATTGCCACATAAATTAGAACTAACACTTCGTCTTGTCAAAGGATTCGGGATTACCATACTGGCTTTTCAGATTATGCAGATTTCTCACATTGCCTTGTCACATGACTTAGGATTGCTACATTGCCTTGTCACATGACTTAGGATTGCTACATTGCCTTGTCACATGAATTAGGAATGCCACTTTTTCTTGTCACACGATTTAGGGTTGCCGCATTGAATTGTCGCTTGATTCAGGATTGCCACATTGACTTGTCACATGATTGAGGATTGCCTTGTCACATGATTCAGGATTGCCACATTGCCTTGTCACATGATGCCATAATGCCTTACCCCGTTATGCTCGTGCCTAATGTGCCAGAAGATGTCACAGAATGCGTGGTGTGGAGGCTGTTTGTGCTTCAATGTAGTTCATGGTCAGCGTGGTGACTCATTAACCATACACTAAGACCCGTAAGGAGACGCCGGAGATTCGAGATAAAGAGAGTGGAGGGAATAGTACAAAAATAGGCTTCCCCACATTAGGAGCAGGTCATGGAATGGGGCAAGGTCGACGACTACCCACAGCTATAATTCTACCCATGTTCCGGTTGAAGATGATGTCAATAAACTGTCGTGCTTGACGTTTTGCTGCTTGTTGATTTGCTACCCTTATGCTGCACACAACACAAAATAATCCTTTCCATGTCGACTATGATGCACGATTAGCGTATTTCTAGCTTCATTAATACAAATGAATACGCTTACGCTCACGCTCACGCACTCGCCAACAAACCCACATATGAACAACAGAAGTTTGAGTGTAACTTTACGTGATCTGATTCACATTTGGTTCTTAAATTTAACAAACAATCAGTCGAACAGAGAAACCCATCAGCAAACAAGTAACCACAAACAGTGGAATAGTAAAAACATATCAAGGCGCGTAGCCAACCCGATGTTTCAAATACATTCACGGGACACATCGCTTATCACTGAACAATATTTCAACGGGCGAGTGTGATGAAAATGCAAGTTACGTTATCATAAACATGAATACATTATTATGTTAACTGTCAATGTCAGCTCTCAGCAAGCATCGAAGGGATTTAAGACTTACCGCCACTCACCTTGCATGAAGAAGGATTGTTTCTCAATTTTTCTAAACGCGACACTTGACAGTATTCGAGACAATTTAGACATCACCAGAAACGATTAAAGGGGATACGATTGAATACAGTCACCGAGTCTGGCCACCCTTAGTCGCTTCACAAAACCAGTTCCTGTATATCCAAGGTCTTCAGAGATGGGCGACTATTAAGAAAACTGACATTTAATCGCTAAAGGATGCTTTCATTGAAGCATGGTTATATTTAATCCAACGCCTGTGTTCAACATTCGGAAGCTGTGAGCATGGGTTCGAATCCCGGTTCGACTTCCAGCAAAAACCTTTTCCATAAACAATTCTTTAATAAAAACTAAGTGTTGTAACCTTGACATTCCTCCATAAGAGGTTCTTCCGGCAGTCGGGGAACCACCTGCTGTTGCTCTTGTAATTGTAGAACGCTTCACTCGTGTGTGTTACTGAGGTTCCGATCTCTGCGTTGTCAGGAGCACGACTTCCACGTGCCGACCTGAGATTATGATTGGCCAACTCGCTGATACGTTTCATTTAGAGCTTTATCGAGACACGGCACTAAAAGCCTTACAGAAGTATCATGTCTTGGGAGACAATCTATCTGGCGTCTTGCGCGCTGTTTGGCGGTGGTATTTCCTATATCGTGCTTGAAGGTCTCGTTGTGCTTGTGTTAGATTCTGAGTGTCTCTCGGAGTGATGTTCAGGCTGGTTCGTTTGTTGTGTAACGCCTCACTCGACAATATTCCAGCAAAATGGCGGCGGTCTGTAATCGAGTCTGGAACTGACAATCCGGTGATCAAAATCATGAGCATCGCTCTACACAGTTGGGCTAAGATAACATGTGTCTGCCAAATCAGCGAGCCTGACCACCCATTTGTCGCCCCTTATGACAAACATGGGTTGCAGAAGACCACATCTAACCCGGATGCTCACGGGTCTCATAAGAAATCTCTGCTTTCCTGGTAACTGCTTCGTAACATACGTCACCATTACCTCCCTGGGTACTAACAAAACCGTCCCCAAGAACATCCTTCCGCTTGGGTTAATTGGGGAACTTGCTGAGTCCGATGTTTTCCTTCTCGGCCACACTATCCCCCAGATTGACTTCCACTTACAGCGACTCTAGGCCAGACCCTTTGGGACCAGCAGTGGAACTTTCCAATGTTGAACTGACTACAATAATTAATCCCATAGACTGTTCAGTCCCGATCGATGTGGAAAGGCCCATCCGCAAAGAAAGAAAGAGGCTGGCGCTGACAGAAGGAAGCAGGGATTTCCACCCCAAGAGAACTTACATCCCTGCGGAAGAACCTTGCCACTATTTACACTCCTAAAATATGATTGAATCAATACCCGTAAAAAAGAATAATGACCGCTAATTAAAGTTTGTTCGCAAGAGGGTGGTTGAGTTGGGATTCACTCAGTACTTTTTCACGTGATCCTTACGGCTCAGGTTTGTGTGGGTAAAGAGTTTGAAA
The DNA here is from genome assembly GCF_037392515.1 of Haliotis asinina. Lineage (NCBI taxonomy): Eukaryota > Metazoa > Mollusca > Gastropoda > Lepetellida > Haliotidae > Haliotis > Haliotis asinina. The sequence continues at coordinate 37,341,489 of NC_090281.1, read as the reverse complement.
TTGAACTTTCAGCTCGGAACTGTATTGAATTTCATTCATGTCAGTGAAGTTTTGAATTAGTACTTTCGAAGTTTAATTTAATTCTGAGTTCAAAACAAGGACGTAGAACAGGTTCTTGGGTATGTCCATTACATGTCAGTCAATGATGGTCAGATGCTGAGTTAGAATATGAAAAGACATTCAACATGAAATTTATTATACATCTACAAAATTTATCTAGCCATATATTGTGCTAACGAAGACCATCTTTACTTCCAGTGCCACGTTTCGTTATGGACCATGGTGTCCTTTTTAATGAACTGACACACTTAACATGATATTTAAAGGAGAAAAAATAGTACAGATCAATCAATCCTTTGTTTGCTGACACGGCAGATTCCAACCTCATCTCAGTGAGGTTTTGTTATCGTTCGAGGACAACAGAAAAGAGAAAGGTCATTCATGTTGGTTTCTTCCGAGCGGTGCTATGTTGAAGGTCATACAGGTATCCTTGGAAACTCACCTGAAAGCCACTGACCAAGTCAACGCAACATGATTTCATCACACCAGCTAACAAGATGTTGTCATCTATTTACATATGTTTCCTGTTTTAACGTAGCAATACTTCTGCAGCGTGCAAATAACCGAGTCAAAGGCGGATTAATGAATCTTGTCTCTGTGTTTAGGCACATTTGGATCACATTTGTTGTCAATGAAATGAACACCCGTACACCTGGCTGACTCTATCCTGCTGCAGGCAGGGTAACAATAATGACCATGCTTTATCGGCTTACAATATCACACGGGGTTAAAACATCTGACCCGCTCTCTGACCAGGTCGTGGAGTGTTCGCTAATTGCGATAATTCCAACCGGTGAATTAATAACTTTTTCGGAATGACTTGGCGAGAATATTCTGAATGACGTAATCGTAGATAGTCGCTATGGTGTTGTGTTAATATCTAATCCAGTACGGACTCTGGATAGGCCCCCAACACAGGCATGTAATACGTGACGACGTGATGAGTAGGATTTGCTGATCCAAATACTTGGCCATTTGCTAAGCTCGGGGTTTATACTGTTGATCACTGGATTGTCTGGTCAAAACTAGGGTCGTAGTAAGATCCGTGAAGATCCGAATTAGAATTGGTCTTCAGGAATCCATGCTTTAGGTTTTTAGCAGGATCTGGTGGAAAGGCTCACATGCTTGGATGACATATGTCATCGTAGGCCAGTTGCCTACCGATGCTCATGCTGTTGATCATTGGATTGTCTGGTCCAGCCTCTATTATTTATAGACTGCCTCCATATAACAAGAATATTGCCGGGTGCTACGTAACATAACAAACCAACCATCAGCCTCGATCATTTACAGACCGACATCATATAACTGGAATACGGCTGAGTGTGGCGTTAAACAACAACCAATCAGCCATCCATGTTTAACTACGGTATGGTGCATCAGTGGGCGAGCAATGTTAACCCGACTTTCCGTTAAACTGGTTCTGTGTAACTACAATGGTCATTCCATACCAAGTTTGAAAAATGTGTTCCTTACATGTTCTAACCTAGCTAAAAACGGCGCCGTTTCTTGTAACGAAACTGGCGTAAAAGAAGTACTTCCTAGTGAAACCTGGGTTTCAGATGTCAAATAACAAGCGCTAACAACGGGTCATTACAATACAAATTTTAATCCTGACTGTCAAGAATTCTTGCCACAAGGATTCGCGAACTGCTCATCACGAACTGTACTTTCTTATACCACATCTCTCGAACAGTTGGGCTACTTTATAGCCATTTGATGTCAACAAGACTATCCTTGAAAAAAGCTATCGTAGTGGTAAGGTAATTATCATGCTTCAATGTTATCATACTTTTATTGTCATGATTACAATACATTAATTATCATTGATTATCATACTTTGATTTTCGTGATTACCGTCCTTCAATTAATATACGACAATCGTATCGCTTAGAAGGGAATGGGTCGTCGTTGTGATCTGTAATAAGAGCGAACAGAGATGTCCCCCAAACCAACCAAACAACGAAACAACGGGTTTTCATAAACAGTAACATCCTAGACCCTTAAACGCACCAGCCCACCCTCATTGTTTCCAGCCAAGCCTGTGTAGTTTCCGTTTCACGAAGTCAACCTAGCAATACCATTCCTTGTCACGGGGCACCGATTAATATTGATAATATTTAGAATCTGGGGATATTACCAGATTATCACCGATTGATTGTACATCTGTATTCATGACTGTTTTATCCAAATGGAAATAATTGCTGAGACATTTAGCCAGTTTTACCTCACGTCAATGAATAACAAGGAGTGGTCGTCCACAGGGAAGCCGTTTCATCCCCGTGTTATCGTGGATGTTGTAAGGAAAACAATGAGGTTTATAACAAGTCTAATTACAGCGCCCACAGAGGGCTAAGGAAAATGACTGTTCAGAATGTCCTCTTTGTCCAAATGTGATTGTTAATGCTGAACCATCCCCATTCACTGTTCTGTAAATAAATCAGATCTACTGGTGTGACAGGCCCAATGCCTTCCGGATACAGCATCATGCCATTTTCATGTGTGATTTCATCTTCAAATAACATTAAATGGGGCCATCATTGATGTTGGTCGAACTATTCCTGTTGGATGGACTTACAAGTTGGTCAAATCAGACCTCAGATGGGAGTTTGTTTTGTTTTGTTTTTTTTTAAATATCGTATCAGACTAAATCTATCTTTCAGTGAGATACAAACGAGGAAAACAACATTTGAAATTTATTTCGACATGAAGCAATCTAACGCATTACCGTATCTTGTCAAATCGTGTCGCATAAACAGAAAATATATAGGATAAATTGGTCTTTTAATCAATCAGTCGTGTGGACGTGAACAATACGAAACGTGAATTACAAAGTCGGACTGCCAAATGCGTGGTCCATATGACTCACATTCGTCGCGTAGATCGATTCTCATGCTGTTGATCACTAGTGTGCCCGTCCATACTGTGTTATTTACAGATATAACTGAAATAGCGCTGAGTGCGGTTTTAAACAGTAAACAATAAAACATTACACATTCTTCGACTGTAAGTATACACACACACATCGACGTGAAATCAGTTTCTGTATTTTTCAAAACGTTGACGGAAAATCTGATAATTAATGTACTGCGGCCTGGAGTTGTAATCGTATGTTTTAGGGAAACAATTACTGCCACAAGTCGTGATCAATTAAACAGACAGACAACGTCAGTGTGGGTAGGATGTTTTCATCATTAGACCTGCCGTGGCTACAAGGTGATAATTACTTCTTGTCTAGACTCTACAGAAGAAACGGCAAGGAGCCTTTTTTGTCACATATCCTGAAGGTAGGTGTGAATCTGACAGGTCTATGATGTAACGGTTGTCTTGCATTTGTGGAGAACGCGCTTTGTGTCCTCTACATACAGATTGGTAATGGAGAATTCATAATGATCTGACCTGAAAGTGCGACTTGATTCTAATTCAGAATCGTACTGGAGAGATTTCACTGGCTTAAACTTTGTTATAAGCGATATGTAATTAGACTAGTTAAGATGAAGGCGATCAGTGTTAGACTGATACATCGTCTCTAGCTATGTATGATTTTGATCATAAATCCATGTAAATGAGTGAGTTCTTCTTTAGCAATATTGCAGCAATATTACTTCAGGGGACACCAGAAATGGGTTTCACACATTGTATCAATGTGGACAGTCTCTCTCTCTCTCCCTCTCTATCTGTCTGTCTGTCTGTCTCTCTCTCCCTGTGTGTGTTCCCACCCCATGGCCTGCAGTAAAATTGCCAAATACAGCATGATTCCTATGTTTTGTTTCTTTGTTGTCTAATGTCGCCCTCAGAAGTATTCCAGCATATTAGTGGTCTGTAACTATTTGAATCAATTAACTCAGACAATCCAATCAACAGCATGAACATCGACTTGCGCAATTAGGATACAATGACATGTGTCAACTGAGATATCGAACCTGACCACCCGATCCTGTTAACGGCCTCTTACGACAAGCATGGGTTGTTCATGACATATTCTATGCCCGGATCTTCTCGGATGTAGGTATACAGCACTAAGGATCTTTATGTTACACACAATATTAAGGCAACCCCATGAAATGGCAAGGTTAAATTAGGAAATATCTAAATGCTGTACGGATATATCAGATATAGGTTTCCATACATCTTGGTACTAAGTCTACGCGGGACTTCATCGTATAAAATATATGTTTGAATGGACTAAGCACTTCAACGGAAATATAGTTCTGTTAATTATTCATTTCATCAACGTCCATATAGATGGCAAGATCTTCCTGTAACATAATACTGTAACCTACATGTTCTTATTCTTCTGTGCGACAATTAGTCGCACAGGAAGCGAATGTGACCTTTTTTCGCAAGTTTTACATTTATATTTTACATCGTTGACCTAGAAGCATCATAAATGGCGGATGTTCATTGATAAGAGGAATCTGCTAGCTTGATAACCGTTTTAGGAGCTTATCATATATAAACATCAATACATGACAATCGAGACCCGTCAATAATTCATTTGAAAGAATGATCTTCCTCACGGCAGATACATTCATGAGTCCCATCTGAATGAAATGCAAAACCATTGACCTTCACATCATGTTTGCGGTGAAAGGACTTTAGTGTGCTGTGTATCAGAATGTGGTCATTCTTCTCCCGCTCTTTAGGGTAAGCAATTAAATGTGTTGTCAAATATGAACTGTTAAAGTCAGAAAACATCCAGTTTCAAATGTTTGTCAAACCCACACCATTAAAGACAATTATTTGGATGGATTCAGCAGGTGACACCCGGTGTTCGTGTGCAGGGTAAGCATATTCTGCTCTTCCGGTTGTCTTTGTCATGCACACTCTTTGCATAAAATTCTGAGGATTTGTTATTTACTGCCTCTTTGTAGTTTTATGGCGTTTTATGTTGAGCTATTTTCTTGAAAATTGTATTGTAAAGTAAGTATATATTTCATCAGAAATATGCACTTATGCATCAGAATGTTCATACTTACGAAATGCATGGCGACATAATGGAAACTATCTTAAACACGGCTGTCCTTGGAACGTCCATGCTCGGTCTTGTACATGAACTACTGATTGTACCTGAGGTTGGGTTGCTGGAACATTGGTCAGCATAACGGGAGAATTGACTGTTGGAAAGTTGATGTCATCCTCCTTGCAGTCTTGTTACTTATTGTACATGACGTTGGACTCCTAGAACACTGATATGCTTGAAGGTAAAGTTTGACCACTGGGACGTTGACATCCTTATACAGTCACGTGTTTTGGCGCATGAAATACCGATCGTTCCGGAGGTTAGGCTGCTGGAAGATTGACCTGCATAAAGAAAAGGCTGAGGGCTGGATACTTGACGTCATCCTTCTAATGCAATCTTGAGGTTTTTGTACATGGATCACTGACTGTATCGGCGTTTGGGCTGCTGAAACGTATGTCCGCATCAAGGGAAAGTTGCCTATTGCAGGCCTAAATCTTAAACAATTATGGGTTTAGGTGTTGTCAGTGAATAAACTTTCATAACTAAATCTGAAACATTTTATGTTCATTACGAGACCCCATACATAACTAGTTCTATTATGTAACTGAGGTAGCCTAGTGTCTACCCTGTGTTCGCGAATACCCGCTTTCAAATCTCATGTCATCCATGAAGATCCGGCTTAGAACTGATCTTCAGTAGCCCATACATGCTTGTCGTAAGAGTCGACTGACGGGATTGTGTGGTGAGGCTTGCTGACTTAGTTAACAGATGTCACCAATTCCCAGTTACGCAGATCGATGCCCATGCTGTTGATCACTGGATTGTCTGATTCTTGGTCACTGGGTCGTCTGGTCCTGTCTGACTCGAGCATTTGCCGTCATATAGCTAGAATATTGCTGAGTGACTCACTTGCTCCCGTGGTCCTGAGAGATTTTGGTCTGTTCAAAAGTTTTCCACGATCAACATGCTTAATTGTTAATCGTGATCATCGCGTTACATCGTATTGCATCGTAACAAAGGGCAACATATCGTATTAGAAGGCATCCAGTCGTTTCACCTCGAGTCCAAACCTTTGAAATTACATATGGCCAATCGTGGCACTCGTAACAGATCACACAACAATGCGAACCTAACATAACCGTGAAGGAATCCTACCTATGTACAAAAGAAGTCAGTGAGAAATATACTTGGTGAACATGTGGATGTATACGTCTTGACTAGGACGAGTTATCACCAAATTTTGCTGATTTTATCTTTTCACATTTTCACATGTTATATTCTTAGTAAACTTCCAATGGCATTTGCTTAAATATATTTCATATTTCCATGAACCTCGGACAAACTAAAACTATGTTTACCGTTATCGTGCTTCCTTTCAATGCCTTTTGGTTCAAAGAATATTTTATTCATATATTAAGCTTATCTATCGTACTCAAAGTTGACCTTTGCATTTTTTACAGGTGTTTTTTTTTGAGAGTTAACATATTCAAGCAGTCAAATAATTACTTTTCCATCGACACAGTTTGAATGTGTTTATTTCGGAAATAATACTCAATTTGAAGAGGAAAAATATTGATCTTAGATATGTTCTTGGTATTCATGAAGTTTTCAAGTGACGTCTCATTTCATTGCACACTCCATCAAATAAATGATTGCTTTGGAATCTACGCGAACATGATTGTTCTATATTCTCATCGCGTGCTCCAGATCGATAAACAGTATCGTGAGGAGGTATACATTGACAGATTCGGCACTTGAACTCTAAGCGTAAACCGCTTCCTCTTACATATCAAAGACGTATGCTGTCATCAATGTTGATATGTGGAAGACATATTGATCTCAACAGGCAACAACCATTTCCTTGTCCCAGCAATTACTATGATTCTCTAGTAGTTAAGTCATATTCAGTTTCCAATTCATTGCGGACTTCAAAACAAGGCTCGAGTACGTCGATAACTACTTGAAGTCAATCGTGTGATCGAGTAATTACGCAGTGAAGCATCCCCACGTTGTGTCCTTATAATATATCATCAACTGTGCAATAAGGCTGTGTTCCCGGGTCTCGAAGGAATCGAAGTCTCCCAGCGGTAACTAAATGCAATCTGAATTTCTGTGAAAAATGCCATTCATTGGGTTTTATGATGTATTTCAGTGTATATTAACCAATTTAGCTCTAGAGGATGCGCGTCTGGAGGAACTAATAACATTTTGGCCAGTCTGTGCGGTGAAGAAATGTGCAAATGTATTATTCATGCATGCTCAGATGATTGACGTTCTGTATATTTCAATGTGACAGTCAGTTAGAAACATTCATAAAGTGAAATTGCAACCTCGGTTTATAATATAGTGTATAGTGTGACACAGCTATGTTGATACAACTGTGTGTAGTGTTACATGTTGATGTTGATACACCAGTGGATAGCGTGACACAGCTATGTTGATACACCAGTGTCTAATGTAATACGGAGCAAGATGGCACCGTAAATCACTGTATAAATTCACACCCTATGGCTACCTGTAGTTGCAGTTAAAGTTAAACATATAGCGGTTGTTTCTAGGTTTGTAGGACGTTGGGGTAGCCTAGTGGTTAAAGCGTTCGTTCGTCACTCGAAGACCTGGGTTTGGTTCCCCACATGGGTACATGGGATTCACCATGACTGTAAACTCATAAGAAGAATATCGCCATTTACTTGATTCACAAAGCAGCAAACTTAAATCTATGGTTGTTATCACCCGCGTTTAAATGTGTGACACACACTAAATTCCAATCTACATACCTCTAGGGATGGGGCTTGCAGATGTGGCGCATCCTTGATTGACGTCCAGACACTCATCTGAGAGCCAGCTAACCAAATGACTGATTCCGCAGATTTAAATATCCTTCCGTAAATCCATGTGGCGCAGCAGGTTTACAGAAGGGAAATTCTGGAGGATGCTGTACGTCAAGGTTACTGATGGTGCTAGAAGCTGTGCCTTTTCGATAAGGCAACATTCTGTCCACAGGCGGATTCATTTAGAGAGTCGGATACTGAATGTCACGTGTGTGGAACTTCTTTTCATAAACGGGATTTATTCCCCCTTCGTCCAGTTCCTCACAGGTCAGATACTTTTATGTTATGAACACATGATTTTCAATGTTTATGCTGATCATGTTTATGTGCGTATCACAAAGGTGTCGGCTCTTTTGGCCGAATGGATATAACGTCTTCATTGAGCGTAGAAGGTTTCGATCCTCTGCCATGTAAAGTTCATAGTACACTGGCGGGTCTGGGGTTCAGCACACCCACCCACCCCATTCCAACCCCCATCGTGTCACTCTAAAATACGTTTTTGAATGGTACTTAATGTTACCTTGGTATGCCTGGTTTGAACCCCTGTTACGTCATACAAAGCTATATAGTACTTGTTATCTCCAAATTGAAATGTTGATTGGAAGTGATAAGTCATATAAAGTGAACAAAACCGTGAAAGCATAAAAGGAAACAGTACTGTTAAATTCCAAAGTTAACTACAACCGTTTAAACATGGAAGGGAACGGGTAAATAATAAAAGTCAAGGAAAACCTTAACTTAAATTACACAGGTTAATACACTTATTAAACTATGTAATAAACAGAACCGTTAATTCACAACGGTAAACAGAATTATAATATACTGAATGTAAACAGAATCACTAAATAGGCAAATATATAGAACCGTTAACTCACAAAGGTAAATAGAATCGTTAAATATTGAAGGTATATAGAACCATTAAACCTGCAAATATATAGGACCGTTAATTCACAGAGGTAAACAGAATTATTATATTTTGAATGTAAGCAGAACCACTAACACCCAAAGGTTAACAGAATCGCCAAACATTAATGTAAATAGAACCATTAAACCGGCAAATATGTAGAACCGTTAACTCACATAGATAAACAGAATCGTTAAATATTGAAGGTATATAGAACCAATAAACCGGCAAATATATAGAACCGTTAACTCACATAGATAAACAGAATCGTTAAATATTGAAAGTAAATAGAACCATTAAACCGGCAAATATGTAGAACCGTTAACTCACATAGATAAACAGAATCGTTAAATATTGAAAGTAAATAGAACCATTAAACCGGCAAATATGTAGAACCGTTAACTCACATAGATAAACAGAATCGTTAAATATTGAAAGTAAATAGCACCATTAAACCGGCAAATATGTAGAAACGTTAACTCACATAGATAAACAGAATCGTTAAATATTGAAAGTAAATAGAACCAATAAACCGACACATATATAGAACCGTTAATTCAAACAGGTAAACGGAATCGTTAAATATTAAAGGACCACTAAACCGGCAAATAGACAGAGCCGTTAGCTCACAAGGCATACAGGGTCGTTAGATATTGACAAACCGCTAAACCGCCAAATAGACAGAGTCGTTAACTCACAAAGCCGAAAAACCGATAACAGCTATTTTTACCTGACATTTAATAAATGACGTTGACGTCGAACGTAAGATCCCGAACACCACGACGTAACAAAAACTTCAGTATACGCCTGTTAGCAGCAGGGATGATTAGATCAGTCCGCAATGTCTGCAGTCACAACCACCATCAAACTAAAAAGTACTACCTACTTACGCGTGAAGCTAGAATGGTGTCCTTGAACGTCTTCATACATGGTTAACGCAGTGGCCTTTCAGGCTTTTGTTCAGGCGTTACTTGTTGCTATGAAACTGAACATCCTATTGTCTTATATGAACTAAACCGATAGACAATGATAGATATCTGTTGGTTAATACTAGTAGCGTGGTTATTGTTTTACGACGCTTTGGCAAAATTCCACCAATCTGACGGTGGCCGAGTTCAGAAACTGACCTGACACTCTGTACCCGTGTAGGAAATCGAATCCGGCCTGACGGGCGAACGCTTTAACCACTGGGATACCCGCTTAGAGTAAGTGGTAAGAGCAGGAACAGCTGCAGCAGCAACAACAGCGCTAACGGTGGCGGTGGCGTATACCCCCGCTGCCCTTGGTTACCTTCACCGACAAGCTGGACGGCGATAGTGTCATAGCGACTGTTGATCAAGTGTTACGAAGTCCTGATTAGGCTCATCGTTCTATCAGTACATTATCAATTGTCCTGTATTTCATCACATTGTAAATCTCGATAATCACTTGTGGATTTCTTTACAGCACATCTCGTTGTCTTGTGAATGAATGGTGCAAATTTAACCAACAGACATCTTTACCAGAAGCTTGACAGATCCCAGGTGTATGAAATAATGACGATACCAGGTGTTCGAAAAGGCAAGGTGGTGGTATTTTCTCACAAACATCTATGTTTGGTTCAGGTTTCATTACCTACATACCGCTGTCTTACCATGTGCAAAACAAACCCCTCCACCAAAATAATATAATAAACACAAACAAACAAACAAACATAAACAAACAAACAAACAAACATAAATAAATAAATAAATAAATAAATAAATAAATAAATCTCCTACTTTCATACATGACAATACCATAAAGATGCGATACAGGGGTTCAAAATCTGTGACCTCAAAAGAAATAAGCAAAACATAGCCGATAAATGTAACGGAGGAGTATGTGGAGATTAAATCCAGTTCACAGCAGATATGGCTTTGCCATTGTTAATGTGAAAGGTGATATGAGCATATACATAAACACAGAGAATTCTTCACAATGAGGCATCTGGCATAAACACTGTAGCGAACTCTTGACTTGCAGTGACCAGATGTAATTATGAGATCTATGTTATTACTTATTCAGCGCACGGACAACGTGTAACACGACACCAATCAGGTTGTTAAAGACCATGAGAAATACATACAATGTTGGAAATATGGAACGTTTTTCCATTGTCGCTGGGGCCCCATGGATGTACCACGTGATATGCCTCCGTACATGGAAACTGATGTCGTTGACGGGGTAGTCTCGGAAGGGTAATTACTGCAACAGTCAGGTGATGGACGTTGACGTTCAGATGACTATACAGCAGGTGAAACATCCATGTTTCAAACGAACGAAAAAGTATCGATTGCGTCAGATCGCTATATCTGTACGTTTGAATTACGGCAGGTGGGTGAGAGGGGTTTACTAAAGCTTAGAAAACTGTTTGAGATGTATTACACTGTGTCAGCGTGTCGGAAGAACGTCGGGATGGTGTTAGTCGTGGACGTTTATCACTTGTTGAAGTAGATCGAGAGTTGGCAGGCCAAGAAACAATGTGGCGTCCCAAACACATGGTATCAGATACTGGCACAGTTAAGGGGCGTAATTATTTATAAACTAGGATTACGTGGTTTATGTGTGTGTATGTGTATGTGTGTGTGTGTGTGTGTGTGTGTGTGTGTGTGTATGAGAGAGAGAGAGAGAGAGAGAGAGAGAGAGAGATTGTGTGGGTGCTTGTGAGAGAAACAGGCAATCTCTGTGTGTGATATGTGGTAGGTTTGTTGTTTACGCCGTAATATTCCAGCGTCAGTCTGTAAATAAATAAATAATCTAGTTTGGAGTAGATAAGCCGGTGAAAAAAATGACCATCGATCTAGGCAAATGGGATACGGCGATATGTGTCAACCAAATCAGCGAGCCTGACCGATACCACCCGATACCGTTAGTCGCCTCTGACGTGGGTTGCTTCAGACTAATTTTAACCCGGATCTTCACGTTTGTGACTACTATGTATTCCGCATGAGCGCGCCCGCATGTGCGTGTGCGATTATGTTGAGGCAGGGACGGGTAAGGCGCAATTACAGCTAACTAAATACAGCTGCAAAATCTGTTTCCTGAGAGCTGACTCTACTAAATATAACAAATAGATGGTGAGCTTAACACATTCTGTTGTTGTGTTTGTGAAGTGTGCTTATTAATATACAATTTATACACCAGAGAGATATTAACAAAGGACCAAGGATGAATCATATCCTCACAGTGACATAGAATCGATTTTGTAGAAGCTCTACAATGCTTTATAATCACTATTAACAATCTTCTAAGGATACAATCCGTTAGAAATGTGATATAAACTGACATGATTTATTAAAGGAAGCATTACCGCAACTCATATCTATACAGATCTGATACCATCTCTGTATATCGCTCTTGAACAACAGGGACAGCAAAATAACTCGATCAAATAATATTAAAAAGTTCATTGTACAATATAATACATGAAGGGACATCAAACAGATGATCCTAGGTAAGATATGAAATTGCTTTTCTTCACAATATACATCAAATACAATGACGTATATTATCTCTAAGGGTTTGGTCATGTCTATAGGTTCATGACATGATTAGTCTGACAAATATTATTCAAGTTACCAGCATTATATTCGTAGTCTATGTGCCATTTGTCTGTACAATGAAATTGAATGTGATTTGAACTATATTATTAATTATACAATGGCTGTAAAACAATCATGATTAATTGATTTTTTTTTCTTTTTCTTCACTCATTCCTGTCGATATCAACAACACACCTCAGCTGGTCAAACTAATTATGAATTGTAATATAGTCTTACAACAACACCCCCGGTAAACAGGTGTGATTAAGAACGATGTAAAGCCTGGAAGCCATGCGCTTCCGTTTGTAGCACGCGTTACCTTGACAACAGCATCCACTAGTGTAAACCACAATTTATAGAAAGGGTGAAGTCGGACTTGATCGCATGTTAACGTTAAGTGCTGTCTGACCAATAATCCGGGCAAGTCACTCGCCTTCAGCGGACCACACAGATCCTGGAGGAGGCTGGAGGTTTATAGACCTGAGACCGAGCACCCGCGCAGTCCTCCACATTCGGACGTCAACACAAAGCCACTACGCGTAGCACAGCTCGTCAGGCGATCCGACGCGCTCATTACAACTTGGCATCAGCGGCAGTCGTTCGTCCGCAGCTTTGATAAACTGGAGTTGGCATTGAACGTTCATCTACGACAGGCTACTTACTCTACAGCTTCGCTGACAATCTGGTGAACTCAGGCTATACGCGCCTCCTCGTGGCCGGACTGACAAATTGCTTGTTTCCCCAAGCACGTTGAGAGGCAAAATGAGTGTGATAAACAAGGGTAATGTTGCAAAAATGACTTGTTGAAGAGGAAACTTGGTGGAAAGTTTGTGGGCAGTAGTTTTCTAGGTACGCACGGTGTCAATTCATTCACAAATTCTTGGATCATGTCTCAAGCACGTGGTGTGGTAAAACCCAGGAGATACGAGGTGAAGAGCTCAAGTTTCGAGGGACCTGTACGGCACGTGAAGTCCTGGACAACATGGTAGGTTTTTCTGTACTTGTACTGTACGACGCAGGTGTTTAACACATAAGTCAATGTACAAAACGTTGGTGAACCTTTACTTTTCAGATACGTGTCTCTTGTGTATATCAATCGTGATCGATCATTAGACTATGCACCTGTAGCGAGAACACAACGCAGTTGTATGCATTTCATTGATATTTTATGGCGTGTGCCAGATCTGGTTGTGCTTGCGGGTACATTGCTCTGATACAATGTTTACCTGTTATTTGTTAAGACGCATATGCATGTGTACACATCGTTAGTGAACACTCCCTCTGACTTGAATTGTACTTTCACGTGTGATTTTGAAACTCTCGAGGAAGAACCTTAGTTAGGTATAAATGGTCATTATATTTCTTGTTCAAACCATTTCATTATATACTTGTCAGGTGTGTATAGCTCCACTGTTTACAAACATTAACTACCCAATACACCTGCCAGTGTGAATAACTCGACTGTTGACAAAATATTTATTACACAATCTACCTGCCATATGTGCATAGCCCGACTGTACAAAATATATATAGTTGCAATATGACTTAGATGTAACTCGAATGTTTAAAAGAAAGGTTTGACAATAAATATACATCTCTGGTGTAAATATTTCGAGTGTGTACAAATCGCTTATAAACAACAAACATGGCAGGTATATTTGACTCGTGTTTATAAAAGACACTGGTGCACAATATGAATATACATGTAAGTGCATGTAGTATATAAATCGTTAATATACACAATCACATGTATATCGCTTGAGTGTATACAAACCTTTGATGTATAACATGCTTGACAGCTATATCGCGCTCGTGCTATTTCGCCATCTGTAATTACAGCTTGTCATCTGAATTCTTGTGTGTTTTCCAACCGTTGATTAACGACGTGTTTTCACGGTCCTTTAACTCAGAAACACGCACAGCACCATGGTTCCTGAATTACCGTTAGTTTAAGAAGATGTTCATTTCAAAGGTGTGCACGTCACTCGGATGTGCTAAACATTTGTCATCAATACATGTTTAGTAAACGTCAGTCATCAGTGCATGCTATGTATGAAATTGACACCTAAATCGATATATCATTCATATATCTGATCTGGCCGACATGTACGGTATTGTACACTCAGTATTGACAAACCAATCTTCGAGTGAGTATATATCTCAAAGGAATGCAGTTTTATTTATGGAGGCTACAAAATTGTATAAGTTTAACTTTCGCACCCAAAATTCACTCCGTGACATGCAATTTATTCTCTGTATGATATACTAGATTGAGAAGCCATGCAGTGCCTATGTGGGATATTACCTCTACAGCCCGCATAGCGTCTATGGTAATGGCATATCTGTCAGTAGGTATCACAACAGTTTCATCGATATATCAATATTTGTCAATGTATGAAACAAAGCATATTTTTGTTGGAATTGTATGCAAGCAATTCATGAAGAATGTGTAATTATTATTGTGGTGCTTTCATCATCACTATCTGTGACACCGGTCCATATGTTCTATATCCTGTTTAATTGACAATGAGTCATCTGTCGTGATGACAACTGCACGCGCGAGTTAGTAAGCACAGCGATACGCCGTGTGTGTAATATTTATGTCATATAACTTTTTAAAAATCATCGTTTGACGTCACTTGTTTCCGACGTGACGAGACTAAGTTTCAACTACCTCGGATGTTCGATTTTCAAATACTTGTTACCAAACTGAGACAGCTCAGCGGCGTGAAAGCTAAAATGATACGTATGTCATAATAAACCGACAATGTATGCAAACCTATATATATCCTGTGCATATAAAGTACGGTCATAACAAGGCAGTGAACGACATCCCATACGACGACATGACAGTGCCCACGTGGAGCAGTAGTTGTCGTTAACGCTGGTTCAGCCTCATGAAACAAGGGCTCTTTTATGTTTTTCACGGTTACCCGCGTGAACAACGTTCGGATTTCACACATGTGATGAATGCAACATCTGCTTCAGCAACGAAGCCCTATAGGCGATGTGAGCACATTAATTGATCGACGGTTTGGTACAATGCAGCGGTCAGCGTCGGGAGAGAATTGCTCCTCAGCTGACCTGTACTGCGATTATGTTCCGTGCAAGTCTCCGGTGTTAAAGTCCGGCGTTTAAAGGTGGAACGACTTTGGTTTCGTTCATGTTAATCACATGTTTATCGATCCCTGCAGATCAGGGCAGCCAGTGAGGCGGAAGGTTACATAACTTGACACAATGTTGCTGACAGAACACCTGTTTACACCTGAGATACCTCCAATTATTTGTAGCGCGCGCCGTGATTAGGAAACCTCGTGAGGATAGATCTGTTATTGATACATGCGTTTGTTATTTAATATTTATCATCTGCATGCTCGCAGGGATCCAGCTCAGGTTTCGCTGAATGGTGAAAGTCTTGTTTATTTGTCAACACTGCTACACTCACTCACTCTAACCAATTGTTTCAAAGTAAAACATCTAATACGTTAATGCTGCTTAAACTAAAATTGTCCAAATATAATATATATTATACTGAAAACTCCACTAGAGTTTCAAGAGCATCATGTGATTCGTGCTCAAAGATCTTTTGATGAAGGATGAAAAATCCATGCCCTCAGTGGGTTCTATATGCAAAGAATCCAATCCAACAACATCGTTCTGTGCAACTGGGATGCGATGAGCCGGCGTGACGATGCACGGAACTGAAGCGCAAATGCATCTTGTATGAGGTAGCCCAGTGGTTTAATCGTTTGCTTGTTCGCGTTTGCTTGCTGGGTTCGATTGCCCTTATGGCCACAATGTTCGAAGCCCATTTCTGGTGTCCCCCGTCGAAACGTTCATGCAGTATCGCTAAAGCGGCGTAACTTTAAACTCACTCATTCACGTGATTCCCTTGATGCTTACTACGATTGCTATGCGATGTCCTTAGAAAGACTAAATCTTTCTACCAGTAGCTCATGACACCCGGTGTTATGTCAGATATCCAATGATGAATTCATGCAGTTGTCACAGCTTTGCCTTTTGCACTTAAAGAAATTGGTTATGTTTTGGTCGTAACTTTTTACATATATTCAATATGTTAAAATGACGTCTGTTACAAAACGTAAATCTCAAAATATGCACGGTGATACTCGATGAGATTCATGCAAGGATTCATTCTTCTAGAGATGTTTTTTGTCATTTTGTGTCACTGATTTCCATCCATGGTTTAAGCGAATGTGTTTGTTCAACCAATCTTACCTCTTTCTGAAAAAGACATTGTTAAAACCATAACTATAATGAAACTAAACAACTTATAACTATAATACCTATCCGTGTAGACACACTTGTTTACATTCATGGAAGTCAGGTTGTCGTGATTCATGTGTTAAGAAATAAAAACATATCTGAATCTGACGAAGACTGCAATCTCCATGAATACCGCTCAGTTCAAAGAGGTTTTCAAAGAAATGGCTATTCGGTCATTTCGGTTGATGGAAGACGTATAAAATAATTCAATTGCATACGTCTGATGCCCGAAATGTTCAGTAATTCAATAATTCAGGTTATTGTCGCTGAATATTAAGACAAACGGATGGACAGAAACCGTTGTAATTATGTTATTTTGGTAATCGGCGCATAAAGTAGCAGGTACTTTGTTGAAGAGCTTCTATTATAATCTGGGAGCAGTTTTAGAGAAACGTAAAACACGACCACGATAAAACTGGAAGTAATGTTTCTTATAGCATGGACAGATTTTCATAAATAATGTCAAATTGAGAAAAAAAAAGTATAAAAAAATCCCCAAAACATTTGTATTACCAGGGAAAAGTGTCGAGAGCTGCAACATCCTTACAACCATACCAAAGCAACAACAACGGCAATAACAAGTAACAAGTAACAAGTAACAAAAAAAACCCAAACAAGTATATATCGAAATGGAACCCAGGGAAATAAAACAACAAGAGCATCACCAGCAACCAAAACAAAACAGTATACAACCGAATAGAACTCAATGGAAAACAGCAACAACAAAAGAAAATATGAAATACCAGCTCATGGCAACAACCACTCAACATTCTTGAATATACGTCACAACAGATTCCATAAAGTGCTAGAGGTGACGTAGGGATAAACATTATACGAATGGCTTACTGCAGTGATATCACACACACGCGCGCGCGCGCACACACACACACACATACACACACTTACGACAGATTTTTACTCATTCTGTGAGAAGAGCGGGGACCGATCGAGTGCAGTTCAGACAGCACTGAACTGGACCACATCCTCTAGCGACACGTGATAGCCTCTATTGGTTTAGTTGCAACGACATTACGATATTTAACTCCGGGGGACTTGAAAGCTCTGACACATACTACTGGTTTTTATATCTAATGACAAAGAACATGTGCAAATGGATAACATCATAATTCTACGCGCTCTGTTATCAGAAACCTGATACTTCTACTTGTGTTGTTGCAGGTGACGCGTAAGAGGAGTTCATAGATCGGCAGTGATAACGTGACAAAGTTATGGAAACACACTTTTTAATCACGTGTCAGATGTTAGATAAAATACAGTGGCTTGTCATGCTATGCTACTGCTCCAGTGGTCTTATAGTGTACATGATCCGTTTGTCTGAGTTCGAATCTCATATTCGTCCTGATTCGTGTGCTTGGTTCGTGGCATCAGTCGTTGTTGTATTATCCGTGATGCTCCAGGAACTAACTGATCTTCAGTAACCAATGCTTGTGGTAAGAAGCGACTAACGGGATCCCGAGGTCAGGCTCACTGACGTGGTTTACACATGTCATTGTATCCCAAATGCATGCTTATGTTGTTGGTCACTGGATTGACTGGTCCAGATTCGACCGCTGCCATAAACTGGAATATTGCTGAGTGCATCATAAACTCACTCACATTTCGGTATTTCCATTCATACGTTAACATCTTCAACATATGCTCAACACTTGCCTTGCCTTTGCACGTGTTTTGGACTGCTGACTGCTCGAGTAATCACTGTTTGCTAGAAGTTAGAAATATGTTCGGAACATCGCACAGTGGATTCCGCTTGAGTGCAGATTTCTTATGATTATGAAAACGGTCGGTTTTACACAACAGGAAGCTGACCCACCGCGTATCAGGGATACTGCGTTTGTTTAGTGTGGCCTACAATGGAATCTTCTCACGTTAGCGATGACCTTGACCCGATGCTGTTCAGTTCACACAATCCTCTTGCAGGACACAGTCTCGTGCATCTGTAGGTCCCTCTACATCTGACCCGCTTTCTCATTACCTTTATTTGAGTGTCTCTCGAATTATTCCTTTAGAACCCCTCGCACTCAAATATGCTGTGTAAGAAACATGCATCCTCCCGTTTTGCCTTTATTGCAACAAGGCAATAGACTGATTAGACAGTCACATCTCATTTCATTCACGATCCGTCTTGTTCCGTCTCCATGTAAGCCCACGTGTTCCTAAAATCAATGCACTGACCATTCTTACTTCCTGGCTGTGCACGGACATGGGTCAATAAGGTATTCACACAATGCCCATGATTGCAAGGGATATTGATGGACGGCCAGCCATGACAATATATCTCACAATGTTTAAGCTGCACTCATTATACGTTTGGATAACACCGGCGTTGTTCGTATAGACCTTACGATGTACTCTAATGTTAATCCCAGACCCTGGGGAATATATTATCATAGAAACTCACACAAAGGATGATCTGTACATCTTTGTTCCATCAGCTCGAACTAAAGTATTGATTTAGGTTACATTTAGATTGAAAAAAAATTCTATTATGTTGAAAAATAGCATAAGTTTAACGGTTTTGCTTCGCTTAATGTGTTTTGCGGCATATGTTTCAAACAGAAATCTCGAAATTCCACAGAAAAGACCTTGACTCCATCAGTGATGTAGGAATCTGCGAAACGGTTCAGAGGAACCGGAAAAACATCAGTAGAGATGGTACATTTACACCATAGTGCAGAATTGCTTCCCTTAGACTTAACAGGACCTTCTATCTGATGATGTTTCTAGGTTAGGCAATATCACACCTGTGTTGGAAGATTCAGTTCTCGCCAACTTGGCAAGGTCTGGTATAACTCCAGTTATAACTGCATAACTAATGATAACTCATTTACGCATTCTGGGAACTACGACAATCTGAGCTTAAAAATATGTAAAAATGCGATATTTTATAAAACCTATTATCATATGATGAACACGTTTTTAAAAGGAATAGATTTAAATATATGAGTGAGCCTATTTGACAAGAGACGGGTTGTGGCTATAACCCTCGTCATGCACTGTTGATGGAGCTCACGCCTATTACGTCAAGCATGGGATCTCAAAGATCCCCAATTGTAACCCCGATGTTCACAGGTAAGTGGGCGTCAGAAATACGTTTCACGCACTGTACCTACGGAATCGAACCTCGGCCTTCTGCGTGACGAGCGAAAGCGTTAACCACTGGGCTACCCCACGGCCTGTTACAGACACTCGAACATTTGAATACCACGGAAACTATTCGTTGCAGAGCTATGATGCAATGTGTGAGGAAGTGCATTGTTTTATTCAACTACCGCCATGATATTGATGGACTGCGTGTATCCAGACTCACTCATCCATGTTATTATTGTGTGCAACATTCGGGACCTGAACAATGCATTTGCAACGCCGCCACCAGTTGTAACAACGGGTGCACTCGATGAACGAAACGTCGATAGAATGAGCGCTGATGCATTCTGAGTTAACACAACTTTTACTGGTTACTGTTCTAATATCGGCTGTACTAGACGAACTGAACGAACTCTGATACACTGTGGTCGTATGCAACACGGGAGACGATGCGATAATTCCGTAAGCGCTAAACGAACGAAACATCGATAGAATGACCATTGATCTGTACTGACGGGCCGTGGCGACATATGCTCAGTTTGGTCAAAGCACCGAGTTGATATAAAAACGTTCTTCCAGACCGTCAGACAACGACCATGGACATGGCATGGCACGACAGTTACATCCATCACACCTTTTTCTGTTTGGTATACTGAGACTCAATGGTCCACCTAACCGGTCGTATGTATGTACGCCCAAATTGCCCTCAATCAATACTAGTCAGGAGAAGGATAGGAAGTCGAGACAGGAATTGGTTTGTGATGTCAATCTTGCGGCACGACTGCACAGCACTGAAACACTTTTTTATTTCAGGGTGTTTGATTTCCTAAAGTGGCGAGGTGTGACTGGAATATGTTCTGTGCACGTTAATGTTCAGCACGTGTAAATAAGGTAGTGAAGCGTTGATGATTGGGTTAAACTGATCCAACGGTGTCATGCTAGATATCTTCCGCAATGTGGTTTTTAGGAATTTGATGGAAACGTTCACTTGTCAGTTCGTTCAGTCAATCTGCCACCCATGCATCCAGGAATTCATATTCATGAATATATACATTGTCGTTCGTCCCGAGACCCATCTTTCTGACCATCTGGAATATCCGCCAGCCAACCAACCCATCCATCATCCCATCCATCCAACCACCCATCCACCAACCAATCTATCCAACTCTCCCTACATACGGGTATACATCCACCCACCCTTGCATCCATCGTTTCATCCATCCTTACATATGTGCACTCGACCATCCATCCAAAGATTCCTGCAAACATGTATTAATCTACCCATCTGTCTATCTATCCACCTATCAATCTGTCTACGTATTACCCACCTGTCTCTACATATCATATTCATAAGGACTCTGTCTATACATATAATATATTGAATGTGACGAACGCAAACCTGGTCTGTAGCTTCCTGCTGAGTTAGATTCCAGCGTTTGTTGTCGATCAATACCAGCCCCATGGGTCAGTAGGTCCCCGTGCCAGACCGCCATGACACGACTAAATATCGTACAGTAAATCTCAGAAGCAACTGAATCAATGCGCCACGACCAGCCACCCATCGCCTGTGTAACCTCGCAAGTCAATAACAGCGACAAAACCATTTCCACAGTCATGGGGCATTTCTGGTAAAGGCAGATTCCATTGTGCGATTCTAGCTATATCGTCAGCAGGTAGTTTGGAACGTATCCTGCACCACTAGAGGGACTCGTCTCAAACACGTGTAGAAGTAGGTCAATTGGTTAACTAATGTAACATTCAAACATATGGAACATCAACACAATTTATATACTATGCGCATTGCAACATAGGGATACGATGGTGGTTCAGTGGTGACAGAAGACGTTGATAACAAGTTCGAATCCAAACTCACTCGCAGTTCAATGACACCTCCATCACAAGGTCGCCTCGCGCACTCACCATCTGTTCAATGAAACGTCGATCACAATCTCGCCTCACTCACTGTTGAGTGAGACGTCGATCACAAGTTCGCCTCACTCACTGTTCAGTGAGACGTCGATCACAATCTCTCCTCACTCACTGTTCAGTGGGACGTCGATCACAATCTCGCCTCACTCGTGGTTCAGTGAGCCTTTGATCACAATTTCACCTCACTCACTCACTATTCAGTGAGACGCCGATCGCATGTTCGCCTCACTCACTGTTCAGTGAGATGTCGATCACAATCTCGCCTCAATCAATCTCTGTTCAGTGAGACGTCGATCACTCTTCATCGCAACGTTGATGGCTTGCACACCCTTGGTCACTCATTCACTCACTCACTCACTCACTTACATACGCCTATCCAGTCACTCACACACTCACTCAAACAAACATTAACTCACTAGCCCAGTCATTTACTCACTCCTGTTCAATTCAATCCCTGACTCGTCAGTGACTCACTCACTATCACCCGTCCAGCTTGAATTTCCTCGCTGCAAGTGCAAACTCTTGCATGATCTTACTGCCCGTGCTGCAGTAATGGAGACTCATCGAAGCAAGACGAATTATCGGAGAACATAAACGACTAAGTCAATACGCTACACGGTCTGCTAGTCGCCTTTAGATGAATGCATTGTGTCGATCGGCCTTAGGTCAATACCAGACACTCCTATTTGTCAACGCTGATTATCTTTACTTGTCATCACTGGTACAGCTTCATCTGGGGCGTCGAAGCGAAACCATCAACTTCTTGCAAGCGCCAATTCCAACATCTACTCATACTGCGTTCCAAAATAGGTTTCAGATATTCCACAACCTGACTCTCCAGTAATATGAAAACTTCCAACATGCGCTATGCTGAGACCGTGTACGAAACGCCAAATTCCATCAGCTCCAGTGTATGGAGTCTGCATTTCTCATACCCTAGACGCTTAAGATATTTTATATTATTCATGTGCCACTGAAAGGCGAGTCGTGCGTGCAACTAATCTTTTAAATCACATGAACACAGGATAAAAAAGTTGACAATTTCATCCATAAATTCTCATCATTTATGTGGTTCACAATTAAATATCACCCAAAGACTTAATCCAAGACATAAATCCATTAATAATTAAACAAATCTCATTATTTGCACAAGTAAATCAATATGTATTATTTAAAAGCTGACTGTTGTGTAAACTGTTCCACAATAACGAGATTGTCATGTGGAGTGTTACCTCTCATTCCAGAATTTTTCAAGTATAAATACAACATATATTGCGTGGATATCTCTTGCTGTGCCATTAGTTGAATCATTGTAGATTGTTAGTGCTGTCTGTACAGTATCATTTGACCCTACTTCTGAAATGCATGGAGCATGGCGTGGAGCCATTCTACAGATGACATTCTTACCGTGTCAGCTCGCTGACTGGTTTAACCACTTTCGTCATGCAGACAATTCCAGCGCGGGACTCAGCAGTGTTATGACAGAAGTATACAGCTGTCGTAATGTACGTGCAAAGTACATTAAGAAGATTCAGGGCGACTGCGCAGACGATGTCAGATCAACAACATCCAAGGCCTGAGTAAACCTTTCAGAAAGTGTTATGGTAGACAGGCGGAGGTCATTGCCTAACTTGACACATCAGTGACTAGAATCATGACCGATCCAATGCCATACGGTCCCGGCTTATTTCTGGTGAAAAACTGATTGTGTTATTTCCCAATGATGAGTCTCACCGTTTCGCGAACACCTGGTAGTATGTACGTCAGTAATTCATTATCACCTGCCCACGGAATACTCGACCTTGCACAATCGACTCAGCTTTTGGCATTAAATTCTTATAGATGTGGAACTGTTTTTGCCGCCCTTATTCGAGGCTCAGATGCATGAATGCAGTATTGAGGAAATATAAGCTTTTTGCCCAGTGGTCGGGTATGAAATGAAAGCCTGTTTGTAGCTTGTTGAATGTGGGTGTTTTTGTACAGGGTTGTTGACATGGAAATCAGGAATTACTTTTCAGTGCCTCGGGGGCTGGATGTAATGTTGCAGTAACCTTCTGTGTTAACTAAAAATGATCGTGCTTTACGTCCTTTTGAAAGGTTGGTAAAAGGTTGATGTGCAGTGGGACACGCTGCCATCTTTGATACTATGTAATTCGATAAGCTGTTTACAGGTCTGAAGGTTGATATGGAATCTAGATGACAGCTCTTTCCACAGATGTACAATTTTGACCTTAACACATATGTCTAGAATAAATACGAATCTGCTGATAGACTACCCTACCGTTCCGCACCCTACAGTACCTTGGTCGTAAGGTCGGCACATTCCATAATTGCAAGGTTTACCATTTCTTCCTACCGGGTACCCCCTCAAAGCTAGGTGTAAGGTAGTGACATCCACTGCACCTTATGACAGTTTTGACGGTTACGAAACCGGTCAAGACCATGGTCGTGAATGCAAGGATTACAATGTCATCCTACAGGGTACTCCTTCATTGCTGGGTGTACAGAACCCTGTATCGAACAGGGGACAGGAGACACCCATATTAGCCACAAAAATACTCCTTAAAGATAAGAATCCCTAAGATTATGGTTTCGCCTTTGTACGAAAAGAACGCCGATTCTGTACAACCGAAGTTACTGTTCCGTCAGAATTCCACCCAACATAACAATAAATAATGGAATATAATGAACGTTTCTTCAGCATCCGTTGTATGATCATATCCGATGAAAGAACAAGTCCAAACAGCGCTCTCAGACCAGGAATAACACATTCTGTCAGGTTGCTGCTTCTTAATGTTCGATTAATGTGAAACATAATATGCGACATTGTTCCTGAAACTGTTATGTACAGTGTTATTGTGACCCTCTGTGGGTAACTGTGGTATTTATAGCTTGGATACACACACACTGTCTAGAAGGTGACAACACTGATGACAGTGACTCATGAATCACCGGACAATGCAGTGATGTCAAGTGACATATGGCGTGGTTTGTACACTGTGTATAAAGATACTGTGTGACACTTGGCCAATAACTCATCAGTGATGACAGGCCAGTGCTTCTTTTCGGAGTCTACTATACTGGGTCAAAAAGAAACTTCACATTCTTTCCTCAAGACACTATAAAAGAACAAGAGATGGTAAGATGGTTAAATCGTTATTGTTTCATTGCTGAGATCTGTGTGATGTACTCGATAGGCTGATGTTGTCATTAGGCTACACCGCCGCTCCAAAACATTGGTATGCAGAATGTCAAGTCCCAAGAATAAAAATTCGAAATTTCTCAGTTCAATATTGTGTATGGCCGCCCCGAGCATTCAAACATCGTCTGCTCATCGACTGCCTGATGCTTGTGAACACGTGGTTGGGGATCCTGCGCCATTGCTCTTGCAAGACAGCGCTCCTGCAAATTCTGAGGTTGGTTCCTAAGACCACGATGCCTTCTCCCAAGAGCATCCCAAACGTGCTCTATTGGATTAAGGTCAGGGGACTTCGATGTCCAGTCTATGACGTTGATTCCAACGTTTTGAAGGAAGTCAAATTTCGTGTCAAAATCGCGGTATGCGGCCGAGTACTATCATGCCGGAACTGTAGACCTAAACGTTTGGTTAATTTTAACTTCTATCATTATATGTCTTGTGATTATTGCTGGAATTTCGTCAGATTACTCCCCATACTCTACTGTTCATAAATACCTGCCACTGATCATCATCAGTTCGTGACATTCTCAGTACATAATTACCTCGAGTCTGATGGTCCGGCAGCCGATCAAGGATTACCATGTCAACCAACCGGGTACACTTTCACTGCTGGCTGTACAGAACCCTTTAACAAAATGGACGTGTTCCCGAGGGAAACACTTCACGGACACTTTACTTCAAGGCGGGATTTAATAAGATTTCGTATTGTTTCTTTCAAATATGATCACCCAGGCATCTGGATGGTCTCCCATCTCGCTGCCACCAACGTCGTTACTGGTCAATATAGCCACCAGGAACTGACCACAAACATCTTATCTATAGACCACAAATTATTGGAAATGTCAGATCTGGAATCAAATCTGCATGCACATAGCGTGGTACGGACTAAGCAATTACATGCTGTCTGGTTGTAACCTTTTCTTGCCATGAACAGTACTAAATACAGATATTCTCATCTGGTAAACCCGGCATGTGCTTATTGCCAGGTGGATAAGTGTCGTATTAACACAGTGTGTTTTATGATGAAACGATAGCTTTTATCGAGAGATCGTCTCGAAATATCTTCACCCTCCATTTACGCAATTGGTATTCTTATTACTATGAAAGGGACCCATGAAGAGTACATCGCACTATACTTTGCTGTGTTCAAGTTCCAGTGATCAACTGAAAAACTGAGCCTTACCGAGCCTGACCACCCGATCCCTGTAGTCGCCTCCAATGACAAGCATGGGTTGAGGAAGAGCACTTCTTAAACGGATCTTCTTGGGTGTATCATGTTTTGCCCTAGATGAAATGTTTTCACGGATGCTCTCAATGAATTTGTTTTAAGCCCGAAAATCTATTGACTCCTCTTTTTTTAAGTGAAAACATAAATATCTTGTTCAAACGATACGTGTATTTGCAATAATTGAATGCAAACAAAGAAATGATATTTGGGGTTTCATGTCATGTGAATGTCATTGGGCAACACAGAAATTCTGTTTTCATTATTTGTATTCGTTCTGACCTTTATAACTAGATATGTAAATAATACTAATCAACTCTTAAATGCATGCGCTGTCATGCAGCCCAATGGCCTTTTTTTTATCGATAACTGCCATTCCCTGGTGCGTGAACGATGAATTCGCTTCTGTCCTGTGACAGTATGTCATTATGCTCAGAAACACACAAGGTGAGGTCCATTAGGAAGTGTTAATGCCATTAGAGCAGTACCATGACAGATGTTACCAGTGAAATATTTGGAAATCATCAACAAAAGTGCAATTAAGTTTTTAATTATGAAAATATACATCAATCTTTATAGTTATTTTACGGAGAGAAATATAGAACACGGTTCAATAGGACGGTTTCATTGAATTATCGGGTGACAGTGTTGGGACTTTTGGAAAAAAAGTTTTTTTATATTTTCTAATAAATAATAAATGACAAATAATGTGATAGGTCATATCGAAAATGTCGCTCCAATATCTCGAATTCGTTACATGTTTGTATAAAAAAAGAACATTATTATGATTAATTCAAACTGATACACCCTTTCCCCCTATCATTACAAAAAGACACTAAAAGTAAAGTTCATCATGCACACTCTATCATACGAAGTGTATAGTAATCGGTATCAAATAGCGAGCGCAAAATTCTCAGTTGGTGACATATCATGATCTTTCTGTATAAAACAATATTAAAACAGCCGTGTTGTTAATGTGATTAGATTCCCCAACAGTACACAATGTGTGAAACCCATTTCTGGTGTCCCCGGTCGTGCTATTGCTGGAATATCACTGAAACCAGTGTAAAACCATACTCATCGACTCACAACCCATGCATGTACAGATCCACTTCTGTCATGGCTGCACTTCTGTGATGGCTAGGAGCTGTCTGAAGTCTCCCAATCACGATGACTCAGTTCAGTGACATGAATTCAAACGATAGCGACTACCACAGGTGTTACAGTCAGACTAGTAAATCACTCCACTGAGGAGATATGTACGTGCACCAGATACCAACTACTTGATGACTATGTCACTGGCAAGTAAAGAGTCTTCTTGAAGGCGTTTTTGTAGTCGATGGTACTCTCATGGATACCTGGGTCTTATCTGATCAAGAGCAATGTTGTTAGCTGTGATTGTGAAGGATATCACGAAAATCGTGTTGGATAATGTAGGGTAAGTTTGCACCAAATAAAAAATACACATGAAAAAGAACAAGTCAGTTAATAACACGTGTCTGAAACGCTATCCCTTAAATTCATGACGAAATGTATATAAACTATCTGGAAATTACACTCCATTGTAAAATACACATTTTAAGAAATAACTATTTTTCTCAAAATCTAAAAACAATACCCCAAATTACCAAGGTGACACCTTTGACACAAGATAAGCTCATTTCAGTGATGACATCTGGAGCGTTGTAGTGAACAGCAACGTTATCTCAACTTGTTAACGCAGTCTTGTGTCCGAATTAGATTTGATACTGCGGGTTATAGTGGCTCTTTAGATGCACCAGATCAAAGGACAACTTGAAAGAAGGATGCTCGTTACAACATCTGAAGACGGTTATGTTCCATGTCGCCAATGCTCTATTTTTGAGGATGTGAAACAATGAACCATTGTTGTTAACGCCAGCACCCATGATGTGCTTCTTTGTGAAGAAAAATCAATTTCAGTGATACTCAGAAGGTCTGGGTGTGACGGTCTGTCTATAAATATGTCTCAGAGTATTACTTTTATAGATGGACAGGACGTTCGTCAAATGTTCCAGTCTCTTGACCGGACGACTTCGGGCTTCAGTCGTGACCCTGTTAACAGTAATAAAAGAACACTTGTCCAAACTGGTGTATCTATCTGTGAGTTAAGGTTATTTAATGCGTCGGTGATATTCGCCAGCAAGTATATGCTAAAACAATGGATTAATTACAAGACGCGTTTGTGTTTATCTCTGGAACTCGATAGGAGCCATGAAATTATGTCTTATTTGATGAAGAAACCACTCTAGAATTAATAAATAAAGCAGTATTTCCTGAAAGGCGGTTTATATGTCAGACCAAACGTTGTGTGAATTTTCTATCGGATTATGGTACAACTGTGTCTAACAAGAGTTTCGTTTTGAAAAAACCCCAGTAACCTTCGAATGAAAACGAATGAAGGAGAAGCTTTTTCTAATTTTACCAAAATATGTATGAAATGATTCGTTGGTCTCTACAAGCCGTATACAAACCATATTCCTAGGCTTAAATTTTCGAAGCTCTGTCAGCGCTGAGAAGTTAATGTTTATTTATGGCACGTACGACAATCTTAGCACCATGAGAGCTTCGAAAATCTAGGCCCAGGAACACAACGGAGGTAGACAGCAGAAACACGCTTGCCACACTACACCCTAGGCTACTCCACCGAGCCACAAGCAATACCAACAGTGTTACATATGATGTGGCAAAAGCAAACCCGAAAGCTTGAACGGTAAATTCTTATCCATGATGGCGGATCTGTTTCCATGCGAATTTCTTTCTCGACTCCACGGGGATTACACGTTCAAACTTTAACTTAAGGCACTGGCCTTACGCATTATCATTTCGCCCTGCACGATACCCATTTATCGATTGGTGACCGTATTGTTTAAACAGCTTTGGTTATTGGGTGTTTTCTCAAATCTTTTCAAATTAAATTCATATTGTGGTTGTGAGAAGGAGCACGAGGGTGAACGATAGTGACTGTCTATTCCCCACATGCCGTAAGTCATGCCCACGGCAGTACCGTTCTATAGGCGTGTGCTCATGTCTCAACCAACATGCCGTAAGTCATGCCCACGGCAGTACCGTTCTATAGGCGTGTGCTCATGTCTCAACCAACATGCCGTAAGTCATGCCCACGGCAGTACCGTTCTATAGGCGTGTGCTCATGTCTCAATCAACATGCCGTAAGTCATGCCCACGGCAGTACCGTTCTATAGGCGTGTGCTCATGTCTCAATCAACATGCCGTAAGTCATGCCCACAGCAGTACCGTTCTATAGGCGTGTGCTCATGTCTCAACCAACATGCCGTAAGTCATGCCCACGGCAGTACCGTTCTATAGGCGTGTGCTCATGTCTCAACCAACATGCCGTAAGTCATGCCCACGACAGTACCGTTCTATAGGCGTGTGCTCATGTCTCAATCAACATGCCGTAAGTCATGCCCACGGCAGTACCGTTCTATAGGCGTGTGCTCATGTCTCAATCAACATGCCGTAAGTCATGCCCACGGCAGTACCGTTCTATAGGCGTGTGCTCATGTCTCAACCAACATGCCGTAAGTCATGCCCACGGCAGTTCCGTTCTATAGACGTGTGCTCATGTCTCAATCAACATGCCGTAAGTCATGCCCACGGCAGTACCGTTCTATAGGCGTGTGCTCATGTCTCAATCAACATGCCGTAAGTCATGCCCACAGCAGTACCGTTCTATAGGCGTGTGCAGTAGGATACGTGTTGCGGTACAAGGCATTCGGTTCGGTTTGTTTCGGTTCGGCATGTGAGAACTTACTTCCGGGAACATAGCGGCCGCCTTGCAAAGAAATACATATATTTTAACCTCGTAGGAAAGGTTTAAAAAGGTTAGCAAACTGACCCTACGAAACCGAAAATACTGATTTTTGTGATTGCATTACGGTATATCGAACGAAGGCAAAATACCGGTGTTCTGCTTCTACTGTGATATACTGAAACACCCCAAATATGTACACAGATGGTTGTACGAAAAAAATCCATTTCCTATGTACATTGTCGGGGGTTCATTTTTTTAAAAAAATCCACTTGCCACAGGGAAGTAACGTGACAAAGAAAGTAACTTGTCCTGACTAATTTTTCACTTGCCCTGAATTTATGATATAATCATGATGATGTAATTATAAAGGAATAAATCAACATGGTATTTGATGTTAATGTTTACTGGGCTATTTATCGAAAAGTGACAAATATCAAAGAAAGATAACTCTATTTCTTTATTATCATTGCGAAACCTAATAGCTACATTATAAGCAGATATGAAATGAAATCCAAGCGTATTTACAGTTTGAAACCATAAGTGGAAATTATCTGCTGGCTCAAGGACAAGTAAGATATCATTGTTTGATTGCCCCAAATGAAAAGTAACCAGTCCCTGTCGTCTGGCGATGGGAGTTTTTAATCCCTGAGAATAATGAACCACACCTGATGACGGTTACCACAGGGGCTTGCAAAGAATGTATATGACAGACAGTGTTGTAAAATGTGCAGACTGAATAAAAATCGATATTTGTGACTAGAGAATATTACACATCCAAGTTATTACTACAACGAAATTCAGATTGGAAAGCTTAGCGAATACTTTGTTCGAAGTAATGTTCAGAAGGGGAAATTCTGTGTGTATAATCCCTTGAAAACACACTTTGGTTCTCTGTCTTCCCTTAGGACCATAGATTACGTTGTTCAATCCGATATGTCAACAGGCAAGCTAGGCGTGATGAGACATGGATAAGACAACGGTTAGACAAGAAGACACACAAGCGATGCAGATCTTTGCTCGAGGTTATCGTTGGGGCTCTGCGTTGTTCAGTCATTTGAGTATTCTGTGCACGTCATTATTAGGCTGTGCCATGATTCAAATGTGTAAGTTCTGCAATGATTACGTACAAATTACTCCTTCAGGCGGTATTGGTTTCCGATTGATTTTGTGCCCCATGTTCTTGTTCACGAATGAGAAGCAGAACACATGACAATGCTGAGAATGCATTCTGATAGAAATTACATTTGACCATCAATCGTTACCTTGGAATAATGTAGAAGTTTAGGTTGCAGTGTTTTAAGAATTAAAGTCTGTGTCGCTAACCTGTACATATAATTAATCAGTCTGGTCCTTTAGACAATTAATGTGTTGTTCGTTTCGTTAAATGCCAAACAGGGTACAAATGGGTTAGAATTGGTAACCCATGCATTAATCCTTGCTTGTCCGAAGAGATGACGAACGTGATGGTGGTCAGGCTTGCTGACTGTGTTGATACGTGTCCTTGGATCTCAAATGAGATCTATGTCCGTGATATTGATCACTTGATTGTCTGGTCCAGATTAACTTATTTACAGACCGCTGATATATAGCTGGAATGTTATTTTAAACAACAAACAAAACCAAAAACACTACCACACAAACGACGACTTCTTCTCTCCAAGTAATATAAAACTTTCAGTGAATAATATATCCTGTATTGAACCTTGCAAATGACATACTTCATCTCTTTTACACATTCATGGCACATTTGGTTTAGTTCAGTTTCGGAACAGTTTCCCCTTGTATCCTCTCAGACTCTCCATCGGTAACTCTACCCTCTTGACATTATTGTGCGCAGTTTAGATGAAGAATGATTAGATCTTAGATTAGACTTAACGTTGTTTGCTTCAGATTAAACCAATCGACTGTGTTATTCGTGTAGACAATGAATCTCACGAGACAACAACACCTGACCACGGACTTAAATCTGTTGCCTTTCGTACTGTCGTTTACAGCATTTCCTAGTTTAGCAGACGTACGAACCTGACCTTTGAAATTGGAGGTTTATTAATAATTTCTTAATCAGTGGTGTCCTTTTATGTCTTTGCGACGACCGACATTGTGTCAATACTCATCTGGTTCTGATGTCTCTAGCAGACTGGTGTCCGTTTCCGGCCTGGTTTTCCCACTGTCAACGACAATCAACTCCGCTGTTGCTTTTAGTGTGTCAGTACGTATTCAGGAGGAATATTACTTCCTGGAGCTCACGCTTGAAACACTTTCTGGTAAAGACTATCGAAATCAAAACTAAGACTAGATGGCGATAGATGACACCGTTTACCTGTAACGGCTCCCGTGCTTCTAATATGCACAGCTGGTGTGGAACCATCAGTGGAATCAGAACACATTCATTCTGACTTGGCTCAACGACATTTCTCTGGCAAGCTATCACCATCAGCTTAGGTGCTGATGTTGCTACGTGTTGTAGGCTGAGGTGCGGGATGTCCACAGTCATGTTTGTGTGGATATTTCCATTTCCCTATCTTTGTAACACAAATGCGAAAAATTAATCTGCTGCTGCTACTAGTAGTGCCACTACTACTACTGCTGCTAATACTACTGCTGCTACTACTACTACTACTACTGCTGCTACTACTACTACTGCTACTACTACTACTGCTGCTGCTACTGCTACTATTACTGTTGCTACTGCTACTACTACTATTGCTGCTGCTGCTACTACCACTACTGCTGCTACCCCTACCACTGCTGCTACACATTATCTGCCCTTTATCTTTGAGTACTCCTTGATCAATGTTATTTGCCGTATTGAACACCAGTACACTAATGCTAGGTGTAATTTGCTCAAGGTGTCTCATCCCTGCTAGCCCAGCAACAACAACGTTCCATTACCAGTAACAATAGCCATGGTGTTGTGCTATCTTTGCTTGAGGCACTTCCTGTCGCATGCCATGCAGTTCACTATGTACAGTCCTGATACATTACAATGACCTTCTTGCAATTCGATAGGGGAATTCCATAAGGTCAAGGCAAACGCACTCTCATATTGGCGGAATTTGTGGCTTTTTAGGTCTTCTTTCCGTCATTCCCACGAGACCACGGGTTCAATGAAAGATCCATACTCCTTGAAGGTCTTCCACTTGTATCAATTAAACGCAGCTCCTGGGAGAGAGAGTGGTTCTTGGGAAGTAATCGTATTTCGGCATATGAAGGATGAAGGGGTTCAGCTACTTGTGCAGTCTAGTCACTGGGGTAACATGGATTGACGAGAACCTTCCAGTGTCTGTTCCACACTTCGACTTCTTTTGGTTAATGCATGTGTTCTAACAGAGATTTGAACGTTGATGAATGGTACGAATTTCTTGTGTTTTCCCAGTGTCTTAACTTACGAACCTGTAAACATACGAAGGATTAAAAATGTTATAATAATGGGCGCTATAAGATTAATTGCAATGAGCCGAAGATCAAAGGTCATTACAAATGCAATATTCTTCCATCAATCAGTAGTAAGGAAGTGCAATATGGATACGGACACAATGGATAATTCAACCATTGCATCTCAAGTAACTTTAGTGAGTGACTTTCCGTTTACGCTACTGTTAGCAATATCAAGACAATGAACAAAGAACATGGGCTTTACCGATGATAGCCATATGGAGAATCGAACCTGGGTTAGGATACCTCACACAAGATACAGCTGCGCTTCAGCTCACTCCCATCAGCCAGGTCATCGCATCCCAATTGCGTAGAATGATGTTGGATTGGATTCTGCTGTTCGATTGTTTGCATATAGCAGGAATAATGCGGTGTTAAACAGTAAAAATAACAATAAAACAAACAAACAAACAAACAAAAACCCCAAACAAATCAATCAAAAAAGAATATATGTGGATTATATTTGTAGGCCTGCAAGTACTATACCTGGGCGCGTGGATAACATAAAGGTGGTAAACTTAAAGGACCTGCAACTCTTCACACGCTTCCCTCTCGTGAGTGAGCGAGTGAGGGAGTGAATGTTACACGTCGAACCCGGGCCTTTGGCGTGACGAGCAAACGCGTCGACCCTTAGACTACACCCGGTCTCCATCTCTCTCTCTCTCTCTCTCTCTCTCTCTCTCTCTCTCTCTCTCCTTCTCTCCCTCACACACACACACACACACATATATATATATATATATATACATATTAGAGCCTGACCTGGTTGTTGATTGCTAGATCCATCCGACGAACACAGTCTATATTCCCGATCAATACAATGCTTTCGCAAGTACATTTGTACTTCCTGATGGACGTGTGGTAACGTCAGATGCCTGTCAGCCTCCTGTGCTATATATCTACTCTAGTTATCACTCCAGCGTACAGAAGACCCCAGTCGATTAGCCTGAGTCGTGATGGCGGTGTGTGTTTACATTGCCTTAATGTCTTATTTTCTCATGGCACACTGTTTCACTTAGAAACAAAGCCTGGTTTGCATTACCTGTGAAACGTGTTATTAAATTTTCTAAAGGATGTGAAAACAGTGAGTCCACAGACGCCATAATTCAATAATTCAGTAAAAGTATGGGGTAACATTGTGATTAAGGAGTGGTGTCCTCCGCCGTGATATTGGGGAATATTGCCAATAGCGGCGTAAAACAAAACTGACTGACTCAGTAAAATAGTGTCTGTGACTGAGTGACTGTACATCATGTTGAACCGTTTGAAGTAATACTAAAGCAATATCACGACGGGGAACGTCAGAAATGGGTTTCACTCTTTGATTGAATGTGTACTTTCAGGAATGCATCCGTACCATTCCACGGCACTTTCTATCCCATCAGTTTTGGTTTAGTTTTACGCCGCTTTTAGCAATATTCTAGCAATATCACGACCGGGAACACCAGAAATGCTCTTCACACCTTCTACCCATGTGGGAAATCGAACCCGGGCCCTTGCCGTGAAGAGTGAACGTTCAAACCACTAGGCTACCCCACCGCCCCTATGATGTCAGAACACTGGGATGCTCTTAGAACGAGCCATACATCACTCCAAATGTACAAATCGTATCCTGTTTAATTGAAGCTATATCTTGCACTTTGGGAAACAGCAAATACCCACAATGTGGATGACTTGTGCGGTCCAGGATATTTTACTTGCTAATACTCTGCATGCCATTAATAGCTGTGGAATGCTTTTCATCCAGTTGATGGAATACACCCTGGGGATCAATTTGCATATGTAAGAAGTCCGCCTGACGTAACTGAGAGAGGTCTCCGTGCTGTTTGTGGAATGAGCAATCTCCTAATTTGTAAATTCTACACTGATCTGCATTGACGACGATTAGGTGTGTAACATAACGATCATCGACGTCACAACTACGTCGACAAAGGACATGTTACATTGAACGATGGCGAGTAATAAGCAACCAATGGCATGTTTGCTTAGCAGAACCTTAACCAACTCTGGCAGGATTATACACTTGGTAGGAATCTGTTTTGGAACTAAACTAATAATTTAGGTGAAACAAGACAAACGTCTTTTCTGTGTTTTCTGCTTCCAAGGTGACAATGCAGTTCATCTTGAATGGGGCGATGGAAGAGCTTGGTGGTGAACACGTTCGCTTGCCACGCCGAAGACCTGTTGCTTATGAACAGGTTTATGCTTGATATATTCACCAATGTAATTCGACCTTGAATATGCGGTTAGAATTGGTCTTCAGAAGACCATGCTTATTGCAGGAGACAACTTAATGTATTTGGTGGATAGGCTCTCTCATGTTGTTGACACATGTCATCGTATCCCAACTGCATAGATCGATCCTCATACTCACTGGATTGTCTAGTTCAGACTCGATGATTTACATATCGCCCCCATATAGCTGGAATATTGCTGAGTTCGGCGTTAAACAACAAACTATCAAGCCAACCAACCAAGGTTAAATAATTAGTACACTTACGTGCTTGTAAATCCGATATGACACAGTCATTATAACCCCTAAAATTATATTAATTCCCAAACTATTAATACGCTTTTGTCTTGGACCCAAATTGTAAACGTATTTATGTTATGCACACTGTAAACTGTCTTCATGAGTAGCTACAATTCTCAGCTCACTTCAAACGGTGGCATCTGTCGTTACAACACGACCATTGCAACAAGTGTATGTTAGGTAGGCAGATACATCTAAATTCGTTAGCCATCGATTCTCTCTCCTGGCCATACATCTCCAACTGTCGTGATTACGTTTCCAGGATAATTATTTTAGACGATTAGTATTGACTGGAAGTACCACTGTCTAGACACGGAGACTTATGACGTATGTGTGCCCAGTACATGTGTTCCAGTCTCGGCCTGTCGTAGGACGTTCTCCGTGATATATATCAACACAGAGCTACCATGTGTGAAAAAAGACATATATTCTGCGGTATTGGCGCCTCGTCTGGGTGTTTTGAATGTTGAAAGGAATTTGTTTCATTTCCCAATTCGTTCAGTCGGTGTTCTAGTCATCGATCCTGTGTCTTTTTTGATTAATTGAGCTGCAGGATGTGATGACGATGCATCTAGACCAAACTCCATTGCTGAAAAGCGAAAATTATACTCTGTCTACGTATACTGTGTGTGTGAGTTTAGTTTCACACCGCACCTCAGCAATATTCCAGCAATATGGCGGCGGTCTCTAAATAATCGGATCCGGACCAGACAATCCAGGGATCAACATCATGAACATCAATCTATGAAACTGGGATATGATGACATATGTCAACCCAGTCAGCTTTTCTGACTACCAGATCCCATTAGTCGCCTCTTGCAACAAGATCTTCGCGGATTTTTGTATCAGTACGTGTGTTGTGCCTGTTTGTGTTTGTGTGCGTGGATACATGTGTATGCATTTGTGAATGTGTGTGAAGTGAGCGAATATTTGTGTGAATGTGTTTGTTCATTTAAGATAATTTGATTACATTTTTGTGTCCATCGTTATGTGTCTGTCTTTGAGTTATTCTTACGACAGAAAATAACAATTCTTCACTGGGCAGACTTTCCCGCCTCATCTCAGAGAAATAGTATTCATGACACAAATACGTCCTAACTGAATTCAACAAGAATACAGAATTTCCATCAGAAAATGCTATGTCCTTCATTTTGTCATGAAATATAGACATTTCGTCACGTCATCGCTGCATGATCTTTTCATCACGTCCTTCTTGTACAATGACATTCAGCTGAAATCCTACACCGACAACGATGACGTTCCCCACAGACATCAAAACACCTCGACCGTCCCTGAATTCTTATTCATACGACGAATCTATACTGTTTGTGTGGTTGTTCTCCGCCCAATCGATCACTGCGTGAGTTGATTCGTTATCTCAGAGTGTCCCATATCACTTATAAGCTTCGGATTACTCATGGTTTGTCGGCGAGTGAAAGCCTAGGAAGCTAATGATCACAGATCATCAGATAGAACGGGGTTGTAATGGATTCATGGACCTTTAGTACCCTCTCCATCCCTGCCCATGTAACTTGATGACTCCTCATGAACTACAATACTTCCTGGCATGACGTACGCAAGAGACATGATACGTTCACAACATAACACACGAAAGGAAAATGGACTTTTATGGGTTTAGTAACCACTGGCGTTCTCCAGGGGCTTCCAGTACTACACGCAAATCACTACATTGATCTGTTTGAACCGATACATTAGTAAGATTCATACCATCGGTACTATTCATGAATGAGTGAGGGGTTGAGTTGGGTTTTATGTCGCTTTTAGGAATATCACGGCGGGGGTGCAAGAAAGCCTCACGGGCCTCACGCGTAGTACCTCAGGTGGAAACTGAACCCGGCTAACGAGTGAACGGTTTAACCACTAGGCTACTTCAACACCGTCTGTATTTATTGTCGTACCTTTGCCACAGTTACGGAATAGCGATCACACTAACTGGACAGGCAATATGTGTATAGCTATATATTCGGTGAGATATCACTCAGATCGGCGAACGTCAGCTGTCACATGACCACGTACCCGGAAACGGATATAGCTCGATCCATATTTTGTTTGAAAAGGTCATTTCTTGTTCAAGGTCATTTGATGTTGTGGTTTCAACAACCTAAGGCCGGGTAGTCCGATTCATTTCATGTATAAAAGATTTAACACAAGTATATGAAATCGTTCTTCTTTTATTCCGTTCTTTTGTATACTAATGTGACGGGTTACGTAATGGTGGTCGTTTGGAGTGAACTCCTTCAATACCACTAACATTTGCTGCTGTCTGAATCCTACGGTTGTGTGTTTGCTACACTCTCGTCTACGATCTCCATGTTCATGCGGTCACCAAGCGGCAAGCCTCAAAGGGCCTTGTTTCGTTAAACTGAAGTTCGAAGTTGAACCAAAAAATCATTCACTCATGTCGTCTCTGTTGTAAACGTTTTTCGAGCTGATTTGATATGATTGAAAAAATATTCATATTTGAACCATAAAATCACACATTCACTCATTGTTTAATTTCATTATTTAATGACTGTATTTTCTCTTGCAGGTAAGTACGCGGTTCCTCCTGTTTTTGACACGCCCAGGCGGGTAAGCTGTTGCACACCACACACTGCATGTTGTTCTTAAGGGGGTACTCTGCTTCAAGGTCTTATGGCTATTGCCAGTCCACATCCTGACCATTAAATACTGTCTAGTTTCAAACTGAGACACTGTCTCTATGATATTTACATAACCATTAACCGATTCATTGAATGCTTGAGTGAATGAAAGTGATAATTGTTGAGCACCGCATTTACAATGTATAATTCGAGGCAATATATTGATGTATATAACGTACATAGGTACGTTTATATTCTAACTCAGTCCGTTTATGTTTACCCCAAGGAAACAATCACAATCACACACATGCCACTACTTTCAGCTTTGTTCCTAGACTGAGAAAGTATGTCTGGCTGTTAGGCTCTGGACACTTTGATACAGCACATACGTGCATTTTGATAGGATCATGAACCACGTACTTTACAGAAGCAGTATAACAGAAGCGAAATTCTGTTAACTATACACCCGTAAGTCAACCACCTTCAGGAGCTGGCGTGTGTAAGTAAACAATCACATATTAACACTATAATTGATTGGAGCGCTCAACAGGCACCTTTAACTCGGGTCTGGTTTACACACATATTAGGTATGATGATGAGCGAACTGGTATACTTGGACCTTATGTGCCCTATGACACTTCTGTTGGGACGTACTTTAATTACGCAATATCTCATGATGTAACTGAGCAGGTGGTGTAAGGTTTCCTGATGTGGAACTAATGCACAGACGATTGATACTTGATTGCATTTGTGTGTATTACTCAAACATGTATTGCAAATACACTATATAAAACTGACAAACAATCATGAAGTCGGTATCACACAGACAAACACACAAACACACACTTACCTACACACATTGTCATGAAATCGATGTATTAATATTTGCATTATATTGTTTGGCATCAGAAATATTAATATAGTACACATGACATTGCATCGGATTTCACTAACATCACATCCAGGTTTTGTACCAAGCGTAATACATTTGATACAACTGAAAGCGTTATCATGGGTTTTGTCATATACTATAGTTACAACATATCCCTGAGAATATTGTTATTAAACCATGTGTTCCAAACAAGCAAGCTGGTATGACCTTAGATGTTCCTAAGCATGGATCAGACGCTTGACCTAGACGTAACAATAACAGTGTAGACAGCCACTGCTGGATCAGCCTACCACTGAGCTGGCATTAACAAAACTACATAGACACAACAAGTGTACACTCCCCTATTTTCAAATGTTCCCAAATTTATGCACTATGTAAAAACTGGAATACCTACATGTGATATTTTCTTGATATAATTTGAGTGATACTTTCTAGTACAATTGATGCAAGAACAGTCTATGTCCCTCCGGATGGCCTCAAGTGCTTAGTAGTCAGACGATACAGAGAAGCAGACAGTTTAATTCAACGTGAAGACAAATAGTTATTGTTTCAGAGCATTTGTACCGCATGTCAAAATCGATTTTGGATCACTTGTGAACATATACCGTTTTTCTAGACATTCATTGGAACTCTTCGCGGAGACTAGAATCGCCCGTACAGTTCCGATAATATATTAGTAAGCATATGTGTGATTGTTTGTAACGCTTAGCCAATTTACAACTTTTTTGACGGCTATAAACAGTCAAGTTGGGACCAGACAACCCAGTGATTGACATAATGAGATATGATGACAGAACATGTGTTTATGAATCGCCTGCGGGACATGTGCTGCAGCTGAAAATGAGGAATCGCACTGTTGTTGAATATGTCAAAGGATGCGGTTTAGAATAAGTAGATTGTATATGCAGTTATGTTTATAATACAAATGGTTTAGCTCTCAGAGATACACGCGATAAAAGCGATAAATCCGATTTTTTATTCAAACCATCATCTCGGATAAATAGTAATCAGTGAAGACAGAGGAACCCTTTGGTTGTGTGTCATATGTGGAGTTTCGTTTGACATTAGACAGGTATTGACCAATGAAAACTTTGATATTTCATTATGGCTTTCGGTTGGAACGGATGGCGTGTTTTGATAGTGACGGCTTCTGATTGGCTTTGAAACATGCCTCTGTTAATCAGCATCTCGGTTAATGCAGCTCAAACATATCCACACAACGACACGGGTCAATCTTTGGTGAGGCATTATCACATGCCTGGTATCGTGCTTCCTTGCACTATAATGCTTGATGGTGGCAATGAAGCAAGTGGCATAGATGGTTAGTAAAAGGATATTTGTTCGACGCTATAGATAATTACAGAGTGAGTTAGTACAGATGATTACTAGCGCATCTGCTGGTTTATCATGGTTCATATGAAAGTCGGTTTCTTTAACCTTGACCAAGGAATGATAACTTCCACGCATCAGTTCGAAGCAAGACATATTTCGTGTCTGATATACCTAATGGTTGTAATCATCTGGTAGCAAGATTAGGAGACGTTAGCGTAAACATCTTCGGACGCAAATGATGATGATTGTTCATAATTTCAGTGCTAACTAATCATTCCCAAGGTCCACGCCTGTCTGCCAAAGAGTGCCTGGATCACACTGTTCGAGAAGGTCTTCTTCCACTGCTGATACAAAAACGTCTCCAAACAGAAATTACGTTATTACCACTTGCATAACTCATATCAGACAACCCTTTTCCCTTTATCAGCGGAACAGGGGAAATTTGACCGAACAAAATGGTGAATATGGAATATGATTAAATACCTCAACGTTAGTCAGAAACTGAAGCTTTTTTGTCTCAAGAATTGAGCACTGGAGCATTTCACGTGTGAAATAACTGACCTTTAGGTGTCCACAACACGTAACGTCAGTATCCCCACTTACCTCAGCAGATCACCATGGCCGTTTGTGGTCTGGCCTTGGTGAAGACAGTATATCAGCAGGATTCCTTTCATATGATAGAGACCAAAGCACTTCAAGCTTGACAAACTCTGCCATGCTCGGCCTTCACTGCTTTGACGGTTGCTTTGTTTCTGGCTGGTATTGTTGACCCGGACTTATGCATGGTTACCAGGGAACATCAGCGTCTGGATCTGCTTCGAACCGACCTAAAGATTACAAGTCACGATGAGCCAGGAGTGCTATGGATTTACAGGAACCTTTGTCCTGCAATGTTCATGTCCAGCGAATGCTCTGTCGTCTTTGATCAGAAGTACCTACTTCATTTTTGTTTGAGATTGAGTTAGTGACCAGTTACCTATAATCACACTATACAATTCCCAGTGATGGCAGAAGAAACTCTATGTATTCTCTTAAATTCTTTCTCTATATGACGACGTGGATGTCTGTTAGCAGATTCAACTGAGGTACCATCAACAACTGTCGAGCTGAAGGAACCTACGAAAATAGAACGACGTTCGACACAGCCAGAAACATGTGGCTAAATTAAGGATATGCCGTCTAAAAACTTTTAATTCGACATATTCGTACATTCGACACATCACAGTTCGTCACAATGGCGTGGGACCGTAAATAATGACAGCACTGTAGGAAAAGTTCACTATTTTGATCACCAAAGTGTCTCGGGTCATGTTTATGCCATTTAAATTATGGTTGAGTGTTTGATATAGATCCAGTCTGTGAGCATGGAAGCTATCAACAACGGAGATCTGCGAACAACAATGTAAACTCGAATATATCACAGATTCCTATAGTAAGTACACAAATTAGATCATGAATCCACTCTGGTGCCACCTCCAGTCTGGTGAGAGAGCACTTGTCACGTTAATCGCTACTTGTATCGTGAAAGGCACGAAGGATGCTGACTGACTCACCTGGCATTAGCCATGTAATGAAACGAGACTTAAAACCCTTTATAGATACCGATATACGAAAAAGGTTATTCCCTTTTCTCCACTGTCCAAATGTGATTCTCGAACTTGCAAACACATATCATTTATTTCCAAACACATGTTACTTGTGAGACAGTGCACCTAGCAAGTTATCTACTGATATATCTGTCAAACAAAGGTCAGTTCATGTTTAGGAATAGGAAATTTCCGCCCATGTATTAGAAAAACAGAGTCCACAATTTCAAAGCTAAAGGTTTGTTGGTTTGTTGCTTAACGCAGCACTCAGCAAGATTCCAGCTATGTGGTGTATGTCTGCCTCTAAGCACAGGTATGTGTTGCCGAAGACCAACATCCTTATGAAAACACTTAACTACTGGAATAGAAGTGTCATTTGATAATTTGATGGTACATGTACATGCTTTTATCTTACCTGACACAGATTCAAGCAAATCTGATTTGATCACTTTTGTAATTTGTTGTGTTAAACAACTACAACTGACAGTTCACTGCAGCAATCAACGGGCCATTTTGATCGATCTAGTTTTGCAGGCACATTATCATCCGCCGCGTCACGCTGCAGGCATGTATTCTTACGCCAATCCACAATGCATTACATAACAAACGCCTGATGCTGAGATTAGATCGAAAGTCAATCAGACGTCATGTATTAGAATGAACTGAAAGAGATAAAATGGTTGCAGCTGGTTGGATGTATTCGTATAGGGTGTTCAGTTGAGATAGTGAGATTAGCTTTATGTTAGAAATAATTTCATCTAAGGTGAATGAGTTTTATTTTACGCCTCACTCAGCAATATTCAAGCCATTATATTTGATCGGTCTGAACTGACTAGACAATCCGGTGGTCAACACCATAAGCATCGATCTGAGCAGCTGGGAGATGATGACACGTTGACGAGTGATTGCTTATCAATTCTGACCCGGATCGTTGCGGGTCAGTTTCTGTCAAAGGCAAGTCAGCCTGTTGTTCCCTGTGTCAAGACAAGTGATACAGGTGTAAGACTACACACGTAATGCTGCCAAACAAAGAAATGTAATAAT
Source organism: Haliotis asinina (assembly GCF_037392515.1). Taxonomy (NCBI): domain Eukaryota; kingdom Metazoa; phylum Mollusca; class Gastropoda; order Lepetellida; family Haliotidae; genus Haliotis; species Haliotis asinina. Next base: position 37,298,205 of record NC_090281.1, on the reverse strand, counting down.
AGTATCTTGAATTCAAACCCACGATCATCGATTTCTGGTACGCCAAAGGGACGGAACTCTTCACCAAGAATTGCGACGAAAGAATATTTCTGACATTATTGACTCAGTCCAACTCCAAACAGTCTGAACATCAATTGTGGCCTCGCTGGGCACACTATATCGTGGCGGTGGTCCTTTGTTCCATCATGGTCGAGCGGCCCAACATCCGGCAAGTACTGCTGTCGTACACCGTAGTTATAGACGCCCGAGAATACACGCATTGACGATGTGTCTTCAGCGGGAAAGCCAAGATAATTATGTTTCGTTTGACACATGCTTTAGATTTCTCTTTGTACTTTCACACATGGCTGAGGATATATTCACGAATCGTTTCAGAGAATACTTTTAATGACATATTGATTTGAAACAACACTATAAATGGGTAGTTTGCACGATATGCATGCCAGAATCTGTTTTGTAGCTATCACTTGACTGGATGCAGCCCTTTGACCATATCAATATCTCGTTTCACCCAGATGACTGTTGGTGTGGAATTATGCTATTACAAACTCGTTAGGTGATAATATATCAGGGTTTTTAGATTTGTTTTCGAGTTGAGCTTTGTGAGGTCGTTGAACCTACGGACACATGTCTGAGCAAATAGGAGTAAACATTTAGAAAATTCCACATGGATATTTCAACCATTTTCAGCAGAAACATCAGTAGTGGGTGATTTCGGAAGTATGGACACCTGGTGTCCTATGTTCCTATTTTCCATTCCTAATCAATCCTTTGCCTTAAACGCAGAATAAAGTCTATTACGTCGAATGCACGGGACGTTTGGGTTAATATTCTCTTACGATTGTTTCTTGTTGTACAGATTGTACAAGGTTGTGGCTATACCGTTGCATGTTACATTCATGCGGAAGAGGAATCCAAAGTAACCCGTACACTTTTACATCAAACATAACACTTAAGCTACTATTAAACCATTGCGTGATGTTAGGCGTTTACATCATACGTCACGCCTAAACTGATCTCTGGATGATGTGCTATTTCGCCGATGTGACGTCATTCCTAAAACCGTCCATTGACACTCGTGCAGCTGTAGTCATCTTTAGGTTAATGACGAAATTTTGCTGAGTGAGGCGCAAAACTAAACTAACTCACTCACCTGTATGATGACATGTGGTTGTATGTTTGGTTCAAATGCTGCGTGTAAGAATGGAGTGTGACGTAAAATTAAACTCGCGCATTAAGTACCTCGACAAATATGCCCGTATTCAACTGATCACAAATTTTTCTCGGATGGTCTATTTTTAGCCTACACCAGAAAGCGACGTTCTTGTATTGATGACTTCGGTTATTGGCAAGATTCCAATTGTATCTTAGTACTATTAGACTCAGTTTCTTTAATATCAATTTAATCTTAATTTATTCCAATAATATTAAAATACTTGTAGAGGTGACTAACGGGGTCGGGTGGTCAGGATCAGTATCTAATCGAGTCTGGACCAGACAATCGAGTGATCAATATCATGAGCATCGATCTACTCAGTGGGGGATACTATGACATGCGTCAACCTACTCAGCGAGCCTGACCACCCGACCCCGTTAGTCACCTCTACCGACAAGCACTGGCTACCAATGCTAAGCCTGATCTTCACGGGTAGAATGGAAATTGATCTGTGAATCGTAAATTTGGCTGAAGTCAGAAAACTCGGTAGTGACATCTGCACAATGGATTAACGAGATCCTGTGCTAGACGACAGGTTACCATGTGGTGAAAGGTACCTTAATGTGCAGAGCTATGTCCTTTTAATGTACCACAAACTTGAAATCGTTGGATTGAAATCTATGAATTTGTTTATAAAATTAACACATTTGCGGCGTAACATTCTTTCCCGAGAATTTCCCTGAGTGAGCAATATCTTGGAACTTTCCTTAAAACATGAAAGGGGCGGCGGGTAGCCTAATGGTTAAAGTGTCCATTCGTCACGCCCCAGATGCGGGTTTTATTACCCACATGGGTGAAATGTATGAAGCTCACTACTGGCCCCGATTTCTCTGGAGTCTGAGGTTTTACTCAATTTTTGAAAAATACTTTTCACAGAATGAACTGAAATTGATATTATACTTAAACATACTAGGCAATTTGAATGGATAACTTTAGTTGTTTGGGCCTTTCTGTTTAATAACTGCAGTTGGGTTAAAATTCAGCTGTTTCAAATTGTCAAACTCAGTTTGAAATTTGAGTAACAACCGAATTTGTTTCGAGAAATTGGGACCTCGTGTGCCCCGCCACGATACTGCTGGGATATTGCTAAAGGTGGCTTAAAAACACTCACTCACTCACTCCATGTGGTTGAAGTGGTCGCTTGCTACGCTTAAGACAGGGGTTCGATACCACATGGGTTAAGTGTGTAAGTCACATTTCTATTGTCACTGCCGTTATGGAAATGGAATATTGCGTGAAATCATACTCACTCCATTTGGTCAATATCTCGTAATATTCAACTAACGGGATCGTATACACTGAATCACAAACTGTGTTGCACGGTGTTGCAGCCCAACTGCCTGGATCGATACGCATGCTTGGATCCACGCTCCTGTATTTACTACAGTCGTCATAAAGTTGGAATGTTCCTGATTGCGGCGTTAAACAACAATCAATCTTTCTCCGCCAAGCTGACACTCAGCGATATTAACTGAAATACTGATCAAGCGTCGTTAAATCCAGTTCACTCATTCACACACTTAACCCGGGCCGATACCGTCATGATAACAGTACCCGACTGCTTTCAGAGGAAGTAATGATATGACTCGGGAGACAGCCGCTGTCTCATTCATCTATATAATCAGTTGATTTAATCGACTGAAATGAACACGAATATATTAATGTCAATATCGGCCGGATATCACTCAGCCAGATCGCCCAGGTGCTTATTAATCCCATGCGAGTGTTGCAAATTTCATGTGACCTATATCATCAGTTCTCGCGTGGTAGAAGTAAACATATCGATTGAGGATAGGTGCTGATTAGAATAAAAAGCAGAGACAAACAAGCCGAAAGATATTTTAACTGAATATCCTATGTAAACCGTGTGAGTGAGTGACTGAGAGATTGAGTATATTTCTACGTTCTTTATTTACACAAAAATATGTATCCTGTGATAAGCAACCGCAATATCCGTGTTACAATTATGTAAATAACGAAACTTTACATGATAACATACCAAGCATACCATACTGTAGCATGGTGAAATAAACGAATAAATTTAAGATGAAACAAATTTCAGCATTGTTGCCAAGAATATGTAAATTATGCTTACTGAGTTAAACCATAGATAAGGTACATACCAGAAATGATGACATGTTAATCGTCATAAATTGTACTAATGTGCATTTCCTCCTTCCTATGAAGGCTCCCCCAACATTGCAACCTTCTGCATTACCCAGATTGTCAGAAGGGCTGTGTTCCTTGTAGAGAACCGGGACAATATCCTGATCTGATCTGAGAGTACATGAGGTACCAAACCAAGAACAGAGACGATAGTAAAAGCAGGGAGCTATGCCATCATTTCTTTTAAGATATGTGCCAAAGAAGGGCATCCACTGACAAGGTGGACAGTCTCTATAAATTAATTGGACAAGCGACATTTCATGTTGGCGATTGCGAGTGGGAAGTGACTGGTCGTAAGCAGCTAAAAAGAAGCCCTCAGTTGCCGTTGGTCTGGCGGTCAAGACTCTGGATGTCTTGGTTTGTCCAATCAAATACTCCAAAGGAATAGGAGAGGACTGGCACATTGTGGCTGTAACATTGTTTCGAGCATTTATCTCTGAACTCCAGATTTTCTTGAAGCGAGATTTATACTCAGCCTGAAGTTTATCTTGAATCTGGGCATTCTGGAGTTTGTGTCGAACTTGCATTCCAATATAGGTGTGTTCCTGATCTTCCACAAGATGCTCAATAACTCCTCCTTTGGCAGTGAGCTCGATGTCATCCATGTAGAGGAGATGTAGGTAAATGGTGTTGGGGATCTGTGCTGAGGAGGTCCGGGCTGGTAATCTTCTTTGATTGGAATATATTCCGAAGTCTGTACCTGCCCGTGTGAGTACATCTCTAGGTGAGTCGACCAGCAACTCATTAAAGACTTGGGTAAATCTTGTAAGTTGTTGCTCAGGGAGGTCATACACTCAAGAGATTTCAGAATCCATTCGTGAGGGACAGACTCGTATGCTTTTTTGTAGTCAATCCAGGACAGGTTGCGGTGGTATGTTTTAGCCTCTTCCAAAATCATTCTCTGTACAAGAAGTTGATCCTTGCACCCCCCAACATCACTTTCTCGCCCCTTTTGCTCTCTGTAAATTTTATCATTGGAAGAGCAGTAAGATGACACGAGTCTTGTCAAACACCCTGTAAATATTTCGTATTATGTATTTAAACATGTGATAGGGCGGAAGTTTTGGGGATCAGTCAAGTCTGCCTTCTTTGGGAGAAGTATTGTGCGACCTTTGCAGAACCATGGAGGAGCATCACCTGTGTCCACGAGAGAAACTAAACAGGGGAGTTTCCAGTATAAGTTTCGTATGCCATAAGGCCCTGGAGCTCTATGAGATTTGGACTTTTTCATAATACTCTATAGGCAATCACTTGAGATGTAACAGACATACGACCTGGTTATTTTCTCATGCCTTGCATGGTCATAATCAAGGACCCATGATGCCTCCAGGTAAGAGTTGCCGGGTACAGACCATAACTGTTTCCAGAACCTTTCTTTGGTATCCATGGGAGGCCATTTATCATGCTCGCCATCACCACCTGTGTAATTAATTTGCTCGTAGAAGTGCCTTTCCTTATTTCTAAAATGTTTATTTAGTTTAGTTTGTTTGATGAATTTGTTTTTCTTTTCCCATTTTTTTTTCGTCTTTTATCCAAGTCCAAACTTTTATTTTTGCATCAAGGGAATCGACAATTTGGAGAAGCACCTTTTCGTTCGTTTTCTTATACTGTAATTTAAATTTTCTCCAAATTGCCTTTAGCCGTCTGGACATAGGACTCCCTGATGATCTTAACTTTTGTCATAGCTCTATCTAGGAAATGTGTTTTCTTGTTTCTATTAATTTTATTTGAAACCGGTTTTCTTTGGTCTGTTATTCTTAGTATTGGATGATGTTTCTTTCTTCCAAGGTTCGAGCGACAGCATGGACACAACAATTAACTTCATGTAATGAACAGTCCGCATGTTTCATGTTTGCGAAATATACATTGGTTTGTTTAACTGGCCTCAATGTTTCATAAGGTATAGCAGTTAGTTCATCATGAATAGATTAAAACAAAATTTACATGGGGTTTTCGGATCTGCAGCTGAATAAGAGGAAGAGTGATTGTCCAAAATTTCGGGGCCAATTGTCTCTTCAGCGTGAGCATCCTGCACCTGCAAACGGTCTTGACGGGCACCAGGTGAGCTTGAACGGGCTCACAGGGCATGGGATTTTTAAGCCGCTGGAGTTGACGTCGGAGATTTTGCTACGTCAGGTAAGGAAACATGGCCTTGCATTGTCCCAATGCAGTTTTAACGACTTGTCATTGATACGTGGATTATCAGGTCATCTTGTCGCCTTTGCAGACTCTAGTAGTGTGGATCTGAGATGTTTTGACCAAGATATTCTTGTCCGGGTTCTGTGCCTTCACTTGGGGCAAGTTCCATGTCCAGTAAGGTTGCTTTTACGACCAGAGGAAGGCTGAGTGGACTGCGGGGCTGGTATTTCCCCCTCGCTCATTGGATGTTAATCTCAACGGCACATCGTATTATCAACAAAACTCCCCTCTTGCAGCCACCAAGTGAACCGAATTTTTGCGGCTTTCTTATCCTAACGTATTATTTATTCGAAACTGTGTGGAAATGCATGTTTTACTCAGGAGAGGGGAGTTGGTAATCCTGTGGACCAAGGCTCAATTAATAAGTAATAATAAAGGTCGCTTGTCTTAGGTTCGACTCCCAAATTCGCCCTGATCATTTCACACGAGAAAACCGCCCATTGCAATTTATTTTACTGGTCAGCATGACACTGCCAAATCACTGTCGGGTAATACGGCAGCGTTGACGGCGTTTAGGTATCTGTTCACTCATGAAACTGGTTACATAACGAGGAAATCAAACCATGCCATTGCCATTTCCACCAATGTGAAACTCGTCAAGACCCTTGACCTATTTCGCTGCATCTTCGAAGATGCACGTAGCACACAAAACCAATCTCAGCTACACGACCGAAATGGCGAACAGGAAGTTACAACGAATTGTTGGGATTCACAAATCACGATTGGGGACTTTCGTGGTAACAAACAATTATCATTTGTATGACTGAAAAACTGTCTTTGAATTGTCCTTTAGTTATGAACGTGTATCTTTGCTCATCCGTTGAGTATTCGCTGTAGCGATCACTTTCGCACGTAAATGATTTATGAGAAACAAATTCTAGATCAATAATTTCCCGCGGCCACGCGACATCTGAAAATGATGGATGAACGACATGCAACAATAAGGATTTATGGGATTTCCACTAATCCGCAACTCCGAACAACGCCGTGATAATCAACCTATAGTGTTACATGCAGGGGCAGTTGTTGCGGTTAACGCTGCGGGCTTGCATTAGCTCGTGTAAAACAGGTTTTAGTGGAGCGAGTGAGTGAGGTTTTTTTATAGCATTATTCTAGACTTTGATTTGATTTAGCAAAATCCTGTCAGTGGCTACAACTGATTTGAGAATGAGTTTAACCTTACTCCGCTCTTAGCAATAATCCAGCAATATCAGGGCCGGGGAACCGAACCCGGATCTTCTGTGTGACCAGCGAACGCTTTCAACATCAGGCTAGTCCGCAACGGAATCTCAGTCATCTTGTACCTTCATCGTGGTGGTGGCCAGGGCATGAACGGCAATTGTTATTAGCTGTCTTATGTTTTGATCTAGTGTTGTCGGTGGTTTTTATCATTTACTTTGGTCACAAGTTTGGCATGGAAATATCTGAGTGTACATATTTCACTACGGAAACAGGAAGGATAACTCCCATTTCAAAATGTGCATTTGTAACGCGCTAGGGCCATATGAACATATTGAGTGGCGTCTGCAAATATCGATCGTTCGTTAAGTAGCTAGCGTCGAAATCTCTGTACTACGCCGTCACCCGACATCGGATTGGATTCCATTTGGGTACAATGTGTGGGTATCCCCAACAGTGATAATGGTGGAATATTACAAAAGGCAGCGTAAAACAAATCTCACCCACCCACAAATAAAGATGGCACGTGGAGACATACGCTTCTGCTTGGTTACGAGAAAGAAAATTAACAAAACATAACCACGGTTGTTGCTATAGCACCCGCTGACATATCGATATGTTATATTACAAAATGTAAATGACTTTCTGACAGCGAGAAACGAGCATCAGAGATATAAATCATCAGTTGATTAATTGACTAAAGAACTAAGAAGGTCATCATTTGATGTGTTTTGTGTTTTACGCGCTCAGCGTGTTTTCGTGTCATTTTTCTGTATAGAATGGCAGATCATCAGCGGCAACGCATTGCGGAATATGACTCAGATTAATGAAACCTGAAAAAAATGGAAATACATTTTCTCCAGTTAAAGTAGATTGAATCAGGCAGAAAATATTACTTTATGATGAAAGTTGTGTACATGACGTTCGTCGACTCCATGACACGGCAGTCCCTGTTGAAAGCACACATTCCGAAGATAACCTGTGTCATGCAGATGTAAACCGAAGCTACCTCTAACACCACCGACGTCGACTGTAAGGACATACACAAGACAGCCATGTCGCTGTCATTTCAATATGTACCAGAAATACAGTTATATTGATTTGTTTTCATTTTTTTTCAGCGGAACAATGAGAATATACGTGCATAAAATGGCAAGCTGAATGGCATGAGTCCATGTGATGATGTATTGTTGGGGTTGTATGTTTGGTCGTAAACGTTTCTAGTTTACTATGCATCCATCGGTCCATCCATCTATCCATCCATCCACACACACACACGCGGGCGTGAACACACACACACACGTAGGCAAAGAATGTACCGAATGACCAAACGTGTTAGAACCCTAATTAAACCATTCAGCTGCTGAACAATCCCTTTGACCGAAAGTATATAAATGTTAAGAAAAAGTGAGATAGTAGTAATAATCCATCTGCATAAATAAATAAATAAATAAACATGTCTAAATCGGTATATTTATGACTTGAACACATGCTATGCATATACGTCCAGAGTCACTTAAATCTAGGGGAACAATTACTGCCTTTTAGAAAATAACACGAAAGTGTTAGGTATTATCTAGTTAATAGTCGTCTTTGTGTGCGCTGTAGTCGTTAATTGGGGCGACGTCCACAATATCAGTAATAATTGATAACATTATAACGTGGATTACAGCGCAATCGCGCCAGCCAGGACGATCGAATGGTTACTAATAGACATACCCGACCGCAGCTTAGTGTGCCATGGACAGTCTTCATTTACAATGACAGACGAGGATATCCGGGGCATCGCGAACCAGGTAAACAGACCAGCAGTGTCAATACAACTGCAGCACGTAATGTGGTCAGTAGAGGAACAGCTTCATTCATTAACTCATGTACATATGTACAAGGTGCATGCAGCGTACTCGCCCATACAGTGCTTTACTAACCGACTTGTCATCTGCTCCATGGCACGTTTCTGCTCTTACCGTCAAGCACACTGGCAAACGGCACACTCGCCTTGTCACTCGTGTTTCACTTAATTTGCCGACAAACTCACCTATACAACTGATCGGGTTCAATGGACCATATGACCGTTTGCTAAACCCACAGATTTGTCAGTTTACGCACTCGCTGATTTAACCGGTCACACACTCACATACACTGACATCGTCAAACCCACTCACTCACACATTGATTAGTTTACACACTCGCCATGCTACCTTGCCCATGGTCTTATCCACAACCAGCTCAGCCACCATGTCATCCAGTCCACCTCAACAATCACTTACATACTCGCCCATTCACTCGTTTATCTAGACCCCTACCCAATCATCTGCTCAACGGTTACATCCTTGTACTGCGTACTCACACACTCACTTACCAAGGTTGGGTGCATCATGGCGGTAAAACATGCACTGCTGACGTTGATGGTCTGAGTTCAATACGGTACAATGCATGAAGCCTATTCGTTTCCACTGTGGCTGGGATATATTAGTAAAGTGGAAAGGTCAACCCACTCGCCCACACGCCCACAAACAAGTACTCACTTACTTACCCGCCCAACCCTTCGTACTTACTCATACAGTCAGAAGTCTCAGTAACCAACTCAAGTCAGGAATGTAATAAGTACTGGTGTATTCTGCGTGTTCTGGTTTGATGAAACCTCAAAGACATGTTGAATTTCCTCACTTTGATGTGAAATACATCTGAGTCCAACCTATGCTCATTTTCAACCAACTGACATTCCCACTCCACATTCCATCAGCCGAGTCGAAGTCAGAGCCGAGCATCTCATGGGGACTGCTCAACTTCTCTGTGAAACCTCTCATTTGCAAGTGTGATAAGTGGCTTGTGGATTAACTGATTACTGGCAAAACAGGTTTTTGATAATTCTTTCTGGCGTTTCTTTGTAGGAGTATCAGATCTTGCGCGATTCATGTTTAGGGCCAGTCATTCTGTTTCTTCGTGTCCTAGTTCTGGGTATTATGCCTCGAGTGCATGCCCTTGAACTCTGTGACGTAGAAAGACAATCTGGCAGACTGCCACAGTTAAATAGCATCCTTGTCGAAGCAGCAGCTGTGCTGTTGTAGCAGTAGTGGTAGTAGTAGGGGCGTACCTACCATTTAAAAACCCGAGCTTATAATTCATTGTTGCTATACAGGTTTGGCAAGTCCTTAATTCTGTCTATAAAAAATGCCTTGCAACCTATCGGCTTACACGAAAAACAAATGCCTTGCTAGTAGTAGTAGTAGTAGCAGTAGTAGTAGTAGTAGTAGTAATAATAGTAGCGGTAGTAGTAGTAGTCGTAGTAGAAGTAGTGGTAGTTGTAGTAATAGTAGTAGTAGTGGTAGTAGCAGCAGCATCAATGGTAGTTTGGTGGTGGTTCTGGTGACAGTAGTATTTGTCACGGCATCTTCACGGCGGATGTTCCTCCTGCAATAGATTTCTTTGCTTGGTGTTTACCGCCACACTTACCAGTGTCCCACCTATACGGCGGTAGTCTGTAAATAATCGAGTCTAGACCAGACACTCCAGTGATCATAATCGTGAGTATCGATCTACGCATTTGGGATGCGATGTCATGTGTCAACCAAGTAGGCAAGTCTGTCCACCAGATCCTGATAACCGTCTCCTACAACAGTTCCTTCCAGGTCAACCCTTTGTAATGCATAAAGAGATTTATCGCGGTCGGTAGACCAGCAGAACTGATCGAGTTCTACTCTCCGCTCCATGGAAGGTATACAACCAAACTAAAGGTTTCACAGTCGTCATCTCTTCTTGACGGATACCCATGTACTGCTTGGTGAACAGGGACCCATTTACAACACTCACTTGCCTTAGGACACAACTATATGATATATTCTTTAATATGGGACAGGTCCGAAACCCAAGACTCTCAGGAGCGGCTTGCCTCAAGGGTCTAAGTTGTTTGAAGTCCCTTTATTTTAAACCCTTAAGCCCATTCTGAAAGAACCAAGCACTTCCCAGGTGTACTGGATAGAGCCCCTTCTTGTAATCGACAGATTGTCATCTTTGTAGCGAAGAGATCCTTCCTAGTAGTGGATAGAGCTCCATCTGTGTAGTGGACAGGGCGTCCTCTTCGTAGTGGATAGAGCTCGAGAGCGAGTGGAGCAGAGAGCGCCTTCTTTCTGGAGGACAGAGTGCCTTCTTTATAGAGAAGACCGCTTTCTTTGAAGTGAACAGAGCTGCGTAATGGAGAGCACCTTCTTTGTAGTGGTTAGGGCTTCATCTGTGTTGTAGGGATCGTCTTCTTTGTAATGGACAGTGTGCCGTCTTTGTAGCAGAGAGTTTCTTTCAAATGGATAGAGCTCCATCTATGATCTACTTCCTTGAAATGGATTGAGGGCCATCTTGGTAGTGGAGAGTGCCTTCTTTGTATTGGATAGAGCTCCATCTGTGTGGTGAGCAGAGCCCTTTCTTTGCAGTGGACAGGACATCATCGGTGGAGCGGACAGAGCACATTCTTTGTACTGGATAGAGCTACATCTTTGTAGTGGCGAGCGCCTTCCTTGAAATTTACAGCGTGCCTTCTTTGTAGTGGAGAGCGCCTTCTTTGTAATAGGGAGAATGCCTTCTTTTTATTAGATAGAGCGCCGTCGTTGTACTGGATAGAGTCACTCCAGCAGTGACTAGATGCCTTCTTTCCAAGGACTAGAGTGCCTTCTTTGTGAGTCGATGTTTAGTTCGCTGCTGCTAGATACCGGAAGACTTTGAGAGATGGTCTATGTTGTTTATTTGCCTGGCTGTCATTAAAGGAAAATAACGAGGTCTATGTCGGATCCAGGGATGGATCAATTGTGGAACTGCGACAGGTATCTGAGCGTGAAAGCGTGTAAGTCTTGGTGCTCATCTGTTGATCACTGGACTGTCTAGTGCAGGTACGATTATTTACAGACAGTAGCTAGAATAAACAACAAACACATAAACTTACCTCAAGTGCTGGATGAAGGTCAAGTGGTCATTGCCAATTGCCAGAGAAAGCTGTAATTGAAACTGGTGCTTATGTGGTTATGTAATGGTCATTCTGTCAAAATTGAAGTTCGGCAAAGACTGGGTCGAGAAAAGACGTGCACAGGGGAGATAACTCGGGTCACCTTATCGTCCACAGGGACATCCAGCCACAAGACAAACCATTCACAGAGCTGGCTTCACTGAAGAAACACAATTTTCTTGTATGCCCCTGTTTTGTCCTGCCAAGGTGTGGAAAATGTGGAATTAATTGGCCGGATTAACATGGCTTCAAATGCATTTGCAATTACGGATGACCATATAGTTGAGGTAAAACTTGTCATTCCTCTATCTGTATCATGGGCCTATTTGGTGTATATTGATTCATTCGTACGCAGCCTCAGCCCTGCTAATCCTAATTACGCGTCAGGCGCTGCAAGACACGCCGCCCTCCAAAATCTTAGAATTTTATCTACAAAAAATAGCATTCTATTCCTGGAGGGTCATATGAACTAAAAGGAAGCCGTCATCATTCAGAATCTAACGATCCTTAATTAATAATAATTTTACAGATTTTCTTGCCAAAGGCCACCTTTCCGAAGATATGTGGCGTACTTTATGCAATCCCATTTTACAGATTTATGAGTATTTTCTATGTCTGGTGAAACATGGAGCCAACAGACCTCTGGACTGTGTCAGTAGCCGGGGATCACTTCAACATCAAACGACTGAGTGATGGTTGGAGTCTCTTCTTTATGTGGATTCTTATGTGGATGACCTGTATTGGCACAGATCTACTCCAACAATGTTGATGTGGATCTGTTGTGTATGCTTACTATAGAACTGATTCTGACATTTAGTGGGCGAGTTATCTCCCTTATACTGCTGCGGGACACTTTTCACGAATCGGTGCAAATCTCTCGACAACTGATATTGCATGAATTATGCTATTACCTGTTCCACATAGTGTCAGCTCCGCAAAAAAAAAACCCTCCAAAACATTGAACCATATCTTTCTTAACATGATCATCGTTACAACCTGATATTTCTGACCGAGGCCGCGCACTCTGCTTGATATTGCAAGAACTTGGAAATCAATACTTCTTCAAGGGACACAACTCTTGAGAGCTTCGAATACCACGGGTCTGGCTTCAATCGCCAATGAAACCACATCTATTGGATTTCGAACGTTTCACACTTTTGGTAGGTCATTTAAATTCAAGAACATGTTTTACTCAGCTATTTAAAGGTGTGTGGAAGACACCCCGGAAGAAATGCCTTAGACAACAGGTGCAGGTTCGGTCAGCTGCAACGATTGACGGGGTGTCAGTCAGAAGCGGTTAACGCTGCAGAGGGACCAGGAACTGTTGGTGTTAGTCCTCGAGACAAAATAAAAAGTAGATGAGCTGGTTGTTGTTTAACTGCGCACTCAGCAATATCACAACTATATGGCAGCAGCTTGTAAATATTCGAGTCTGGACCAGCTAGACAATTCAGTGATCCACATCATGCCCGATCACACTATCCCGTTAGTCACCTCCTACTACATGTATCGGCTGGCAGTTCGAACCTGGATCTTCACGGGTTAAACTATACGAGGGTGGTGTTTTTTCATATTGATACAGTGAGAGAGAAAAAGAAACTTTAAGTATTATAAGCATTTATCAAATGCTGGAATTTCATTTTGACAATATCTAAAGTTAGCGATATTAAAAAAAAGTTTGCTTTTTTTCTGCACAAAATTTGAACATGGTTAGGGAGTGTGGATGCAAATTCATTTCGTACCTCCGTATTCAGGAAATCAATATATTTGTACGTAGAAATACCTCAACACAAAAAAGCATACGATTCATTGGATGGCATCTTCTTTTTTCTTCTTTATTGCAAAGAGCTACAAACGGTGTAGATTCTTACAACATTTCCAAGCTAAAAGCTTTTAGCTTTCATGCTGTATTATTGACGCATCAACTTTTAGAATGTCGATCAAACAATTACCTTATCACAGAGTACCTTTCTAACAACTGTTTTATGAATGACTGATGGTTAAAAATTCAGTTAAATAGGCAAATTAAAGTTAAACGAACATAAAATACGAACTAAACGAATAAATTGTTTTGACCCTTCAATGTTAGGACCTAGAAAAATACATTCGATTTAAGGCACTATTCAAAAGTAAAAGAACTGATTGATCTAGGCAATATTAAAATTTATTTATTAACGATGTTCTGTAGTATGGCTTAACATGGAATAGGGTATGATACAGTAACCTTCATTGCCATTTCATTTGCTTTGGAGGAAATATTGTGTCTGCAAGAGTCTCGTCCAACGTCTCATCCAAATTTTGATGCATAAGAGATAGTCAGATCCAGAGACGAGCGGATGGGGGTTGGGGGTAGGTGGTAGGGCGTAGGGGGTCGGGGTGTGTGTGCAGGAGTGCACACTCCCCTTTTTGCTCTGAAAGATTGCTAGGCTGGTTCTTACCTTTCGTTTATTATGCACGTCAGTAGTGGTATACACAGTGGTTTCGGCCGAGTAGTTTTCGAGATGTTGCCCTTTAAGTGATCAGCCGGGAAAAGGATAAAATGTCCAACGTGTTCTCGTGATTTCGTGATAATTAGTCTAATGAAGTCATTGAGGGCGTTCCCAGTCCCGTATTGCTATAGCGTGAGCACCTGCCGAAATGCATGCAAAATATCACGAAAATGAGTCGAATAGTTTATCAAGAGGACAAAAATGGTCAGGACTACCATGATTGATACTACCCTGTTTTCCTACGTCAAACTGCAAACCCATTTGAGAAACAAAAAAACAACAACAACAACAACAACAAAAAAACACCCCAAAACATACAAACGCAAAACTCGTTGCGGGGGATAATTAACCCAAAGAGTGAGCGAGCATAGCAGTGTTCCAGCAAGATCACAGCGGGGAACACACGGTTAGACCCTTGATGCCACCCACAGATATGCCATCAGTCCATTTGTTAGTGTAGTGTTCGCCACTCGTGGTCTTTTAGACAGCGTCGTTGCTTTCGGCTTTCTGAAGCAAGGGAGTTAACTGTAAAAAACACCAAAATATTCTGCGAAAAGACCTTAACCAAGATGACACTCTGTGATATAACTCATCAATATCGTTCAAACCCGTTCTAACTGGCCCAAATCTTTAAAGCTGCTACAAAGTACGTTTTTAATCATTTTTTGGTAAAGAACTATGTTTCATGTGTTTTTCAAAATATTAACAAGACCAATGTAATTTGGTTTTTAAAGCCAATCGAGCTCTAAAAGTTAAATGGTAATTTGTAACTCGTTTCCGTCTCTTTACTGGTGATGAATTATCTGGGTGTTGTTGAGCCGTGGGCACACGCAATTTAGTTCTTAACTGCCACGAGATTGATATGTTGGTGAAATGAATGAAGTTACAGAATAGTTCTGTGATATGGATATCGCACAAATAGTTTCCCCTTGTCCTCAAGCAAAGGCACAGACCAAAACTATTTGTTTGAGGGCTGCTCATAGGATGTTGAGGGCTACCTTCCGAGGTGAAAAGGATCCTTGGCCAGAATTGAAGGCAACCTGTCTGATGTTGAGGGCTACATGTCCGTGTCTCAGGGCTATATGCCCATGTTTGATGGCTACTGGTCTGAGGTTGAGGGCTACTTCTGTGAGGTTCTTGTTCACCTTTCCGAGGTGAAACACCACTTGGTCAGGGTTGAGGGGTACTTATCTGAGGTTTGGGACCTATTGTCTGACGTTGAGAGCTACTTGTCTGAGGATGAGGAACTATGTCCGACGTTGAGAGGTACTTGCCTGAGGATTAGTAGCTATGCCTCACGTTTAAAGGTACTTGTCTGAAAATTAGGAACTCTGCCTGACGTTGAGAGATACTTGTCTGCATGATTAGGAACTATGCCTGACGTTGAGAGGTACTTGTGTGTAGTATGAGGAACTCTGCCTGACGTTGAGAGATACTTGTGTGTAGTATTAGGAACTATGCCTGACGTTGAGAGGTACGTGTGTGTAGTATTAGGAACTCTGTCTGACGTTGAGAGTTACTTGTGTGTAGTATTAGGAACTCTGCCTGACGTTGAGAGGTACGTGTGTGTAGTATTAGGATCTCTGACGTTGAGAGGTACTTGTGTGTATGATTAGGAACTATGCCTGATGTTGAGAGGTAATTGTGTGTAGTATTTGGAACTATGTCTGACGTTGAGAGATACTTGTCTGTAGTATTAGGAACTCTGTCTGACGTTGAGAGATACTTGTCTGTAGTATTAGGAACTCTGCCTGACGTTGTGAGGTACTTGTGTGTAGTATTAGGAACTCTGCCTGACGTTGAGAGGTAATTGTGTGTAGTATTAGGAACTCTGCCTGACGTTGAGAGGTACTTGTGTGTAGTATTAGGAACTCTGTCTGACGTTGAGAGGTACTTGTCTGTAGTATTAGGAGCTCTGCCTGACGTTGACAGGTACTTGTGTGTAGTATTAGGAACTCTGTCTGACGTTGAGAGTTAATTGGGTGTAGTATTTGGAGCTCTGCCTGACGTTGAGAGATACTTGTCTGTAGTATTAGGAACTCTGTCTGACGTTGAGAGGTACTTGTCTGTAGTATTAGAAGCTCTGCCTGACGTTGACAGGTACTTGTGTGTAGTATTAGGAACTCTGCCTGACGTTGAGAGATATTTGTGTGTAGTATTTGGAACTCTGCCTGACGTTGAGAGATACTTATGTGTAGTATTAGGAACTCTGTCTGACGTTGAGAGGTACTTGTCTGTAGTATTAGGAGCTCTGCCTGATGTTGACAGGTACTTGTGTGTAGTATTAGGAACTCTGCTTGACGTTGAGAGGTAATTGTGTGTAGTATTTGGATCTCTGCCTGACGTTGAGAGATACTTGTCTGTAGTATTAGGATCTCTGTCTGACGTTGAGAGGTACTTGTCTGTAGTATTAGGAGCTCTGCCTGACGTTATGAGGTACTTGTGTGTAGTATTAGGAGCTCTGCCTGACGTTATGAGGTACTTGTGTGTAGTATTAGGAACTCTGTCTGACGTTGAGAGGTACTTGTGTGTAGTATTAGGAACTCTGCCTGACGTTGAGAGATACTTGTCTGTAGTATTAGGAACTCTGTCTGACGTTGAGAGGTAATTGTGTGTAGTATTAGGAACTATGCCTGACGCTGAGAGGTACTTGTGTGCGTGATTAGGAACTCTGTCTGTCGTTGAGAGGTACTTGTCTGTAGTATTAGGAGCTCTGCCTGACGTTGACAGGTACTTGTGTGTAGTATTAGGAACTCTGTCTGACGTTGAGAGGTACTTGTGTGTAGTATTAGGAACTCTGCCTGACGTTGAGAGATACTTGTGTGTAGTATTACGAACTCTGACGTTGAGAGGTACTTGTGTGCGTGATTAGGAACTCTGCCTGACGTTGAGAGGTACTTGTGTGTAGTATTAGGAACTCTGTCTGACGTTGAGAGATACTTGTCTGTAGTGTTAGGAACTCTGTCTGACGTTGGGAGATACTTGTCTGTAGTATTAGGAACTCTGTCTGACGTTGAGAGATACTTGTCTGTAGTGTTAGGAACTCTGTCTGACGTTGGGAGATACTTGTCTGTAGTATTAGGAACTCTGTCTGACGTTGAGAGGTACTTGTGTGTATGATTAGGAACTATGTCTGACGTTGAGAGGTACTTGTGTGCATGACTAGGCACTCTGCGTGACGTTGAGAGGTACTTATCTGTAGTATTAGGAACTATGCCTGACGTTGTGAAGTACTTGTCTGTAGTATTAGGAACTCTACCTGACGTTGAGATATACTTGTGTGTAGTATTAGGAACTATGCCTGACGTTGAGAGGTACTTGTCTGTAGTATTAGGAACTCTGTCTGACATTGAGAGATACTTGTCTGTAGCATTAGGAACTCTGCCTGACGTTGAGAGGTAATTGTGTGTATGATTAGGAACTCTGCCTGACGTTGTGAGATACTTGTCTGTAGTATTAGGAACTCTGCCTGACGTTGAGAGGTACTTGTCTGTAGTATTAGGAACTCTGTCTGACGTTGAGAGATACTTGTCTGTAGTATTAGGAACTCTGCCTGACGTTGTGAGGTACTTGTCTGTAGTATTAGGAACTCTGTCTGACGTTGAGAGATACTTGTGTGTAGTAGTAGGAACTCTGCCTGACGCTGAGAGATACTTGTGTGCATGATTAGGATGATTAGGCACTCTGCCTGACGTTGAGAGGTACTTATCTGTAGTATTAGGAACTATGCCTGACGTTGTGAGGTACTTGTCTGTAGTATTAGGAACTCTACCTGACGTTGAGAGATACTTGTGTGTAGTATTAGGAACTATGCCTGACGTTGTGAGGTACTTGTCTGTAGTATTAGGAACTCTGCCTGACGTTGAGAGGTACTTGTCTGTAGTATTAGGAACTATGCCTGACGCTGAGAGGTACTTGTGTGCATGATTATGAACTCTGCTTGACGTTGAGAGATACTTGTCTGTAGTGTTAGGAACTATGCCTGACGCTGAGAGATACTTGTGTGTAGTATTAGGAGCTATGCCTGACGCTGAGAGGTACTTGTGTGCGTGATTAGGAACTCTGCCTGACGTTGAGAGGTACTTGTCTGTAGTATTAGGAACTATGCCTGACGCTGAGAGGTACTTGTGTGCATGATTATGAACTCTGCTTGACGTTGAGAGATACTTGTCTGTAGTGTTAGGAACTATGCCTGACGCTGAGAGGTACTTGTGTGCATGATTATGAACTCTGCCTGACGTTGAGAGATACTTGTGTGTAGTATTTGGAACTATGCCTGACGCTGAGAGGTACTTGTGTGCGTGATTAGGAACTCTGCCTGACGTTGAGAGGTACTTGTGTGTAGTATTAGGAACTATGCCTGACGCTGAGAGGTACTTGTGTGCATGATTATGAACTCTGCCTGACGTTGAGAGATACTTGTGTGTAGTATTAGGAACTATGCCTGACGTTGAGAGATACTTGTGTGTAGTATTAGGAACTATGCCTGACGTTGAGAGATACTTGTGTGTAGTATTAGGAACTATGCCTGACGTTGAGAGATACTTGTCTGTAGTATTAGGAACTATGCCTGACGTTGAGAGATACTTATCTGTAGTATTAGGAACTATGTTTGAGGTTCAGGGCTACGCTGTTGTGCACCTTTTGTCTGCCGTTAAGGCAACTTGTCTTCGGCTGAGGGCTACGACTCTGTGCTTGAGGTCTGAATCTGTGGTAGGGACGGTTGCTTGTTTGAAGATCAGGACCATATGTCTGAGGTTCTGGACCACTCGTCTGATGTTTAGTACCACTTGTCTGAGGTGCAGAACCACCTGTCGGATGTGAAGGGCTATTGAGAGCTACTTACAAGAGGTTCAGGGCTATTTGTATGGCCTCGGGGTTATGTTTCTGTAGTTTCTGTCTGCTTGTCCAGGTTTGATGCATACGGGCCAACTAAATGTAAAATGACACGTGTAGTAGAGGCTTGCAAAAGACGGGACACTTAATACCGGCCTTGTCTGAGTTTGATCAGAGATTCTGAAATGTTTCATAGCCCCGGTCGGACATAGATGTACGGGGATGTTGATGAAACAATCCCGCCATATCATATCGTGACAACTCGGAAGGATCTGGGCAATAATACCTGCAATCAACAATGTCAATAACTGCAACGCCATATCCCCCGTGAGTCAGATTTGTCGTACTAAACAGCGGCAAGAGACGAAAGGTCAGTTCTATTTTAGTTTTCCATTAGGCACGGATCATATAAGAAATTGCTTTGGAATATTACATGTGCAAGAACGCTATCACACTCCCAAAATACACACATAGTCATTGCTGTTTCTGCCACGTCCGGATCCATTCTGGCATATTGCAAAATCCATACTTATAAAACCTCCCTGGGAGTAATGACATCTTCTGGAACTCCGCTTACCCCTTTGAATGACGTCATGAAACCATTGACCTCGACAGTTCTTCACAACGTTGTTCGCCAAAGTGAGAAGTTGGACGGCTGCCAGACAACTTGATGCCACGTTTCAGCGCTATAGTTACCTCTTCATCAAAGACTGACAATTTTCTGGCGGTTCTGGTGAGCTCTGAGACTGGATTTTTTCATAATGCATATTTTTACGTCACTGTTTTTTTTTCCTTTCTGAAGGCAGAAAACCAGTGACATGATTACTGAATATTACCTTATTCAAGCACCCATACGCTTGCGCTCTGTCTGATGATGGCGGAATCTCTATGCAGCGAGGGTTTATTCTTTCTTTACTGTAGCTGTCGCAAGTGACAGCTTCTTACTGTGCTAGGGAGCATGCAACCATGAACGGAGTTGGACTGACGGAGATGTTTAATATGGAATAATCTTTTCCTTCCTCAGTTTGTTTGTCCATTACAGTTTCGACTATCATGTAATAACTTTAGTAGACCGTAGACAGTTGCTTTTAGGTTATTCTTAAATCTCGAAACATCTGATCAAACTATCAATCTATATTCATATCAGATATGGTAAGTCAGTGGTATTCATTTAATCAAACCTGTGTAAAACAAACAAAAAGATATACACATATAACTTCATTTGGAGAAAAAGAGCAGCCACCGTTGCTCACAGTTTTAGCCAACGCGGCCGAAAAGGGCAAAGCGACACCAGTTTACTTGGCATCGTATATTAAATGGAAAAGAGGCCTCTTCCGTAAAATTCCGGAGGGAACTGTCATTCATAAAAATATAAATGTCAGGTTGTTACGCAAAAACTGAAATCAATAACGCCTGATCGAAGAAAAAATGGCAATACCACGTTAAAGGTTTTCAGCTTACTTCAACTTGTTCTACACAGCAAAAGTTCCATGAAATCTTTCCTCTCGAGATTTATGTCCTTTTCGACGAACTCACAGGAATAGATTGGCAGAATAATAAGCTACTGGTAGCCTGTCTTTAGTGTTGATAAGATCAGGGGCAAAGAAATGCTCTTGCATACAAATAAGTTGCAAAGGAGATTGTTTCGATCGTTTTCTGGGACTAATACATGCATGTTCTATGAAATAGTGGCCAGATTTAACCACTGGCTCACACTATTCCGGTAAATCAAGGGAGTCATACTGGCAGTAATCCGATAGGGAACGCAAGAAACATATCTAAAAACAGGAAATCGAGACATATCGACAACATATCTCTCTTAGAACTGATTTGTCTCCCGAATGTCAGTTTCATTTTTCAAAGTTCTCTAAGAAGAGGACTGCTATGTAAATAGAATTAATGCTATCTGATGTCATGATTTGGGATGTTTATGAATTAAACAAGATTTGGTGAATATTGTATTTAGCTTCCTGAGTGTTTTCTCAGCGCAATACTTATGAAACATCATCGCCATCTCTATGCTCTGGAAGCGTGTTATATTGTATATAAAGCTATGGCATGTGGAAATCACAATGCACAATGCTCAGTTTATAAAGGATTATAAGTTTTACAGCTTTCACCCAGCACCTTGTTACAACCTAGGGGACGCTGTTATGTGTGACTTTTGCGTTTGCAACTCAGAGAAATCTATCCGTGTGATAGATATAAGCTTTGTACCGACAAACCAAGAATCTAGGATTCAGTCATTTTACTGACTATCATCAGACGAGTATTTTGGCTGTCAAGTCAAAACATTGATTAAACAACAGTCACGTTTCATACTGACTTTTTCCCGTCCCCTGCGCAACTTTGTACAATAACCAGTCCAGAATTCTGAGACCCGCAGCTCATTTATTTGGGTATGTAACTGTATGACTTGTATATTGCAACACTACGCTCCTTCTAATATTTGCAAACACGTCGTGCAGCACTCTCTGTTGTACAGCGTCATCTGGCAAACGAAATTTGGAAATCGGGGAAATTTCAAAACGAGACTCGACCTCTATAGAAACGTTTGGCGGTCTGATACGGACTCGATATTATACTAGGCACATAAAGAAATGATGCATACTAAAATTTAAAATCTAAATTTATCAACCCATGCATACACATAAGGATTTAAACTCAGAGATTAGTGACATGTATCTAACATACATGCACGTGCCACGTTCCATGACGTCAGTGGTTTCGTCCTTGAGACGTGCAATACGTTGTTGCACGTACATTCCGGAAGAGAGAAACAGAGCAAATGAATGCCACACAATACTGCCCTTGCGATCGTCCCAAAAATGATACGGCTGTTGAAACGCATAGCATAGCTAATGTCTGCACATCGTCATGAGGCCATTGGGATGGTCCGCGGGGGAATGCCTCATTCCCACTGGACTGCACATTCCCACTGCCACCGGAACACCATTTCTGCTCTGGTGAGATGCTACCAGAACACAAATGACGTCATCGATCGGCAACGTTCTGGACGTCCACGTGTAACAATGCCAAGACAGATGGATAAGGGTGACCCATCTTCGCCACAGGTGTCTGACAGCTGTGATGACTGCTCGTACCATCCCAGGACTTCCCGTCATCACGGGATCAGACCACGACGTTTGGCCATGCGACCTATCCTGACAACATCATCGACAAGCTCGAAAGCGTGTCGAAATCGTGCTCAGAGACACTTGTTTTGGTTGAGAAATGTTTTTACCGATGAGTCCATAGTGATGGACGTCAACGTGTCTATAGACGAGTGGGAGAACGTTATGCACAGGCCTGTGTCTTGGCGAGGAATCGCTTTGGTGGGGTTCCGTGATGATATGGGATGGAATAGCAGCATGCCAAAGAACTCCTTTGGTGATTGTTCAGGGCAACTTAAATGGTGTGGGCTACAGGGATCGGATTCTTCGACCAGTGGCAATTCCTTTTCTGCAACATCATAGCCCTGGGTTAACATTCCAACAGGACAATGCCCGCCCTAATACGGCAACGCTTGCTATGGATTTCTTTCAACAGCACAACGTTAACTTACTGCCATGGCCTGCAAATTCACCGGATCTCTCCCCGACAGAGTATGTTTGGGACGAGATGGATCGACGTCCATGGAAACGAGTAACTGTCAGATGGTATGTCGTCTTCTGATGAGTCTTGTCTTATGAAACAAGGAATTGGAATTCAGTGCATCCAAACACGAGAAAATGCGGACAGACTGAAAAGTCGGTCATCTTCAGAATTGTCTAATGAGACTCATTTTACATGTTTGTTTCTACTGATGAGAAGATGCGGGTATATACCAATATATAATTAATTCGATTAATATCGCAGGTGCAGTGGACGTAATCAGTGTGAACCCCCGAAGCAATGCTGGACTCACACATTTACCACCGTTATGAAACCCACGAACACGACAAACCCAGTCTGGTCCCGCTCGCACGATCATAGGTTTCTGGCACGTCAATCCAAACAGTTATATAATGAAACGTCAATTTTAGCATTTATTTTACAAGTTAAATCAAAGGGTGCATTGTTCTTATGTTGTTTTAAAGTAACTTTCGACTTCTTTTCAATCCAGTATACGTACTATGGTGGATGCTGACAAGGGCTTTGGTTATTAAGAGACATCAAATACAAATTTAAGTACTAAATAAACTTACATAAAAAAGTAAAGTTTAAAAACTTTACAAGCCATATGGTAACAATTCATTCGAGCTCTTTGGGACTGACACTCTGCAGGGAGTACTTGCCTCTAAACCATTGAACCAGTCTGCGTTCACGTCTCGGCACCGAACCAAGTCCGCCCAGGGTGTGATCGATAAAACTGACTTGATCTGGTACGTGTTAGTTCACACACGTGTGTCTGCTTCCAATTAATGGTAAATGAATAATGAAATAGACGACAGGCGTAGTATATAGTCTGTGGGGACAGTTTACTACAGGCCTGGTCACTTGAAGCCGAACACAGTGTCACTGCAGTGAGATTATTCCCCTATCAGGACCACAAGGTCATGTACCGCTTAGAAACAGTGTTAGAAAGACATACAGGTGTATTGACCCTACCCTTGTACCATATGAAAGGAAGGGGATATAACACGATGAAAGGACCCCTTCCTCAATCAAAGCTAGATTTCACCACGTAAAATATTTTTAATATTTTCCATCAAAACCATCGACATTCATAGTCACTTGTCGGCCATAGATGACCTTGACCGTACCGTGAACTATGAAAATGGTACCACGTAAAAGCTCCATCAATTAGAGTACTTTTTCTGTAGTAAACTGGCACGCATTGCTATGACTGAAATAGTGTTCCACTCAACACACATTCCCTACTTTCTTGAATCTGTTTGATATCACTTGAGCTAATAGGGTATTTTAGCCGCACCTATAGTATTGCAGCACTACCCCTGATAGTGTTTATCTGTGCTAGTTATTTCACTAGTACACCAGTATCGCGTATGATTGTAACACTTAAACTGAAGTGGTACCTTATACTGCAACAACTGATCGGTATAGATAATTGTGTTTAAGAAACTATCATGTAATATTGTGCTATTTTCACGCTTGACACAAACAGCTGATGGAACAGCGCATGGCTGCCTGAGGTCATCTCATTTGGCTGTGACCTGAATGTATGTTTGTGCTGTTTCACCGACTGTTTGTCACCCCTCGGTGTGAAGCGTGAAAATATCACAGTATTACGTGATGCGATCAGCGATCGATAAAAAACCCATCAGATTTCAGATCCTGTTGGGTACAGAGAATTTAGGACCATGCGTCATATTTATCTTTTGTGCAGTTATCCCTCTTTCGAGATTTCAATCATCCATCGTCCTCATTTGAATCCAAGCAGACTATGGTGATGTGTAGTAGTTCGTGATATGGTCCTAGCTGCTGATTAAATCACCGTGTATACTAACACCGCTGTAGTTGCCCATTTGTGTCGGACACGTGTTAGTAGTATATTACTGTAGTACTAGTGTTTCAGACCTCCTGTGTGAGCAAATTTCTAGAAAGGTACCGTTGTTGATTGAGTGAATATGGTTTTTCAGCCCTTTTAGCAATATTCCAGTAATATCGCAGCAAGGGACACCAGAAACTAGATTCTCTCAGTATACCCATGTGGGATTCAAACCTGGATCTTCGGCGTGACCACTAGACTACACCACCGCCCCCGTACCATTGTACTGTTGTTATGAAAGAACACCATTATCACAACTGTAGATGCACTTCCTTGCCCTGTAAGGACCTACGACGTTGTTCCCCTTGTAGGTTATCATAGTAAAATCTGAAAATAACAGTTTTATAATTACATACTTTTTGTATCCCTGTATCTTGAACCATTCACGGTTATTTCTGATTGAATAATGACCTAACATATATTCGAACCGTAAAGCTCTCCTACCTTATTAATCGACATTGACCTTAGCGCCGCCACCCCCAAAACGCCCCCTCCCCCAGCAAACACACCCACTCTACACCCACCATTCACGGTCGCCATTCACACTGGCCTGTCACAAACAGAGATCAACATTTCACTTTTATTTCTTATCAATAAGTTCCACAAGTTTATATCCTAACACTTATCTTTTTATGTCTTTGCTAGTAGAGACTCAGCAGATGTTCGGATACAAATTAGCTGCCCGAAGTGAGGCTGACATATTGATTTAGATCTCAACTGCCAGAGGAGTGCTCATCAGCTTTGAAGGCGAGTGATTAATATAGCCATATTTCCAAAAAAGTCCTTCATGTTTCCTTATGTGAAGACTACGTACCTTGGAGTCATGTTTTTTTCCGGTGAATTAACTTCCTCAAACTGATTGTCTCCCTTGCCAAACTTCAACTAAGTGGAAACTCTTTGCATTGAACCCTCGTATAACATATAGTTTCAAACAGCAGATAATCAATGTTTGATCTTATTATTATTTTTTAGAATATACGCTCCAAGGATAGGTCAGGAAAATATGCTGAACAGCAAAATAAAGCTATTAAGAAACGATTCATATTGCGTTAACCGTGTCTATATTAATGCAGTTTAAAATATAACCCGACACGTTGTGCTCCTCAAAATATACCCACACAGTTCAGTTGCTTATTAAACAGCAAGGAATCTGGGTTGGCATGTTTCTTCCACCTGATTGTAAATTGCAATTGTGTTTCGATGTCTGTGGTATTGCCCCTTCACCAAAGTGGTGATTATAAAAGGTCTGCGTCATTTCGGGTATCTGTCCCACTATAAACTTACACGGCATAATCTATAAACTTCATTAGCAATTTGATGTGCATGCTACAGATATACGACAAATATATCAATCATACACACCCACCTGTAAATACCCTATACCAATACATAATATAAGCATTAAAACTCAGTTGTATGTGTGTTGAACACAATCTGTTGCGTTCGATAACATCTTATGTAAGCTATGTACATATTTAAACATTATCGATCGAGGAATATATTCGTATTGACTGATATCATCATGTACTACATTAACTTTCTTGTTCTTCCTGCTGATGTGTTGACCTAATGTGAGTAGGAATGCCACACCGATTTAGTAAGGTATAACGTTTGCCGCAAACGTTCAGAGAAAACGGTTTTCATCAGGCTAATGTTTCAGAAAGTGTGGCAGGTCACAGTGAGTGAGTGAGTTTAGTTTTACGACGCAGTCAGCAATATTCCAGCTTTATGGCGGTGGTCTGTAAATAATTGATTCTTGACCATACAATCCAGTGATCGACAACATGAGCATCGATCTACACGAGGAAGCTGATTTAATGGCGTTGTAGCGTCGTAAACGTTCTTATGTTCCTGTTTAAACATATTGGCACCATTGAAGACCTAACCGGGTGGTATTCGTTATCAGGGGTAGCTAGCTATTCTGGAAACGTTCGTAGCCCTACGAACTTGTAGAGCACTACAAACTTCTAGAACCCTACGAACTTCGAGAACAAGGGCCATGGTGTGGACGTGCTTCTGTTTGTACTGGTCTGGACTGATACTGTTGAGGCCCTTGAGATACCACGCAACAGACACGTGGAGATCCGCGTTTGGTTTCACCGTCAGCAACCCAACGGGATCAGGTGGTCAGGCGTGCTGTCTCGGTTGACACATGTTGTTTCCTAAATTCGTAGATCGATGTTCATGATGTTGATCACTGGAGTATGTGGTCCAGAATCGATTTGTATTTACAGACCGCGAAATATCGCGGCTCTAAACAACAAACAACCAAACAAACTAACAAACCACTCTTTGATATGGACACCCCAGGTAGACATAGTATACAGGCTCCGAGCCAACGTGTCCATTTCACATTGATTGACCAGTGCCCCAAGTTGGTTACCAGAACCGTTTCTTGACTTAGGACTAATATAGGCCAGTCATGAGAAAGGTGATTTAGAGACACTTGGCATTTTGACAACCATCTAAGTGTGTGTGTGTGTGTGTGTGTGTGTGTGTGTGTGTGTACATTAGCGCGTGTGTTTGTGCGTGCGTACGCGCGCCCTTGTTTATGAGTGCACGCTAGTCCTAGTTTAAAGTGCTAACCAGCTGAGATGCCATTTCGTTCACGTATAGCCCAACAGTGCCCTGACTCCAAGTCCACTGGAGGATCCTGTGTCAGGCAGGATGACAACAAAGTAACATCTTGTAACTTTTCTCCAGTGGATCGGCCCACCATCCTTCTCTGATTCACCTTGTCCCCAAGCAACGAAGACATTCCTCCAGCTTAAAGGAAAGAAAGATAAAAAGCTTCACCTTAACCTTATGCTACCACCCTATCTCCAGCCGTAGAGGTGCTGATTAAACATTCATTCCCCAAGTGACCTCAGTGATGGTCTCTTGTTGCTATTCTGAAACTTAATCGCTCTCACCATCTCGCAGTCGCTCAGTACTGGAAGCCAAGACGCCGACCTACAAATCCATTAAACTTTTAACCTTTTTTCATCGATGTTTTGCTTTGTTTATTGTCGAATGCTAACTGGAATTCACATGTGATTGTCAACGCAAGGGCGGCACCCAAGCTTCGTTGTAATCTTGTGTTAAATGGTCGATCGATTTCACCTCATGATCTTGCAGGGTGGAGTGAACTTCACCTTAATAATTGGTATCATCTAGACCTGGGCACTGTACACAGAGCTGTGAAGACTTCTGGCGGACTGGACGGGGAAACAGACATACAAGTGAACACATTTATATATACAAAGACACACAAAAGCTGTCTAATAAATTACATCGAAGAGACGTACTATTTATTTTGCAACTTCGAGATAAAAGTAACCTCCTGTGTTCGATAGTGTTTAAAGTGAAGCAAACGTTGTACTTAGTTGCCGATGTCTTTGATCGGAATATCAAGGTTATGTTTTGAACCTTGAGTTTGAAAATTTCTGCAACTGTTTTCATGCTATCAACATTTCAAGGGTTGGTCAAATGGCACTTTTTCAAGGGCATCCATTCTTTACTCGATGGACCGTTGGGGTAGCCTAAAAGTCTTCTCTCGACACACTGAACTCTCGTGTTCGATTTCTCCATATGGGTAAAATGCGTGAAGACCATTTGTGTGTCCCCCGCTGTCAGATTGGTG
The DNA here is from genome assembly GCF_037392515.1 of Haliotis asinina. Taxonomy (NCBI): domain Eukaryota; kingdom Metazoa; phylum Mollusca; class Gastropoda; order Lepetellida; family Haliotidae; genus Haliotis; species Haliotis asinina. The sequence goes on along the minus strand of NC_090281.1, from coordinate 37,270,014 downwards.
AAATAATGCGAAAAGTGGTGTAAAATAGACTCACTCTTTAACTCGAAAGTACCATATAGTGTCCTTAGGTATTCTGGGAGATATCTATATGTAGCTACTTGAAGGGAAGAACTGAACTGATTCATGAACATATCGATAATCCGTGAATGCATTTGTTCCGTGCAATATATGAAGGTAGCATCCTCCTGACAGCAAGTTTTCGAAACAGTTTTGATAAACACCGGTTGGTTAAAGGTCACATGCAACGTAAAACACAACTTTGCAGATTCTGGTACCTTCCGGTGGGCACTAACCGAAACAAATCATAAAAAATGCCAATTCAACCTATAAAGTTGAAAAAAAACGCGATGAAAAAAAAGCCCGCGAAATCGGAGTTTAAACGTTTCACTAAATTCCCACCAGCGCTGGGGGAAAAACTGGTTTCAGCAGCTGTGCTGCGCTGCGTCCATAACACATGCGCAGTGAATAGGTTCGCGGAGCTTGAAACAGTATGCATGCCCAGCGTCTGAGGTCGTGAGCAGTAGTCTAGTCTTGGTTGTGTACACAAACAAGTAAATAATCTACTCGTTACGTAAAACAACTTGTTGATTGTTGTAAGCAGTCTCTGTCACAGAGAAAGCTCAGTGTTTGGTTTATTCACACCTATATGTCTGTCTGCCTGTCTGCTAAAGACAACATGCAATACACAGCTTCAATCATTGACCACGTGCAATTTGAACTTAACACCTATCAGACTATACGACATAAAGAAAATAAGTTGATTTATGACTCGTGCACCCGAGTCCCGTGTGTGCCACATTATGTAATTAGGCACGTGTGATACACATGACATGTTTTTATGTCTGTGGGTTGCAAACAAACTACATTCATTTTTTTCGGATGACTGGATCTGACGGAAACTAGTGCAAACTCTTGTCAGATTCAAGTCCTGCTTTGTACTTGCCACGCAGTAGTTTACCATCTCTACTGGCATGACTTTTTTATTGGATCGAGCGCAAATTCAGAGAACATATATTTTCCAAACCCAACATCTCTATATACATTCTTCATGGATAACGACTTCTTTTAGTGTATATAATTTTGTTTGACAACAGTATATGAATCCATATTGAAACGACGCATCAAGTACACAAAAAGAAGTTGTTATCCATAAAGAATCTTACTTTCTTCTGACTGACTATACTTCTGAAATGCCCATCAAACAGATCATCTTTCTATACACACAATGAACCCCTAAGCATGTCAGCAAATGAAACAGCCAATCGGAAGCCGCCGTTACACTTGAGTGCACATCCACACGCTATGACTGGGTTCGGTCTCCCACGGGCTTCGTTTCGGGGGAAGTAAGCCCAAATACAAAATATTGCACATTTGAATCGCCATTGTACGCTTATAGTTTTGTTTATTTGTCTTTTTAAAAGCACCAATGTATATTATATGTCATGAATAAGTGATAAATGTGTTTTAATTATGTTTGATTTTTTGGTTGCATGTGACCTTTAATCAGTGCATATCTAATAAGGAAACCCCCGTTGTCCTCACATGCATTTCATTAGTTTCTAAAAGGCCGTGGATTTGTCTTAGTTGAATGGACGTCATGTGAGCTTAGTTACGGGCAACATGACGCGCAAATTAAACACGGATGCTGCCTTTTTGCACCAGATATTGACCACGTCACGAGTGGACTAGGGGGTCAGTGTAGAGAGTAAAGGCATAGGTCTGAGATAAAAGGGGCTATTGAGGCGCTTCATTATTCGTGAAAAGGGTCGTGACATTACATGATGGCTTCTGTTGTTGTGTTAGATTGGACAGACCCGTTCAGCTTTTGTTGAGAGGAAGTAGGTAACTCGATACGTATTTGTGTTGGTAGAATTAGCCGTGGCGTGTTACCACCTGGTGTCAACTTGATGTGATTGTGATATGTAAATAGTCGGATATGTACACGGGGTTATGAAATTCATTAGTGAAAGAGTTTGGTTACTTTTAACTATCTATGTTGGTGGGGATCAATAATTTGAATTTTGTCCGTTTATTATTAGTAGGTGTGTTAGGTCATGCAAGTCAGATTTTGTGGCACGACTGTATAGTGAGTGAGTATGATTTTACGCCGCTGTTGGCAATATTTCAGCAACTTCAGTGTACCAATGTGTGGAATCGAACCCGGCTATTCGACGTGATGAGCTGGCGCTTTAATGGATGACAACCTGAGGATGTTGTTGATGACAAAACCTGTTTCGATACATACCAAACACGAATCCATAACGAGGAGTACACTTGTCTCTATGAAAACCCTTCACCCTGAGGTGGCTAGTGTACCACACTACATCGGTTTTAAGCACAGTGCTAGCGTGGACTGTGAGTACGGATAAAGCCTCGTCACTCAGGAATTATCTCGTGCAGAACACTCCATCTCAGTAGCAATCCTCAGTCAAGTCACATGGAAAATTGGAGGGTTCCCTTCAAAAATAGATGATTTAGACATTTGAGATGACATAAAAGTCTTCACAATGAAATGTTGGGTTCAAACGTTTATTGATTACGCATTAACCATACCTTAGCTGGTAGCATATGACGTGTGTACCGCAGGCTCATAATGTTGCAGTGTTTCCAGCTCTGTAAGGCTGTAGGTCTTAAACGCCTCAGACTGAATCAGATGCCGTATTGATTTAACTTCATAATTTCCCTGTTCCTCGTAACGAAGACCAGTTATTATTAGGAATTCGTGTCCCTTCGGTTCAACATTCTATGAGGCTGCTGAAAAGACAACGCTGTTGGTTCGAGAGATGCAGTGTTTGATTGATCACTGTCGTTGAAATCATCATCTTTGGGGAACTGGATGGCCGCGTGAGAGGAGATAAACAGCCCAAGAGACTTCTGTTCAACCAGGCTTCAGCAACGCAGCATTTCTCCGAACAGCCACCTGTTCCAGTATAGCAGAGTTGACAGTTTTGTTAACCCTCCTGCCCGTAAGCAGCGGGATTTAAGCTTCACCCGTGTTCTATATACATATATTAACGGTGAAGGATGTAGAGACTTAACTATTTTGTGCTTACTGTATGCCTGTATCTGGACAGAAATGCACGCAACTCGTGCGAAGATCCGAGTTAGAATGGATCTTCAATAACCCGTACTTGTCGTAAGAGTCGAAGTATAACACATCTATGGCCATCGATAAAAAACTTATTCATATTTTTAACTTTGGAATGTAGTGGAAGAAGTTGGTATTGCTGTTCTTAGAGAATCTCAGTGTATAAAAGTACCGTGTCATTATACTCCATCGTGAAGTACGTGGTTGTGTAATACTACAACGCAAAGAGCGACGCAGGACGTTAATATTTGAGAAAATGTCATGAGATGAAATATAACGAGGGAAGTTGATCTTTCGTAAAACGAGAAACAAGTTAACATTGCAGCGAATATATATATGCAGCGAATGAAACTAAAGGTATCTTTATCTGATTGCACTGCGTTTTGGAAAGAGGTACGGAATATATCGAGATAAGGATTATGAGTACAGAGAATGCTGGTTTGATCATTTTGCAAACGGTTAGGGAGCAAATGTTTTACATGCTGAATGAGTGAGTGAGTGTTATGGCGCTGTTAGCAATATTCCAGCAATATCACGGCGTGGGACACCAGCAATGGGCGTAACAGATTGTACCGATGTTGGGAATCGAATCCGTGTTTTCGGCCTGACAAGCGAACGCTTTAACCACTAGGTTACCCTACCTCCCCTCCACATACTGAAGTGAAATGCAGATAGAATGTCGGTTTCATGAAGATAGGGCCTTAATTTATGAAGTTCATTAGTTAATGTGTTGTTAGACAGAAATCCACAAGTCTATAACTTGTAACTTAACAATTATTAACAACGGTTAATCATGTGCCGTTGATATTTTAGTAACTGAAATGTTAAAATGTAGTTACGATACTCCTTTCCTGCTACACATTTATTTTACAAGTTTTACAAATTATTTGATTATTAATTACTTCCTGAGAAAAAAAACATTAGGCTCTCTCCTCCGAAAGAACTAAAACAAGGCAGGCAATTATAGATAGATATGTTTCCGTAGTGGACGTTTAGTTAATAGGTTTACACAAGTATCTAATGGGCGATGGCCTGTTAAGGCGTTTGCTTATCAGGCCGAAGACATGATTTGATTCCCAACATGTGTACAATGTGTGAAGCCCATTTCTAATGTTCTCCGCTGTGATATTGCTGAAATATTGCTAAATGCGGCGTAAAACTAAAGCTTACTCAAGCACTCATGTATCTTAATTTCTAGTCTTGTTAACTGGACTAAAACAATGACCTTTAGACTAGACGCTCCTGAAGCAGGTTTCAGGCAATACGTGTTTGTTGCTGATCATATATTCACATGGAATGCTGTTTTTAAACTATGTACACGATTATCTACGTTTCATGGACAGTTAAAAAACGTTTGAGTCAGTAATCGACTGTGATGTTAGCTGGGGTGTGTTTGACGTATGATTGGAAGACATTGGTGATTACTGAAGGGTATCTAAGCCTATGAAATATGTAGTGTCAACATTTATAACAAATATTTTCATGGCTCCAACAGTGTTCAACAGGATTGTGTATTACATCCCCTGTTTTGGGTTTTTATGGATAGTCAAATGTTTCGCATGGACTGGGACCTACAACGTACAGTTATTTCAAGTCTAGTTTGAATCCTGTCACTGTCGTAGTGTCTGGCTCACAGAACCACCTTTATATTGTCGTTTGCAGATTCACACGGTCACGGATAAAACGAATGTTGTTTCATTTAGACGAAGAGGGCAGTTATATCTTAACGAGAACCGGTTAATATATAAACGTAATCTTGTTTCACATGCCAAAACTAATAAACAGCTTTCCATTATTATGTGTTTATGATCTAGAATCAAAGGCTAAACGAACGGAATCAACAGACATCTGACACTTCCATTTATTTCAAAATATTCGATTCTTAGATTAGACTTTATTGAAACATGATAACTTCCTTCTGTGATCAGAGACATTCTTGGACTCCAGGAGATCCATGACTAATGAGCGGTGACGGTTTTACTGGATTTATCGATTTCACCGGGTCCTGAAAACGTTCTGACTCTTCTACCGTTTGCCTCTGAGTATAACTGCTATACCGATGAAAAATAACTGTTGGAGATTACAGACTTAGTTCGCCTAAATTATGTGGCGTGGCGCCTTTCAGAGAAAATTGTAATACCCGCACCCCCTCCACACACCCGTCGCGCACACCCACACCACACACCCAAACCACAATAAATGTAACATCAGGAAGATGAACAATAACTCTAGGCACAGAAACCAAACATTTCATGAATGTATTGTGGGTTCCCTATCACACCTTTCAGACTGGAAGCAGTGAGTGAAATAATATTAGTACAACAATACAACAATACTTACAACAACTACACGAACAACAACAACAGCAACGTTCGACCAATAGGACAAGCACTTGAATAAATTGTAGTTTGCCTCAGAATTGTTTTTCGGCATTCAGTTTGAAAGATTTGCGTGTATTGAAGAAGCGATAAACATATTCCTACAACGATATCAACATCAACAACAAAAACAACTCTCGCCCCATAAGCCAGGCGCAGGGTCTCAATGGTTTCAGAAGTCATCTGAACAATTCACCGACATCTGAGACAATGCCCTATCATGCAACGTTTCAGATTACCAGGATCTACAGACAGTAACCATTAGATACAGTGAAATACTAGTGAAGAGTAATGTCCAGTATGGTCATTAGCTCTCCTTTGAAGGTCTGTCCTCCAGTTGCCTGGATGCTAAGTAATCTAGCCATTGATCTAATGTATCCAGCGGAACATCCCAATATGTCATCGCAAATTAATCGATCGGCCTGTCACACACTGAAATGACCTTATGTCTATATCACACTGAAATCAATGACTGCCTATTAAGAACATAACACGGTGAATTGCAAACCAATCAAAGCATGGTCGTTATTGAAAGTTACACTCGTCAAGTCTCCATTTACTCCTTAAGAATTTACTCGCTCATCCACAGTTGTTTGTGAGAGTAACTGGGTCGTGTTTTAGAAACTGAGTGTTAGCGATGCGGACATTAGTACCGAAATCCGAGCATACTACCTGCAGCATGGCACTAAAACCACAGTATTGAACGAGTACCTTGGTCTAAAAGGAGATCTAATGCTTAGGGCGTTCGACCTGAGTCAGTTTTGCACGTGTAAATATGTGATCTTCTGTACAAATGACCGCAATATTGATCTTACAAACCTGTGTTACACAACCTAGTAAACCTGATGGGTGTTGAGGAAAAGTCTTTCGCTTGGATGAAGTTGAATGGCCTGAAAAGTGCAACAGGGGACGTTCTGTTTGCTGCTCGAGAACAATCACTTTATCCCGTCAGTGTAGGATTTTGCATCACAATGGAAGAAAAAATGTAGATAATGCATTTAATATAATTAGATTACGAAGTAGACGCTCTGCAATGGCACAAACACAATATATTAAGAGTGCAATAACGTGACTGGATCCTGTTTGGGGAACACAAAAATGGGTTTCATACATTGTACCAATGTAGGGAAGCCAATCCGGTCTTGGTTATGAAACTTTAACCACCAGGATACCCCACCGACCCCACCATCAGACAGGTACTGCATATTCAACTGACGAACAGCGCACTAAGCCCATTAATTTGTCTCAGACTGGAAGAAGGGAACAAGATATATTCATTACGTTCGGTATTTTTGCAGTTTGGGTAACCTTAGTGCAATATTAAGGAATAGGAGCTAGGTTTTAAAGAATGGGGGCTAAGGTTAAGTTAGATAAAGGTTGTTTTGTGAAAGGAGCCCGTAGGTGTCTGCAAACTGTTATCAGCCCCGCATATTCCACACCGCGTCAACAGGTCGACAACAGGAATTCATGACTCCAGGGTCGACTAATCTGAAAGAAGGCTCTGCGATATTGAACGCGTCAAGCCTATCAAAAAGCTGACCAACGGATTTCAGGTAAATGAGCAGACTATAAGAAATCCAGTACACTAATCTGCACGGTCGGCCAGCATGTGGTCATACCACATTTCACAAATCAACACAATCAAGCCAGACAACAATGGTATTCAGAGTGCATAAACTGGGGAGACCCACAGTCGCTAAAGTTTCCAAATGAGTCCCGATTTTCTCTGGATAAACGTGGACATGTCTGAGGCGTCCGAACAAACACCATGAAAACGTCAACAAAGGCAACGTGACAGGGTAGGTGGTCAGTCTGTAATGATATTGGGCGTCCTATGAAACACAATGAGAAAGTCAACAGAGGCAACACAGTAGTTACTGGATGGAATGATTTCCAGAACTTCGCTGTGTTTTGTCAATATAAGGTTCACTTGACAGAACCAACGAGAAAACGTACTAGTGCCAGTAGTTGAGCCGTTTGCGTGGTTGCCTTTCAAGACGATAACGCTCTTGACCACTTCGCACGCATCGTAACTGAACACTTCAAGCAACAAAACATGAGAATGCTATGGCCATTCATAAGTCTTGACCTTTACCCAGGGACCCCCCTGGGACATGATCGGGAGACTGGTACTCTACCGTCAAAGGTCACACGCCACGCTAGTTCAACTAGGCCAGTCTCTGCAACAAGAGCTGACAATATTCTCTTAAACTGTAACTGGTAGATTGAATGACGACCATACCTCCCTATAAACGAATGCTTGACCAATCATGGTGCATGACCTAATATCGATTACCATACACAATCCTGTTGGGTCTTTCCTGCTCGTTGCTTCATTGCACAATACCTCCAGCTAGTTCTGTTCGTTGTCAACCTACACGCAGTCCTCCCTTACAGATCTCCATCTATTACTTTCTCTTGAATACTCCCTGTATTTATATCGTTTCCGATTATCCTTACGCTTTTCTGGTGTATATCACTGCTCAACTGACCATGATATGTCTATAGTTATCGTTAGACGAACGTTTCACATCAGTGGGGAAAGCAGTCGAACCTGATCCAGACACTCGTTGACTATCGGCGCGCCTGGCATAAGGCACTGAAGCAAGAAATAAACATCTTCCTTAGTACGAATTGTGCTTCTATTCTTGCTGCTCTGTCCTTGTAAGCATGTGCATCGGAGTTTTGCTGAAGCACGCATTCCGGTTGTTCTTGTGAAATGAACAATGGACTTGTATTTGAGTGTGTTGATTAGTGGGTTTAATGGGCGCATCTGCACTAGGTTACCTAATAATTATTCAGCTGTGATCATCAGCATGGGTGCGATGGTCGCAATCGTGGATGAGACAATGAATTACAGATCTGATGATTATAAACTGTTTTGCTGTTCTGCAGTTGAGTTAGCACCCCAGACTCACCCAGCTTCTTACCAGTCCAGTTTCTGACACCTTTGGCAATCATACTCCACGTAGTCCTCACTGATGCCATTGGGCGACGTCTTCAAGGATGTAGGAAATGCAGTGACACAAACCCTGCCGAAAATACGCGCAATATTCAAGGGAGATCAAGTATTCATATGCTGGGGTTTAGTGGCATGATCATTGACGGAAGCTTTGATGTTTCGCGCAAAGACAATCTCTAGCCGTAATACATAAACACCTTATAACCTTTGCAAGGGTTTTGCTTTGGCGTATGTTGGTTCTCTTCGCAAAGACGACACGAATGATGTCTTCCTCACTAACACTGACATGTGTGCCCAACTTAGTAACAGTTCCAATTAGCCAAGGCTATTCCAGTTATACGATGCTTATAGATATTAATAGAAATATTCTCAGACGAGAACAGCTTGGCGTTTGCATGTGTCACTGAAATGACGATCAATGTCGGGATTTACGCTGAGGAAGCTGACACAGGTCGAAGTAATGAAAAGCCTCTATTAAATTTTCACCACCAGTAGAATGTCAGAGGGTGAACGAATTGCATTACACCAATGTGTTTGAGAAGGATCTGAGAAGAATTGCCAGCGGAACAAGGGTTTCCGGGGTCAGGAACGAGTCGTCTGACCGGGCCCACACGAAGAATGTAAGGCGCCTTGTCATATTAGCTGTTTAGACATCAGCTTTTTTTAGCCTGGATACCTTGCGTCTTGGACAGTTACGGCTGGGAACATGTTCATGCAGATCTAGATATGTTCCTGCACATGGCTCATTCGATGCTGTCAATGTCGACGGTGATGTTTGTGCTAACAGTACATCACTCCAGTAATGTGGAAAGATACATTCTATATGAGAAATATGTTACCGCATCCATTTTGCCCCTTTCACTTTCAGTCCTCTTCTACTCTTGTCCTTCCACGATTCTTTAGTTAAAGCTGCACTCAGCAATATACCAGCTATATATTTTGCGATCCTTCGAGTCTGGACCAGGCAGTCCATTGATGAACCTAATAAGCATCAATCTAAGCAATTGATATGTGAGACATTTGTCAACAAGACAGCGAGTCTGACCGTCCGATCCTGTTGGTCTCCTCTTACGACAAGCATGGATTGCTGGAGACCAATTCTAACCTGAGTCTTCTTGGGTTTGTCGTTCCGTGACTATTGTTGCATCCAGGCGCCATTGTATATAGCACCAATAATATAGGGATATTATTATCTTTTCGTGCTGCACAATTCTTTCAAATATTCAGATAGGTTTAGATAAAATAAATTTGATTATCCCTGGCAATATTTGAGTAGTATAATTCCCTGATTGAAACACCAATCACCTTCCTTAAACTTGCCGCTTGTTTACCATTGTTCCTCATCGGTGTCATGGTCTTCATGCATTTCTCCATCAACTAAGATCCATTCGTCAGTAATGAATGGTCGTTATACGTGACTATCACTCTCTGTTAGAGGTATCAATGACGTGCTGATTACTCCATTACAAATGTAATGAAATGTTGTCCCATCCCCCTGTCTTCGATTAATCACCCACCAGACACGCACATCGTTGCTAGCTGGGAGTGATTGGGTCAAACAGCTGTTGCCCAGTGGAGACCAGTTGTGACGCTGTGCCATGATGTTTTGTATCACTGATGTCTGTATATTTTGTAGCTGTACGACACAGCTGTACAGTGAAGCTGTAACCTTTATCTCTGTCAAGCCGCTACTGAAATGTTGAAAAATCAGGCCTGAATGCTTTGAAGCTGTGGCAAAATGTTTTCTTCAGCTGTTTATATATATCGATGTAGGCCACGGCTGTATAATGAAGGTGACAACTGTGGCCGTCATGGAGCTGGAGCATATATCAAACTTCTTGTCAGTGTATCATGATCCTGGTCCCCATGTCCCTCACAGTCGTAGACATTCTAGGCCAGGGGATTGTGTTGTAGTCTAGTGGTTAAAGCGTTCACTCGTCACTCCGGTTCGATCCCCAACATTGGTGCAATGTGTGAAGTCCATTTCTGGTGTCTCCCGCCATGACATGGCTGGAATAAGGCCAAAAGCGGCGTAAAATTAAACTCACTCACTCACTCTAGGATAGAATGGATCCCCGGCACCCTACACTAGTCGCACACGACTGGTTATTACAACACTCTGGTGACGACATCGAGATTATGTCAACGTATGATTTTGCACAATACCTTCAGCTTGAGACACTGGGTATATTGTGATTGATTCGCGTCTACGTGGAAAAGTATGGTTTTGCGTTAGAAATAGATTGGATTGACGTAAATCAAATGTGTATGACTATGAATTGCTCCTAGCTTTCTTACTGGAATCGATACCTGTTTTGTCATAGGTGAATTCCTTTTCATCGAACCTCGACGGTGTGGGGACCCACAAGTTAGATTTGGTCTTCAGCAATCCATGTTTGTCGTAAAAGGCGAGTAACGGGACCGGGTAGTCAGGCTTGCTGGCTTAGTTGACACATGTCATCGAATCCCAGTCGCGTAGAGAGATGTTCATGCTGTTGATCAGTGAACTGTCTGGTCCAGTCTCCATTATATACAGACCACCATCATATAGCTGCAATAACACACTAACATAAATATTCGCTCACTTCACAAACACAGTCACACACTCACAAATACATACGCACGCACACACACACACGCACACACACACACACACACACACACACACACACACACACGCACAGAGGAATGCTGACTGGGTTGACACATGTCATCATATCTCAATTTCATAGACTGGGCTGTTCATGCTGTCGATCCCTGAATTGTCTGGTCTAGATCCGATGATTTACAGAAAGCCGTCATACAGCTGGATTATAGCTGAGTGCGGCGTAAAACTAACCTCACCAACCTACTCCCCACGACGGTGTGGACTGCTGATCATAATATTAAATGCCTGCTTTGTCAGCACATGATTCGGTCATTCGTGGTAGGACGAATTGGTTTTTATTAAATTTATAACGCGACTCTGGATCGAACCACCGACTTTCAGTAAGACGCTGGTATGAAAAAGCTCTGTCTCACAAGACACATTATCGTCAAACCATTGCGGTAACATCGATATTAGAAGATAAGGTAATCGATCTGTTTGCTCATTTGTTCTTTTCGAAATAACAAAATCAATGCGTGTTTTAGTGACTCAGGTTTGCTAGCCTACAGGCACTTTCATCTGCCTGGCTTTCTCCAGTTGTACCCTGTAAACCAGTTACATAAGATGCTTGACATTTAATACGATACTTAGCAATATTTTCCTTCAACTCTAAGAACGCATTGTTGCAAGTGAACATCGACTTTTTTCCAAGTCACAGGTCCTTTTGTCTGCAGTTTCAACAAAATTAAACCATTTCTTTCTTTAACTTCCCGGGAGTGTCAGGTGATCGACCTGATTCGATCACAGACCATTAGAAATCATTAGTGCGCTGCTGTTAGAATTAGGTAATTTATTTTCTTGCTGTTTACGCAGATTGTAATAAATGCGTGGTATGGGAGAACTCAGAGACAGCTTCACACATAATCCTTTCTAAACTTGGCGTGCAGGTTAAAGGTTCTCTTTAGTCCAGGCGTTAAATTCCCCTTTAACTATGTCTCAGTGAGTGAGTTTAGGTTTACTCCGCTTAGCAATATGCCAGAAATATCACTACGGGGGGGACACCAGAAATATCACTGCGGGGGGACACCAGAAATCACTGCGGGGGGGACACCAGAAATGGACTTCACACATTGAACCCACATGGGTAATCGAATCCGGATTTATTTTCTGCGTTGCCGGACGATCGCTTGACCACTGGTTTACCCCACCGCCCAAAACATGCCCCGAATTTCTGACCCATCAATACTGTTTATTCGTGAGTTTATTCAGAGTGTCCAAGATCGTGAGTAAGGCTACTGCAATCCACGGACAGGTCGCGACTGAAATATGATTTAACGCACGCACACACGAACGAACGAACGAACGCACGCACGCACGCACGCACGCACACATACACACACACACACACACACACTCTCTCTCTCTCTCTCTCACTCATTTATTTAACCCGCCACTGTCACAATTAAAATAAAAAGTAAGTATTTGCTCTACGCCTTAATTCATGAAGCCATGTATCTCATGTTCGTTGAAAGCACATAGACCTCGAGTCGTCCAATTGTATCGGTTTCCTCAGTCACGTTGTCCGACGTTACATCACCTTGTTGCCGTCGACTGGACGCATGGTGTAATTCCCCCTGATTGCAAGACACGCAATAACCCCCTGTATCATTGGATTGTGTCGGCTGCAGTGACGCCGGGGCACAGCTTTGTGGTAAGGCGCATCTTCTTATCACAAAGTACGTTATAGGTGAGTGAATACGGTTTTACGCCGCCTTTAACAATGCTACAGTAACATCATGGTGGGGAATCAGGAATGGACTTCACTCATTGTACCGACATGGGGAATCGAATTCGGGCTAATGCCGTGACTAGCGAACACTTAAACCAGTATGTAGTTACCCAAACGCCTTTTACCATATGGGATCCGACCATTTAACATTCGTGATATCGCTATTTCTAAGGTGTTTTAACCTGCTTTTCTTGTAATGAAATATGGAATATTTAAAGGGATACGTCGGATTCGATTCACCACATGGGTAGAATGTGTGAAGTCCATTTATGGTGTCCGAGCCGTGGTATTGCTAGAATTTTTCTGAAAGCGGCATAAAACTAAAATCACTCCAGAAAAGAAAAGAACTTCACACACTGCATCCCACACATTGCAGTGTGTGAAGTTCTTTTCCTTTCTGGACTTCACACATTCTACCCATGTGGAGAATCAAACCGGATCATCGGCGTGATGAGCGAACACTTTAACGAGTAGCCTACCCCACCGTGCCTTTCACCTCCATAGAGTGAAGCGACGGGCATGGCAACAAGAAGCAGATTCTTTTAACGTCTCAGTATGGCGTTGCTATATTAATCAATTAAAAATGATATATTTTCGACAAAGGCGACCATTGAAGATTCGGGTTAGAATCATCTTCGGGTTAGAATCATCTTCAGCAACTCATGCTTGTCGTAAGAGGCGACTAAGGGGATCGGGTGGTCAGGTTTGTCGACTTGGTTGACACATGTCAGTGTATCCCATATACGTAGATTGATGCTCATGTTAATGATCATTGGATTGTCTGGTTCAGACTCGATTATAATGTTGTTGAGAGCGGCGAAAACAACAACCACCCAACCGGAAAGCAAGTTTCCGTTGTTGGACATGTATTCTTAGAAGTCTGTTTCAAATACTACAGTCTTCGTCCATTAATGCAACTGCTCTAATCTTATATGTCGTTTCTGTGAAGAGAGTTAATTTCCCTTAATCAGTTTTCGATGAATCTTCAAGAACATACATTTCATAGCTTACGTTGAGCTTTTCAGAAACATGTAGGTGTAATGAATGAGTACATCTACGAGACAAAGAATCGCCATGGAAGTAATTAATATCCATTCTTCTGCTCCATGTCTCATATTCCACGTCGTCAAATTTCTTCAGTTAATTACACGCGACTGGGAGAAGACAAGAGATTTCATAAATGTACCGTGCATATTAAGAACCAGAAACATATGTCGAATGGCAACAATCAGATGAGGTGACTTGGGGTTTAACGTCCTTCGCCTTCATAATTATCTCGTGCTTGTTTGCGTGTGGAAGTGTATGTTGCTGAGCTCAGCACTTTATAAGTGAGTGAGTGGTTAAATGGGTACGCGAATGGATGAGTGGGTGAGTGAGTGGTTCAGTGAGTGAGTGTAGTTTCATTTGCAATAGTCATGCAAAATCACGGAGAAGTGTACTTCTTACATTTTACCCATTTGTTGAATCTAACCTAGGTCTTAGTCAAACATTTTGCGCTCTAGGCTACCCCATCTCTGGTTATATATATAATGACGATAACATGATTAACAGATAATCCAGTGGTTCACATCGTGAGCAAGGGTGCAGGCTACTGCATCCGATGACATGTAATAATCGCGACAGCGTGTTTGACCACTTACGTACTGCGGATGATATGACGTATTACAGTAAACCTGGATACTCCATTCAGTCATGCTATGGTGAGTAGGTACCGTGGTACAAAGCGATTTTACCGCCAATTAATGTGACCGTAACTCCCACATTTTACTGACTTACGACTTGCGTAGAGCTAAGATTGCTTTGTACGACCGCACCATGTACTGTGCTGACTCCATCTACATAACTCCGAAAGGAAGGCAGAATAACATGTTCCAGTTTCATTATATCATGGCGCAGCTAGAAGTCAAATCGCCGACCTGCAGTTCAAGTTAGAGACGGTCGATCAAGACTGTTAAGGATAAGTAAAACATGAGATTAAATAGCGTTGTCCAAAATATATTTTACGGTTTCGTCATTTGGGTCTTGCCAAATGGTAATAAAAGTTAGCATCTTCGGTTATCAAGGGTAATGTGACACTTCTACCGCCGTGTATACGTAAGAACAAAGGGGAGCAGTGCTTAAAGTACAGTGAGCCTGAAACCAAACAGATATTTGAAAACATCAACAGAAAATCATTTGTCGTGATCAGGAACTGTGGAATTTGGACTAGATGTGTTTCGGAAGTTTGTCAGGCTCGTTGTTCACTGGGTAAATATAATAGGGAGAAATTTACACATATTCCAGATTTGTAGACCATAAAACAAGTCATAAACATTAATTGATTGTCGACCTCCGGAACAGCATGCTGGGTCGTAAGTTGTCGGAAGTCTAGGATCTCGTAACTTTTCTCGTAACATTTGTACCTCAGACATTGCAACATGGGATGTACAAGTGCTGCGAGTTACGTTTCCAGATCACAGACTTAGGAGAGCGGGGTTCTGGCTAGTACACAGCTGATGCCAGATACAGCTAAGTCATAAAAAGTAGCGCATCGTTTGTTTACCAAACGACAAAATACTCACTGTTACATTTTCTATTACGCTTTCATGTACATCTGGTATTATTTACGTTCATCGAATAAATAGTTCAATTAACTGTTTTGCAATATATCTTGGTATATATTTTGATCTGAGATGGTCATATAATGGACATTTCAGAAGGAGGTGGTATTAATCTTCTATACAACCCAGCGCTCGTTTGCGTGTGGAAGTGTATGTTGCTGAGCTCAGCACTTTATAAGTGAGTGAGTGGTTAAATGGGTACGCGAATGGATGAGTGGGTGAGTGAGTGGTTCAGTGAGTGAGTGTAGTTTCATTTGCAATAGTCATGCAAAATCACGGAGAAGTGTACTTCTTACATTTTACCCATTTGTTGAATCTAACCTAGGTCTTAGTCAAACATTTTGCGCTCTAGGCTACCCCATCTCTGGTTATATATATAATGACGATAACATGATTAACAGATAATCCAGTGGTTCACATCGTGAGCAAGGGTGCAGGCTACTGCATCCGATGACATGTAATAATCGCGACAGCGTGTTTGACCACTTACGTACTGCGGATGATATGACGTATTACAGTAAACCTGGATACTCCATTCAGTCATGCTATGGTGAGTAGGTACCGTGGTACAAAGCGATTTTACCGCCAATTAATGTGACCGTAACTCCCACATTTTACTGACTTACGACTTGCGTAGAGCTAAGATTGCTTTGTACGACCGCACCATGTACTGTGCTGACTCCATCTACATAACTCCGAAAGGAAGGCAGAATAACATGTTCCAGTTTCATTATATCATGGCGCAGCTAGAAGTCAAATCGCCGACCTGCAGTTCAAGTTAGAGACGGTCGATCAAGACTGTTAAGGATAAGTAAAACATGAGATTAAATAGCGTTGTCCAAAATATATTTTACGGTTTCGTCATTTGGGTCTTGCCAAATGGTAATAAAAGTTAGCATCTTCGGTTATCAAGGGTAATGTGACACTTCTACCGCCGTGTATACGTAAGAACAAAGGGGAGCAGTGCTTAAAGTACAGTGAGCCTGAAACCAAACAGATATTTGAAAACATCAACAGAAAATCATTTGTCGTGATCAGGAACTGTGGAATTTGGACTAGATGTGTTTCGGAAGTTTGTCAGGCTCGTTGTTCACTGGGTAAATATAATAGGGAGAAATTTACACATATTCCAGATTTGTAGACCATAAAACAAGTCATAAACATTAATTGATTGTCGACCTCCGGAACAGCATGCTGGGTCGTAAGTTGTCGGAAGTCTAGGATCTCGTAACTTTTCTCGTAACATTTGTACCTCAGACATTGCAACATGGGATGTACAAGTGCTGCGAGTTACGTTTCCAGATCACAGACTTAGGAGAGCGGGGTTCTGGCTAGTACACAGCTGATGCCAGATACAGCTAAGTCATAAAAAGTAGCGCATCGTTTGTTTACCAAACGACAAAATACTCACTGTTACATTTTCTATTACGCTTTCATGTACATCTGGTATTATTTACGTTCATCGAATAAATAGTTCAATTAACTGTTTTGCAATATATCTTGGTATATATTTTGATCTGAGATGGTCATATAATGGACATTTCAGAAGGAGGTGGTATTAATCTTCTATACAACCCAGCGCACAAGATGTACATAATCTATTACAGCGGACGATGCCGCACCGTCTACCAATATTGACCATTAAAGGGAGCTCACATATACGTAATAGACATAAAAGCCTTCTGTATTCTCTTTCTGGGATAGCATACAAATACTATTCAACTGACAATAGAGATTTATATTCTTTATAATTACATAATGTGCTTGAATCACAAATTCTAGAGTACCAATTTTGTTGATGACAGTCTTAAAGTCTCTGTACGAAAGTATTGAGAAGCATGTTTTTATCGCCCACTTCGTGTGTGATCCACACTAAACCGAAGCCATAACTAAATAGTAGGTCTTTTATCTTTGATGACCAAGTGATACGATTACATTCATCTAATGATTTACATGATAATTAACATTGTTTTGGATGTCTAACAGTTGGCGTTGCTGACAATTTTAACCAATACGTAATACATCGTTTATGGTAGTCAATAAACAGATCATGTCTACCACATTCACCCAAAGCATCAGCATTTGGGACGTAATACCCAACACCTAAAACATGTTTACAAAATTTAATGTGGAAACGTTCAACACACTCTATTTTGGAGAACCCCCATATTTCAGTAGAATGAAGTAAAATTGGTTCTATCTGTGTGATCTTAAACAAAACAGTAGGAGAGATGTTTTTTTAACTTAACTTGTAAGTGTTTGACTGAAAATAACGCCTTATTGGCTTTCTGAACAAGCACATTGATTGCCCTCGACCGGCATAGTCTATTAGAAAATACAGTTCCTAGATAATTATAGTACGTTGATATTTTAACCTGATCACTTCCAAACATCCATTTTCTGTTCCCCTCAGCTTACCCCCGTTTCTAAACACTAATATCTCTGTCGTATCTAAATTAACATTCAATCCCCAATACTATACTGTTTAAGTACATCTAGTTTTCTCTGCAAGCCTACAACACTGTCATAAAAAAGACACAAGTCATCAGCGTAAAATAACAAGAATATATCCATAAATTCTTGACCAACAAAAATACCCCTAACCTTAGATTCATACAACATACTTTCAGGTTCTACCACAAATAATGAGAAAAGCAAAGGACTGAGCACACACCCGTTTCACGCCGCTCAGTGTATCAAAATAATTGGATATTGAAGAATTTGTTATTTTAACAGCAGACTTTACATTTGAATACATATCAAACAAGACATTGAGTATTTTACTATGAATGCCTCTTTTCAATACAGGGTACCAAAGTAATTTTCCATTGACAGAATCAAACGCTTTTTTAAAATCAACAAACAGGCAGTGAAAACGATCATTGGTCTTTGTAAGATACTGTTGTACTAAGCATTGTAAAACAAAAATTTTGTCCAAAGTGCTGTAACTTTTGTCCAAAGTGCTGTAAGCAGCTCTAAACCCTGCTTGTGATTCAGGCAGCTGTTCATACAAAGAACAAAACAGAGTTAGTCTCTTATTCAAAATAAATGTAAATACTTTACTCATAATACCGGCAAGAGTTGTGCCTCTATAATTATTAATTTCTGAAACGTTTCTGTTTTTGTGCAATGGTACCACTAATCCCTTGGCCCATTCCACAGGAAATTTACCACTAGTTAGTATAATATTAAATAACACATGGAAATATGGCAGCAGTTCAGATTTACAACATTTAATCATCTCAGGTGTAACGGCATCAGGTCCGGGCGCTTTCCCTACACTTATATTGTCAATAGCCCGAAGAATTTCGTCGTTCGATATTTCACTGTTTAATATGTGATTAATGTTATCATTATTACAAGCACTGCAAGTTGTACCATCATGTTCTTTCACAAACTGATCAGCTTTATTAAGATGATCTAGATCGATGTCAGTATTTATAGTATTGAATACAGTTCCAAAATATGACACCCACTGAAAAACCGCTGACACCCGCTGATAGAATTTTTTATATGCTGCCTTTTGGATTTGTGGATTGATCCTGATCACAATCAACATATTGAGCTTATCATAGTCTAGTGGTTAAAGCGTTCGCTCGTCACGCTGAATACTTGGGTTTGATTCCCCACAAGGGTACAATGTGTGAAGCCCGCTTCCACTGTGCCCCGCCGTGATATTGCTGGAATATGGCTGAAAACGGCGTAAAACTAAGCTCATTCAACCTTGGTTTTTCATTGAGTGAATTTTGAGTTATCTGGGCAGGTGTGATGACCAGTTAGAGCGTAAATAAACAGATATATAATATTTATTTAAGTATGTATGCGCTCTCAAGATCCGGTCATCTGAAACTCGACACTCTTTAAGGTGTATCATAACTGGATGTGTATAGATTTGTATCAGTATGTCCCTCCGTCGCTCCGTCTGTTTGCTCTGCCATTTTCGTTTCCGAAACTAAACAATAACTATGCCTTGGCGAAGCTTGGTATGCATATCGATCTAATGATGAACAGGGTCTTTGTAATGAGTGCAAGTATAGTTGCCTCCATGTGATCCTGGTTGAAACCGTGGTGACACACGTATACTTCCAGCATTATCAAGTCGTCTGTAAATGCGTGTTAAGAACAGGAACATGCATTAGCTCTTTCAACATCACGACCGTTCGAGAAAATCGGTAAATTAATCTAGATAGATCGTGATGGGTTTTTTTTTCTCCACTGGCAGTCTTGCTTTTTAAGAGACATGATGTAAAATATAAGACCATATTTCAGAAAATAAAAACAAAACAAAAATTCAAGTATACATGTTATCCGTGAAATGGATACTTTTCCAGTTATCACGGTAAATGTGTTTAACACTGTTTACGTATGCGTGAATTCATGTATGATTAAGCATATACTTACTTTTTCTTCTCGTTAGTGTCATATTAAAGACAAAAATACAAATACGATAAAAAGGTATTTATAAAAGTAACATGTCATATCGTGTAATGAATGGATGTTATTTATTTATTTTTCGTGGATGTGGCATTAAAACAGTGTCACGTATGCAAAATCATGAGGTCCTGCATCATCAAACGCATGATGTTTTATTAAATTATTTAAACCGTGTTTATATGCACCGAAATACCCCCGAAGTGTGTTTGTGCCCGGGGGTATATTTGCCCCCATAGAGGCATTTTATGTAAACGCATATACCCCTTGCCCTTGCTTCAGAGGTAGGGCACATTATTTGCCTACGAACGTATATTTGCCCCCTAGGGTACTTGATGCATATAATCGTTGATGTAACTGTTTTGCTGACCTGCACCCGATCTTGCAGTTGTCTGTCCATCTCAATCCCAAGACTTCTTGGTACTTCTTGGTGTAATAGATGACGTTGCCATCGAAAGTGTTAGGCTTCCTACTTTCGCAGGTTGGTGAGGGAAACCAACGATCGTGAACTCAGTCTTGTTATTGATCAGTTTAAAAGTTGGATGACATTTACGATGGAATGCTACTGATTTACAGTTCAAGTTTGAAGATTCTGAATGTTGAGGGGTTCAATGCTGATGTACAACTGTTGGCCATCTGCATTACTGTTCAAGAGAAGAGAGTGTTTTCGTATCAGGATACCATGCGGTTTGTGTGTAAATGGCGAAAAAGACAGGGCTAAGGACCGATCCCTGTGGAACATCACACGTCAAGTCAGTAGAGTGAGAATGAACAATGTCAACATGAACAGACATCGATCTTTCTGCTAAATAGTCTTCAATGTAGACATCGGGAACCCTGCATCCATCATCACATACTGTCTGCATAATTATGGAGTACCATATTTTCCTATTGACGACGTAGACATGATACAGTGATGGAGCAGTTATCGAAATACCCGTGGCATCTACAGCTCATGCACAGTTTGGAAATAACCACGTTTTTTTATGGTATCTTCTTGTAACCAGAAATTACAAGAAGAAAAGGAGAAAGGTTGCCAGAAAGTAGATGCCTACAGCTACACCACAAACATATGTGAATAAACATATTCAGCAAACGTTAACTAACTACATGCCATATTGTATTGTCCGTAAAGATCCGGGTTAGACTTCATCTTCAGCAACCCGTGTATGTGGTGAAAGACAACTACCAGGATCGGGTGGTCAGGCTCGCTCACTTGGCTGAGACATTTTATATACTCATATTATCCCAATTCCGTAGATCGATGCTCATGATGTTAATCATTGGATTACCTGGCCCAGACTCGATTATTTACAGTCCGACGCCATATATCTGGAATATTGCTGAGTGCAGCGTAAACCTAAATTCATTTTCGCATTATATTGCACTATATTAACACCTTTGCATATGTGGTGTCCAGTTATTAATCTCCCATTTCTTCTTTTACAGGTAAGTGCCCTGTTTTCTTTACAACTGACAACAGTGACAATGAAGTACGGTAAGACACGGACATTTTTGCCAAGCGGAGACCACAAAACATGTCTCTTAAATATAGGTGTTCAAACATCTATTAAGTTATAAAGATTTGACAGAGCAAGAGCTTCATCATCTCGAATTCACGATGGGTACCCGGGCGTAACGTTATCGTTTAACTCGAGATACTACATGTCTCGTTTCATGCATATCTCGGTTATTTTTGGCATGCACATTTTCTGGAACAACGGTTCGGCGAGGATAATGGTCTCAGAGGACCTGTGAGTTTCAAGTGCTGATAGGTCTTCTAATTGAAAAAAGATGTGCAAACGAATATTTTACGTGATAGTTTTATAAGGGAAAACTGATCATATAAATGCATGAAATATATCCCCGCACATAGTCAGGATCCGTTACTTTTGTGGTTCAGTATATAACTAGAAAATTAAATCATACCAAGACTTCAAACATCTCGATAAATGTACATACAACTGGATATAACAATAACACGGGTGTTCTCTTTACGGTCTCATCGTCTACGCGTCAGTAAAGCAAATGCACTTTGCTGCTTCAGCTGGCAGATGATTTGAAGAATATTTACTAAGTTTGCTACGGCGACTTTTTCATGAGGCCTGGGATCCCAGGGGATAGGTGGAAAACAGCAATGATGGATGCGTAGATGGAATGCTGGACAAATGAGAATAATCGTTTTTCAGAAGTAATCAGTCGCACAGATCATAGGGTTTAGGTTAGTTCCATTTGTAAGAAGTCATGTTACTTCTTCCGAAACACTAATTACTCAAATGAAGCTGAAACAAGACTCAGGTTTTTCAGATAGAAGGATAAAATCTTTCTTGGTTTTTGTTTATGTCAAAACAATTGCTTGCAGAACCACGCCGTGAACTGGTTTTAGCGCGCTGGTTTTTAACCTGTTGGGTGACTTCTTATCTACAGTTAATAAAAGTCAGTACATTCAAGATAGTTCAAGCACTGATGAAGAATACAAAATATTTTCAAAATTTTAAAACTTGGTATCTTCTTGGTCGCGGGTTACTTGAGATGTGTACGGTTACGAAAGTGTGTCTGGACATCCATTGCATAACACAATAAACTCCGGTTATAACCAACTCAAAGAGACAATTTAACTTAATTTTGCATTGCGTCACAATGCCTTGTCATCTCTGCGCCATTCTAGTCTGCCCTCACGTAGTCGAACACTTTTTGCATTACGTCACGATGAAACAGACAACGGTGCGTGTCAGTTGCCATCGTCTCGTACAGCCTGTTACAGTAAACTACTCTGTTGCATCCCGTTTCTTGATTTGCTGTTGCGCCACTCAGCTAATATCACTGCTAGAAACATAAAACGTCTCATAGTTCGACCCACAATTTTCCAGCGATACCGTAACGTTTGCAATATTCACACTCCCACAATATTCGTGGAATGTCGCTTGACTAGTCAGCTTCATCTGTATGTACTGATGTAAACTTACGTTGGTAGTAGAAATGCGACGTTCATAATGCGTCATGTCGCTTACATTAATCACAGATGTAATTAGAATAACTTGGAGAAGATATTTAACCCGAACGTAAACCGTCATCAAACTGTTTATCATCTATATGCGTGGTAACGTTTGTCTTACCGTAGGGCTGCAGACACGTCAAAGGAACAGCGCGCCAGTCAGCCCTGCGCGAGGATTCTTAAGTAAGGTCATCGACACCGTCGTTTGTTTTCTGCCTCAGAGTAATCGAAATTATCCTTTGAAAGTATTCAATTTGTCATCTTGGAAAGGGTGTAATGTTCGCTCTACCCCAGCGTGCTTTAATTATAATGGTTCAGGGCAAAACTATACTTTATTGCAAAACACACTGGGGTAGAGCGAATTTATTTCTTACACACATGTAATAGGCTAATCTAGGATGTATACGGTACTATATTTGTTAGGGTGTCCTAAGCACAATACAGTAAACTTGAGTTCTAACGAACTCAAAGAAGCAACTTAATATACACAAGTGATAAAGTAGTCTAGGAAGCATACAGTGCCAATATTTGGTAGGTAGCCATTGTTCAATACAGCACACTCTGTCAGAACGCAAAGAGTCACAACCTTTATAATCATTTCCAGTAATGTGTACAAGTGCCCGGCACCAAATAAGATTCGTTGTATTCATCACTTCGTTATAAGCGAAGTTTACTGTGTATGTTTTGTTACAGCTGAACACGTTCCTATACAAATGCTCTATCACACTGATGACCCTCACATATGTACATAAGGCATAATACTGGACACGATCTTCACCAGTATGGCTGTAAACCTGCACAGCTGCTGGTGGCGGTACAAAATGCATGATGGGACATTTTCAACTCATGCGATTGTTTACAACCGTCATCGACCGATTGCAAAAATTGTAATTGTTTCAATGAGGTGCTCAGCGTTGCGGCTGTGTAGTCAGATAGTAAGCAGCGGAAGGTATATGATAATTTGAAAGGTTAAGGGTGAAAGGAGAAATGTCATAGCTCTCTTGCCTGTGTCAGTCAAGTAGTGTGTTTTGTACAGCAACACAACCGGAAGACAGTTGGGTTTAATTTCATATTTATAACTCTCTCAGTGGCGGAAAATAGTTCATCCGGTCGGTTAGTCAAGGGTCTAGAGCCTGGCGGTTGGGTGACTTGAAGTATAGTGTGCTTGTGACGTTATACTATTGTTTTGAAGATCAACAGTATGGTCTTGTTTTATTGGTTCATATGATCCATGGCCTACTGTAAACTGCTCACATGCACTTAACATATGCCAGGTGAGGCTTAGTCATTCTTGGGGGTAGCCGGGTGGTTAAATTGTTCTCCCAAAATCTGCTTCTGTCCTTCTGTTCTCGGAGATTCACGCTCGATATGGATCACATTTGTAATGGGCAAAAAATCACTCTGTGAGAACAAATCTAGGGATATGTTGTCCGATATACATCCTGTATATTTGGTTTAACTTTTCTATACCATATTTGTACTTTAAAAGTGTTTGTGTAGTTTGATCTTGCCTTTTTATTTTCAACATCCAAGTTCGCATGTACCAACCCTTAATTTGTTCAGTGGAACCTGCTTATTGCGGACTAGCCTTTGACCGACTCCTATTATCCAGATTGTAAAGGTTTAGAAAACCTTTGGCGTTTCCACTGCCACGAAAGTCTGTTAAGATGAATTGCTTTTGCTACGGTGAATGTCCAATTAATACAATGTTTTCAGTCAGTAAACACTGTGAACAGAAATAACAGAGATGTTTATTCAACACTTGTGTAATACCGTTGTAATACAGTTTTACAGTTATGACTTAAAATGTTAATACCCCTGTCCCAATTGTATTAGACCTTGCCTGAGCTGAGAGTCATCACACTGTAGGCACTTTCTATCAAATTATATTGGAGAGTAATAAACAGAACTCTAAACTCGCTTGAGTGAAATAGTATTTTCAATAAACTCATTGAAAGATTTAGTATCAAACTCGCTTTCGTTTGTTTGGTACCAGATCATTAACTCGTTTAATACAAACGGTATTACACGGGAGTTCGTTTAGTATCCTCTATATATGATGTATCTGTCATAAGCATTAAGTCAGCATGTACTCTGTAAGGTAATAACTAGCCTCTCCTATGGAAGGCGTTGAAGTCTGACATGAGATACATCTGTACCAGACATTATGACATTACACACAATGTCATGTTACGTGTATTTATTCTGTCTGATCTCCGCCAATTTGCTCGAAAATTGCTGTTGTGGCGTAAAGCCAAATTCATTCATTCATTCGTTCATTCTGATATACAAACTCCACATGTATACACAGTCCATGAAGATAAATATTGATCTCCTGTACATTGCATAGTTTTATGAGGTATCAATCAGCAGACATATCTGTGAAGGATAGCGGGCATATTCCCCTGGTAATCTAGAATGTTTGTAAAAGTAGGCTAAACTGATGCTCACAAGACTGTAACCAACTGAACAATGTAGTCTGTCGTGTATGGAAGCCTGTCCGAGTAGACTGGCCCACCAATCTCAACATCCCAATTTCAACTTCCATATAACGTCAACGTCAAACCGGCGCCACCGCTTGTCAGCGATGGCTACGCAGAAATACCGGCGATCAACCAGGATCACGGAGTATCGCTGAATGTGCGTTTTTTCACTGACATATGTATGTAAATATGTGTTTTGATACAACATATCAAACAGAGGCGGATGGGTAGCCTAGCTCGTGGTGGAAGCCTTCACTCGTTACGTCGAAAGCCGGGTTTAATTCCTCATATGGCTATAATGTGTCAAACCCATTTCTGGTGTCCTCCGCTTGATGTTAGTGGAATATTGCTAACAGTGGCGTAAAGCTAAACTTACTCACCATATGTCAAACGAGTGTTCTTTGAATACAACCCTCGTCTGACTCACCAGCACAGCCTGCATTTGCTAAGGACTCGTCTCCAAGTGACCTTTGCGTTCACAACTGACATTTGAGCTCGTACCAGTCTGTTCCAAAACATAAATGTCCAATGGCATGTTTAAGTGGTTGTGCGAGATGCTTTTTATTTCATCACAAAATATTTTCATTTATAAGCTTAGGTACTCTAGTCAAAGGTCAACATGCATTTGAAAGGTATAACGCAGTGATTCAGTATTTTATCACTGCCCCAAACACTGACCAGTCTCAAGTGACCATCACCTCGTTTATATATTCCCTGCAGGCTAACAAGAATAATTGTAAGGAAGGAGGTTGATTTCATGACTATTCCTGTCTTGAGATGAGTGTGCGATTAAATATGCGTGCGTGCGTGCGTTTGTTCCTGTATATTTATGCAAGCGTGCTTGTGTGCGTGCGTGTGCGCACCACCCGGCTCTACTGGTTCAGACGGAGCTAAGTGATGTTCACAGGTGCTTGCTACTGTCCAGAAACCTATTTGCACGGAGGTGGCGCTGATAAACCAGCTGAGGATTCAAAGTTAGTAACACAGTTTTTAGTACAATTTCTTCACTCTGAACTGGTACGGTCTTTATCCATATTCAGTTGGCCATACTGGCCGATCTACATCGGTTCTTAATTCCGACATTAGTTGTACTCTTACATTCACAGGAACGTAGAGTCCTTTGATGACTCCATACATTTCCACCTCAAGGAAAATCAAATCAAACATGTTATTCATGATAGAACTGAAGAGACATATCGACCGAACACACAATGAGAATGGGGCAATTTGCTTCTTGATGAATATTCGACAAAATATCAATAATTGCAGCAAAGCTGTTCCAGAATAAAACGAAAGGGCCTGTCCTCAAAGAAGACAGCTTTACCTTGTCTGTAGCAGACTGATAAGCCAACTGGATCCGTCATGTTACCATGCACGTCAATGTCGGGGACATCACCTTTTACTTACAGCTTGATTAATACAATCTCTCAAAAGCAACTACTCTGGAATATACAAGGAAAATTAGGGAACCTTTATACCTTTAACCTTTGAATATTTTCAAGAAATTATTTGTTAATACCACGCTGAGTTTTAATAACTTCATTAGCGATAACAGGGATGACGGGGTAGCCTGGTGGTTAAAGCGTCCGCTCGTCACGTCGAAGATCCGGTTTCGACTCCAATGGGTACAATGTGTGGAGCTCAATTTTGGTGTCCCCGCCGTGATATTGCTGGGATATTGCCGAAAGCGGCGTAAAACACAACTCATTCATCGAAAGCGTAAAATACGCGAATCAAGGAAGTCCAATGGATTCACAGGTTTCGTATAAACCTTTATGTAAATGACCATGGCTGTTGCATTGATGGAGAAATAGGCAGTAGTAGAAATACATGCAAATATAGTTGGGATGTACATCATCCCCGGGGAGCTGATAATGCAATTTCTATGCAAGCTGGTCCTATGACCGGGGTAACCACAATGACTCCACTAGCACTTGATAGGTCATCTCCATCAGAAAGGTCCACACCATCAGCCTAATCAGCTTCATAACCTTCAACGTCATCTTTATCTGCATATGGTTCATGTGCCACCATACATTGTTGACGTCACTGTCACTGAACACTGACACGGGGCTTCCTTAGTCAAACTTGAGGCGTAATTACAGCCCAAGGCTGACCTACATATTTAGAAACAATCAGAATGGTCAGACACTCAAAACAGTTCTGGACATTTGAGGCTAAATCAAGATTAGAGTGAGTCAATATTTGATTTTATCTACTATTGCAGCCATTCGTGTGACGGTACTTGCAGTATCCTCTACAAAAAAAGTCCCAAGGCCTATACTAAAGTTTAATCAAACTTTCTAATCTTGGTTTTGATACAGGCAGCATAGATACAGACGCTCCAATGAACCAGTCGCTGATATAGATTTGGGGGAACTCTGTTAGACGTTTATATAGGCCAGCGAAACTCTATTAAACTAAACAGGGGAGCTCTATTAAACTAGTAGATGTTTGTAAAGGCCTTGTGGAGCTCAATTATAGTAGACTTTAATCCAGTCTAGGGTAATGCTATGAAACTAGACCTAGATAAAGGCTTGTACGAACTCTATTTAACTAGACTTTGATATAGGACAGGACACTCTATTAAACTAGACGTTGACAAAAGCTTGGGGAAATGTTATCAAAATAGGCGTTGATTTTAGCCACAGGAAATCTTTTAAACTAACCTTTGTTGCAGGCTTGTGGGAACTCTGTGAAACTAGACCTTGATATAGGCCAGGGGAACTCTATGAAACTAGACTTTGATATAGATTATTTTACATTCTATAAAACTAGACTTTAATATAAACTGTTGGATACTCCTGTAAACTAGACGTGGGTATAGACTATTGTACGCCTTATAAACCTTGATGTTGATATGAGCCATTGGACAACAGATGGTGGGACCCAATCCAACAAATGTGTACTTGAATACATGCAGCACTTATTTTCTCCGATAATGGAAAGGGTGCGTTGACCCAACAGTTGGTGGACAGTCAATCAGATCGTCAGGACGTTACATTCAGATACCAGGATGTAGAATCCTGTGTGTTTCAATTGTTAAATTCAAATGAAATAAAAAAAATAAGATCACGTCCACAAACAACCGCAAAGAACCCAAGCGTGGGCTTTGCGTCACATATGTACACATACATGTTCCAGGACAGTTCTCTGATATCCCTGACTAACAATGACCAGTCGACTGCAGTCTCCCAGAGATTTGGAACACCAGAACTTAAGCCTGGCAAACGTGGGAGGACTTCTGATGTGTGACCTAATTCTACAAAGGCAAATCAATATATCCCGAAAATGAACAAATATACGCATTATCTTTCGTAACGTTTCTCAAAGGACATCTTCACTGTCATCCGTTAGCCAGAATTTTCATTGTTTTGAGAAATGTGGGTTGACATCAACGGTATTGCTTACGTCCAAGTGATCTCAGCTGCGGAACTTTACCTTTTTGTCATGAGGTTTTCCACTCTCTATGAACAACAATCTGTTAACGTTTGAGGGAAGTCAATGACAGGCGAATTAAGGAATTGAGTGGGTGAGTTTAGTTTTTCTCTAGCAATATTCAGATGTATGGCGTCGGTTTGTAAATAATCGAGTCTGGACCGGGCTATCTTTTGATCAACATCATGAACATCTATCTACGCAATTCAATACGATGACATGTGTCAACCAAGTCAGCGAGCCTGACCACCCGATTCCGTAAGTCGCCTCTTAAGACAAGCTTGGAATGTTCAAAGCCAGTCCAAACCCAGATCTTCACGGGTATTTAGGAATTGTAACAATGCATCATATTGTCACTTTTCGTTACTTTTAAGCTTTTTGTCCAATTTAAGTTTCTAACCCTCATTCTTTGGACAATTAATCTAAAGTGTAACAGTATATTTTGACCGTGTAACATCAACCAGAAACACAGCGAAAATGTTGCACATTTGGAACATCAACCAATTGTATCAGTACAAATTAATACAAATGCCGTGATCAAGTACAGTATAAGCGATTTTTCAATATTTGAATAAAAGTTCAATGCGTCCAAAAGGAATAATGGAACGACATCAGTCCTTAGTTCAGCATTTAGAACGGGCATGAGTTAGATGAGTTAGTTAAACATTTTTTTCGAGATACATTGTATTGATAACTACCATATGAAAACGAGTTTTAAACTAAAATATACTCATATTTACGACTGACTTCAAAAACAACAGTTTATACGAAAAAGCAATTTTCTTGATGACGGATGACTACTGACAAATGAATTCATTTGGAAGGTATATCCTGCTGATGGCGACACGCACCGTCTGATGGAGATCGGTGGGACACAATGATTATTTGTTATCGTGTCCAAACGTAACATGTCGCTCATCATGGACAGAACAGCTTGTCCCAGACATGATCATTGCCACACTGCCGCAGAAAAGGCTGAATATCCTCTGAAACCGTTCATTGCCATATCTTTGCTTTAACAGTTTTTGTTGTTCTATGTAACTATTTATTTTTGTGTGACGTCATCACAAGCTCCTGTTTCGATTTAAAAACAAGGCATGCCTGCAAATTTTCACGTCTACTGGGGAAGTGAAAAAAGGGTTTGAAAATTTTTAAGCGAAACGAAATCGATCGGTTTACTCAGCTGATGCCTAAAGACTAAATTACTAGACTTCAAATTGTGTTTCCTGGTGGCCGGGACCTATAGAATGACTATCACAGTAAAACATGATACCAATAATATGTACGTCAAATTAGCTATCAAATTACTCTAGAATTTAAACAGACGATAGCAGTATCGCAGATTGAAATCCGTAATTGTCCTTTTTTGCTGAAAGTCCTATCTCCTGTGCGTAGATCAGAATCTTTCACCGTAATTGAACGTGAGTCCATTAAATTGAGAATATCAGTGCACAACCCAGACTCACAACCTTCTAGGCTGCATTATTTGGCACCCAAATTACAGGTCATGAAGAGAGAGTAATGATAAAACCTCAGCAGAATGACCTATGTCAAGCATATATTTTGTCTAGTGCGGATGAGACGGTCATTTGATTTCTGGAAATTGCTAATAATCATTTCTACATTAACACCCATTATCGCTAGACGATGACAGGCATAATGGTGCCTTTCGCAGTTCACTGCTTGTACAGCAATGGTGCACCCACTCTGCTGCTGCAATTACTGTAGAAACAAATTGTTGACGAAGGAATCACTCAAACCTAAAATCGAATCGGCATGTAATTTACAGATTTGTGAGGCGCAGTAGCCTGTGCATTCTGGTCACAATTCGTTTTTTGATTACACAACGGCATATTGTGCCGAAATCCAGTTTTTGTGTGTCTTTGAGAAGAAATTTGGGGGAAAGTATAACCCTAATGTGTAAGAAGCCATTTTGAGAACTTGGGGAAGGTTGGAGTTCAAAGTTCTTCCAAATTCTGTTTTTCACTCTTTACTCACGACGTCGATGCAGCTGACACTTTGAATGCGAATATAATTATGAACCAATTTTAAAGATGGCTGTAGCCAGTAATACAGCAGGCATCTTGTTTTTTTAATAGTTTGACAGTTCGATTTATCACATGGAGAATAAGGTGTCAATTCGAGACGAGTTTCCTAAAAACTCGACATCGTCAGAAACGAATTAACTTTAATGCTAACATCCATGCTGTTGTTAACTCGGTAAGTGGAGAGAACACAGATGACCCAATGTATGACACGTGTTTTATCAGTTGAACCCAGTTCTGTGCCGAGTACATTGTACGTTTGTGTTTGTGTAGAGCTATGTAGCATGTGTAAGATGGCAGAAGACTCTAACTACTTCATATTGTGTCGTGATCGTTCCACACTGGTCTATTCTATTTATCTTGGAAACCTTTTTATGGCACTCGCCATGGCAAACAGTTATATTACTCTGTGTAACAAATGACAATACCAAGCGCTAACGAGAACGTTGTAATCAGACCACCAAGAGCAGGAAGATATAAGCGTGATTAATGACAACAAAAACACCTTGTGTAGCAGTAGCGCAAACGGAGGCAGTTTAAACAAATGTCAAAATTCTTCAGTTCCACAGACACACGAAATTTCTGGATATTGATTCGATTTTCTGTTTTTAAACATCGCCTTGCCAACTTGTTGTCTCTGTTTGTATCTCCTTGGCTTCAGTGATACAACACACTGAGTTATATTAGAGGAGGATTTGTGACCGGAATCTCCTTTAATTGACAGAAAGTCTCTTATTTCTTGATTCTATTTACACAAATGGGAGATGACAAAAACGCATTTATGAGTCTGGGAAGATCGTAACATATTTGTCCAGGCTTTCATGTTATTTAGTCTATTTTGTTGAGAAGCAAAACATAACCTTGAACTGCTGTTCCTATTCCAATCTACGTGTGCTTAGATATAAGGACATCTCTATCTTCTGAAATGCAAGATGGCGAAGTAAATAGTGTTAGATTGAGCTTTTGAACTTTGATTTCATTTCAAACACCAGCTGTAGAAAAGACAGATTTCTTTCAATCCAGAACTGAAGCAACGTTTTACTACTATGTGTCCCGGGTCACCCAGGTATGAATGGGTATCTCGTAAGGATGGGAAAACCACAATACCTCAGTGCGCCAAGTATTCAGCAAGTGTTATATGATCCCAAGGAGTTCAGATTGACAATACAATGTGCCGTTCTGATAGACATCCAGTGATCTAAGGATAACACAGCGCCCTTGAGCAGTTGAGCTGAATATCGGCGTAATGCAAATGTATGTATGTAGGTATGTGTGTGTGTGCGTGCGTGCGCGCGCGCGCGTGTGTGTGCATGTATGTATGTACGTTTTCACAAGATCGTAGTTAGAATACATGTTAGATAAAGAAAAGCTTCAGCATCATTTAGGACTGATGCTGTTTATTCCTGTTGCTTTGTTGTTTTACGCCGCGTCCACAAATGCTGTTGCTGAACTAAGGTTTGTAACTAATCGAGTCAGGACCATACCATTCATTATAACACCAACATGTTTCAGAAAGCAAAAAACCAAATGGCTGATATGAATTCTTGTACATTCAGTGGCATGTGGTTTAGGAAATGAACCAACCCGTGAACGTCCCGGGGTAGAATAGGCTTTCAGCAACCCATGCTTGCCATGAAAGGTGACTATGCTTGTCGTAAGAGGCGACTAACGGCATCGGGTGGTCAGGATCGTTGACTTGGTTGACACATGTCATCGGCTCCCAATTGCGCAGATCGATGTTCATGTTGTTATTGCTGTGTGCGGCGTACAACTAAACTCACTCACTCACTAGGAAATGAACCGTTACAGAATCGGTATTCATGCTTCACCTGGCTCTCATGCTGTACAACGGTATCAGAATCAGCACTGAAACGCCGCATCATAATAACGGATGGAAAAATGTATTGCAACACCCAAGTGTTGTGATAGGACCTATATTCAATCACAACTATATCCAGTCGCAACTATATTTGCCAAAATGCTAAAAGACATTTCGTTAACACAAAAGACAGTTAGGTTATCACGCGAGAGTGTTTTGGGATGGTTAATATCCTGCATTGGGAATAAACTTTGTATTTAGCGAGCCTGTATGACGTCACAAATATGTGCGTAGTAATACGTGACGTCACAAGCTGGGTGACGCAGTTTTCTACGAATCACTCATTTGACTGCGTTACGTCATGCAGTCAGCTTTTCTAACTTAGCTTCGTAATCAGTCCCATCTATCATTACAAGAAAACAACTTTCTCTCATCAATGCACTCACAGTGCCTTAACCACGGTCATCAATCTGGACACGA
Organism: Haliotis asinina; assembly: GCF_037392515.1. Classification (NCBI taxonomy): domain Eukaryota; kingdom Metazoa; phylum Mollusca; class Gastropoda; order Lepetellida; family Haliotidae; genus Haliotis; species Haliotis asinina. Next base: position 37,236,919 of record NC_090281.1, on the reverse strand, counting down.
TCGCTGGTAGATGGGCGTGACGCCATGTTTGTTTACACTGTGAAAGTAGTCCCTAAACTTTGCATATGACCTCTCTAATTTGCATCGGTATCCGTATATGACCCCAACGGATACCGAAAATATTCGTTAGCTTCATCCTGCCGAGAACACTACCCATGGTATGATAAAATAATGTTTTATTGTGGCAATTCTTACGGTATTGAGCGAAAAAAGTATTCGGTGTTGCCATATTTTTTTCACGTGTATGATAAAGACGTTGTCATCTCAGAAGTGTTATGCCTATCATAAAGCACCTACACCTACCCATTCTTCATCCACCACACACACACGCACATTCGCATGTTCACACACATGCACGCACACACACACAAACACACACGCTGTCTCTCATGTATCACTATAGAAGATTAATATATAAACGTGAACCGCGTTTCACCTCACCTGCTTATTAGTTGACATATGAGTCGCCAGGGAGCTCTCAATGTCCATGTGATTATCCTAATGATATGTCCTGTCTCTTTCCTGTCGCAATTAATGAACAGAAGAAAGACGACTCCATACAAAATGAGATTTTGAACAAGAGAATGAAGATTAATGACTTCTTTTAAGAAACCTTTTCTTGTACATATGCTTCATCATTACACCTACATCTTCCAGAAAGGATTAAACTAAGTCAGGATGATATTAATTCTTGTAGTTTCAAGACACGTGATTAAGGAAGTGAACCTCAATTATAGAATCCATGTGAAATCAATGAAGTATAATGAGTGCATGAACAAGGAAGTAATTCAGCCACTATTAGGAAAATGAATGTCTAAGTATTGACCTCTTATCAGTTTTAGTTTGGCAGAACACGGGTTTTTTAATGATACTATGACAGCTCAATGTCTATATTTTGGAGATAGATACTGAGAATGTCTTTGACTTCGATTGTCCAACAGCTTATGTTTTGAAAAACTATGACCACTCTAATGTCTTTGTTTCGGAGTGTGATATTGAGAGTGTGTTTGGCTTTGCCAAAGGTTAATTAGTCGATTTAAGCAATTGGGATAGGATAGAATGGGTCAACGAAGTCGGCGAGTCTGACTACCCGATCCCGTAATGACCGCCCAGTGGTTTTAGACTCTAAATCCATTTATTGTGAAGATATCAAGTGAAGAATATATTTCTGTGGGAATACATCATACAAAAACTAGAACCCTAAGCACAGAATATCTTTTTGGTTGAGATGCATGACAACAGGTCCCCAGAAACTATTGTATTGAGTGGCCTTGCTGTCTAAAGGCCTCACATGTTATCGTACCAAGACTGTGTGATCTTGCTCAGATATCAACATCTGGACTGTCTGATACACATTCTAGGCATACTCATGAAATATTGTTTTGTTATTTAAATAACAAAACAAAAACAACTAAAGCAGCAAAACAAAACGACCCAAACCAGATATTCTGGCTCTATTTCTAGGACTGCGGTCTGCTGTGAAGCTTAAACTTTGGACAAAACCATGTGGTAAACCTTAAGTCTTATACATGACTATATGCAGAAGAGCGCGAGAACCAACAACACGAGTTCAATCCTATGTGGAAGCAGAAATCAAAGCCTTACGTTACCATAGTGTTAAGAACGCCAGTAAAGGATTTGAGTCCCATTTCTATTGAATTCGAGCTGATAAATTGCTGAAAATGTGCAACAATTACCCCCGCTCCTTCAATATGATAGTTTGGAATTAATTCACATTAAATGTCAAGAACAACCAACTGATAATATCCTCTTTAAATGGTGTGACATTCAGGAAGCACGTTGCATGAATAACGACTTTACTTCGTAGATTTACCTAGTTTATATTAGAGATACTTGGAAAGAATGGTACTCTCTTAAACAAGGGAGATTTGAATGTTTACATTTCCGAAATGCCTTGCTGCGACAGGTGTAGTGGGGCTGCCCATTTGAAGAACTATGTTGCATAATAAGAGTCGATTTCACTTCATTGTCACAGCACACCAGTGCTTTGTTGATCACAGTAAATGTGTGAATGCGCTATCTCTTAAAACGCCGTCTAACAGATCGAAATCGTTCGCGACGTTGGCAGCTCCTAAGAGACAGTGATGGCGTTTCTTGTAACATTGGCTTGCTGTACATCACTCCAACACTGCGATCGACAACGCAGAGTACCGCATCTACACAGCCGTGCAACGCCAAGAAAGGATCGATGCTTTCAGAAAATGTACAATTTCCAATTTTTCTCACCCTCTTGAGAATACAAAATCGCGCTGGTTCCCCGACGTGCGATATATATGCATTGCCCCTTTCCATGTAAGACTCTGTCTTCGCTAGGCAAAGCTCCGGTTTAAATACAAAGGCTGACGCCCGGGGACTATTTACAAGCCAGTGCACTCTGTCTTTAGGATCGAACCGATATTATCACAATACATAATAATTCTCTTTGTGTCATTTAGTGGACAAAAGATTTATTGAAATTTATACTTTTGGGCCAAAATGTCTTTTTGAAAACGCGACACGTTCATCATTTATAACGTTCATGTGAGTATTGTTTACAGATGATGCTCGAGGGGGATGGGGATGGGGATGGGGATGGGGATGGGGGAGGGGGTGGGGATAGGGCGGAGACACTGGTTATACACTTATTGCACTACATACGTGCATGATGGAGGCCACTGAGTACAGCCAGTAAGCACGACATCGTGTTATCAATTGTCGGCCATACTTCGGCTCTTCCGGTTCAACTAAGGATGCAGGTCTTATGTTGTTACGGCAAGCGTGAATGCGTTCAATGTGGTGTACGTGAGTAACTTATGTTATGTGTCACTGGTTTTCGTCTCATTCAGCAGCATGTCATATGTGTCATAAAGGGTAAAACGGAGATGGCTTTAGATCATGAACCCATCGGGTGGGACTGGGTTTCGCCGTCAGTCACTTAGCTACTCCCTCTAAGGAACGCGCGACCGATTTAAAGACAGAATAAATATCCTTTTTAGGACGAGTAAACATAAGTTGTTTTAAGTCTCAATAAAACCCAAAATGAAACCCAACCTTCTATTCTTATTTTCGTCTTAATGTCGTTTCTTTATGTGCTGTCATATCACATCATTCTTAGAAATAGTCATAAACACAAATAAATACATTTATGTGGAAATGATATCAACACTAATCATGAAATGCCCCAATGTTATTGTTCCCGGTTTGCTTGAAAGCTGTTTAGGAAACATGTAAACATTTGTTTATATTTACGTGGTTTATTTACGAGATGAGACTATGTCCAAACATTTTAATGTCACCATCTGCCATACATTGGTCTTGTCCAGTAGAAGATGAACAGGCTTTGCACGAAAACATCTGCGGATCATTCTGTGTTTCTCACAAATGGATTATGCAATGTACGTTAACAACTGGACACGTAACACCACATTTACTACATTTTACTTCGAGTTCTTTTAGTAATCGCTCGATCTCTGTCAATATATTGGCCATATATTCGTCTGAGTTAATGTACCTTTATATAATATCAGTAATCCTATATGGACATTGAGAATAATCATTGCCTCGTGGGGCTATCAGTACTAACTGACGCCAGGTGTGATTCTGCAGTTCTGATCCTTAAGGCTGGATGAGGTCGCTTAATTGGACAGGATCCCTCAATGGTGTGGCTTCATAAACTGGTGTCGCCTGCGGTAATCTAGATTGCTTATTCGCCTATCGGTGTCAAATGGGGTTGTGAGTTCGGACGTGAATATCAGCTAACTGCATTACGGATAGAACGTGTGTGCTGTGTCATGGAAGAATCAACTCTTCAGACCTGGAACAGAAATTTGGTCTGACATCTCTCGGGTTGAGAAACGCTGGCCTCGCTCCCGAGCACGTGGTCGATAAACACACTACTTCAGACGCACGTGAAGGCGCGGAAATGCCATGCGTGGTTCTCCGCTCGCTCGTGGCCTCATTATGGCGTTAATATAGGTCCACTCATCTATGGGAAAGTGTCGTCTGCTCCGATAGTAAAGTCGTCATTTTTGCCGCCTGTGTTCGGAGCTGGTCGAAATCATCGGAGGACATTTGGAGTGCCTGACCTTGTAATCACACTAATTATCTGGGATTTTATAACAGTAGCCCCGGTACAAACTACACTGCGGACCTCGAAATCGAAGATTTCATTTGTGGAATGGGAGTTAGCATGTAATCATTACTTGATTGAGGGATACTGTGGCGTATGCCAGTGTTTCGAAGCAGACTATCAGAGGCATTGAACAGACAAATACAACGCAACTGGCCTCTCCAGATATCCCTTGTTGACGCGCCTAATCGCTCGGACCAAAAGCGTCAGTTCTGTGGAAGATCTGTTAAGTCAACGCTATTCAGATGGCTGTTGCTCAAACTACTCACGTATTTACATACATTGATCTTCCGTGCAGTCCGTACACCCAGGGTCATTTGTGATGTTTCCTGGTGGCTGTTGTGCAGTGAGTTGTCCGACCTCAGAGGAGTCCAGGTGAATGGACAATTGACTGATAATGCCTTATCATATGTGAAGAGTATCTGAAACCATGTTATTGTGGAATCATGCTGAGATACCCTCATGGTCACTTCCAGTGTTTGCATATGGGGTTGAGAAAGTAATTTGTTATCATTGACACTGCAGCTTTTCCAGGACTGGTGGATGTGTCGTGCATTGACGTCATACACGGATATCAAAACATGGTTCCGTCAATACCTAACTGTATACCAGCGTTCTCCACACCATACATTGGATACAGGGACACACTCTGTATACAGATGCCTCACCAGCCTGATTACCTTACAGAGGTCAGATATTAAGAATATATTCGTGCAGTCCATGTCTTGGAAGACTGACCAATGCGAGTATTCGTGAATTGTGTACACCTACGCATGATTTCCACCTGTCTTAGCTGAGTATTCATATTTCAACATCTACTCCTGTACTGAGAATTTCTGATTTGTTCAGATCTCACAAGAAAGGTGTTTCCATATAAAAGTGATGTACACTGAATACTTACTGCTTCTTCTGACGTGTCTTACATAGACGGTGACAAAAGGTGAGCGCTGATACTACTCCCGCTACACACATATTGTTCTTTCCTTGAGTAACCCTTCTCAGTCCCCAGCACTGATCGGCGTTCAGTACTATTTAGCACTAAGACATACTTCTAAAGGACTGATATTGAAGTCACAGGTTACACTGTCGCGACAGCAGTTGTACAGTTACCGGAGAACCGTTTCCTTCCTTAAACTCACATTTATTAAATCTCCCGTACAGCCAGTATGTTTCGACGGTCTTACAGCCCAAGTGGAAGATCAATTATGGAGACGGAATTCGACACGGAGGATACTGAAACAAACGTTGAAAGTGTAAAGGCCAATCTTGGCGTTCTCCGACGCGCGTTTTCATCCATTAGAAAGAAGAAGAAAAAGCAAACTGATGTTGCCACAGGGTCTTTGAGAATAAGCGTCCACCAACCCGACACCCCTCCCAGATCGGGCGTGTCAAGAGAATCAGCCTATTTCTGCAGGTAAGGCTTTGTTAGTGTCAGTGGGGCGAGTGTATACCACGATTTTAAACTGGATATATCTTCATGTTTATGACAAGCAGGTCTACATGGAGTTTACGGAACGAGTTGACACTGTCACTAGGACTACATGTAGTGTATGGAGCGACACTGTCAGTAAAACTGTATGTAGTTCATGTCGCTGTAGAACTGCATGTATTTCATGTAGCGATTTGACACTGTCAGCAGAGCTGTATGTAGTTTATGTCGCGAGCTGGAACTGTCAACAGAACTGTATGTAGTGAGTTGAGACTGTCAGTCTGGCTATGTGTAGTTTATATAGGGAGTTGAAACTGTCAGTTGGATTACATGTAGTGTATGGAGCGAGTTGACACTGTCCGTTGAAATAAATGTAGTGTATGTGGCGAGTCGAGACTGTCTATCGGACTGTATGTAGTTCATGTAGCGAGTTGAAACTGTCATTTGAACTATATGTGATGTATTTATCGGTTTGAAACAGAAGTCTATATAGTGTATGTAGCCAGTTGACACTGCCAGTGGAAATATAGGTGATTTAGGTGGTGAGACTGTGAATAGTACTACTATATATATATGTAGTGGATGGAGAGTGGCAGTAGAGCTGCTTCTTATTACTACTGATGACATCGCCTTGAATCCATTGAATCTGGATTAAAGGGGTAGATGTTCAGAACAGTAGATGTTCTGAAAAGTCAGCTGTCCGCCCTAGAATTGTCCAGTCTAACAGGTTTCACCCTCCACTCTGCTGATACAGCAGAGGATGGTTGTATTCACAATATTCCGCAGTAGATTATGGTGGATAACGAGAATGTAATGTAATGTAATGTAATGTAATGTAATGTAATGTAATGTAATGTAATGTAATGTAATGAAATGCAATGTAATGATGTTGCTTCGGGGGTGGTTTGAATGAAAAAAAATACTCGACAGCATTATCCTCATTAATAACATATCAATTAAACACAAGTGATGCAGGTGGTTTCACTTTAGGCAAGTGAGTTTGTTCAAACTGTTCAGTCTGCACAAAATGGGTATCCGGTAGGATAAAGCCATGTGACTATTAACCTTCTAGCAAGTCACAGACAGCTAGGGGTATCCGCGTCAATAATAATCAGATTCTGATTATGTACAGCGTTCAGTGAGCAACTAGTCAGGGGGATAATAGGCGCTATATACATGAATTATTAATATAATTATTAAATATTATGATGCATATCTATCAATCAGCTGATCACCGTAGTCGCTTAAGCACAGGAAGTATACAGCCACCTACACTTGTCTGAAGCAACTAAATGAACCGCGACTTCTTGCAAAGCGAGTGACTGCACATAACGAGCCTGTTGGTGTTCATAGTATCATCCACTGGTTTACTCACCCAGTCTGTGTCATTTACATGTCATGATATGGATGTTCTGTTTATGACTGTTTGGGTACAAAGTAAAGATAGCCTCTCAGATCGATACCATGCCATTCAACGACTGCAGACTGCAGCTGACGTTGACTTGGCAGCTGACGTTGACGCGTAGTGCAAGGCACAGTTGAGGAATGAACAACTGTTTTGATACAATTAAGAGAACCTACATTATCTTTTAATGATTTCAACGGGGATTAATGGCAATTCCCGATTCTCATTTATAATTCCATATTTCAGTATAAATGTTTTATACCAGGAATAACGGAGATCGTTACAATATTCTTAGGAAGCTGACGTGACACTTACATCTGATACTGACAGATTGGTAATATTTCATATTTGTCTATTTTCACTGATTTAGTAATGCCTCTGCCCTTGCTGAACTACTAATTTTAAAATCCCATGGAATTTCCACATGATAGTTTATAAAACTGCACCATACCTATAGAACAGACTGTGTACAGAATTCAAGGATACATGTGGAAGAATGGATCGGTATTAATTTATTACATGGAAATGCTGACCTTTTCTGAACGCTTTTCACTTGGGATTTATTTCAGGGTATTATGAATATTTTATGAACTAAGTATGAAAGATAGATATCGATGTCTCAAGTTTCCCCCGAAACAAATTCATATTAGCATAAACACAGATTGCGTTGAAAAACTTAATAGATGGCTGAAAATACGAAGGTATTTCGAAGGCTATTTAAAAAAGAATTCCACGTGAAAATTATGCATTAAACGTCTGAATGGGTTTTAAGGAAACATTGTAACACGGTTCTAATATTGTTAGTGGATAAATATAATAAATTAAAGATAAATGATAGCAGGATTAAAATGTACTGTAGATATTCAGTGCCCTTGATATCCTTCACGAGGTATTTGTTTAATCTGCAATCCTGCTTGGGTTCCCTCAATTCCAGGCCGTGTCCGGGATATATCCCAGAAACATCTGTCACACTTAAATATGTGTTGTCTTCAACAGAGCTATAACTCTTACAATGAATGTCGTCGTCCATGATTACGAGATAATGAATTATTCAAGCGGGAGTCTACAACATAATGTTCACAATCAGCAGGACAATGTGGCTATTATGGTGTTTACTTTTATACAGAGACTCTGATTCTGCAAACCCCGCTCACACTTTGATACTGTGACCATGTTAATTTGCCGGGAGGTATTATTTATTTCGTTTTTTTCCCGGCAGATATTAGAAAATTAGTGCTTCAAGTAGTCCACTCGTCTCATTCCAAAACCATTTCGCTTTATATTCCTGACTTACTTACAAATGGTGTATGTGTCCAAAAATGACCAGCGTTCACATAGAAATATACATGTTAACAGGGACGGTACATTTTGAACGTTTACTGGCTAAAGCGTTCGCTCGTTCCACAAGAAAGACGGGGTTCGTTTATCAGTATATTTGAAGGTCTGGTACCTGAAGCCCATATTTGGTGTTTCTGGTTGTGATATTAGTCGAATATTAATGAAAAGGATTAAAACCTCATTCACACACTCATGCCAATAGAATCATCTCCAACTTTATTGCTGAAAGACATATTTCAAGGAAAAACAGTCATGCAACATTGGGCAGATACACATGTCCAACACTTATACCGCCCTTTAAGCATCATGGCGACTGGACGCCTACCTCTCTGATAAAAACGTTTTAGATCCCTGAACGCTCATAAGCAGCATTAAATTCAGTTCATACGAAAACACATGTTTATTTTCAGTTTCCGATTTCTCAGGAAAACAACATCAAGCAATCTTTTTCAAGAAAGTTATTACCTTTGACCATATTTTTTACATTTCTCATTTGGTATACAAACTGCGGGTTACACCAAAACAGTGGTTGTTGGACGAAAATGTTCAAGTTTTTAGATTGGCCCAGCTACATTCGAGATCTTTACCCTACTGGGGACCCATGAAGGGCTGCTGAATAAACCAAAGAGACATTTTTAAGGATAAGAAGTGGTCGATAGTTGGGATATGCTGCTACACGATGTCCTACAAACTTTGGTCCGCAGTGCACCCAGGCGCATTCAGTCGTGTATTGCAGGGCATGGAGGTCTCACAGAGTACTGAAGATACACTTAGACTGTAACAGAATCATATCTCATAATAAACTGACGAGCAAAGAAGGTGCACAGGTGTTATTGTTGCTGAAAGCCCAAACTTTCATTCTAACTAGTAAAATTATCGAAGAACACTGATTGTATAGAACGCAACCATCATGTTTCATTTGTGAAATGCAAGCAAAAAACATTGTTCGTGTCTTGCACGGATTTTGGCAAAAGTGTGATCATTGTCCTATGCACGAGCAATTTCCGTACAGAGGGTATCAAACCAGTTTGTCATGAAGACTGAACGATCACTTGATCACTCGACTCAACGAGGACGGGCCGCGGGATTATCACAAAAAGGGGTTTTTCCCACAGCCATGTAGCAAGGACATTGAGTTGCACAAGACGGACCACAGTCAGGCTGTTTGACCGTTTCAATATGACAGGCCAGACATGTAGTCCACCCGGAACTGGATGTCCGGTCACAACACCCAAAGAGGATCGCTATCTGCGGGTTCTTTATCTACACAACTGGATGTTGAAAGTGACGTCATCAGGAACCGTCATTGGCTCGTCGCATGAGCCGATTCACAGTGACATGACGACTTCGTGCTGCTGGCATGTGGGCCACCGACCACTTCGTCGAATGCCCTTGACCCTCCAGCATCGTAGGAACCTTCGGTAGAACTCATAACTACATCTCTCTTGAAATGTCATTTTGCTGATAAAACACCTGTACTGCGCGAAGCGTGCTTCAATACACATATTCCATTTCATCAAAAGATTTTTGTTATTTTCATCTTCCTGGAAGAAGCACAACCCGTGTACTTTCTTTTGCTCGTCAGTTTATTTATTTAAGTAAAACTTGCATTAGGTATTTGCCGAAACACCTTTCTCAGTAATTTCTGGGAATACTATGCCTCCTTTGAATATATATTCTTAACCAATATCACCGAATCACGGAAATACTCCATAAGTTGAAAGCTATGAATAACGCTTGTCAACTGAAGACAAAAGACATGTATGAAAAGCGACCTGCAGTATTCAGTCTTTCCTTGCGTTTATTCTATTGCATGAAAGGAAATGAAGTCCTTCCTGACCTGAAACAGTAGGTCCCTCCATTCATATTGATCAAAATACATAACAGCCCAACCGTCCCTCCATCCCCGAGAAAGCAATCTTCTTTGGTACGACTTAGCCATTGTGTTGTTTTCGCACACTGACGTATTTCCTTGATAACTTAAGTCCCTTCGATCCTTTTCGTAAGGAGCCAGAATACATAGTGACGATGTCCGCAGTGTTTTGTTTATGACCACTCTGACGCCGATACAAACGGACGCCTACTTGAATACAGGATAAAAGTTTCTTTGAACCCAAACAAGAGTGAACGATTGCAAATTACCAACATATTATCAAAGATGTTAGTATTCCACAAATACTAACCGTGTTATTTTTAGCCTTGATGACACTCTTTGTACTGTTTTGGTCAGAGACGGATGAAAAGTAAAAACGCCGGTGGTCTAACAGAAGTGCACTGTATACTCATGAAAACAACAAAGACATCGTGGAATATAAATGTTATCAGCAAGTATAAAAGTAAAGATGAATGTCGACAAACATTGTGTGCAAGCATGTTAATGTCTGTAAATTAAGCGCCAAAAAACAACGGTGTTCAGTAAGTGAGCTGGATTTGATCCAAACAGACATGAACAGAATACTTTCCATTGTCATCTTTCAAAACTCCAGCTTGCGAAACTTCGAGCAGACGGTGCTGATAAGTCCCCACAAATCCAGGATTCGACCCAACCATCATTTGATTCTGCCACGCTTAGGGGACATAATTCCACAAAGCGTATCACAGCACATCAAACGAGAACGCCTGCGCGTTGAATATTGACTTAAAGTGGCCTGAATTTGTTAACGAAACGCGTTCCCGTCTGTTGATATACATGTAAACGGCATAAAGCTAAATTCTCTTACTCATTCATTTATATTTCCACATCTTGCAATACTTTAACTACGTTATGGTTCGGCATAAGTTAGATATAACATTCATAATTCTACATAAATGTCATATTTAGATATGTTTGTGGTGGCTACCAAGTTTATCTTACTTCGCTTATGTCACTTTACCCATACTTTGACAAAATCAAATTATTTGACTTCATGTTCAGAATGTTGTATTGAAAGGAACGCGGTCAGTGACGTTCAGTTTTCCAAGGCTGCCCCCACAGCGATAGGACTCCTAATCAAGTTATCCACCCCGAGGGTGATTAAAACCATTGTAATCCAATTTGTGGAGTAACTGAGGAGTCGGAGAATGTGCAAGTCAGTCGTCGAGTACTGGCGACACGGTGTTATGACGCACGGTGGTAGTCAGGGAGATTGTTTCTGTACCAGTTGTATTTTTATTTACAGATTGTTATTGAACCAAATAAGAAAATGACCTTCGGGAGGGAACGCGATGGAGTGTCTGCCTTGTTGCTGCGTTTTGTACAGATTAAGAAATATCATTAAATTTTGTTTAAAAAGTATCTTAAACTTACAATCACATCCTCAAATCCTTATCGTGACTGTTGAGGAACGAATGGGATGAGACATTGGTTCTTCAGGGTCTGCACCTTACGACACATACTGCAACAGTAGATTAATAGAACAGACAATGTGGATTATTACTATTAGATAAAGAGAATTATCAAAGCTTTCTGATTGCGGGTCATCGAATCCTGCCGATCCTGACTGAGTTAGCAAGTCGTGGACGGAAACATATCAATGGATCGTGCCTTTTGAAAAGAATATAACACATCAACATCACTATACAAGATATTGATTAATGACATCAGCGAATATGATCGATTTACCTTTCATATGAATAGTTACAATATCAGTCTTCATGACAGCAATTGCTGTTCAACAACCCCTAGATGAATATCACTCACACTCCACATCGATCGTCCTCGTACAGTGATGTCAGCGGCAATGTTTATATGATATGTTCAGTGAGCGAGAGGCACATATAACACGTGCACGTATAACTCGGAGGGTCTTATATTGTATTGACAAATATAATAATGTCTTCTCCTTAATCTGGAAATCATGCAAATAGGTTTGACATGCATATGGTTAAAAAATATCGTACTGTGATTAAGCAACAAGTCGATTGTTTGTCGATAGATTATTTTTTATTGCTTGTGTGTACCATGAAGCGCCATCTATTCCTGGGTGTAGAGTCGGAAGCGCAGTCATTCTGGTCAACCGTTGACCACACCGGCGAAATCAATGATGGAATGGTGGTGGACAATCAGGAGTCGCAAGGATTCGAGACATAGGACTGCCCCGGCTAACATAATCCCCCAGGGTTATAGGTATATTTCAGACTGACGAATGCATATCTATAGCTGATAGTTCCAAATTGGTTTGTGATTGATTGAGTGTTGTAGCCTCTCACGACCTGAACAGGCCTCTTGTGACCAGGTAGTACCCGGTTTCTTCAGCAGCAGACTTAATTGGGTTTTACGCCGCTTTTAGCAATATTCCAGCAACATCACAATGGGGAACACCAGAAATGAGCTTTACAAATCATACCCACGTGGGGAATCGAACCCGGGCCTTCGGCGTGAAGAGCAAACGATCTATCCACTGGGCTACCCCACTGCGTCTTCACCTGAAGGTGCCAATACTTACCTACTCAATGAAGAGATGGTAAGATTGACAATATTTGGTTTCATAACATAGTTACAGTGCATGTTCAAGGAGCGATCAGGGTAGAAAGAATGCAGAGGTGTAGAGGCGCAGGAGAGGGAAGGGCTTTGAGTTCATCCGCCGATGGCGTCAGTCGATCAAAATCTAAAACATATGCTTTACGCCTGCACGGAACAATAGTCCTTACAGCTGGGAACCAACCGTTGAAACAACCCCCGAGGGATCTTCAGCTCAGAAAAGGTCGATGATATTGAATGCACGACGTATATCGATTAAAGCGAATGCTGAATTATTATAAAGTCCCTAATTGGTTGTAATTGTCCATCAGCACTACCCCAATGCAATCATTCACTACTCATCCATGTAAGGAGAGATATTTTATGGATGACAGGTTCATCAGTCAGTCATGATGCGACCATGACGGTAAAGGTAGCCTCGTGGTTAAAGCGTTCGCTCGTCACGTCGAAGACCCGGGTTCGATTCCTCACACATGTCCAATGTGTGAAGCCCATTTCCGTTGTCCCTCACCGTGTTATTGATGGAAAATTGCTAAATGCGGCGTAAAACTGAAGGAAGAACACTAAGGTTTCTCGTATATTTCGGATTTCTTCACTGTCACTATTTAAAGGCAGTTCGATAACATGTTATTTTCTCACAGTAAATTGTACCTTATCCATTGATTAATCTGTGTTACTCTGCCATATGCCACTCTTAATCATGTATGTATTTTAGTTTTAAGAAACAATTTAGTGAATATCGATTGCTCTGAAACCTCTTTAAGACCCTTTTGTAAATTAGGGCAGCCTCAAACCAAATTGAAATCATTTTCCATCATCAAATTTTCAACATCGAAGCTTTTGAAAAAAAGTTTTGCATTTTGGTCTTCGTATTTACGGCAGAGAGAATGTAATGACGAGTATTGATCTTGAAGAATATAGTTACTTGAATCTAGCGCAATGAACGGCCATCTCCGCGTGTGACATTTATTGATATTGGAGGCATTTGCGTCACTCGTCAAGACGTTGGAATCAAAACCATCTTGACGGTCTTGTCAAGTTATCCTCGGAACTAATAGACTTAAAAAAGTGGATAATAACTGGCGCTGGTGACATCGTTAAGACATCAAGAACCTCCATAGGTACCTTTACCGCTTCTGAATGACAATTATCAGTTACAACGATCCTTAATGAGATCGTTTATGGCCGAAAACAATTTCAACCAGTTTCTTCTGCGCTCTGTAATATGCGGAGAAGGTGTACGTTTTTCTGTCATTTCGGGGGAAACTACTTTTGTAAAGTTAAAAAGGTCAGATTTTGCTGTACCCCTTTTATCTTATATGTATGTATGTTCTTTTAGGCATCGCTGACCATATTGGTAGTCATTGAACGAATGAGAAAGTATGGTTTTACACCGCGTTTAGCAATATTCTATCAACCAGAAATGGGAGACATCAGAAATGGGCTTTCAACATTATACCCTTGGTAGGAATGGAACCCAGGTCTTCAGCGTGACGAGCGAACACTACAACCATTAGGCTACACCACCACCACTCTGAGCGAATGAACAGAGTGATATGTCTTCCGGGTAACATTCGAATTTGTTTTTAACTTTCCACTGATATGAGTTTTTATATTTTGTAGAAAATTTGGCGATTGAAATTTCAGCAGTAGGTGCAGTGTAACAGGAAATAATAGACATTACGATTCTATATATATGACCGAAGATGGAACAAAACCGATAGCTAATGGGTGCTTAATTGCGTTTGATGTTGTGTGGACAATAAGCTGTCTATATTTGTTGTGTATTGATCACAGTAATCTCACTCAGCCCAGATCAGTAAATACATATTAACATGTCAACAAACACATATTAACAAGATGAGCGGCTCTGTGCGCATGAAGGGCAAATTACGCTCTGGGGTAGCGTGGAGGTTCAGTGGTGATCAATGGAACAATTGCCGCAAAATACGACGTACATAACCAAGGGCTTAATATAACTAATGTGGTCAATACGGCTGTGAACTCTTGCCCTGTTTATATAGAGTGCAGTCGTGAGGCTAGTTAGGGGTATTTATCAATCGATACTTTGTATTTGAGGTTTTGAAGCGAAGTTGAATCAATAACGAAGCGTAATTAATTATGATTCCCCGTGTCCATTGGCAATTCGGGATTAGGAGTTTACAATGGAAGGAAGCGGTCAGGCCAGGCGGCATGTCTGATTTCATGTCATTACTTATACCCCAAATCACTGGCTATTCTAATCCAGAGATTATTATTGACTGGTGGCACTGTTTTTGATGTTCCATGTTTGTACGTTTCACCGGTGTTGTTTCATCGTTATGTTAAATAGTTGACGTTTTATACCAGATACATATATACTGAACAGCAAAAGAAATATTCGAGAAAATGAAATCTCATGAAGCTACGGGTTCATGTTTATGTCTTCTGTTTAAGGCAAAATACCCAGCATTGCGTTTCTTTTGCTGTTCAGTATATATGTATTTGGTATAAGCCACAATAACTTGGTACGCCTAGTGGCTGCAAGAGTTGTATGCTTCTCATTCGATCAAGGGAATTAATATCAGTGCCTGGAACATGTACTAGTAATGTGGATATCGGCATCATTTCATTCGATAACGACGGCAAACACTAAGTATGCATGCATAGTATAGATCCTTATAATGTATTCCCCGAATGAGTGAGTGAGTGAGTGAATTTGGGCTTTACGTCGCTTTCAGCAATATTCCAGAAATAACACGACGGGTTCAACAGATACTGTACACTTTGTACCGATATTAAGTATCGAATCCGAAACTTCGGCGTGGCGAGCGAACGCCGTATCCTCTCACCTACGTTTACTCTCCCCACTCTTCCAAACAACGTATTGCCTTGGACCGGCCCGCTTGAATATGTATCTCACATTCATGAAATATATACTCAAACAGTTGTACATTTCTCATTTCTTTTTGACATCAGTTTTATTTCTGTCCTTGTCTAAATTATCAAAATTCACAATTAGAAATTACATCATAACATATGTCAATATAAATGTCCTATGTGCAAAACAAGGCGTTCACTTTGAGTCACGCTCGTGTGAGTACATGACTTAAATGTTAGGCGTGGACGAGCAGTGTGACGCTCTGTGTTCTCATCACGGCCTTGATCACCGCCACAAGCGGAAACACGTGACCTGGGGAAACAATTTCCCTCACAACTGTTAGATGAACGTTTAACAGATTGCAACAGCTATGGCAGGACGATGATGAAATTACGTTCAATAATACGGGAAAGATTAATAAGGTACGTATTGTTGCGTAATATGTCAAATGCATGGACGGGTTTTGAAAGATCATTCAATCTGCGACACTAGTTGTTGTGAAGGTTTTCAATTTTTTTCATGACAATACGAACAGTAATTGACAATGCATTTGAATCGATGTATTTAAGTGTTTATTTAAAATGCTCATTTCCTGCAAATGCAATTTGTGTTGAACTTCACGAGTAAGTGAGTTAGTTTTGACGCCTCCTTCAACAGTATGCAGATGAGACGTTGGTAATGCCCACAACCTCGTGCACGTTGACACGTAACCGATACGCTCTCAATGTTAGTACGTACATGTATGTGTAGCTGTTATTTGCGTTGAGAAAATCGCTTATGTAATCAACTTAAAATGCGCTGAAAAACGTTTATTTTGATGGAAATATAAGGATGACCTTTGCGACATGAACATTAGGACATCAGAAACGGTAATGTATGCGACATTTGTTGGGCTGAGATAATTTCAAGGTCACAGAGGAAATGTTATTGAGGAACACCCCTACATATCCCCATTCCGCGAATGTGGGCCGGAAGATCGGGGCTCACGCTATCATATACATTTATGACAACTGTGTTAACTGAAGAGTGAAATGGCATTCACAACATCCGTGGGCCTAAATTGTCAACCGATGGACATCTTATGCTTAGGCAATGTCACATTCTAAGAAGTATGTAACCTATTGCTCATCTACCGTCTTCCAATATGAATAAACGGGCAGTTGGTTTGGTTTCCAAGGGTTTTGATTATGTGAGTATGATTTTACGCCGCGTTTTGCAATATCGCATTAATATTATTATCAATATTGGCTTAGGGCACCAGATATGGGCTTCACACATGAACCCATGTGTGAATCAAACCGGGTTTGCTTAACCATTAAGCTATTGCCGAGGGAGGATTTAGCTGGTCGAGGTGGTTTACCACTTTCGTTGAACAAAACCATGAGCATAATCAGGATAAATTCTGGAACCCAGCGCCCGTTCGTTTGATGATGGCAGGACTGAAGGCACATTTCTGCACAGACATGTTGGCCGTGCCCTAGGTCCTCTTACAGATTTAACATTCTATTATACATGGGTTAAGAGTAATACCACTCCGAGCATCTGTTATGGAACGGATGTCAACGGGAAGCCACCAAGTCGGCTGAATCAGTTTAGCCTGTTCTTGTCTGGGTCGTTGTATTGACAACTGACAAGATCATACCACATTTTAAATGTTTTCTACAAATCTCCATAACCCATTTGAAAGTTAAGCAACATGGTTAAGTTGTGTCCGAACAGATGATCGGGGTTTCAGCTGTTTGTATTATTAATAGATCAACGTAGATAGGAACTGTTGAAAGAAAATCGAGTTTAAATTTATTTGCACTGAACACAAAGTAGAAAACAGAGAAAATAGTAGAAAGGAGTGAAAATAACAGAGAAAACAGTAGAACTGAGGGCAAATAACAGAGAAAGGAGTAGACAATAGTAGAAAGAAGGGAAAATAATACAGAAAATAGTAGAAAATAGAGACAATGGTAGAAATATGTGCCTATTTGTCCGCGTTCCTTCACGGAAATGAAAAGAGTTATTTTGAACTGGTCATCAGAAATTACAGATATCAAGTTCAACATCTCGTGGTGCATGTGATATCTCTTCCCTATGAAATCTCTTCTTCATTCCATATGCATTCAGTTTACACCAACAATAGTTTGCTATATCCGGACAAAGTGCTATAAACACAATGGTACCTGTTTACCTACCGAACCACTGGATTGGAGATGCCCTAAACAATGCTTATGAGGTTTATATAACACCATAATGTTGGCTACAATGCTATTAACAGACACGAGGGAAGAAATGTATTATGCACTCCTGTGATTAGCACGGCTGTACCTATGTCAAAAAATGGATTTCTTTGGACTGACTGGAGTAACCTGATAAAAACGTCAAGACAGTCGACGTAACGCGGCGGTCCATTTACCATTGAAAGTAGCAGTCAATACAACGTCATTGTTTCGCGAATGGCACCAACATAAGAATCCTGGAAGCGTTCATCCCTTGGAACCATTGTGGCAAGTGCCTGAAGGCGAGTACTCCATCAATGAAAAATGGGTCTAGTAAAGATAGCGCTTTGACGCTGAAAAGAGCAAACGGGTTTACTGAGACGTCGTGTTCACTCACGTCAAAGTCTCCGTCCCAGGTCTACGACTGCTGATTAGGAAGAGGAAGTCAATAGAAAGCCGAAACCTCCATTCAACTGCGGACATACTCTCACAATTTGATAGAATCTGTTTGACCAGAATTCCATTAGAATGGCATACATTTTAATTTTGGTATCGATTTCTTGATAAACGCCAGTGCAAGGCGACGTTGGTCTTTCACTCCGGCATTTATGTCGGTAGCTGAACCGGCCCGGTCGTGCTTCAACCGTCCTCCAATTGTCTTAGACCAATAATTACAAGATTTAATTATAACAATCGGCTGTGCTTCATTTGAAATTGGTGTAAAACGTTGAAGGTCAGCTACTTACTGAAGCGTTCTTCACGTGACCTGGTTAAAATGAAAGCCGCAATATACCAGTGTCCCCCATTTTGTTACGTAGTGATTAAAAGCAGAAATGCTCAGGGAATTTTCACTACTATTTTGCATGAACCATTATGAAGACCATTTTATCTCTGTATCCATCTGGTAGAGTTAATATTGAGTTACTGGGCTATTGATTCGTTCACAACTCACAACGGAGACGAGGAAAATGATTATTAATGGATCTGAAGTGTTCAAAAGGATGCAAAGTTTAATATAAATATGACCAAATTGTTTTAATTCCATCAAGTCGCTGCCAGGGGGTATATTTGCGATGCGGACTGCCGTGTTGGTTGGTGGAAATATTATTAATAACTGTAAGTGGATATTTAGTAATTATATGTCAATTTACGTTACATTTACTTTTTTCTGATGAGGTTAATTGATCTTCCAGATTCGCTCTGGTTGTGTCTGTAGCTTTTGTCACTACTACTACTACTACTACTACTACTACTACTACTACTACTACTACTACTACTACTACTACTACTACTACTACTACTACTACTACTACTACTACTACCCCACCGACACTACTACTACTACCACAGCACTACTACTACTACTACTACTACTACTACTACTACTACTACCTCACCGACACCACACCACCACTACTACTACTACTACTACCTACTACTACTACTACAACTACAACTGCCTACTACTATGTTTGGAGTTGCGTTCTGCCTTGGTCTGTGATTCGGAGTTGAGTGCATAATGATCACACATGAGTGACTGATACCAGTTGCCTGTACCTCGCTGATCGTCTTCATCCGACAGAGTTGTTCTCCATCTTTCAGATTACATAGAACTGTTGTGATTCCTGAACTTCGCCGTTGTCGCGTATTCTTCAGATTCACATGTCGCCATATTCCCGACAGACAGGCAAATCCCCTCAACAACGAGGAGTCTGACTTAAAGTACCCCGTGACCTCCTTTTGCTTCGACGCCAGAGCTATTGATTGGCCAAACTAATATGCCAACACCCCCCTTTCACCTGTCACATCTGATGGAGCTTAACTAACAGGAGCTGAAAGTATTTGGTGCCAGTCTGCCATTCAGGGACGGTCTCAAAAACAGAGCTGTGAGATATAAACTTTTATTATCATGGTCCTTACAGCAGGCATTTTAAAAGTATTGATTTTAAAAAAGCCCCCCCCCCCCCCCCCCAAACAACCCAACAAGGTTATTCCGCTAATACTCGGTTGCTATTGTGGCTTTTGGCAAAATTTGATTGGATGATCAAAAAAAATATTTTCAATCTGTTGAACAGTTTCTGACGTTAACGTCTTAATTAAAGCGTGCCAGTTTCATTTTCATAGGGTTTTAACAGAATATAACAATCGCGTTCTACACACGAAAATACACTGAACACGGTCAGGGTGCTCACAAGTCAAGGTGCTCTTTAATGACTGAATATCGCACTCAGACCAACATGCATGGACCCTTGTGTAGCTAGGGACGTCAACTTAAGCTTCCCGAAAAGTATATTGCCCACTTTACGATATAGTATGGGTTAAGTGTAATATCACTTTGAACAGTGATAATGTACGATCAAAACTACGGACTGGCCATCTTAGTTTTGACGTCGCCAACCCACAATTGTGCAGGTATGTAACTCTCCTCCTGATTGGTCTATTAGACAGGGCGTAGCAAAAGAATGTGGCTAATGAAAATCAAGGGCGGGTAGTTGGAGGTCGCGAGTGCCACAAAAATGCATCCAAGGTTTGTACAGGTTTAAAACGCTACTGAACAAATATGGTGGATGTCATAGGTCAAGGTCACCATGCACTAATGTCAGCAAGGGCTTGTTCTCTTCTCAATGATCGCATCGCCCAGCGATAAGAAAATTCATTAAGTTAGAAATTGGATCCGCGTTAAGGGCCCCTGCAACGGTCAGTCACCTATCAAATTATCTGAAGTTGATGATCTCTCTGTGTCTTCTTATAGCTCACGACATTTATCATGTGTAATCAAACGTGGCTGATTAATATCATCAGTGTCACACTCCGTGTACGTGACGGAATTCTACCAAGCACTATTTACATTAATGACGGAAAGCGATTTTACAGAATATCGAAAGCTATTATACACACAAAGATGACTGTCGTATTTTGTCGATAGCATTTTGCTTAAATGGAATTCAATCGCCTTGACTTTAGGTACGATTGTTTTTGTAAGATTAATAGTTCTGATATGACGCATATTATCAGCATAACCATCAGTCATGTCATTATTGGCGTTATTGTTATGTACATGTATGTCATGTCGTTGTATTTCTATTGTATTTTATAATATATATATGAGAGTCATATCATTATGTATGTAGCTTTCAAATGAAGGCTTTCCGATGTGGCCGAGTGGGGTAAAGAGTGCCTGGATCCACTTTACCGAGTTCATATTCTGTGAACACCATGACCTGTAAAACGGGTTTCACTTCAGTGGTGTACAACCCAGACTATCTATAACATGTGTTGTTTTCGTGTTAGCCATAAAACAAGGTACATGTACATTTAACAGGCTCTCTCGTTTTAGTTAAAATAATCTAAACCTAAATATTGATATTTCGGCTTCGGACAGCCGAAAGTTAACTTTAGTGAATTTTACATGCGATTGTTTCCCAAACAGAGGAGTTCCAGCTATTTTAGTCTAGTCGAGCCGAACACACAGACAATGATAACGTTATTTTCAGCAGATTGAAGTAAAGTAGAACATACGTACTTACATGAAGACAAAAATATATCTAAATATCTCCCGACACCGAAGTAACGTCAGTATTAGGTGGTCGGTTCCAACTGAAACCATCTCAAATTAGTTTCATTATCTATTTTAGACCAGAGAACACGTCTTGGTGGCGTCAAAGAGGTTCTTTCATTGAAAATGTCTTGCTGTAAATGTTGGCTGGCAACACTCAGTGTTTTTAAGCACCTGGTATAGAGTGGGGATGCTGTTTGCTATCTTTGGCTGTTGGAGGGGTGAGGGGTGAACGCGTTCTGGAGAAAGGCGCGGACAATAGAGCCATAACTGACCAAAGATGCGTCTCTGTCCTGGGTGGACCAGCTGACCTCTATCCCAGCGGGTAAATCGTCCAGTCGACTGGGAAGGTGTTTGTTGTTAACCCAGTACTAGGCTCAACTGGTACCAACAGACCAAGATTAGTCTGAACTCATACCAACAGATTGTCACTAGTCTTGACTAGTATCAACATACCGACACTAGTCTGAACTAGTACCAGCAGGCCGAGATTAGTCTGAACTAGTACCAAGAGACTGACATTAGTCTGAACTAGTACTAGTATACCGACACTAGTCTAAACTAGTGCCAACAGACCAAGATTAGTTAGAACTAGTGCCAACAGACTGACACTAGTCTGGACTAGTATCAACATACCGACTCTAGTCTGACCTCGTACCGATAGACCAAGATTAGTCTGAACTAGTACCACCCACCCGCGATTAGTCTGAACTGGTATCAAGAGACTGACGTTAGTCTGAATTAGTACCAAGAGACTGACATTAGTCTGAACTAGTACCGACAGACCGAGGTTAGTCTGAACTAGTGCCAGCAGACTGACAGCAGTCTGAACTGGTACAAATATATCGACACTTAACTGAACTAGTACCGAGATTAGTCTGAACCTAAAAAAACACGTTCACGCATGCACAAATGCACGCGCATACTCACGCACATACGAATGTTTCGCAGTGTTCGTGAAAGAAGCACGGCGTTAACGTCAACGTCATATGGCCTCACCTGATTTTAACTTTCCCTACATACGGAAGTTGGGTGAGGAGATCTGAACTTACAGTTTCTTGGTAAGGCTGCTCGTATTTATCATGTGCTTTTCTTTCCGTTCCCTCTGAATTTCCTTTGCGCATAACCGTTTGCCCAAATCCTGAACGTTTACCACGCTGGCAAAATTTGACAAACACGAATGTAGGACCCAGTCATTTTAAACATGGTCACCCTAATGTCATCGAAATATCATGCGCTGTTTCACTTTTATAGCTCACTTAACTTTGACTTACACATCCTCCTCCACATGACAGCAGGGTTGCAATGCAGTGGTGTTGTAAATGTCAGTTGGACCAAGAATTGATCAATACGAAAGTTAGTAATCTTCCGTCTGGAGGACCGAAACATCGTAAACTTAGGTCTTAACCTTTTGTTTCGACATTTGTGAATTTATAAAACTAATGCTGACATACATACGTATTTCGCGGAGTCTGTAAGTAACCGCGGTGATTGGGGGGTGGGGGTGGTGGTGGGGGTGAGGGGAAGCGTACAATGTGTGAAGCGTACAATATTGCTAAAACCGGCGTAAATGTATACTCACTCACTTATTTGGTTATAGTGTTTCTGTGGTGTTAAGCAACGAAGAAACAGCACACAAGTGAAAATCAGTTATGTGACACTGGGTGTTTGCAAAACCTGTCGTGCTCTACATTTGAATAACGTGACAACCAAGAATCCGCGTCTGAAAAAAAAACTTGATTGCTAATTTACATCGGTTTTAGCAATATTCCAGCAATATCACGACGGGGGACACCAGAAATGGGCTTCACACATGGTACCCGCGTCGGGAATGGAACCTTGGTCTCAGTCGTGATTAGCGAACGCTTTAACCAGTAGGCTACCCCACAATCCCTGATTATTTTAAATCGATAATTCATCGTATGTGGACATTCTTGATATCTGCGATAGATCAGGTAGCTGGGAGAATAAAGTGTTTGCTAATCACACCGAAGACCCACGTTCGCTTTCCAACAGTTGATTAGTGCAGCTAGTAATGTACACTTCAGGCATCCTCGGTGTTTGTGTAACTTTGCTGAAATCGACATGAAACTCGCTCCTCAGTTCATATGACTAATGTTACTTCGTCATCAACATGACTATTTCGGCTTGAAAACAAATTACACAACATGAGTGTTCGAGCTATTCCCTTTTCAGGACTAAATGTTCAAGTTAACTACAATAAAACTATTTTATCTTTTCATAAGAAAACATTAAGTTTAAATACCACATCTGTCCGTGTATTTGTAATGTAACACTTGCAGGATGTACGTCTGCAGTGATAAATTGCGAAAGAAATGGCATTCCTGGTACGTTTCTATCCAAGCCAAGATGTTGTTATTATACACCAGTTTGGTCTTGGAGATCTGAAACGTGATCTAATCGTTATGTACCGAGTAGTTTACAGCAAACGAGTGAAATTTCATCATCTGGAGGAAGATGTAGCTTTATTTAGCCAACTTAATTGTCTTGAATATGTCGCCTTTTCTTATTAGTGAGCGAGTGAGTAAATAAGTGAGCATGATTTTATGCCGCTGTTTAGCAGTGTCCTAGCAATGGGCTTCACACATTGCAAACATGTGGGGAATCGAACCCTGATCTTCCGAACTGCCGAACGCTTTTAACACTAACCTACCCAACCACGCCTTATTTTTAGAGAGGTGCAGTTATTTCGTCGCGTGTGGTTCCCAAATTCGCTATACATCGTTACTTCCCTTTTCACGTCGTTGTCCAATCGCGCCTGTAACATTGAAGCAGGTCTACCCACATTAAATTAGCATGCCCTGATTCAGATGGAGTAACTGTTGAAAGTGCGTACATATCGTCTCACTGACCCACTCTGGTTTTAGGGATGTTACTTAAATGATGTTTGATTATTTCGATGACTGCACCTGCGCGATATTTATTCAAAATATTTATGCAAAAGGCTAGCCTACTGGTTGTTGTGTTTGTCACGCCGACTATACTGGTTCGAGTCCCCAAAAGTGCCCCTTGATGTTCCCCAGTCGTTGTACGTGTGGACAGGGGACGATTTGTATATCCACTATACAAAAGTACAAAAATGTCTTTAGAAAGCATACTTGAACAGCAGGTACCCCCGGCCGAAGTCATATAGCTTATACGAAGAAAATGATATATCCGCTTTGCTGCGAACAAAGAATACCGAAAACGTTGATATCCTCCCTGGCAAGTCTACGAGACAGCCATGATTTATCTTACCTCCTTTATCAGGTATGTGAAAAGTATAGGGTAGAGAAATTCCGTTTCGAGACGGATACGAAATATATGCCTAAATCCTATTGACCAGGCATACGAATAAACATACTGGACGAGAAATTCACTGATATAATATTATATATGAATGTATATGTAATTCTGGTTTTCCAGGTATGTGATAAATGTGTGGAAGAACAGTTTTTCCTTTCTGTACACTTGGTATACAAATGAAAGAATATGTCCTGGTTGATCCAGAAATGTTTAGAAATGTTGGCACTATTCAGTTTTTAAGGTGGCACTACACAGTGTCACGCTACAGAAGCCTGAGTCGTCCAAATCCAAGGCCATCAAATCCATGATGAGCTTCTTGGCCCAGATTCTTCTTTAAATCCGTTTGCGAATCTACCGTCTGCCAACGACCTGGTGGATCATCACATTCTGACCTCACACGTCTTTCCCTCGAACAGCATCTGGCGCGGTAGGGAATATAGTGGTTAAAGCGTTCGCTCGTCACGCCCAAGAGCAGGGTTCGAATCCTCATTTGGGTACAATGTGTGAAGTCCACCGCCGCGATATTGCTGGAATATTGGTAGATGCGGCGTAAAACTAAACTCACACGAACAGCTTCTGTTTCCATAAAGTGAAATGTTTTCGAACTGTTACAGTATGTCCAAAATCACTGTATTTATCAGAAATGATAATGTTATGAAATGCATTTTTGGGTTCTCTTCAGTTTCTTTTTCAGAAAAGCTATACTTACTTTTAGGTAGTTTAAATACGTTGTATAAAATGCAATTCTTAAATCCCGTGGAACGTTTATAATTATCCAAGGATTAAAAAAAAGAAACATATAATTATCAAAAAAATATTTGAAATGACAATGTTTTTGCCGTAGCCCGTACTTGTCAGGAACCGCTAGTATAAATAGAGAAAGCTTTGGTTTATTGTGAAAGAACCCGAGAGGGCTTGAAAATATTCGTCTGTTCACTGAACTCAAACCAAAGACAAAGCATCGCGAGGGAGATATTACGCGCGCTTCGGGCGACTGAGGTCTAGATTTAAGGGCCGCTTCGATCACCAATCCGCACATCATCATCGTGAAGAGCTGTTAAAGAACAGCACCGTCTTCACTCGCCGCGGCTGAAGACTCCTAAGTATATATAATGAATATTAATCGCTTTGAACTATCTTATAAATTAATAAATAGAGTCTTGTTTTTGCGCTCACTTATTGATAAAAATTGAAATAAATATTGTCAGAATCGGTTATTTACAGATGCCTCTGGGGTAAACTCAAAACAGTCGTAAAATTATATGAATGAATTAGTGATACTCAGCGATGACACCAGGTGTTCGTTAAAGGGTATGCCTGCCCTGCCCTACTGCAAACGTCCAACACGTATAGGAAGTGGTCCCGGGAAACACACAAGGCCCTAAAAGAAGGAACACAAAGGAAACCATTATTAATAATTCATTGTGGATAAAGAACGGCCATTCAAAGCAAGTCGTGCCATTTGTATACTTAATGCACATGGGAAAGGCAAGACGGTTCTTCCAGTCTGGATGACGATTTGGTGGTATTTATGAAGAACAAGCAGGGGTGTACTTACAGACGTTAAGCGGTTTACGAGTTCAATGATGTTACGGTGTGGTATAAGGGAGACAACTCTTCCTTTCGTACTTTTCTCCCGGGTTCTGACAGATCCAGCTTGTTGATGTTACCAACTTTATGTGGCGATATGCCTGTACTAGCCGTATTAGTTGTACTAGTGAGCATTGAAAAGTCAAATATTTTAGCGATTGTGTTGCTTGCGTGTCATTTCCATTCATGTTTTGCATCGATTACTGATTAGATATGTCATATGTCTGTGTCATCAATCGTTATCACTCACTCACATTTTCTCTCACCATGCACCTACATTGTCTATTTCATTATGCTACGATCCAATGCATTGCACGTGTGTGTAACTTGGTAACGTCTCGTAAAAGTACCCCGAAAAAATTAAATATTTAAGTCGTAGATAAACGTAGCTGAGCTAGTTATATGAACTGCATCCTTGTGTCAGCGCGGGCCTGTTGTCATCGGCTTGTGGTGAATTAGCTCATGATTGTGATGAACATTACGTTGACGAAGACAAATGAATACGTTGATGAAGACGAAGGCATAGTTTAGTTGTTCAAACTTCTTTAGTTGGTTTCACAAGACATGACAAACAAGTATACATGAATGAAATGAGCGGACTTCCAACTCAACCCCAGGGCCTTTCCTGCGAGCGGCATAATCCTGCACGCGGTCGTCCCTACAAAGACAGTCGGAATGCCGGACTCCGCACGCACATCTCACGTACAGTATAGATGTGAGCATACATATAATATAACTTTTAACAACAATAGACAGGCAAAGATTCAACAATGGACAGATAGAGAAACAATAGCACTTCCTTCTACAGCTGATGTGATGACTGACACAGCCAAGGGGGATGACCAATAAAGGCCATAAATGTAATATACAGTAATTAATGGAAGTGACAAAGACGAACAAGGTAGCTGATAAAACAGTGTACTCTGCGGTAGTGATAAAGATCAAGATTGCAGATTAAATAATAATAACTAAATATCATATAGCCTGGCTACATATATAGTTTTTGGTCTGTGGAAATATTTGGACATGGCTGTCCTGAAGTAGACACTATAACACTTGCATCAGGAAGCGCAATTCAATACCGCAAAGAGTGAGGTGCCCATGTCAAGGTTTTAAATCTGAAAACTAAATTTATTGTCCCAAGAATCAGATCTCAGTCGTCAAGATCCATGTGATGCATTCAAAGCCCGGATCCGGTATCACGTGGCCTTGCTGGTTGCCCATTGAATAATGTTCCGCTCTTCACTCTGTGCACTGTCGGGGTCCTGTGGAGCTGTCGTGAGGACAACGACTCGCATGTCGTGCCACAAGTGTTCAAGGGCGAACGATAGCACCAGCATACGGTATCACGCAGACATAACAAATATCATCCCTGCAGAGCATAAAATGTATGTGAAGTTTAGGAAGCATGTCCTTCGTTATCGGAAACAAGACTAAATCGACGATTAGTAAATGGTTTTCTGCAGCTTAATCCGGAGTGTAATCACAAGCACGACAGCTGCTGCGTTTAAGAAACGCTGACTTTCTACTCCTGCGGGTTGAACGCTGTCGACCACTTGCATGTCGCTGGGTTGCGAAAACAATTTTTGTATCGATTCCATGCCCTACTAACCATACTCAAACTAAAACCTGAGACGTTTGCAAAGTGTGTTCTGGTGTTAAGCACGTCTATACATCTGCCCGATTCTTCGAGTATCAAAAGACGTCTGTGACACAGAAGGCATACAATAAAATACATTCCGTTATTGACATACTCAGATCGTGCCCATCGTGCATGCCCCTAACCGTTAATGAGTGACCTGGTTTTACATCGCTTTTAGGAACTCCCCAGCTATATCACGGAGGGAGACAACAGGAATGAATTCCACATACTCCGCCCACGTGGGGAATCGAACCCGGGTCTTCGGCGTGACGAGAGGACGCTTTAACCTTTAGACTACCCCACAGCCCTTGTGGCCGTTAGTAGTGAAAGTGGGATTCTATATGGCTTATCGAATCATTGTGTACTGGGATATTTAAATCGTTATTTGGTGGATGACGTCTCATCAAAACTTGATCCTTTGGAAACATAAGGAGTACTATTCCAGATACAAAAGTCCAACTCTAATGGATAGGTCTTTACCTATCTGTGGCTTTATGCGGACGTGAGCCATTGACGTGGCTGACGGATTTGTGAAATGTTCTCTCACGATGGTAATGAAGGGATCTCGTCGGTCTGGTGCAAGACTAGTAATTAACACTGACACATGAAATGGATATTAGCACTGCCTTACAGGCAGGAGTTTAGGATTACTGTGATTATTGTTTCAGACAGACCTACTTCTTTGGAACTAGTTTTAGCACTTGGATGTTTCCAGTGTCGGTAGTCCTTCGTTAATGAATGAGTGGCTTCTGTCACCCGGCAGGTGGTGTAGTTGATCAATGGGTATGTTGATATTGACGTTTCTCAATGAGAACGGACTGATATCATTATGACGAGTATGAAAAGACGGATACCGTTCTGACAAATATAGGAAGACTAGAATCATGATAAATGAAAGCATAAAACAGGAGAAGCGAATATCATTGTGGCAAAAATGGAAGCAATGATACTAGTCTGAAACAGATGCAGGGAATGATATCAGTATGACAAAGATGTAGGTAATGATATCAGTATGACAAAGATGAAGGTAATGGTATCAGTATGACAAAGATGGGGGTATTGATCACGACATCAATATGATAAATGTGTAGTGAACATCACTTTTACAAAACCAGAGAAGAGAAAACCATTACAAAAGAGGAAGAAATGATATCATAGTAACAGTTTGACAAAACAGTCCCTGGAATGTTTTCATCGTGGCAAAGATGTAAGAGGAGTATACAACTGAACTGAATCGTTCGCGTCTATAACAGCAGGAAATACAGAGGTGATCGATTTCATCACTGCCTTATCGATTCTGTCATATATGTCTTCTCCCGACCAGAAAAATATATCTGTAGATCCACACTCAGTCTGATTCATGTGCCGTTGAACCTTCAGCGTTGAAGAGCGCAATTAACGTTACCAAGGGAACGAATATATTTTGAGTGTGCCAATTTTTATATATTCCATTTGACAAAAAAACGTGTGCAGGGAAAGCCAAGAGATGACTTGATGATATCATCTTCCCCATGAAGTTGTATCGTGTAATAATAATAACAATAATGCTGATAATGGTGTTAACAATGATAAAATGTGCAGTGCCGAGTCTCCCCCCCCCCCCCCCCCCCCCCCCCGTAAGTCGGATGGTTTGGAAAGAGAAGCAAAATTCTTTGTTTGCTACTCAATCACTACACACGCACGGTTTGCGTTAAACTGTAAATATGAAATGTAGAATATTTGATGAATTGATGAAACTGTCCAACTTAACTGAGTACACAGGAGACCATTCAATACTCTTACATACACGGTTACTATACAGTACCCACAATTCAAAATATAAGCAGATGGCTATTCAACTAGTTTGCATACGATGATTACACGATGCCATTTAGAAAGTGGTCAAATGCAACATATGTCATATTTGGGATTTCACTTTCTTAGTAAAGTACAAATTCTAGTACTTTTTTCGGTTGAGTCCCATCCGGGATTCGAACCCGCACCCTCAGAGTCAGGCACCTAATCGCCAGCACACAAAGTCAGCCGCCTAGCCCGCTCAGCCACCGCGGAAGTCGAAACAACCGAAAAAAGTACTAGAAATTGTACTTTACTAAGAAAGTGAAATCCCAAATATGACATATGTTGTAGTTTGCATACACACTAGACTGTTCAAGATCCTAATGTATTAATGCTACACTGTTATTACCTAGACACTGGACTATTCAAGTTGTCTAATTACTAAGTAGACTAGTCATTATTCTCCTAGACACTATGAATACATAACAACTGTATGGATAACCTAATGTTCATTTGCTGAAGTAGAAATAGGAAACTCAGAAATGCCATATAAGGAAAAAAAGAAGTTTCTGTCCTCAAAAGCGTGTCATGTAGACTGGTGACTATTCATCATATTTACATATACAGACCGAATACCACTGCTACAAACAAAACAGACTTGACATTGATTCTGTATGGTGAGATAGAGTTCTCAGGAAACACCTAACTCCATTACACAACATTGTAGCAACCCGCGAAGATCCGGCTGACAACTGATTTTCAACAACCCATGGTTTTCGTAACGGGATCTGAGGGCCAGACACTCTTACTTGGTTTGCACATGCCATCGTGTCCAAACTGCGAAGATCGATGCTCATTTACAGTCCATTACCATATAGCTGGATAATCGCTGAGTGCGGCGTAACACAACAAACCGCCCTAACCAACCAACAACATCCTTAGTAGAATATTCACGACTGTCGAATGTTTAAACACATCTCACACATACCAGAGTATGTCCTGTTATAGGGGCGTAACGGTACCTTTAGCTGCAATGTGTTGACGACCATGTTCCACAGTGCATACATTGTGTGTTTGTCATCGTAAACAGGTGGTCATTTCAGTCTATTTACAAAGAGGAAAGATAACGTTATACATAGTTTCAATTCCGGAGAACTGTCTGCCATTTCTTGTTGTTCATAGGGAATCGCGAGGAACGTAAACTGCACGTGTCAAGGTTAAGTGTTTGATTTACGTACATGCTTTGAATCATTTACGATTCCCTCGCTTGTGAGGGAATAAATAGCCGTGGGAGGCATCGAGGAGGAGTTGCTGACGACCTTGCTGTTCCCCGTCCCTAGTTTCAATGTCATTCATGACCCCTGAAGATTTGGTTTAGAACTGATCTTCACTAACCCATAGTTGTCGTAAGAGACGACTAACAATATCGGGTGGTTAAGCTGCTTACTTGGTTGAAACGTGTAGTCGTATCCGTTTTCTTAGATCGACGCGCATGCTGTTGATTAATGGGTTGTCTGGTCCAGACACGACGATTATTTACAGACCGCTGCCATGGAGCTGGAACATTCCTAAATGTAAAATCTGATCTCACTCACTGCCATTCATATGTAAATCCATGAAACGGAGGCAGAAATCATATGGACAGATATTGTTTCACAAGTTCAACTGGTATTGTTATTGTTACAACTGATCTTTGAAAAAAGATGTTCTATGAAAACAGTATGATTTGATACATTGTGTAACTCTGCAAGACACAGGACGGAGTTATTAAGTATTACAGAAAAAGAAAACACTTCACATGATTTTCGCCGAGGTCTCGATAATCAATAGAGTGTATGGGCATTTTCTAAATACGTTCGTATCTCAAATTTTGCATTCCCTGTCCACATAATATGGTAGTTTGGTCAGCCGTACACTTTGTATGACCTTGACAATTAGGATCTTTGATCCTTTCTGATGTTTATGAACGCTGGGGGCGGAAGGAAACATCGACGGAAAGATAGAAAGCATTACACGCTGAGCTTGACCTTCATCAATTAGTCTTTGTTGCTGTCCAGGTCTTTTTTTAGTTACCATTGACCTTGAAGTTGCCTAGCAACAAGATCATTGATAAACAGGATACTTCTGTGATAGTGATCATTTCAACATTCGATCCTTCTTGCGGCAAATGACTTCCGGAAGGAACCGAGTTCCATGTTCACAAGGTTGATGGTCGACATGTGGAAGACATTAAAACAATTGACACAGCAGCGATGAAACTGAAGTACGATGTGATTCCCCATGTTGTCATATGCTGTAGTTTCCCGAGACATTTTTAGTTGAACAGTTGTTTTTTTGTGACCAGTAGGAGGAACAATCTCGCCATTAATCGAGTGGGTGGTGCTTCACAAACACTTGCTGTGAGGTAGTTTATAAGAGTACTGTAGTCCTGTTCAACAGGCCCATCAAGGTTTTTATCGCACTTTGTTCCCTTTTACAGTTTCAACAAATTCATTCATTAATCTCTTTAACCCGTAAATTAATCTTCAGTAA
This sequence comes from Haliotis asinina, assembly GCF_037392515.1. Taxonomy (NCBI): domain Eukaryota; kingdom Metazoa; phylum Mollusca; class Gastropoda; order Lepetellida; family Haliotidae; genus Haliotis; species Haliotis asinina. Next base: position 37,204,690 of record NC_090281.1, on the reverse strand, counting down.
TCCATGCTTGTAAGACGCGACTAACGTGAACAGGTGGTCAGGGTTGCTGACTTGGTTGATACGTCATCGTATCCCAGTTTCATAGATGGATGCTCCTGATGCTGATTGTCTGGTCCAGGCGCATTTATTTGCAGACCGCTGTCAGTATATTGCTGAATGTGGCGTTAAACAACAAACAAATCCATTAGCCTTTCTGCTTTCCAACAGCATTAGCTCTTGGTTTTAACACTCTTAATGTGTGCAAGAGATCAGTGTAACGGTTTGGGAAAACAACCTGATGCAAGGCAACGGTGACAATCAATTCTCTCCATGATGACAGCAAGGAAGGAATTGAGTCAGGGCAAGGTGACATGTTCGACCAGAGGTAGTCACTGCTTTGTTGAATTAGACCCCTGACAAGATTAATTCAAGTCATTCCAGACCACCAGCGTCAGTCTGCTACCTTCGAAATAATGTATATCAATCTAGAGGTGAATGAGAACCCTCAACAAAGACACACTGTCTCAACTTTGTACGAATAATTGTAACGACTGCCAAACGATCGGACATGGCGGTCAGACGGCGGAGTGTTGAAAGCTTGAAGAACATGGCAGCAGGCTGGCTCAGCTGGGTAAAAGTGATGAGAACTTAGCTTGGACAGAAGCGTTTTATGTCTGATAACACTCGATGTCAAAACGTATTTCCACTGGTCCATTCAAATTCGCCCACCTGTGAAGATCCAGGATAGAACTGGTACTGCAACTCATGCTTATGAAAACAGAATCAGGTTCGGTGACATGGTTGACACATGTCATAGTATCCCATTTGCATAGATCGACCTTCATGCAGTCGATTACTGGGTTTTCCTTACTCGATCATTTAGTGACCGCCGGCATATAGCTGGAATAATGCTGAGTTCGGCGTAAAACAACAACAACAACAACAACAAAAGCAACCCAAAAGTCGCATGATTTGCACAGCTGGTATTGCCTGTTACACCAAATTAAAGACTGTAGCATTAACCTTTTGTATTACGATAATGGGGAGGATTTGAAACCAGTGGTCTTGCTGGAAACTGCTGCAAATTGTATCCCCTGGTGTTGCCAAGTGTACAGAAAATTATATATTGTGGGTTAATAACATTGTATGACTTCACAGGAAAAAAAATATATATATTTTTTAAAATAGCTGTCTGAAACAGAAACTGCCGTTCTCTCTTTAATGTCGCACTCAGCAACATTTCAGCTGTGAATATTCAGCCATGTCCAGATAATGTAATGATTGACATCACATTAATCACCAAAATTCTACCCGGGAGTTTAACCTTAAAAGGTTTCAGTATAAAGTAACTCTTTTTTTCCTTTATATTTGATGCTGTTTTGATGTGAAAATTACAGAAACTCACGACGTCGGTATTCTTTGTATTCTTGTCCTACAGAAACTGGAACACCGCTTGACCCTCGGGTCGTGATACTGGTGGTAAACTCACGTTTCACCTGCGTCATCAAAATGTTTTTATATTGGTTTCCTTGACTTTTGAAATTTAAGAATAATGTTTCGTGGAATGTCAGCTGTTTCCTGTATAGCATAACACCTAGATATCGCATATTTAACCTTTACAGATATCGTCAATACCTACCCATTACGTACAATTGGAAACCTAATGGCCTCACAACGTAAGAACATCGAGTAAAAACGTCAAGAAATCTGTAGTAGTGGACTTTGCATGATGTCAAAGTGGGCTATCCACAAAACTTGAACCAGCTGAACAAACTGCCAGTTTAGGTTTTTATCATTTTTATCAGGAGACAGTGAACGATGGCTTAATTTGAGCAATTTGTTAATGTACTTTAAGTAACATTGTAAGCCTTTCATTTCAACACTGAGAAGAATTTCTCTTCATATGACGTGAACCGGTAGGCATCAGAGTGCCAGCACAGCAATAAGGCCCAAGTCTGCAAAGGCAGCAATAACTACTGAGAAGTACCCCCTTCAAACCACCCCACCCCACCCCACCCCCTTACAAACATGTTGGCACAAGAGCTTTAAGCTCAGCAGAAAGGGTCAGAAGCAAAATGGACCAGAGAACTTTGATATAGCGATCATCATCTTGAATGGGCTCCTTGCTAAATGAGTAGTCATTTCCCATGAGAGAGAACATGCCATGATGACCTACACTCTGCCACTTACTGGTTCCACAGCATGTCTTAGGGCAACATAAACTACGAAACCTTTTTTGTTCCACTTCCATCTCAAAGTACAATCAAACTAAATATTGAAAGCATCTGACATGATAGTCACCAAACGGAAAGACTGGTGCATCTACTGGAAAGGTTCTGATCTTGTGTCATTTCCTGAGACACATGTGAGAACATGCCATTATGATATACAAAAGACGGTACATACTATTCTGCACCTTTGAGGTTCTCAGGGAATAATATATGGGTAGATGAGTAGATAAGATCTCCTGTCAGATCAGTGCTCATGTACACACATCAGTCATAGCTGCAATTTGCGAATGTGTTTTCTACGCCTTCATCAACCACCATACTCCTATCTGGTGGCGGTGGGTTAGTTAGCCTGGCGGTTCAAGCGGCTCGCTGAAGACCCGGGTTCAATTCCATGTACAATGTGTGAAGTCCATTTCTGGTATCCCCCTCCGTGATACTGCTGAAATATTCCTAACCGGTGGCTAATATCAAATAACTTACTCATTCCTATCTGGTTCCGTCACATTTACATCCATTTGCAAACATAAAGAAATCTGTTGGAACCCACTTTGAATCAAGGATGGCTTCATACTAGCTGCGGAAATAACTTTGAACCGCAAAGAGAAGTGCCTAAACGAAACTAACAAATAATACCTACGACATGATCTCAGGGATGTTTTAACCTGGAAAGGGAAACGTTTAAAAAATAAATCATTTGAATCTCTTTTGGGTCAAGGCTTTGTTTATCATGCTCGGAACATATCGATCCTGAATCGGGTTAACGAAATAAGTGATATTTTGGAAATACCTTTACACGGTTATATGCACAAAAATCGATTTGAAAAATATACAGGAAAATACATACCTGTCGCGGAAAGTTCTATTAAGCCATTAACTGTATCTGTTGCTATTGTTATTGGAGTACAATAATTATGTTTACTTGCTTTGAAAAAGAAGAAAACCCAACTAGAGTAACGTCTGTTGGATGGGGGAGTTTGGTGAATGACCCTTTGAACAAGGACATGAGATGACTGGTGACCTCCCATTGGTGACCTCCCTGCTATCTCATAATCTAATCCTTCAGTAATGGTTCCATCACGTGCCTGCGAAGTTTTACCATGCTCGTATTTGTTCCCTTAACACATCACGTGAGGCCTCCGAAGGTTAATAATAATGTTCTTACTCGTGTGGAAAATAGCAGATGCATGTCGCAAATTGAATTGGCTAGTAATGACAATTACTGTATTTCTACCACCTGCTGGTCAGTTTCAAACTGGTCAGTTTCAAGTGGCAGATGAACATGGGGAGGATCACAGTTGTGGAAAGTCTGTTCGGTTTCAGGGACAGGTTTGTTCTGAAGTGTTGAAGAGTGTTGACCAAATGAAACTGAGACGTAATTATTGGGGCATTATGAACGAAGCAAGCGTTTGGAACAATGAAAACAATCATAACTTATATTCTGTTTGTTATGTGTGGCTGCACTCTATGTGCCTTTCTTACGGTGTGTTGTTGCTGTTGTCACTACCGGCACTCGATGACGAAACAATGACGTAACAAATACGTCACAGTTGAAAGATTTCGCTTTTCTTGTTAAACGAAGACGTTATTTACACTGTTTACAAACAGCATCAGTGTCAGATTGCTATAGAATGTATTCGCCAGGTAGTTGTATTATGTTTCAGTCTCAACCGTTACTAGTCATTTGGTTTTTTTTTTGTCTTCTGTTTTTTGTTTGTTTTGTTTTATTTTTTTTTGTCTTCGGAAGTCTTTTCCCGGTTCTTTAGTATTAAGGAAATAAACAAAATAATCAATTTGTCGAAAAGACCAAAAGGTTTGTGTTGAACATCACGAGGCCGTTCGATCATGCTAAGAAATTAAATTGTTTGTCGAATACAGGCTGGTAAGATAATTGATCCAAACCCCACCCTTTTCACATTCAATTCAAACGGAAGTTCCCTTACAAAAAGACTTCCATTCGTTATTCAGAGCGATAGTGTAGAGTTTCTATTAAAATATCCGATTTTCAGCAAATCCAAAGTGCCACTCAGCGCCATCAGCGGCCGGAGTACACACGCATACGTGTTATCAAGGAAATTGGGTTAAATACGGCCTGTTTAAAGGGTCAATTTTCACTATTAGAACCCTTGACGTCAAAGAAATGCATATGAAATCAGGGATAGAATTCAGGTAGTAATCGATTCAGTAAAGTATTTTGTGGCACTGTCAACACAGTCCCTTCCACTAGCCAATTTTCATTACGTGGCGTTAGTGTAAGATTGACGCGGCTAGAAATAGTACACCCACAATAGAATGTTTCAGAACCGAGTGAACATTCATCATCTCGTTTGAGAAAATGAGAAACCTTCCCACCCAGCTGGCGATTAGGTGCGTGCCTCTTGGAGTGTGTGTTTGAATCCCAAAGAAAAAGCAATACAAGTCCTAGAATCTGTACTTTACTCAGAAATCCCAAATATAACAAGTGTTAAATGCCCTCGGATTTTGTGTGCTGACATTGGTAATGCCAGCTGTGAAATTCCTAGGTAATACAGTCATGTTTCACTGCTGCTGGAAGATTATTCTTACATGGGTACGAATGCTTTTTAAATGTTATTTAAAAACATTGGATATTCCCAGCGATGTAAGGTAGTCAGTAATGTGTGGGACTTGAAAGGCGGTTTTGAATATTTTTTCAGTTTTATCACGTCGTTTCAGTTCAAGACTTTTTCGACACGAGACAGGTATTCCGCCCACACGGAAGGGACGCAATTAGGCGTCCAAGACGCAAAATGGACTTTGTGGCAGTGAGCGCCTGTGCTCGACCCATGTCCATGAATGTATTCCCAGAGTTCCCAAGCATCGATGTATGGCAGCCAGAACGCTTAGTGTTGCAGGAACCTGGAAGTCAGCGACCATTCATGCTATAAATCATCAAATCCTTCCTTGTCTTACAACTGTCACTTTAGCTAAACCTGATACCAATGTGACCACAATGTCCTGTTCATCTTGACGTTCATTCCGACATGGAAAATTCGAGTTCTCACTACCTTAACTAGGCATATGCCACAGGGGCCACCACGACAAGAGAACATCCTTGTTAAAACCAGGCATTTTACAGCCATTATCCTAATACGTCAGAGATGCCCATGCCCGAGCGAGACCAATATCGGATTGTCCTGGCGGATCTGTTATCGATCGTTGACCAACAACCATGGTCAGTTTGACAAGGGTAGAATATCTGCCTACGGTTTGTGAGCTGCGTTAATTGACAGTTAAGGGAGGACGACGAACGTTAATTTGTTTTATTATTTACGCCCAGTGAAATTCAAGTTGACCAGGATTGGAGACTGTCCATGCATGTTGTGAGTGCTTCCAGATCCACTCACACTGCAGCTACAGGCTAACTTTAATTCATAACGAAACGCAGGCACAAAGGAATAAGAACAATTCCTTATGACTGACTACATCCATCGATTTCCTATTGCATATAATAAATAAGTATTCCCTCATGACATAAGCTGTTGTGTGCGTTGATATTTTGTATGGCATTTCTTTGAGAACACAGTTGTGTTCTGCGCCAACGTGTAGTGATGAAGACGTATTTCGTGTCTTGTGTAACGTTAAGAACGCAAGTGATGCTTCTACCTCTACCGTTAAGCAGGCAGTTGGTGATCTCTGACTACCTCTTACGTTATGTAAACTTGTGGTGTCCCCTGCCACCTCTAACGTTAAGTAGGCAGTTGGTGATCTCTGACTACCTCTTACGTTATGTAAACTTGTGGTGTCCCCTGCCACCTCTCATGTTAAGCAGGCAGTTGGTTTTCTCTGACCACCTCTTACGTTATGTAAACTTGTGGTGTCCCCTGCCACCTCTACCGTTAAGTCGGCAGTTGGTGTTCTCTCACTACCTCTTACGTTAAAAGGCAGTTGGTGTTCTCTGACTACCTCTAACGTTAAGTAGGCAGTTGGTGTTCTCTGACCACCTCTTACGTTATGTAAACTTGTGGTGTCCCCTGCCACCTCTCATGTTAAGTAGGCAGTTGGTATTCTCTGACTACCTCTTACGTTATGTAAACAACGTTAAGTAGGCAGTTGGAGTTCCCTGACTACCTCTAACGTTAAGTAGGCAGTTGGTGTTCTCTGACTACCTCTTACGTTATGCAAACTTGTGGTGTCCCCTGCCACCTCTCATGTTAAGTAGGCAGTTGGTGTTCTCTGACCACCTCTTACGTTATGTAAACTTGTGGTGTCCCCTGCCACCTCTCATGTTAAGTAGGCAGTTGGTGTTCTCTGACTACCTCTTACTTTATGTAAATATGTGGTGTCCCCTGCCACCTTTCACGTTAAGTAGGCAGTTGGAGTTCCCTGACTACCTCTTACGTTAAGTAGGCAGTTGGTGTTCTCTGACTACCTCTAACGTTAAGTAGGCAGTTAGTGTTCTCTGACTACCTCTTACGTTAAGTAGGCAGTTGGTGTTCTCTGACTACCTCTAACGTTAAGTAGGCAGTTGGTGTTCTCTGACTACCTCTTACGTTATGTAAACTTCTGCTGTCACCTGCCACCTCTCATGTTGAGGAGGCAGTTGGAGTTCCCTGACTACCTCTTACGTTAAGTAGGCAGTTGGTGTTCTCTGATTACCTCTTACGTTAAGTAGGCAGTTGGTGTTCTCTGACTACCTCTTACGTTAAGTAGGCAGTTGGTGTTCTCTGACTACCTCTAACGTTAAGTAGGCAGTTGGTGTTCTCTGACTACCTCTTACGTTATGTAAACAACGTTAAGTAGGCAGTTGGTGTTCTCTGACTACCTCTTACGTTATGTAAACTTCTGCTGTCACCTGCCACCTCTCATGTTAAGGAGGCAGTTGGAGTTCCCTGACTACCTCTTACGTTAAGTAGGCAGTTGGTGTTCTCTGACTACCTCTAACGTTAAGTAGGCAGTTGGTATTCTCTGACTACCTCTTACGTTATGTAAACAACGTTAAGTAGGCAGTTGGTGTTCTCTGACTACCTCTTACGTTATGTAAACTTCTGCTGTCACCTGCCACCTCTCATGTTAAGGAGGCAGTTGGAGTTCCCTGACTACCTCTTACGTTAAGTAGGCAGTTGGTGTTCTCTGACTACCTCTAACGTTAAGTAGGCAGTTGGTGTTCTCTGACCACCTCTTACGTTATGTAAACTTGTGGTGTCCACTGCCACCTCTAACGTTAAGTAGGCAGTTGGTGTTCTCTGACTACCTCTTACGTTATGTAAACTTGTGATGTCCCCTGCCACCTCTCATGTTAAGTAGGCAGTAGGTGTTCTCTGACCACCTCTTACGTTATGTAAACTTGTGGTGTCCACTGCCACCTCTAACGTTAAGTAGGCAGTTGGTGTTCTCTGACTACCTCTTACGTTATGTAAACTTGTGGTGTCCCCTGCCACCTCTCACGTTAAGTAGGCAGTTGGTATTCTCTGACTACCTCTTACGTTATGTAAAGTTGTGGTGTCCGCTGCCACCTCTAACGTTAAGTAGGCAGTTGGTGTTCTCTGACCACCTCTTACGTTATGTAAACTTGTGGTGTCCCCTGCCACCTCTAACGTTAAGTAGGCAGTTGGTGTTCTCTGACTACCTCTTACGTTATGTAAACTTGTGGTGTCCCCTGCCACCTCTAACGTTAAGTAGGCAGTTGGTGTTCTCTGACTACCTCTTACGTTATGTAAACTTGTGGTGTCCGCTGCCACCTCTAACGTTAAGTAGGCAGTTGGTGTTCTCTGACTACCTCTTACGTTATGTAAACTTGTGGTGTCCCCTGCCATCTCTAACGTTAAGTAGGCAGTTGGTATTCTCTGACTACCTCTTACGTTATGTAAACTTGTGGTGTCCGCTGCCACCTCTAACGTTAAGTAGGCAGTTGGTATTCTCTGACTACCTCTTACGTTATGTAAACTTGTGGTGTCCCCTGCCACCTCTCATGTTAAGCAGGCAGTTGGTTTTCTCTGACCACCTCTTACGTTATGTAAACTTGTGGTGTCCCCTGCCACCTCTAACGTTAAGTAGGCAGTTGGTGTTCTCTGACTACCTCTTACGTTATGTAAATTTGTGGTGTCCCCTGCCACCTCTCACGTTAAGCAGGCAGTTGGTATTCTCTGACTACCTCTTACGTTATGTAAACTTGTGGTGTCCCCTGCCACCTCTAACGTTAAGTAGGCAGTTGGTGTTCTCTGACTACCTCTTTCGTTATGTAAACTTGTGGTGTCCCCTGCCACCTCTCACGTTAAGCAGGCAGTTGGTATTCTCTGACTACCTCTTACGTTATGTAAACTTGTGGTGTCCCCTACCACCTCTAACGTTAAGTAGGCAGTTGGTATTCTCTGACTACCTCTTACGTTATGTAAACTTGTGGTGTCCCCTGCCACCTCTAACGTTAAGTAGGCAGTTGGTGTTCTCTGATTACCTCTTACGTTATGTAAACTTGTGGTGTCCCTTGCCACCTCTAACGTTAAGTAGGCAGTTGGTTTTCTCTGACTACCTCTTACGTTATGTAAACTTGTGGTGTCCACTGCCACCTCTCACGTTAAGCAGGCAGTTGGTATTCTCTGACCACCTCTTACGTTATGTAAACTTGTGGTGTCCCCTGCCACCTCTAACGTTAAGGACACAACTGGACTCGGTTGTTGAAAAGACGGTTATCTTTTAACCAACCGTTAAGTGCATTTAAGAAACTGTTAACTAATTACCAAGGGTCGTCTTGTTCTTCAAATTCTGTTAACTTTTGTCAGGCTGTTAACGGAACGTTAAGTTAACACACCAAAGGACCTCCGCGATTTAATAGTGTGGTTAACGCGCAAATGGTGTTCATGACTAACGCTGCTTTAATGATGCCAGTTGGGTACATCGTGGGCTGGACTTCTCTATTGGGAATTGTTCTGATTTACATATAAAGCTCTAACAATGCACACCATAGGAACTGAAATACATGTTGTACTGGTACATTATGCCAATGTTTCATCTTTTAAAACTTGTGTAAAGATTTATGTACGGTTTACTACACTAAATACGCCAATGTCTTCAGTGAATAATATTCAAACAAACATTTTCAAAGAATAAAAGACGTACACTGTACACCCACGTATGACATGATATTGAACAAGGATAACTGCGGGTAATAAAATTATTTTCATGAAAACATATCCGAAGGATTACATTATGATACTGAAGGTTTAACCGGCGGGATATGGTGATTGTGTATATTTTTATTTAACCAACCTTCACCTCAGAGAAATTGCCAACTATGTGCAACGATTTGACGTATGACACCACTGAAGGTCCTCAAAAATGGCGGTTGGCATGAGTTTTGCCAACTTGCTCTCAATACTGCTCTAGACAGGCGAGGACCCTTCCCTTAATTCAGGGATAGTTTGTACATGAATATGAGATGTATGTAATCACAATGATTCTGACTATCTGAGTATTGTTACATGTTTTTATTGTTTTCGTTGTAAGAGAGAAAAGAAGCCATAAATCGTTCTGCGTGATTTTGCTTCAGTCATGTCGTCACTCTGCACAGAATCTTGACAGTTTCTTGTAAACCCCATCACATTTCTGTATTGTATCTATTTGGAATTTTCTACTTCTTGCTACGATGTTCTTTCCATGCGAATGTGTGTCTGAAAATTTGCGAAAATGGTACACAGTGTAAAGTCTGAAATTTTCTTTGTTCACATTTCAACAGATGTTATGAAACATTTCAAACAGATTATTTCGTATCTTTTTCGTTTGGCTAAAGCCAGAAGACCAGGTGAAGGTCACGTCGTTCCCGTTATCAACGCCAGTGGTTGATAGATGGAGCACGACAATGCTCGACCTCACGTTGCAGGTATTTGATAGGACTTCGTCCCGCAAAGCAATGTTCAGGTGTTAAACAGTAATTAAACATCAATTGCATACTCGTACACAACTCAGTCGCCGTTCTTGTGCCTATGGCTTTAACAGCCCCTCTATCTTTTTACTAAACACTTACTCGATAATTATGTTTTGGAGACTTGTAAAGCGAAGGTTTTTGAGTAATGATGTCAGAACTCAGTCGCTGTTCCTGTGCCTATGTTTATCGTACAGACAACAGTTTGTGTTCCTGTGCTTACGTGTATCGTACAGAACACAGTTCATACCCTTATACCTATTCATCATAGCTTATGAGAAGTCCACTGTACAAAAACCTTGAATTTGGTAAAAGAATGTCGTCACGACAACGACAACTGTGGTCGACTTTCCACTGCTGAAATTGATTTTACTCAAACCGCATTCACTTCAAGGCTGAATTTGATTACCAATGTTTGGATAGGCTGATGCCAGTTCCAGAGCAATACACTGATGTGACTTGGCCCAGTCATTGCCAGAGGTGTTTAGAGAGAGGATATGAGAGAGGAAGGCTTACATTGGAGTGATTGTTTAATATATCTTACGTACTCATGTATGTTACTGTCAATAACATCTATGTGAATAGATACAGTCATAATGGCGAGTGTCCATTGACCACGCGCTAAACCGTTATTTTAGCTAGTCCTATCGCAAGGATATACACTCGCTTCTCTATACGGGTATGTCAATTTAAGACCACTGTCAAACCTTAGGCCAAGTCATGTTTTGTATTCTTTAACGTCATGGTAAGACACTTTCCCATTAACACCATTACACCACAACGTACCGTTAAAATCTCATGTTGTACCGTTGCGAGATAGGGTTGGCCATCCCCCAGTGCAATGACAATGCCACACCGTCAGATTCATATCTCACCCCATCACGTCAGATGAATACTTCGTCTCACAACGTTGTGATAACACAATAATATCGTATGTAATTACGTCATGTAAATGCGTCGTATTATAACGCCACGTTAATGCATCTACACCAAACGTCACGTCAATGCATCTACACCAAACGTCACGATAATACATCGTACTGTAACGTCAGCTCAGTACTTTATAACGTAATGTCACGTTAATAATTCACACTGTTTTGTAATACCTCACACTTTAACCTGGAATTGATACCTCATCGGGAATGGAATGAATGTTTGATAATCGTGCCATGCCACGGTGAATACTGAAATGTCAAGAATGAAATATTTCCACAGTGTCCTGGCGGCAAGATTTAATACATGAAAATGATACACGCCATGATTTATTTAATTGAATATGCGACACATTTGATCAACTAAAATAATTCAAAACCCGTTTGTGCATCCTATCAAATGCTGAATCTCACAGCTTAACATGTACTTGTCTACTTGGAATGATATTGAGTTTAACGGGAATTCCTGTTTTGGGTGATAGCATAGCTTGTGGTTTGTTTATGGATGCAAGACAAACGAAATGGAACTATTCTTGCTATCTCTTACGCTTTCCTCCTATTGTAACTTTACGTCAATATCTCAACGCCTCTTCACGCCAGGTTACTGCTTTTATGCTGCCACGACAGGGTAATTCGTCATACCAAACCTTCCATTTCCAGCGCATACTTTTGGTTCGGGTAAAGACCTTATTATGTCAGTTTACACCTCACATCTGAAAACAGAAAAGCAACAATACCATGAAAACTAAGTGCTTATAACATGCGAATATAACGTATGAGTCGTTGACGTCTTAGTTTAATGTACCTGTAGCGATGTTCCCGCTCAGTGTGACGTAAGCAATTCGTGAATGTCGTAATCATTCGAATTTAGACATATTAAGATTAAGAGCTAACCGTATCCTCAACGACTAAATGCCAGCAATATTATAATCATTGTTTTGTTTATTTTCAGTGCAATGCACAATGGAAATAATTACGTTTACAATTCCATTTCTTGCCGTGCGAGGGTACATAAGTTCACTGAAACAAGTAAATAACGAATCTGTGATGCTGCGGTGTATAAACCAATTAGTTGTTCAGCTGAAATAATACCAATACACCACAGTGCTGTTGTAACAGGCGCCAGGGATACGGGCCACAGCTGAGCAGGTTCTCATAGCGGATCCTCAATCACCGTCGGTGGAGTCTTCAGATATTGGAAGACGGTTCTTTGTTCTAATTGATGTAAAAATGTCGCAGTTTGGAGATGAAGTTATTGGTTTATAAATCAGTTCTGTCTGTTAGAGAGCTTTTGGATCAGGATGTCCTACAACTGGCCCTATTACATTGGGTTCACATTAATTCTACTTTGTCGCACATTAGCCGACTCATTAGAACGCTGGATTTCTTTTCAAAACAGATTTATCTCGATTTTGGTTTTGTTCCTTGGTGCTTTTCTTTGTTATATAAGCACGGAATCACAGTTAAGACCGATCAAAACTAATTCCTAGATTATGCATTTAATCTGATCTATCGTCCAGAGGCTGTTAACGTATTTGTACGAAAAGTCAACATAGCCGTTTACTTATTGCAATGAGCAAGAACTTTGCAGTCCAATATGGACAGCTTGGTATTATAGATATTGCATTAACACGCTAGTAGTAAAGAAGTGATGGTTCCTGGATAGCATTACACGCAAAGTTTTCTGTGACGTGATTTATCAAAAGTGCAGAATCCGACTACTGCTTCGAAATCGTATAAGCAAATTCATGATTGTAGTAAAAGTTACATGTTCACAGTTTTTTTCACCAATAAATTTTCAAAATGATCATTAACAACAACTTGTTATATGACTTAATTAAATTCTTTTGAGACTCTGAGATGGCATTTCATGTGAAAAACAAATGAACATTAAGACATCAACAGCTTTTATTGAAAACAACTACGTTTGCTTAGTATTCTTTATCGCCGAATAACATATTTTTTATCCTTCACCACGGAATCACTCAGTACCAATTTTTATTATATTCTTCACCTCTGGATAACATAGGTTTATTCTTTACCATTGGATAACAACTTCTTTATATTCTTTATCACTGGATAACTTCTTCTTTTTTATTCTTTATCATGGGATAGCAGCTTCGTTTTTTCTTTATCGCTGAATAACAAATCCTTTGAATTCTTTATCCTTGTTGAACTTCTATGTTTCCGGATAACAACTACTTTTTTTTTCTTCACCACTGGTAACAACTTCTTTTCTATTCTTCACCACAAAATAACATTCTTTTATGATGCTACCGGGTGTGTTTACACAGAGGTATCTGAGGTGCCAACGTAACACGTAACAAGGTAACACTGGGAAACAATCCAACTGTCCATTGGTAGGTTATGATTGTTACAGGACATTAGAGTAGCGGTAACCTGTCACCTATAAAAGTGTCATTCCACCACGTTCTTCTACTTTTAACTATCAAAGACAGAAAATACAGCGTTTTAATAAACCACATAAAGAATTATCCTGTTTCTGATTCTGTTTTAATGATCACAAAAACCACTGACATCTTATAAACGGTGTTAATAAAAACTAAACGTGTTTTCGAGTCGTCATCATCTGTATCATTAAGATGCGGTAAATAGTAATGAACATGCACTTTAATTTTTTTAAATATCTGTTTAATATCCTGCATTTTGCACACGAGGAATTCATTATGAATCATTGCAAATATACATCTTACTATTGTAGCAGCGTCTCGTGACAGTGATGTATGGTTTCTCAAGCCTTGTTGTCGTCGGACGCAGTTTAAAACTTTCCTCCAATTACAGATACAGAGGAAATGTTTTTGGGGATATGACGAAGTGACATCTTCATGTTACCACATAAAACTGATTAGGGAGATAGACGAGAAACTATTTCATGGTGCATGTATCAGTTTAACAACATGTGCTAATTGATAAACAGTAAGTCAATAACATAGCCGAGGGAGTGAGTTCAGTTTTACGCCGCATTCAGCAGTGTTCCAGCTAAATGGCAGAGGTCTGTAAATAGGGGAGTCTGGATCAGATACTCCAGTGATCAATATAATGAACATCGATATACGCGATATGGAACCAATGGCACGTGTCCACAAGTCAGCGAGTCTGAACAATAGATGCCGTTAGTCCGTCCTTAGGACAAGCATGTATTACTGAAGACCCATCGTTCTAATCCGGATCTTCACGGTACAACATAATATATACAACACTTCTTCATGACCCTGTTGTCAATGTTGAGGAGTAATGTAATGATGGTATGCCACAATCAGAAACATTTCAGTTATCAACAAATGAATGTTCATTGGTTAGAATTCATGAGAACATTTAATTTCTAATCCAAAATATGCCAGGCAACCACATCATGACGACAGTTCAAGTCCATGACCAGATTACACCCAGTGACCAGGGCGGTACCAATCTGATTAGTGGAGACTATATGTTTAGGATTAGAACAGAGCACCGCCCGTTGGAATGGCGGGTGGTCAGAGAAGATTGTCACCTGATAATGGGACAGGACATGTGGTTTTCAGATTAAGGTCAACTGTCCATGTATGAAAAGATAAGACAGGCCTGAAACGGAGCAAAGTTTCATGTCTCTCTTGAATACAGTCTACAGTATATGTTTGGGGACATGAACAAATGACAGCTTTATCCACTTGTTGTTTCGACAATTACGATATTAATGTTAGCTCAGAAGAGGGGTGCGGTTGTCGTCCTTCCCACTGGGGAATCTCACGCTTGTTTAGTATTAAACGGTTTCATAAACTTGCAGCAACCATTCCGACTTCATGTCTCCCATCATATGACTTAATTGCATAAAATATCCTTCACCTTGCCAGTCAATATATATTTTGCTATCTACTCTGTTTTGCAAATAACAATATACACATCGATTAATCCGCTATATCGACGTCGACCTGCTAACGATCGAATACGTCTGCGCCTTGGTGGTCTGAGCGATACATAGAGGTTACTCGGCTAGATGTTTTGTTTCATATTAACGTCCATGCAAGCGGATATGACATTGCCAGGAGTGAAACTGTAAATTTGTCCAGGTCACGAGATAAACATGTCATTTGAGTGGGAAAGCATCTTATTTCAATGAATGATTATTTTTCCTATTTTAGTGATGTTATTTTCAAAACTATATTGCCATTCATGAAGATAATTGCAATATAGTGACGTAATTATCAAAATTTATTGTAAGGAATATCTCATTCGATGTGTATTTAACTAAATTATGTACAATGTTGGGGCAGTTGGTTAGTTTGGAGGTTAAGGTGTTCGCTTGTCATGCAGAAGGCCTGATTGGATTCCACACATGGGTACAATGGCTGCAGCCCATTTCTTGCGTCCCCCGCCGTGATATTGCTGGAATATTGCTAAAAGTGGCACAGAACCCAACTCACTCACACATTCACTCACTATGTACATCGCATATCTACGGCAGTTATTTGTCTATGATATTTCATATGTATTTCAAGCTACGACTCGTGAAGATCCGGGTTAGAACTGATCTTCAGTATCCATGCTTGTTTTAAGAGGCTTGGATGGTCGGTCTCAATGGCGCATGTTATGGTATATCTTTCAATCAGTGGATGGTCTGGTCAAGATTATATTATCTACAGAACGCCATCTTATAGCTATTGTATTGCTCAGTAGAGTGTCAAACAACTACGGCAACAGCAATAGATATATAACCAGAGCGAATCTGTTGTTCCAATCCTTACCCTCATATAATCAGCCCGCGTGACGAAATATCAGAGCACAAATAGAAATGATGCATTAATATGCCGAAAACAAGGCACTCTCTACTATCACGACTTCATGTGAACGAGATCGGATGACACAAAATCTGGCCGACTGTGCGTGGTGCGGTATCATCCACACCGACTGCCGATTGTCCGAGCGTCAGTTGAGGAATATTCGTTTCAAGCTGCTGAAACTGCTTGTGTTTTGGCCTTCAGAGAGGGGGAGGCTCGATCAATAGGCATATCAACTCCGTCCTGATAATAGTTGACGGAAAAACCGACAAGCAGTACGTGGAGGTTTAGTACCTGAAGAATCGGCCTGGCGCTTGGTCCGTATCACGTGACACTGTCATGTGATCTCAAACGAGACGCGACGAATCATTCAATAGCTAGAAAGGATTATGGGCAAGGAAGTAGTAATTGTTGCTCCGACACCAAAGGAACTGTATTAGACGCTGCTCAGAAGCTACAAAGAGCCAGGCAAATCTGTTACGAGTGCGCACCTCAAACGTTGTGAATTTTATAGAGTATTGTCCAAGGGAGTTTGTCCTAGCCATAACGCTGGCTTGGCAAGAAACATTGCAAGACAAACTTGAAAACTGGTAATTCCAGATACGAAGATCAAACACTCCAAGAACGGATTCGAAAGGAATGCGTGTTCAGAATAGAGTAAGTTAGAACAGCTTGTTAACGTTTGCCTTTTCTGGTAGGCACACTATAGACGTGGTGAAGCAAGCGGCGATACTGGTGTGTTCACACGCGTTGAACGTTATCCAAATGTTGGGAAGTTAAAGACGTTCAATGGAGTCACGGCATTTGATGATGGGAGACGGAACTAATTACGGCAATCGGGTTGATTGATCCAGGAGTGGGA
This sequence comes from Haliotis asinina, assembly GCF_037392515.1. Taxonomy (NCBI): domain Eukaryota; kingdom Metazoa; phylum Mollusca; class Gastropoda; order Lepetellida; family Haliotidae; genus Haliotis; species Haliotis asinina. The sequence continues at coordinate 37,188,038 of NC_090281.1, read as the reverse complement.
GATCATACGAGGTCATCGGAGATCATCGCAGGCTATACGCCTGATATGTCAAGCTAAAAGAATCGTAATTGTTATGACAAAGATAGGCGAAACATTGATTTGAGAAGGATTTAATGCGCTTGATCAACGTGTTGATTTAGGGTGATTTTGTTTCATGGAATCAGAATCAGCGTTGTTTTGTAACATATCGACTTGGACATACCCAGGAACCCGCCTAACCTTTGTGAGTCCCATACTTATACCGGGGTAATCAATACGCACAGGAATGTGCATGCCATAGCGAACACATAGTTCATTACTAGCACTTTAACCCTGTAGACGTCTGACTGAAACTCGCTCCAGTGTCTGTGCTGTGTCTTACTTAAACAGTTGATCACCGAGTAGACGTTCGTATATGTCAACAAACACAGATGATGCTATCTCTTCGGAAGGAAGTTAATATATAGACCGCTGTCGTCTGCCACGTGTGTCGTGTGCTCGAACAATGCATGTTCGTCGTCTGCTACATGTGGAAGGAAACGACCGGGCTCCGCTGTTGATCCTGTTAGCGTGTGTACTAAGCGATAAAATGTACCACTAACAGTAAAGTATCCGACCGCTGACCCCATGTGTCGATAAGGATACCAACTGAACACCACACAACTATGTCCGCGATATACATGCGATTCCGATCAAAGTCCTGCTCTGTCAAGAGGCAGAGAGGTAGCAGGACTCCACCATCAGCCAATTATGAAAAGCGACTTACTGTGCCAGAGGAGGTGTTTAGGAAAAGGGCATTAAGGTAAAGCATACTACTATATATACAGCTATATATAATGCATGACGATGTAACAGTCTTACAGTGTGAATGACCTCTGTTGAATACAAATACGTCAATACTTTTTCGGTTTCACCTAAATCGGCACCCTCCATCCTAATGCTCGACGTGTTTAAAAGTTCTTAAATGTGCATTATTTCTGTTGTTGTTCTACTGCTCTTATTTATTATTAAATCGCAGGAAAATCGACAATCACGTATGTATGGGTGTCGTATAACAATATTGCTACACACATGGTCAGCACAAAGAGGACTATGCTTATAGTTCTGGAAATGATATCAAGAAATCAATTTGCATGACTACATATCGATTTCTGTAATAATTGGTAATACATTGTTGATTGAAAACAAAATTGCTTAAGACGATATATTGTATGTAAGATGGATACGAAAATGCATTCTTTGCAAAATAAAAAGAAAAACGATAGAAGTTTCCATGGTAACAGGAACATATACAAAGTCAATACGTTGACAATGCGACTGATTAACGTGTATTATCATATGCATACACAAACAGACTGACATTAGTAATCATGTGTCATGTCTCTCACACAATACCTGTTGTGATTACTAATTACCCACATGATCAAGTTGTGGAGCTCTGACAATAATAGTATCATGTCGTGCATGTTTTTTCCGAAGTCGAAACATAGTTACTACATTGCGCCGGATTTTATACAGCTCATTTTGTACAGACTGTTGTACACGAAGTTGAAATCTGACAGGAGTGTTTAGCGTAAAACGTGTCAGTTGATTACCAGGTACCAGTCAGTTAATTACCAGGTTCCAGTCAGTTGATTACCAGGTACCAGTCAGTTAATTACCAGGTTCCAGTCAGTTGATTACCAGGTACCAGTCAGTTAATTACCAGGTTCCAGTCAGTTGATTACCAGGTACCAGCCAGTTAAATCTGTTTGCTTTTTGATTGGCTTTTTGTGCGCTTCCAGCTTTATGGTGGCGATTTGTAAATAGTCGAGTTTGGACCATACAATCAAGAAACCTCAAGCATGAACATAAATTTACTTTACGCAAATTGGGGAGGGGGGGGGGGTTGTCCTCAAGTTAATGACTATCGATTACCAGATATGGATAATTAGAATTGAAGAAAAAATGAAATAACATTAAACTGAACAAAATGAAATGATACATATTGCATTAAATTAATATAGCGGACGTATCCATGATAACTGTATTGTTTATGAAGTCAGTTATTATTAAACTGCTGAAATAAACACACGCATCCATAGTAAGTATATATTTTATGAAGTCAGTCATTACGCTGACAAAGCGACCACTTAACGAAGCTAGCTTACACTGTAATAATATTTAGACTGTACACACATACAGACATTTTAAGATCTAAACGTAATTTGGAATGTGTCTGTACCATTAATGGAATAGACATTTAGTGTGTTCTTCTGTCTAAACATGTGTAGAGTCTAAATCCATGAAATGAGCTATACAGTCTTATCATGGTTCCGGCTGCTCGTAGTTATTTCAGTTGAAATGCGTATGCCGAAGTACGGTTATGTAAACTGCAATTAGTGGTCCCTTTGAGTTCGTTATAACCATAGATTATGCATATCTTTCTCATACCACAGATTCTTAACGTCTTTTTGTTATAACCCCTCCACCCACTAATTTCACTCTTTCATGGTAGGGGTTAGAATTGATCATCAGTAACCCATGCTTTTTGTAAGCGTCGACTGACAGATCGGATGGTCAGGCTTGCTGACTTGGTTAACAAGTCGCGTAGACCGATGCTCAAGTTGTTGATCACTGGATTGTCTGGTCCAGAGTTCATTATTTTAGAACGTTGTTGAATGCGGAGTAAAACTAATCTCGCTCACTCGGCCATAGACACACGCGCACACGTCCCTGTGTACAACGGTACCCGTCAGAGTATTTCAAACAGGGTGCTTAGTCTTGACCACTCTAAACACTCTGGTAAGATGTGTGCACCTAAACATGTCACTATGAAATGACAAGAGTTAGTGTTTATGATCTAAACACAATTTAAATGTATCTTTTCCAAAAACAGTCAGATATCAGCCGGTATGTGCGTTGTCCAACCTGTCTCACCTGAAGTAATTAGCAAATACCAACTCAGTATAATTAGACCTGGACTGATAAATGGACTAGAATAATCTGATGCCATTCCAAATAGAGCGGCTCAATGTATTGTCCCTTGGAAACAGCAACATCTGTCGCACAACGCATCCTCATCCGTAGCCTTGGCATTAGGATCATACTGCATTAGTTCACTACTGAATAGGTATCACGTGGCTTCGGATAGAAATCCATTGTGTTGTTACATATTTCTGGAAAAAAGACTGTTTCGTATAAAAAGACTATTTCCATAATCATATAAAAGCTGTGGTCAAATAACATCCATTGTCAGATTCTGACTGCACCAAGGTGTTGTGTTACTGAATGACTATCAAACAACGATGACTTCAGGGTTCTTGCCCGACCTGCGGTACCGTCACAAACATGTCCATAGTCGTTTCTGCTGTTCGATACTCGTCACAAACATGTACATAGTCATTTGTACTGTTCAATACCGTCACAAACAAGTACATAGTCATTCTACCGTTTCGATACCGTCACAAACATGTACATAGTCATTTCGACTATTCGATACCGTCACAAATATTTACATACTCATTTCTGTTGTTCGATACCGTCACAAACATGTACATAGTCATTTCTATTCTTCGATACTGTCACAAACATGTACATAGTCATTTCTATTCTTCGATACTGTCACAAACATGTACATAGTCATTTCTATTCTTCGATACCGTCACAAACATGCACATAGTCATTTCTATTCTTCGATATAGCTTGACGAAGAAACCTAAATATACCTCCGAAGACGAAAACACCAATCAGGTTCATTTGATATTCACAAATCTGCCTGGTTACAACGTCATAATGGTGATACTGATATAGGAATGTCGACTAGACATATCGTAACAGGTTAATATTATTACTGTTTTGTACGTTGCCCACCCGTGGTGGCATGTGGAGTTTTTGTCGTCTTAATTCGTTAATGAGTCGAGGCTGGAGCCGTAGCCTATATGTCATTGTGGCAACGATGTGACCTGGATGTTGTGTTAGCATTTTAACTCAAAGTCCATCTAGATGTGTAAGCTGTTTAAGCTGTTAAACATAGAACCACAATAACCTCTCTAATGTGCATTAGTTTTTAACATCTTGTGCTTAAGTATTAAAATGTGCAATATTTAAAAGATATATACACCATGAAATTGTTATTGTTTACCAGGCTATTTCATTTTGATAGCGGTGGGCAAAAACTTTCGCGAAAGCGCGATAAGTTAGAACGATTTATGTTAAGATAGCATTGAAAGTTTCCCTAACCATTTTAGCAACAATTATGTGAGACCCGAAATTACAGTGGTAGCTACGAACATGATAACCCAGGGCTTAAGGTGTGTGGTGGTTTACGGAAGGCAATCATTCGATTCCCACGTCGTAATTATGTCTGAAATCACTTTCTTGACCATTCAGTGAAGTCGCAAAGCCTTTAGTCCATGTCATTCATTTGTAGATACATTTGCACATGATCACAGATATGCTTACAGACAAGTTATTCCTTGCTATTGTCTACGTTTGTCAAGAGCCGAAGAGTGGTAGTTCTATCCAACACTGCGTGATGTAAAAAGACAAAGATGGCACTTGTTTTGCCCTGCCTGTCGCTTGTCACTTTAGGTTTAAGAACAAGGATTGGTCGTCTTGGAGTGAGTGCACTATGTGAAAGGGATATTAATGGTAAACTGGGACGTGGTATGTAATAATAAATATAATATATACATGTAATAAGAAAAGTAATCAAATACACGACATTATACCTAAGTTGAAATATGACTACGTCTGCTTCTGTACCTCTCGATGACCTGGAGTGAAGGTAAATGTTAACAACAGACTAATAAAAATGATTCTACCACCGTTTAAATCCCGGCAATAGGAGAATGGTGTCATGTACGACCCAGGCAAAGTATACAGTGAAATTAGAACGCGTGTCCTGCGGCCATTGTGATAAACAGACGTGACAAGAACTATCAATTTGTCGAAAATGTCACTGACAATTTGCAACTTAGATGTAGACTCCACAAAGAACACGTTGAAGAAATGCATACTGTCACCATGACCACGGAGGGAACTTTTTTCCTGTTGCAGTTGTCGAATGATTAGAAAGTGGAAATAAATGTGTAAATACGCCGGCGAGTAGCAGTCAAAAACTTTTGCACTAGAGTTTTGACCGACCAAACTTCCAATTTCCTTGTAAAAGAGAGTAAATACTTGAACGTTGGATTTAATAAAACATTACAAAAAGCTTTCTAAACGTCTCTGGATTCAAAGAATGGCAAAAAAACCCAAAAAACCAAAACAAAACAAACAAAACAAATCAAAAACAAAAAAACAAAAAAACAAAAAAACGCAACGATGATCATTACATACTAAATAATTTACTTGTTTCCTTATTCCGATACACAAACGTGAGTGCATGCGTCTCTGGGTCATCTGATTTGCTTCGTATAATTTATCATACCTTTTAAAAACCATGCCATCAAAGGTCCAACGGATCTTGGATCCATATTATCGTTCACATGCGAACACATGCGAACTCCCATTTTTCTCCCATCAAAGACATTTACTGTACATGTCAGTCGAACTGCAAAGAAGTAATTACGGTGATAACGAATTAAAATTAGCGGAGCCTTTGGTTTCGTTAACCGTTTTTTTTTCTGTATTTTCGACAGAGACTTCAATTTCCAATTTACTCTTATATATGGCACCTGTAATTTCAATCGATGTTAATATCAGAGTGGAAACACTGCATCCATAAACTGATGCAAGATATATTCCAGTTTATGTGGCGACGTTGACAATATAATACTGTACGAAAGGTATTAACTGAAACAAAACCGAAGCGAGATCGATACACGAAAGAATGTATATCCACGAAAAGACACGTTATAAAACTCTTCTTCTCTGATCTCCCGTAGTTCGTACTTAATGTCCTGAATATATTGTTGATTTTCCGCTTGGCAGCCTCAGTAGACACGCCTCATGAAATATGCATGGTAACGCTCGGCTTTGTATACTGTGGTAATTGAACAAATTACCTTATATACGGAATAGGTTATAGAATGAGGACTGGCATCCAGCCTAACACCAACTACGTGCGCAGTCGATGTTAACATGTCTATAGGAATGAACAGAAGGCTCTAGACGCTCTGTCTTTTAAATATCGATTGAACCAATGGAGGTTGTGGCAATGTCAAACGTTCCCCGTGTATGAAATAATATCAATTAAAGATAGTTACTTCAGGGCACTTTCAGGAAGCGCGGCTTGGAGATTGTAAACTGTGTTCTATATAATGAGATCTTGACATGCCTAGGGAGGGCTCGTATATACAACGTGCCATTTCACAGTAAGAACCATTGCTGTACGACAGATGTAACGTTGTAACGCACGTATCTGTTTTACACTTGGTGTTAAGCCAGGGCTGCATATTCAGTGCACCTTTGTTAACGATATTACAGCTATACCTGATAAAAATACAAAGTTTATATAATATTCTAAAGTAAATTACGGCTATAACGAACTGAAGAAACCATTCATTTCAGATTACAACTGTTATCAGTTATACATGAACGCATTCCAACTAAAATACAATGCAAATGACAACCACAAAAAGTTCGTTTCATTCGTCTGTTCCTTATAAGCAGATTTGTAATAAGCGTATGTTCGATTTCGTTTCATAAAGGATAAATTAAACATACAACATTTCAAAGAATATATCACAAGTTGAAAAACACCACTGTCGTTATACTTTTGAATTCGGCGTTCAAGAATAGTACAAAATAACACTTCCATATTGACCCTTAGATATTTTGCCCATTTTGTAGTCCCTAATTAATGCAACGAAGACCTAGCTACCCATTCCTCGGAGAGCTCTGCTGAAGGTAAATTATACAAATAACTACCTCCAAGTTTTTCATTACCTGTCAGTTGACTTTGACATAGTAAGTACATTTAAAATAGACTTTCCCGAACTTTCATTTTCGTACATGACCTTTAGATACAAGTATATATGTTTGGTAAACTTTGTTTTTGCCTACATCTTAACCTGTATGCACACTCAAGCATCACGTTAAACTCTTTGTCCTTTCGTAAACAACTTAAGAAAATTATCTTTTCGCTCGACTTCACATAAGATGATAAATCTGGTCCTCTTGCTCCATTAATGTCATTACCTCGATGAGACTATGTCGAGAACAAAGATCTCGATATGACATCCTCATGTTTCGTTTCGTAAACGTCTGAACGTCGAGGCAATGAGATCCTCACAAGTTCCCTCAAGAAAGCGGCAAGTTTTCCCGAAGGAAATAAGATCTAATTGCAATGATGCCTTAGTCGTGTCTTTAATTTCATTACCAGTTGTTTGCAAGATTGAGGCATGTTGTCATGGGACTGCCATTTGCCGTCAGATGAAGGAAGTGAAGAGACTTATAAGACAAATGATTGTAAATAGGCCTCAGCTTACTGAACTGCGCTAAAATAGATGTCCGGGTCTTTTCAGTGACTTTTCGAAAATACAATAGTGGTAAACTAACGGAATAGGCTCACTTTGATATATGTGGAGACAATATAGGTACGACAAGTGCATTCCATGTTCCAGTCTATTAAACGATTTATTTCCTTTTAAAACGAGTAATTCTGTTGTTGTTTTTTTAGATCAGTTTGAGATTACTTGACAGAACAACAATACATTACAGGAAGTATTGCCAGTTCTCGCAGGTGTATCGTTCCTGGCTAAATTGGCTAAATTTGAAAAACATTTCAGTGTATAGCCTTCTGTGTGTTGAACATTGAGTTCGGGAGGCCAAATTTCAAGTAGGTCTGACATAAATGATCGATAATCTGAAATATCGATGGGAAGAATAATTAACGATTAAAAATTGTGACATCGATGATAACTCACCTAAACATTTGCTATCAAATGTAATTGTGATTAACTCACACAACAGACAAACTTAGATCTTTATTCGTGGCCTTCTACATTACGTTTAAGACGCTGTTTTGTTAGTTCTCTATGTGTAAATGTGACACTATTCACCGCTGACATTACATATGTTGATTTGTCTCAAAGTTACTTCTCCGATATGTATCGACAATCTATCGCTGTTTTAGTTATAGATCTCTATAATCTATATCGATATCCAGTCCTAATTTCAACAAAACTTCCAAATTTGTTTTCTTGTTTTATTTCCTTTGTCAGAGAACGCCACTATGCAGAAGGGCAGACTTTGATATACCGAGGTCCCTTAAATGACCTCTTCTGCTATCGCTATTACTCTACCTCACTGACCGGCGGGTAGCAATGTGTCAGAGTGGATTGTTATTAAAGCTGCTCATTACTCTTTGCCCCCAGGAAACAAACTACAGACCTTAGATTTTCTGTCTGGACTTAATCTGAATTGCATGTCTGGAACGATGTATCTCGTGCTTATGCCAGATCAGTTTGGTCTCGCGGGATCTTGAGGGTTAAAAATTACGTTTCCAATTCACCACTGTGCCCGTTTTGGACCAAAATAATTGCGTGTCCTTGGTGGCAGTATGTTAGGGGCGGAGGGGTAGCCATATAGCCAATGCATTCTTTAGAAATACAGAAGACTTTAGACACATTGCACCCAACGGGGAATCGAACCATGTGTGACGAGCTAACGTTTTAACCACCAGGCTACCCCACCACCCTGAACGACATTTAGAACTGATACTCAAATGCAAAATGTCACCTTCTTTATTTTGAGGAACACGACGTTTCAGAATATATTCCTACTCTATCATCCACCGAAACGCCGTGTTTATCAAAATAAACAAAATTCACATTCAGAAAATTCTTCCTTTGCAGCCTGTTAGTCCCCAGTTTCTGAAGACTCAATGTAACCCGGATCTTCATAGAGTACAAGCGTCATACGTTGAATGTTACATTACTTTCCAGATATATTCTATCAAGTGTAGTAAGTTATGGAAAATAGTTATGGCTTGAGTTTAGAAAGACCAGGATATGAAGGATTAAGTACAATAATACGCATTCTGGTTTCCAAAACCTTGGCATAAGAACCAGTGCACATCAACGTTCATGATACACAAAAAAATCTAAAAAATATATTATGTATTTAGCTTACAGTAAAGAGCCGACTAAGGTGGATCCGTTGAGAACATACTGGCATATAAATTGGTGTCAGTGATATTCTCTAATGTCTGGCATGCAATCACAGTGCATTTGTTTATCGATGCTGAACTAGAACTGGCTCTAAACCTGACGTGTTAGTGACATGTGAAGGTTAACACAGGTCCCGACAACGGGTAAGGCGGGTATGCATACTGGAGTCTTTGAGACTCCAAGGATCACGCTGATCATGATCTTTGTGTCAAACTCCCAGTCTGAAAGTCTGAATCACTTGTACTTTTTAATGTAATGCAATATTATCATGTACATAGTGAAATACATAGATACACAGACAGAGAAACACATACATTTATATTAAGTACACCACCCAACGAAACTCTTCGTTGTCACTCCTTTTCCAACAGACACTCACTCACTCTCAAGTTTCACGTTTCGTAGAAATCTGCTTATTCCTTCATCATCTTCTTCCTTCATACATACACACACACACACACACACACACACACACACACACACACACACACTCACCCATACACACACGCCCACACATACATACATGCATACATACAGACATACATATATACGCACTCACACACGCACGCACGCACGCACGCACATACATACATACATATTGACAGTAAATAGCTGCAAACGTACCAGTATTCACTGACATGGACACGTATGTGATATAAACAATGGATTTCATCAGTGATCAAAGGCAGCTTCTTGAGAGATCAAAAAGGCCACCACCGTATGTAACAATATATCCCACAAGATAGAACTCTAATTCTCAGTAACCACGAAAAAAATAATTACCAACCGGAAACCGCCGATAACTGTTATTAACAAGATTCCAAGATAAGGCTATTTGTTATCAGCGTATCGGACGTTTCATGTGATGGGGCATCACCCATTTGTCTCCAACTCAATGATTGGATTTGTGCCGTTATCGATTCCTGATGTTTACTGTCCGAGAATCGATACGGTCTAGCTCACAGGATTCGCACAATGGCAAGTAGTGCGCGAAGTGTTAGGACAAATCATTGCTCTTCTGGACCCGCAAACTCCGCACACCGCTGTTTTCATTATCCCATTGATAATATCATTCGTGTTGTTTTCACCAATATATTGCCTTGGAACCTGTGCCGTGGGATATTCAAGACAGGTTAGTGTTTGACGTTGTCATTTTCTATATTTGATTTGTTCTAATGCAGCTCGATTTGTTAAATAACACTCAGTCACTCCCGGAATTCACCTGCAAACTGAATACAATTAAAATGCACTATCTTGCACTGAAGAACATACACTTCAGTGCTATGGTGCCATGGGATTTAAGATAATATATTCTTTCGGAACTTCGAGTGTAAAAATAACGTGTGTTGCAATACACACTGTTCAGGGTGATGTCCTTGTCTGATCCCATTATTAATTCACACATCTCTATGCTAGTTATTTTTGGCATATAATATAAATCCCCTCTGGCGTGCCTCCGAACCAGAAGGGTTCCTGTCCAGCGGGATTCGCAACTTGTTTGTTCATTATCCGGTTAAGCAATACTCTGAATTTCCGTGATTTCGAAGTAAAGTACTTTCGGACAAACGAGATTTGGTATAACGGTTTTCTGTATTTATAGGGTTCAAAAAATGGAAAGGTTTAGATAATGTAATGTTACATATCTTTTCATACGCATAATTTTGAGTTTTTTATGATCTTGATGAATAGCAAAGTTACGAACAGAGAACTCTATTAATTAATATTAGTATAATAATTAATTAAAATGATTGCATGTTGTTGTAACTTCAAGATGATCGAATCTTTCCCCCACAGATCATTCTGTTAGCTTGTCCCACTTGAAAATAAATCTTTTACATGTGCATTGTGTATTGTATTGTAATAGCGGCGGCCTTTGAAGACGTACATTATAGACATATCCTTAATTCTTACGAGCATGATATGATACAACCCTGTATCAAAACATATGGGACACATTCAGACTTGCCTTCCTTTGAGCAATGACCCGTCTCTAAGTAGGTAGCACAGGCTTCCTCATACCCCTGTGCAATGTGGTATGTGTGCAGACAATAGTTTTAAGTGACAACTCCCAGTCTCCAGGGGCGTGAAACAAATTAAATATTCATTTGTGACATGCTGTAGTTGTCTTAAGTGAGTAAGGATAGTTTTAAGTTGCTTTTAGCAATAGTCCAACAATATAGCGACTGTAGTCATAAAATATTCCATCCATCTTTCACTCAGTGAAACTAACACTGTCACGGAACCTGTCCGAACTACCCTCTGTGACTCTCAAAGATACTTAACATTGATAAAAAATTACATGTTAATAAATAACACATTTGTTTTAAAATCGGAAAATAGGGGCGTTTACATTTTGTGTATAAACTGGTTTCCATAAGTATAATACAGATTTCAGTTAGTCTCAAACATCTGGTGAGAAACAGTTGAACTGAGTGAATGGATTACTGAAAACCGACTGACACTAAGAATACCTGTATTATAAGGAGGTTCCCTTGATGGTCAAATGGATTTAGGAGTCGGATATTGAAATAAAGACAAAACACTTGTTTAACGGTGTTTGTGGAAAACCTTTCCTTGGATGTTTCCAAGATTCCAAGTCTCCTTATGGTGTCTAGAGCTGGTGTGATATGCATGATATATACGTTAACGTAGGTTCTTCGCGGACACAGTTATATCAAAGAGTTAAATCACTAATGATATCTGGTCATGAGGCATGTACACAGGGACGATGTGTGATTGTTCCACATTTTTATCAGTATCGAAGTTGCTTGATGATATAATGCCCATACAAAATGGTGGTTTGTAAATGTAACGGTATATCTCTAGTGTCCCTGACGATTATGTCTATGAATAAGTAATATTATTTTGAGACTTGTTTAGATACTATCAAGTTCCAGTTCAACACTATTTCAATATTGAGAATGCGTTTTGCACTCCAACGTATTATTTCCTTGACTTTAGGATTGTTGACCAAGGCATGTGATACCTCATTCGTGACATGGTTCGTACGATTGACAACCTATACCCTATACACAAATGACTACACAGCCCAGGGAACTGATTTAGTGATACGAAGCAGGCATATGTTGATTGTCCTTTGCACGAACGTCACATCAGTAATAACGTTGATGTTAACATGCGTGTAAGAAATATTATATCGGGGCATGTGAACAACCCTCACTGGAAGCACCTCCATGAGCTATGTCAGTTGTATGACTGGCAATATGTGAAGAAATATGTTAAGGTACTTTATGACTTCGCTAAGAGGAGGAAGACGGACGTTGAGAGAACACAAAGTTAGATCCCCAGTGTGCACGACAAGGTTAGTGTATTTATCCGTGTTCCTTAATGTATTTTGCTATCAAAAGGGTGTTGGTGGTAACCCTATGTGAATTACTCTCATAGTTTCAAGGACTGAAAATAAATTCTTATATATTGAAGTCCATCGTAACCCTTTGATATAATTATGCATTGAAAAACTCCATTTTAGCCACAATATAGATGTTAAAGCTCCATCAGTTAACAGAGGCCTCCTTATAGAAACCAATTACTTCTTCCTTGTCTTGTTACCCCCGCACCGTGTTCATCCCACTGTGTGATGGAGATCTTATGTCTCGTAACTCCCCCAGGATTGGTCAGAGCCTTGTTGAGATACTTGTGATTTATCTAGAGGGAGATGGCTATACGACTCTCAAGATCAATAGCCCTTGCAGTTGGTGTGGGTTTCTTCTAAAACGCGAACGAGTCTAGTTCTAACCTAACAGGATGAACATGGATAGTGGATTCATTTCATCCTCTATATTTTCTACGACTGAAATCGTACACATGTGTTATGACAGCGCCATCATGTATGAAAATGCTAATCACTTTTCGGAATATCCCAGGGATGTCACGACAGGGGACACCAGAAATGGGCTTCCCACAGGGCTTTATTAGCAGAGGGATGAGAACCTGTATCGGAACGTAATAACAATGAAATAACAATTATTGAGTATTAATGAAACTACTGTCCATAGTAACACTTAGACATCTTCTCTTTTCTTCTTTGGGGTGGGGTACCTTTGTGGTTAAAGCATTCGTTCGCCACGTCGAAAGTCCGCTGTCGTTTCCGTACATAGGTATAGAGTATGAGACATATTTCCGGTGTCCCAGGTATTGCTAGAATATTGTTCAAAATTGTGTAAGATTAAACTCACACTTTTCAGCTTCTAAGCAATCAAACAAATCATACGTTCTCCTCTACTGACATCGGGTAAAGTTGATTGTGTGCAGGGGTTACGATACGTATGCAGAACGACTTAGACTGGATCTTATTTATTGAACGAGAATCTGTCATGGTCGGAAAGAAACAACGAGTTCGAAGTATACACTAGTAGGACGATCCATATGGATCATATGCCCTTTCTTTCATATCAGTCTAACTCTAAACGTCTCCATCGAAACTTTCACTCTAAGGTTACCGCGAAATGAGTATCACTCCGCCCAAGGGACGTATCACACAAGTATACGTCAGATCGCATTCCTTCAACATTGACGTCAACAATGAAGTGCCTGGTGCCGGTATCGAAAGGAACAAAACAGGATTTACACACAATGACATCCAAATTCTAGATCTCACTAAAATGGGACCAACCATGACCAATGTAATGTCTAAATTTAGATGTTCACGAAATAATCCGAGTATTGCCTAACAAACGGATGTCGGAGTGCAAAACAGAAGCGATTAAGCTTCCCGTATTCCGTTCGTAACGTTACATGGATATGTAATAAAATTAAAGACACTGACGCAGTGTTGCACTTGTGACCTTCATACGTAGGTGATTATCTTCAAGATCACAAAAAAAACAGAAAAAATTGATTTGCGTTCAGTTTGTCGTGACGTGCCTATTTTAGCCAAGTGTTATGTGTTAGCTTTCTGGAAATAGCACCATTCAATTCGAACAGATGAAATGGATTTTGCTCATATATTGAATGAAACTGATCAGAATCCCATCGATTCGTTCCCTGATCCAAGTACTTTAACGACATGGTCATATTACTCTCTGAAACAGAATAGCATTTGACGTCATTCGTGATCTTTGTGGTCATTTAGACGAGTTCAGTTTTCAGACTGTCACGCGCTGTGTTTTTGTTGTTGTAATGCAGCGCTATAAAATATGTTCTAAAACCTTCAGGGGAAATAATCATCCCATATTCAGTTCAAATAACACGTTGTAATCGAATGTTATGATAAGAATAGAGTGGTATGATGACTTATAGTGTACCTACACCAGCACATTGTCTCATGGGATGTCCATAGTAATGTCTTGTGCCGTCTGTGGTGGGTGGGAAATCGATATAAGTGTAGCCAGAAATGTCTACCAACTACATGATACAGCATTCATGATAGGAAGGACAGTTAAACTTTCCTCTCTGTTTGTATTAATAACAAATGGAAACACATCCTCACCTTTTGCGGGGATATGTGGGACTCGGTAATGCCATTAACGAGGAAGGCACTTATTGTTATTCGCTATGATGCTGCTCTCTAGTTCAGGTGGCGCTGGTGATGCCGAGCGGGTCTCGCCCAAGACACTGATTCGACCGTTTACGTTTCTAGAATTGCTGCACCCCATTTATGAAACCAGTATTTGTGATATATTGGAATATTGCCACCGGGGGATAAACTATATTTATTCGTGCTGTAATAACACTTAAGACATTGCCAGTTAATGTGGGTTGTTTTACATTACGTCACGGTGTGCTGTGAGGTGACGCCAACGTTACTGAACCAGCTGACGTTCATCTCTTAGTCGGTATCACGGTTATGAAGTCGTGAGGCTGGGGATACTGACGGACTGATCATTTAAGACTAGAGAAGGCGCGTGCGTGCGTGCGTGTGGAGGGATGGTGGCTTCTTTTTTTATATAATGTTCGTTTGTTATTCATATGCCCTCATTATCACGTCGGCAGAGGGACGGGGGAAAATGGTCGGAGTGTGTATAGGTGCGCCACAGTGTTGTCTTGTAAAAGGAGTATAAATACAATTAGCCCCTACATGAACCTACATAATAATCATATGATTTAAAACGATATCTTGCTTTTATTCCCGAGGGATGCTTGTCAGATCACCAAGACCGGTTATTCTCTACCGCTGACGTCTTATTTATAAATTGTGACATTCTGATATCTAATGTATTTATCAGTGTCGCGGTGTATGAATACATGTTACAATAATATGGTTTATGTTCCTCAGGGAATTAAGCCAAGAGCTGAAATAGACGAAGCGGAATTTCTTATCGGTAACCCTCGTCTAGGAGATTAAGCTGAAGAATTCAGCATCTATCACCTCCCCTTGATCAAACTCACAAACAAAGTGAACCATCGAACGCATTCCTCCATATCGGAAACATCGTTCCGTGATCTCGCCTGCTCTGACGAATACCGACTGGGAAGCGAGCATCAGAGATTGATGGGGTCACTTTACTGCCTCGTGTAGCGGGGGTTGATTGTATGCATTATGTTATGCATATAAAAAAATCGTTCATGTTTCAAAGAGATGTTTTTTAGAAGACGCGAGTACTAGTGAGACTCACGAGCTCTTTGTAAAGAACCTTGTAAAGCCTTCCTGGTTGACAGGTTTAATTTGACTTACTTAGACATACATGAAATAAGGTCTTTTTTTCTTTCTTCAGAAACCTTTTACACTTTCTCTGTGTAACCGACCTTGTATGGAACAGCTCCTTATATCTCCATTGCTGGTCGTGAAACTGGGTCAGTCTGACCATAGATTACGGATCATCGTAACTCGACTTTATGTTATCTGTCATTGGTTTGTTTCATCCGGATGTGTTAGATACAGTCAAATGTGATGTTTCCTACACGAATATACGCGACGAAACCCAGACATTTCAATAGTTTACACTAGTTGAAAGAAAAGTCCAATGCGATAAAGCGAGTGAGAGAGTACTTCGAGCGGTTGAAATCCACAAACACCGGCCCACAACATTTTGCCGTTTAGCATCTCCAGCGCACAGCATTCCGCTCCTCTTGGCAGAGATTGTTTCATATACAAAGATACGTCTGAAACCACTCCACTCCTCTCACTCCACACTACTCCGCTCCCTTCCTCTCCGCTCCACACCGCTCAACTTCACTCCACTCACGGCGTGGACAAGGACACCTCTGAAATCTAATAACTTGAAGGCTTCTTCGCACGTTTCATCGTCTATGATCACGCAGGATAAAATTGAATATAATACACACAAAGCACATACTGACCACTGATAGGAAATTGTCAAAACAACACAGATGGTGTTGTTGGTGAAAAAAGCGTGCTGTCATCTTACTATCTACAGTTATATCCTGACATCAAAGCGTCAGATCTGATTCAGTTCTATCTGACACGATATAAATATGTGCCTAAATAAATGTAGCTTCTCAAAGCCATTACTCCACCATTGAACACACACCGTGCAAACATGGGTTTGAATAGCAAACAGCTGAACTGAAATATTTGCTCATGAGCCTTCTTTCACAGTCCATCTGTTCCTATGCACAGTCCTTTCAAAGAAAGAGTCTCAACGTGGTTTGCATAAACGAGGTAATTCTATGGCGGTCATACATGTGCACTTTTCTCACGCTAACAGTGGAATTTATTTGTGGGACAAACCTATATCACGTATGTATATACAGCGTACACAGTACATACACCGACAACTCATGTCACGTTTATCTAAGTGATGTAGCTCGCGGTTGTAGGGGATGTACAACGGTGTAGAAGTCTCCCGATATCTGTCCACGCAGTCTGAGTGAGTTGATGACCTGATTTAATATTTCGTATTATTATATTTGATTGTATGTCGTGATCGTGTGTTTTCAGGGGTAGAGCAAGATTCGTAATAAGCCACTATTTTTCGAGACAATAATGGGGTTGGACTGTTTTTCTTGATTCATTGATTTTAGCAAGGGGTTGGGCTACAATATGCTTTCTCCTTGCACGTTGAATAATTGTCATATCTAACCATAAAAAGTGAGGTTTTATCGCTTTGGCGTAACCATCTGTTGTATATGTGTTCAAATCCCGCTGTGTCCATGATGACAATACCTACGTAAATAATTCGAGTTATCCGATGCTCGACATAACAAAAAATGATAAATAAGGGGTAATGCGCACTGTCCAAACTTAAACGTGAGTTCGGCTCATCGAAGATCGAGCCAAAGGTGTCCGACAGTATTTCTTCTGACCCAGTGTTTCCAGCACGTAAGGATGGGCCAGATTATACTTTCATGCTGGCATGTCAGGTAGACAACACTGTCATTTCAATAAACACAAACGTCATGCAATTTTTGCGCATTGGGTAACGGATACTTCCTGTATAGCATAACGTGCTCATTTATATATTGTGTTATTTTGAAATATGCT
The DNA here is from genome assembly GCF_037392515.1 of Haliotis asinina. Lineage (NCBI taxonomy): Eukaryota > Metazoa > Mollusca > Gastropoda > Lepetellida > Haliotidae > Haliotis > Haliotis asinina. The sequence goes on along the minus strand of NC_090281.1, from coordinate 37,170,557 downwards.
TCGAATGATAACTGAGGCTTGTTACTATCTAGCGCTGTCGGTTTGGATGGTATTAAACGTATGCTTCAGATAGAATAAGTATGTAGACCCCCTGAACAAATGGTGTCTTCAGTGATTTCCACAGACCCACTCAAAAACTATTTACCTATTTATTTTTTTCACAAAAGGCATCTGTTTCGGCAGTCTGGTTCCTCCCTGTCTCTGACGGTTTGAATTTGTCATGCTGTGGAAATGTGTTTTACGCCAATCTGTTAAATCATTAAAACGCGGGGCTGTTTTGTTGGCATTGAATGTCCACAGTCTTGCCTGTCGTGAAATCTGTTGATATATTGTAGCTTTAGCAACCCCATGTTTGACCATTATACTGACCCCAAGGGTGAAATTTATGTTAAAAGTGCGTTTATCTCACATATTGTTTCAGTCTTTAGCAAACAACGCCATTATTCTTGCTTGAGGTTGTGAAGAAAAAAACATACATACATACATACATACATACATACATACATACACACACACACACACACACACACACACACACACACACACACACACACACACATACATACATACATACATACATACATACATACACACATACATACATGCATGTGCATACATGCAAAAAAACATGTCTGTTGTTTTCAGTAATTTGTTTTCCTTTTGTTCATACTATGAGGACGGACACGTTCATATTTGCATATACTTATTTACATATTTATTACTTTCAGTTCCCCTGCCTCAGATCTTGCTGCCCGTCGAGGTGTCTTCAGTCGGCGCCATTACGGTTCTGTGGAACTGGTAAGTCCTCTTGCAGTCTAAGAACAGCATCACAAAAGAATCAGTTTATAAGATTTCTATACTAATTGCAAAATTGCCTGTACGCCGTGGCAATTTCCGCCTGTCTTTCGCCCAGTAATTCGGAAGACTTACGAGAACTCTGACACCCACTCGTAACACTGATTCTAGTCTACAGTCGAGTCTGTAACAGTAAGAAATAGATCATCGCGTAAGGGATTACTACTTTTTGCATTATACATATTTTATAAATTACATTTATCGACATAAGCGTCGTGTTAATGGTTAAGCAAGGTGCCTTTGTCTCACAAATGTTAGGGCTGAAGGGTACTGAGTGGTTCAAGAGTTGGCGTGGTGGAACGCCAGGGTGGAATTCCCAGCAAGGGTGAAATGTAAGCAGTCAGTTTCTGATGTTTCTACTTCATGATTTTACTGAAATAAAATTAAAATGGCCTAACACTCACTTACTCAAACAAAGTATTAAATGCCTACATTTCTTCCATTAAAATATATGCATATTTTCAGTTGTATTCTTAAGTAAGTGCACACTTCATCAAACGTTCACAGCTGTCTCGTGTAAGCCAAGTAGGTTGCAAAGCCTTATATTAAGATAGGATTGAGGACTTACCCAACAATTTTTGCAACAACCGTGTGTAAGCCTGGGCTTTTTTTCTTAATAGTAGGTAGGCCAATGGGATTAAGCTCGCACAGGAATGGTGCTTTAAAAGGGATTTATAAAACGCGGCAAAATACGTGAGTTGTGTCTTTTATCCGCCTTAGGCTGTGCATATATACTCCTTACAAACAGTTAATCAGCACAAATTTGTAGTCTCAATACATTTTCATTCACTGAAATTGCAAATCATGGAATGATGTAATAGAAAGGTGACACATATGTACACGCGATGAACACAATCAAATGAAAAGGGTATTGGGCAATAATAGACTTACAAATCACCAAAATCATGAGACAGTCGTGCAAAATGTGCTGCACTGAGGGCGTAAAATGTTAACATCAAGGTTCAAGAGTGAAGCAGTGTTCAGTAAAGCGTGTGACCACCATGAGCACCAGTAAGCCAGGAGCATCAGACACACGCAATAGGTAACACAGAGTAGAAAGCTGAATTTTTCAGGAAAGCTTCTGAACATCATTGCCATGTGCGAAATGCAAAGGTTTGCAAATTCTACCTTGTGGCATTTTCAAGATGGTTGTCAAAGTAATTAAAATGGTTATGCAAACAGATATGTTGTCAATAATTAATAATTAATAATAATGCCAGTTTCAACACATATTTGCATAGACCAAATGGCCTTTTAAACTTGATGTTTTGGAATGTTCAGCCATTCTCTCTGTATCGCCTGCTCAGAGTCATCCAGAGCCTGTCATCCAGAGTCTTGGGGTGAACATGGAGACCATAAATACGACTCCCAGTAATAACAAAAGCATGCTCAATATAATTATGATCAGGTGACCTTGCAAGTGAGTCTAAATGTGTGATGTTGTTGATGTAGATATTAAACTGAAAATACTTGTTGCTCAATGATTTGTGAGGAGAATATTATTGAACGCAAATCTCAAGAAAGAGAAATCGAAATTAACAGGACGGAAGTATAAAATACTGTCTCTCACGACGGATATTTGCCAGTATGAAAATGGACGTGTGTCAGCAGCTCACATTTTGCCCGTTCTCAAACATTCATTGACACCAAATGTTATTTTGAGTACTATCGGCAGTCATCCGACCATGGTGTACTTGACACCGGGTTCGAAAATGTGCTGAAGTACCTATAGAACAATGTCATGTAGACGGTGACCACACGACACCAGTGAGGTGTTCAGAATATATAGTCTTTACGATGTACATCATCCCAGCTGACGTGTATGGTGACACGTCATTTGATGCTATCAGTTCATGAAGATATATAAATAGAGTGAAATCTGTCAAAACCGACAGCCCTCCGATCCGGTATGCTCTGAATATCTGCACTATAATATTGTCCCGACAGAGGCTGGTTAATTTATGATCATTTATATGCCTTCTAATCCGGCGTCAGTCTATTCCCAATTTCGGCACAAGGACTGCTTCCACTCTACTATTGTAAGATCAGCATTGTAGGAGACAATTTATGGTAAATGTATGCATATCTGAGGGTTGTCCTATTTTTCACATAATTTACCAGTGTCATTCGCTACTTGACACTGAAACAGCAGCCATCTGATCCAATCAATCTGACTTTCCGTTTGCACAGGCATTTACACGCATATTCGCTTTGTTTCCCGTTCAGGACATATCAATGCACGTGACATGTGCAAATTGACGTATTTCCTTTGTAACTTCAACGTTCCGTCAATTCCGTATCTGTTACAAACCGAAGGCTTCATTTTCTTAATTGCGTTCCTGTGTCGTAGTCCTCAACATGAACAATACAAGCTTCAATATCTGCGTGGCAGTGGCTTCAAAATAAACGCTTTTCGTTAGATAAAGATATCAAGACATGACATAATGATCAAAATACGGTTCGATGATTATCCGAGAAGACCCAGGTTAGAAATTGTCCCCAGCTACTCATGCTTTGAGAGGCGACTGATGGGATAGGGTGGTCAGGCTCGCTGACACGGTTGACATGTCATGGTATACCAAATACGTACATGATGTCAATCATAGGATTGTCTTGTTTTCACTTGTTTTGTTTTTTTGCAGACTGACGTCATATAGCTGGACAATTGCTCAGTAGGACTTTCAACAACACACATACAAACAATCAAACAATCATGGAAAATAGACATCCTTGTATAATATACGTGTCAAAAATCACTGCCAATAGCCGCTTAAGCCTAGATTTACTGTACATACACATATGCACGGTAGCCAGACCTTCAATGAATTCAATCAACGTAAATATACCGTCACAACGTTTATGTCATCCTAACCATTTGAGTGTTGGATCATGTTTTAACAAATCAATGTTACACACATTTAATTATGTTCTAAACATTTTATCTTTAATGGGCTAGTTACATTAATAAGTTGATGGAGAAATAATCAGGTATGCCTGTTGCAGGTTTTACGGCTTTAAATACTCAGTATTTAAAGAATACACTCATGCTCTTTTAGCCGCTTTGCGAAACTTGCCTTTGTTGAAAACTAACAGGTAAAAGAATCGTGATGTTTTTTTAATGACTCTGAAGGTGTCCATGGCAACGTCGTTGATGGCGATGGGGAAACGCGATCTTTTTACGCGTACATGTAATATCAAAAGGATGAAAATCTAGATTACAATTTCTCATTTAAAAAATGTAGCCGGTAGGCCCGTTACCACTCTTGCGGTTGTTACTGATAATAATGTTTAAGCTAAACTTGTTACCGGAAAACATTGCCATTACATCGTTGAGACATGACTCACACAAGTTGTTACGCAAGAATGTGCATTGTTATTGCATGTAAATATTGTTGTACTATACTAGAGTGAAGAAGAGTTGAATGTTAAAAATGTCAAAAGACCAAGCTATTAGAGAAGATTGCCTCGTGTCAACATTGTTGACTCGTTTAAATCGTCGAGGTACATAGTACTAGTATTTAGTTATTGTCACATAGTATTTACCCTCCAAGGCATTTCTATAATTGGAGCCTAAATCTCCGCGTGAATTCTGCAGAGTTTGTGCGTAGTTACGCAGAATTTTGGCGGAAGTCCCGAGTGTCTCCGCGGATACACCGCAGAGATAGCACATCTGTTTAGCCGAAATGTTTGAAATTAACTTTCTACTATATGGGAGCAGTTAGTCGTGTGGTCCTCGTTCACCTGTGCACCAAACCTTTATCAGTTACCACAGTTTACCACAATCTAGGGTGGTTGTGACCTAAGTGGTACTGAAGTTGAGATTGTATCACAGTTCCATTGTTCTGTACATCACATGCCTCAAACTATAAAGAGGCTTCCTTTGTGGATATCAGTAGATATGACTTATCACCGACTCCCGAACTGTTAGCAAAAGGACATATACAAACATAACTGCTGCTGCAGTATGAATTAAAGGCAACGAAAACCTTTCAGAAGGGGTTATTGTTATTTCACAGAAATATTTCGTACAGTAGGTAGCTGAGGCTGCCAGAAATAGGACTATTACTTAAAGACCGATATTCTGTCGGCCAGCTTTCAACCTTAGTAAGTGTTAAAAACCCTTAAGGATGTATCGTTACGCAATGGCTTTTGCTAAGGGATGTACATTTGTATTTGAAACGTCCTCTTTTTTCTCAACTCGATGTCTGACCCCCATAACCATCCGGTTTCTCTCTCTCTCTCTCTCTCTCTCTCTCTCTCTCTCTCTCTCATGCAACTGATATGTGTAAATGGAATATGGGAAAAAGATATTTTGAATTTGAGATGAAACTGTGAGGGAAGAGACAAAACACAAAAACACACCCACCAGCCAAACAAAGGGAAGAAGGCCGATGACCTCCCCTACATGTGTAGTCACTCAGCTCATTACAGTGACAAACTGCGCCGAGGGTCCTCTACGGCAAACCAGTGCGTTTATTATGGCACCTGATAGTTGAGTTCATTTGGCAAATCGATTCAACACAACACTTTCGCTATCAATGTTTAACGTCTTGCTCTAAAGTCGGTGCAGACAAACACTATACTTAGCTACTGCAATTCCTTAATGAAGTCATTGTTCTCAAATGACTTTTTAATGTGTCACCCAAGATTGAAGAGACGTGAAACGCATAGGCATTTGGGAAAAAACTTTGCCCCAGTGTAACGTTGTTTTTGAATAACTAAAACCAATTTCACACCGTCCCGAAGAAATAAACAGCCCAATCAACAGATCGCTGACTTGTCACGTATACTGTAAATGAGGCTTTGAACCATCGAGGTTCTTTAACGTCAAGCGGGAAAATGCTTTGTGGAAATCCTCGAGGAAATTGGCCTAACCCACGCACAGAATTGCCATCTACTTGCATGTCATGTTTCGTATTCTGCTGTATTTTCGAAAATTCTAGCATTACGATACGCCCTTATACAACGCTGTATAATACCACTATGAGCAATGAGGATAATAATTGATCAGTCAATTAAATGGTTCGTGGTATCGTCATCATTGATCGTTTTGGTTGAAAATGGTCCAATTGGCCTGTCAAGCGTCCGGATCGATATGGATTACAAGACTTTGATCCATGTGTACAGGGGCACATGTGAAGGTCGTTATGAAATACATTGATGTAATGATCTTCCGCTGACCTTGGAATAATTGAATGTCTAGAGGACTATGACATAGAGAGTTGGGACTCTATGTGAGGGGTTTGGGGGTGGTGGTAGACGTCCCTCAGATCGGGTCATTTTCAACGGGTGACGTCTTTGCACGTTGAACTATGCCACTTTTGTCGGTAATGGTTGTGGTTAAATACAACCATTCAATTACCCACCTTAGACAGATATCCGCATGGTGCCTGCATTGAACCTTAGTATTCTGTTTGCGGGAAAATGTATTAATTCTGTTGGAGTGAAGTCAGTCTATGAAAATTAAAAAAACAAACAAAACATTTTCTTAGTTATTAAGGTGTCATGTTTAACCTGAGAGGTGAACTGATTCCCCCCACCCTTGTACTATTACTGCGATATTGGAAACATCGGCATATTATAATATTTACTCACTCACACTACTGTCAACATTAAGGTTTGGTATGGTTGTTAAACGCCGCACTCAGCAATATGTCAGCTATATGTCAATGGACCGTGAAAAATCGAACATGGACCAGACACTTCAGTGATCAACAGCATGAGCATTGATTTACGGAGTTGGGGTACGGTGACATGAGTAAACCAAGTCAATGAGCCTGACCTCGCGATCCAGTTTCTCGCCTGTTATGAAAGGCAAGACCAATTCTAACGTGGATCGTCACTGGTCCTAACAACATTATACCCAAATCAACGATGGTGAGGTGGCGACACATCGGTCATATCGATATCGGGACATGTCGATAAATTATTTCTATTATCCCAAGACCTTTGAGTCATCGTTCATTGATTATATTGCCAGGTAACCAAACCTGAATATAGCGTCAAGGGATGAGGTTTCAGAGACGGTTAGCGCTTTTCCAGGATGATGTATGGGCCCCACCAAAACCGCACCTAATAACGTAATACGATGGAAATTGCACCGGGAACCATCACGCTGGCGTAGAATTGATGACTATTGATTGAATAACTAACCATGACATGTTCCAAAAGCTTTGGAGACCGGCATGATTAAAGGAACAAAATGCCGTGTTCAATGGAACACAATTACAATGCACCTTTGCCATTCACTTCATAACACCAGGATATAGGGTGGCTCGGTTACAAACTGTTTAATGTGCATCCTGACTCCATGGTGTGGACTGCCTCATGGTTACAGCTTAACACCTCTCTTTTTATGTACGTGATGTAAGTGGAGGCACGTAGTCCTGTGCATAGAGCTCAGGTCACAAATTAGGTGGAGTTAGACAACTTTTAGCGCGGAGTGTCTTTGGATGGGTGACCGTGTTTGGTAGCCTGACTTCTGGGAGTTTCTAGGAATTCAGTTCCGTCACACAATGAAGCGCTTGTAATACATGTGGATTTCCCTGTAAGCAAGAGAGTGTGTTCAAAATTATCTCTGTTCACCCAGCCAAAAATAGGTACCCGGAGGTATAATCGGGTACTATAACCTTCCATCGCCATTGCACTCACTCTTATATTGCTGGAATTTTTGAAATATTGTTACAATATTAATCTGACTTTAAAGAAAGTGCTAGGCGTGTGTCAAGGCATAGAGGGCTCAAACAAAGTGATTATCTGTTCGTGCTCTGAGATGAAGCATGTGATTACAGATAATATTCTGAAGGACAAAAGAAACGTCATAAAGTGACTTCATTGTAACGCCTTTGCGCGACACCAGAGCCCAGCCACTGAAATGCAGTGCCGACTTTCATGAGAAAAGATAACCCCTCTCCATTGTCTCCAACGTCTGTTTTGCCGCTGTTGTGCCGGAGACGTATACGATGGTGACAGTGGCTTGGAGACGTCGCCGAATGATTCAGTCTCTGTCTGGTCGCTGGTGGTTTCCTATGGTTCCCCGAGCTGTTCCTGTGGCCCTTGTGGTCTTGCAGCTGTTGATGGGGGAATATGAGTGTGTTTGGACGATATTATGGTCCTGGCGATGTGTTGTTATACGGGGTCGAACAATACGTGGACGATCATCAGTGGTGTGGGTGGCGTTGTATCGCTGTCATTAGCAATGACTCGGGCACGTTAACCTGCGTGTAGACGTCCAATGACTTGTTGTCGTGCCGGGATACATGATTCATTGTTGCGTGTGTGCTAATTCTTCCCTTTACACAAGCAAAAACATGTCTAACCTCAATCTGAAACAATACTTAACAGGCTGATTGATGTTTTCCTCAAACATGACTTCCAGTGTATGTTTAAAAACTATAGGTTCAAATACTCTATTGATGTTTGAATGTCATTTCCAATAATACGGCGTTTGCTTTGCCCTTCAGTGCAGTTAGTTCTCCGTATATAAATGTCTCAGGCAGATGTTTCTGGAATAAAGTCATTGTAGTCATTTCCTGCGTTAATCGATGATATTCTTAGGGTCAACACTCGGTAAAAACCTCTGGAACTAAACTGACCGGCAAAAGGAAGCATACCAAAACCCCCAAAATTATTATTTCTCAAATTTTATAGAAATATTGTTGTAGGTAAATAATGCCCTAACGTAGCAATTTGACACCTGCAGTGACATAAAATGCCGTGAATAAAACGTCGAAGTGGTAAATTGTATTAGCTATGATTTTTGTTCACATACACTAAGGGAATAAAAGTGTGTTGCGGACAGGTTACACATGCAGTTTGAATAAAATCTACCACAGATATGCCATGACTTTCAGCAGATGAACGTGAGAGGGAACGTTTCTCCCAGCACAGAACTAGCGGCTGGGAGAAAAATGGCCAACTGGTGCTGCAATTCGATGACGAGATACAATTGGGAAATGGGTGTGCATAGAGATGTAACGATTCATGAAACCATGTACCCATTTTAGTAAAGAGATTGGATCTCAATCCTTGTAAGTTGGTAATGATTCGGCTCGTGTTATCTTTTCAGAGAAATAAACATTGGAAGATAATCGCGATTTCTTGTCAGTTTGTTATAGATCTTTTTCTGAAAATTCCAGCTAACATCTGTTGATTCTGATGGCTCTACACAAAATGCCGGCCGGTTTCGAGTGGAATCCGGGGAGCGAGACGTGGAGGACACACACCATCTCGGGGTAAGGCATCTACTGAGTTATGTACATCAACTTGTGAATAACCTTCAACGTCAGTGGGGGCGGTTTGGTAGCCTAGTGGTTAAATCCTTCGCTCCATCAGGGGGTGATGTAGTGTGCAGGGTGGCATTTCACGAGGTGGTGAATATATACTTTATCAATCCCAACTAAGCACAATGAAACAGTTCTTGATGTAGTTTAGTCCCTTGTCAAAAATATGTCTCCACGGCAGTCAACAATCCTCTTCAGAAAAATACCAGGATATGTATGCAAAGGTTGACTTCTTGTATGGACATTCTTCTTGTCTCGCCAGACTGAGTCAGCTTAAGATTTTCACTCTCAGTCACATGATTATGTTCACGTAAAACAGCAAAGAGTAAAAGTAACATCATGAACAGAACATCAATACGTCTCTGGGCAAGTAACACTTTGTCACATGGTCGGGTGACCAGGCAAAGTATATATTTTCATGTTTGCATGTTTTCGTCTTAACGCATTATACGTTGACAAGATGATGGATATAGCATTGTAATACAAGTCAAGCACTGTACTTTCATTGTTGCCAATAGGTTCATATTGGCAATGGGTGATTCCGATACTTAAACTTCTGCGTCAACCAAATGGACAATTTGTCTTGAGAACAAATATACGAGGCAGTGAAAATTGCTCTTATCCGAAACGAAACATCACAAAGAGTTTAATTTGGTCTGGAAGCACGTCTATAAACAAATGTCGGGGGTGAATCAATTCTGTGCATCACATCTCAGACTGGGCGGGAGGTTATTAATCTATCACAGATTGAAACTACCGGTTGCCCTGTTGTTTTCCGCAGACTATTTGATCTTTAGGGTCAGATGTATTGATACTTTGTCCCTTGACTACCTTTTTTCCATTTTGATTTTGTTTTTTCTAAATTTAATCGCTTTTGAAGACAAATGGCCTCAACGAAACCCTTAGAATAGTGCACATCTATCGACCTAACCGTATTTGGCCGTGTTGACGGGAGGCTTCAGTGCTTGACTCATGACGATGAAGGTGGTGGTGATGGTGGTTTGGAGATTTATCATGCGCTTTCCGACATCATGCGTATTTCGGACACAGTTGCAAAGAGCAAGTTGTATTTTCAGAAAGCCGGAATATAGTGCAGTGTACAACTAAACTCACCCACTCATCCATGTACATATGTTCCAGCTATCCAGCCCTCTCAACAGCCCAATTCATCTGGAAAATCCTGAATACCAGACAAGATGGTACTTCAAGTACTTCTTAGGGAAATGTAAGTAATATCTGATGTTTTTGTGATGAGAAGCCAAGGATGTGTATAGTCACGTTTATCATAAAATTCCGATGACTTCACGAATACTCGGCTGATCTGGTGGCACAAACATTTGCAAAATCAAATAGTCTTCGAATCTAATTTCGCTCTGACGACCAACAGTATTCTTTTATGTCATATTAGACCTCCCATCGCAAGTGTGTGAAAGAAATCCCAATATAGAAAAGGATCAATCCTCTTTTATGCTGTAGTCGAAATTCTTTCCCAAAGACAGGGTTTCAGTATTGACGTTTCCTTATTGCATTCCATCAGGATGAGTGCTATTCAATATGGTTTATGTCTGAATAGGTCACCGTCGTCTTCTAGACATAAAAATGCATGTTTTTTTTCATTCTGTGCTCCGAATACTCCACAACAGGCTTCTGAAACCGTGACATCAGTCCCTACCATTGGTATATATTTACAGATCAGCAGAGTGATGGGAACCGATTTTAGCATCACTGAAGTGTATCTGTTATCTTCCAGAATTATAATAGTAGACAGAAATAATTAGGTGATTCATGTTTACCACTAACTGTAGATTGCCTTTAAAACGAACCCGCCTGTAACGAACTAGCGATAACACGAACTGCTTCGTGTTCGGTCATTTAGTGGATATATGTAGTCGAAATGCCAGTAACAAACCACGCTCATAACGATCTAAAATTAGTTCCTTTTGAGCTCGGTACAACAGTAGTTTTCTGCATTTACCATTTCAGAACAATTTATCTCAAGGATAATATATATATTACAGGCTTAAACTATGCGTGTTATTTGTATCTACAGTACATCAGAACTACGTCGGCGTGGATTTGGAGAAGGAGCTGTTCCTGTTGTCCGTCATTGTCACCGACGCCAACAACCACAACGTTCCTCAGTACAGAGCGATATTGTGGAGGAAAACTGTACGTGAATATCCCTGACGTGAATGTGTGTGGCGTGATATTATACCTCTTTCTTTAAAGTGTGGAAGTCAACGAATGTATCTGTAAACCCCTTAAAGTTGCTGAAATGTCGGGATGTAATTGAAAACCATTTCGTCACATTACCTATTATTTCGTAATATATGTTGACCTTTGATGTTGTCACGCCTTCGTTTTTCTTTAAACTCTTGCTATGAATGGATTGTTTGTTGCTTAACACCGCACCAAGTAATATTCCAGTATGTGGCGGGGGCCTGGAGATACTCCAGCCTGGGCCAGACAAACCAGTGATCAACAGCATGATCATTGATGTACGCAGTTGTGATACGATGACATGTGTCAACCAAGTAGGCGATCCTGACCGCCCGATCCCGTTAGTCGCCTCATAAGACAACAATGGATTACTGAAGACCGATACTTGTTGGGGTCTGGCTGAGTATAATTTGCATATGATTCAACTAATATTCTACTTTTTCAGGGTGCTAAGAAACTCGCATTGCCTTATAACCCAGGGAAACCACAAACAGTCAAAGGAATTTTGAGGTACATATTTATTTAGCTACAACATTAAGTTTCTTTAAGATTTATGATCTTAAATAAGTAAACGTTCCATATATATATATATATATAGGTTCAAGATCAGCATATATGTATTTTGATGATCATTAATTGAAACACACCAACATATGACGATAATTAATATTGATTAATGAATTCTTTTAATCGTATTATTTTTGCTACATGTTTACGTTGATTCCATTTTCAGTCACTTCGACTTACACAAATTTGAAAAAGGGCCAAAAGAAATATTTGATCCAAATATTCAGAAGGAGCTTTTAGTACTCGAAGAACAAGAGGTAACTTAAATCTGACGCTTTCATTTTCCAATTGTTTGATGCCAGGCGGCGATGAAGCCAGTTTCATAATAGTTGATCTCCCACCAATACGTTCTCCTAAACGATAAATGTCTTTTTTGATAATATCTTACGTTGCGATATTACACTCTGTTTCTACTGGTTAGCTAAAGTTAATGCCCCGTTCTTAACATGGGCAAAATTATGAACATCGCTGTTGTTGGTTTGCATTGGTGTTGAGGGGAACCAGTGGGTGTCTGGGCAGTCACGAATACAGCGTTTCAGAGTAAATTCTAACACCTTCACCAGCAGGAACAGGGATATATTACGAAACGTCACGTTTATGATGAAGGAGTAAGGATATACTCAGAAAACATAGAGTTCATTGTGTGATGAATTAGTAAGGATATATACACCAAACATGTTCATCACGTGATGAGTGAGTAAAGATGAACTCGGGAACGTCGTGTTCTTCATAATACAGAAGATGGCACCCAGACATCTACCCCTTTATGTGCACTAATGACTGTGTATTAATGTTCTGTCACCTACACGTGTTTGACATGTAGGATGGCGGTACTTACTGAACCCGCTTTATACCACAGGGATCCGTTAACTTCAAGATCGGAGTGCTGTATGTTCGTGAGGGGCAGACAACTGACGATGAATTCTACAGTAATGGTAAGTGTCTTCATTGTCATCATACCATATGGAATATCATACTGCACCGAGACACAAGGAACATCTACAGGCAGCAATATAAATTGAACATTCCCTAAATATGACAGTTTCTTTGTGGTATTATGCGCCACGTATTATGCGCAATTCAGCGAAACACCCCACACCCCCACAAAGAGCTGGGACTTCTGTGATCCACGTTCGTATCCCACAGACGACAGCGATTGTGTAAAATAATTTCAACGGGGCGCTGTACCGTCAAATTAACTAAATTTCCTCTCCTGTAACTTGTATGTGAGAAGCAATAGTCACGACACTTCCTCTTGAGAGATGCACTGTAAATAGATGTGCATTAACGTTCTCGAGTCCCTGACGAAGTTAATCGAAACCTTGGGAGATGTTGTTAGATTTGAACCGCTATGTGAACATAACGGGTAAACAGGAATAATCAATGGGAACAGCAGACCTTTACCCTCGTCGGCATGGTAACGTTTCCAGCACATCCAGTCAGAGGATGCATATATAATTAGGGCAAAAAAGACGTTTATTGGATGCCGATTGGTCCTTCTCGTATGGATGAAGCGGTATTGGAATTTGACAGGCGAGTCCAAGAGAGTCTGTATAAGTAGAGAACGTCTGTGCAAGAGTCTGGTCGGTTTTACTCCCCTCAGAAAAAAAATCCTGTTCCTGGGAAGAATTGTTAAAATTATATAAAAGGAGCTCTGAAGACCCAAACCAGTGTGGAAAGGGTAACATGTCTTGCGCTTCAGGTGGCACCGTCATTTACAGAACTTGCCTAAGATGAAAGCCTTTAATCGCTCATTCCTCCAAACGTAGTGATAACTTACAACTATTATTTGATTTCGTTAGGTTTACGACATAATTTTGGCGCACCCAGGCTTTCATTGATAATACCTTTGTACGGAAGCCTTTGGCGTCTTGAAGTACTTCACAACGACAAAATCCTCTGACGTTTCGCCTGCTGGAATTCGCCATTGATGCCATGCATTGTCGTGAGTCGTGATAACATCCCCTTAGCTGCTAGAGTGTATTGCTTGCTGCACGTAGCCGCCTTGTGACAGACATATGATTTTTTACACCGTTGTTTTGAATCACGTACATGCTTGTGTGTGCATAAATGTAAATGAAATCAATGCAGGCAAGGGAATACTCTGTAAATACCAGCAAGCCGGAGAACACAGGAAATCGATAAGCGTTCTATCGGATTTCATCATGGCATCATCGTCACTATGGGATTGTATTAGGTTGCTTTGTTTTATCATGGAATAGGACATTTGTAGACCAATACAGCGTCTCCTGTGTGTACACGTGGCGATGTGGTTTAAAGTCTTATGTTGGTTTTAGTAGAGCTGTGCGGTGTATCCTACGAATCAAAAGTAAATCCCTGGTACAGGTTATGGATCCACTTCCGGTGACTGATGTATTGTAGGACTATTGTTCTGGTGACTGATGTATTGAAGGACTATTGTTGGGATATATTAAAACGAAGCGTCACAACGCGCATAGCAATCATCTGGGCGGACGTGCCAAAGAGCGATTGGCAAGAAAGATAAGGGTACGTGAAAGTGACACGTCTAGAGGCAAGTGATAATATAAGAGACGGGCGATATGCAACGCGTTAAGGGGCGCGTGATGGTAAGGGACGCGTAGCGGCATAAGGCCTATCAGAGACACGTGAAAGCGGTGCGATAAGGAGGCGCGTGATAGGATAGACAGTCGTATGTGAAAGCTACGCGATAAGGAGGCACGTGAAAGTATAGGCAGTCGTATGTGAAAGCGACGCGATATGGAGGCGCGTGATAGGATACACAGTCGTATGTGAAAGCGACGCGACAAGGAGGCGCGTGATAGGATAGACAGTCGTGTGTGAAAGCGACGCGTCAATGAGGCGCGTGATAGGATAGACAGTCGTGTGTGAAAGCGACGGGATGAGGTGGCGCGTGATAGGACACCCAGTCGGATGTGAAAGCGACGCGACAAAAACACGTAATGATATTAGAGGCGCGCAGTGATAGGAGAGATGGACGTTAAAGCGACGCTCAAAGGAGAGGTTAAAAACAACAGTGCCAGACGTTGAAGCAACGCCTCCAGAGGCGCATAACACAAAGAGGGACGAATATGAAAGTGAGGCGTTAAGGAACCCATGGCAAGTCAGACGGACGCGATGTGGAACTCGAGACGAATTCGGATAAAAAAGCGATGTTTTCTGTCAAGGGTGACAGGAATGTCGTGACGAGAGAAGGGACGTATGGTGGGGGATACATGGGAGCGATTTGGCGTTAGACGCGAGATACATAGAGGCACCTGACCCTACCAACAAATTGCCTCGTGCATGAGTGATGAAAAAATACCAGCATGGGTAGCAAGATACAAAATAAAACAACCGCGGATATGAGTATTCACATGAACAAACTTAGCATTGTGATTTCTATTTTCAGAGGAAGGGAGTGACTCCTTTGAGAATTTTATAAGTCTTCTTGGTGACAGAATATCCTTGAAAGGATGGGAGAAGTTCAAGGCGGGTCTAGACGTGAAATGTAAGTACATGTCATATTCGTGGGGTGTGTCTCTGTTTCATTGTCACACGTTTCATCTCTTGATTAATATAAAGTATCACATAGCAGCAGTGTAGATATTCATCCATGTTACCAGTAGCAGCCTAGGGATGACCATGAGTGTATGAATGAGAATAGTTTTACGCCGTTGTATGATTATTTTAGCAATGTTGTGGCGAACAGTTGACTGTATGTACATTTGTTTATGACGACAGATTTCACATGATTCAGTGCAATCATAGCGCTATTTACAATGACATGTTTTAACAGATGAACCATCACTTATTAGTAATATTTGCTTATGTTAATCCATCGAGTTAAACAAATTCTGAATGGAACTTTTATAGAGTACATGTGCGTGTCAGTTTCTCCTTAGTGATGGTGATGAATTAATTTCAGCCGATACAACCGGTGAAGAAAGTGTTTATACAATATATGAAGGACATGAAATCATGTTTCATATATCTACAATGCTGCCTTATTCCAAAGACAACAAACAACAGGTATGTTTATGGAGCGAGCGAGTGAGTGAGGCGATACACAGCATTTTTGTAGTTCAACCGGATGTGAACCTGAGATGAGATTACGCAACAATTTTCGTGGCGACAAAAGGACGTAATTCTTTCAATTTCGGAACCTCCTCTTGTTATTCTGTTTTAAGTGCAAACATGACAGATATCTTTAAATATTGTTTTAAACCGAATAAGGTGCAGAACGCCGAACGGTAGTAAGATAAACGTACATGGCGATAATTCAGGGCCTATTTAAAACAAAAAATAGGTACCATCATATATCTAGATATTCGACTCTTGTAAGTCTGTTTTTGACTTAATACATCCCGAAGTCCTTGCTTATAATATTAATCACTGTTTTAACAAAATATGATAATTAATCATGGGGAGCCTGATATTAAATATTGCGCGACTTTTCTCAAAAAGAACTCAACAAAACACACGCCATCACTAACGGGTATTGTGATTTTTATCCTTGACTCTCATAAGGATTTTTTTCTATTCCCGTTCCAAGTGTACACGTCTTTTTCCATTTCAGGTTGAACGGAAACGCCATGTAGGAAATGATATTGTAAATATCGTGTTTATAGATGGAGATGTGGATAAAGTTCCCAGTTTTAAGCCTTCCATGATGAAAACAAGATTCACACGTATCCTTCGCTTCGGTCACTTTCATTGACATCGGCACACACGTTAAACGTGTTGCCATAATTTCGCACGGTAGTTGAAAATGGCCTGCTTCCAGGTGAGATTTCTCAATGTGCAATGTGGGTATGGGATCCGGATAACCACACAGAGACTGTGTTGAAAAAGCCTACCTTAACTTAATTAACGCAACAATTCATTTCAGTCATTTCTTATAAATGATTACCACAATTAAAACTTCATTCAACATTGCAACACAGCCTGGTTCCCTTGATCTTTTGCGCCTGCGCAACCGCTCCGACAAATTCGGAGCGTTAGCGCAGGTGTAACAGACACTGTCGGAGCGTTAGCGCAGGTGTAACAGACCAAGGGAACCAGGCTGCATTGCAACATTGCAATATAAGCCCGTTATTTTATCAAGAGCAAGTAGTCTGGCAGTAGGTGTGACCTAATTTCTTGTACTGAAACACAACCGAAAAACACCTCTTTGTTTAGCCCACTTGTGTGGAAATACCCTGCAATGTGTTCACTTTATTATGAAAATAGATGCGATGGTATACAGTGGAAGCTGTCTACACTGGTACTTATCGGGACTGACGAATCAATCAAGTTGAGACAATGTGCCGGACTGTAGAGGGGGTGATAAGTGTACAAGCCACGGACTGGACTGAGATTGTGCGCCGGTGTTGAGCACTTGCCGGATTGGACAGATGCCGACTTAGATAGGATTTACTGTATACCTTTTTCGTGAAAGGTGACGTCACGAGTTAATAGATTCAAATTTTGAGATTGATTTTGTGCTAAAATGATTAAGGTTGTGCGTTGTTGACGTTGTTGACGCAGTATT
Source organism: Haliotis asinina (assembly GCF_037392515.1). NCBI lineage: Eukaryota > Metazoa > Mollusca > Gastropoda > Lepetellida > Haliotidae > Haliotis > Haliotis asinina. The sequence goes on along the minus strand of NC_090281.1, from coordinate 37,153,121 downwards.
TACAGAGCGCAGCCATATAACTGAATGAAGCTAAACTCACTCATTGCAATTACATGTGCCAACCACGTAAACGAGCCTGACCACCTGATCCTACTTGTCGGTTCTAACAACAAGCAAGGGTAACTGAAGATCAGTTCGTCACTTGTATGTGAAATGTAGAACACATCAAATGAACAGCAACTGGGAAGATCGAAAACACGTCGTTCTTGTCACTATTTAAGGCCTTTTTGTGTCGATAACTTCATTATTTCCCAACAAATCTGACAATTATACGTTTAATTCTGACGTTAATAACAAGTAACTCAGCAAATATAATCATTCATATTTTGATATTTTCATAATACAGCAAACATGTGCAGCACAATACGCCCGGTTCCTGATTCTGTGTTGTAGTAAGACGCTGGACTGTTTTTTCCCGATGGAAATTCGTGACATCCACTGAGGCCTCCCGTGTATCTATCACTGTCTAATCTGATGGTGACGTTTGTCGTTGCTTAACGCCGCAGGGAAAACAAACCAGTTCACATCCGACAACAGCAGCGAAGCATTTCCGATTTAATAATACGATTACTGCGTACATGTCATGACTTTTCACAAACAATCATGGGCAACCAACTCATCTCACAGTTGGAGGACTTGAATTTCCGAAACTGAATTTCGGGAATAACATTAAATCGTTGTGCTAGATGAATTGCCGACGCTCTGCCTACAAAAAAGGGAAAATCAATTGAGAGGATTTAGTGTTGTTGGGTAAATATCGATTTTACAGCCTTTGAAAACCTGAACTAGGTGCGGGTACTTTTTTTTTGACGCTCAGCAACTTTTTTACCTCTGACGAGCCTGGCACACACAGTGTATGCTGTTAAATAGTATGGAGAAACGGTGACGTTTCCGGTCATACTGGTTTTCCAGCTACCCATGTTTGTCCCAAGAGACAACAAACAGGATCGGGTACTCACCCCTGCTGGTGCATCTCATCATAATATGTGTAGATCGACCCTACTGATGTCAGTGACCGTCAGTCGGTCACCATATATTTGAAATATTGCTAAGACTGGCGTTAAAACAAGCAAACATTCATAGAAACAATTCCATGGCCAGTGAAAGGCATCCGCTGCGTTATTGTACATTGCCTTAAATAGAAGACAAATGAACTTCCTGGAACAGTCTTTCTATGGCTTTCCAAGATTGAATCCAAAGTACCTTGACTTGAACAGATATCTTTGCTGTTGTAATGTACAATAAAGACAACGATAGTTACAGGTAAGTTACGTGGGTATAGTGGATATTTAAATACTTACCTTTACGTTATATGTTCGTAAAATATATACCCCTTGGAAAAGAAATTATTAACCCACAATAATGGACACATAGAACAAATAGTCCCTGTGTTACATGCTGTTGGCAGACTAAATGCACTAACCAGAAACATGGATAGATCGAATGATACAAGCGGTCACTGTTACTGTATGCTGGCAGGCCAACTGCACTATATAGAAACATGTATATATCAAAATGAGACAAGCCGTCACTGATACTTTCTGTTTGCAGACTAACTGTGTTTTCGGAGGAGTCAGTTCCTCTTTTCGGTCCTCCCCTTCCGTCTCCTCCTGTCTTCTACAACCACCAGGAATTCAGAGACTTCCTCCTCGTGAAATGTACGTAATGTGTAACCCCCCATTCCTTTTACAACAGTCAGATAAGTCCTGCGTACACTACGTGTGCATATATATTACATTTCGAATGCTTTACTATGGCCTTATGTTGTAAACTTTTAAAAAATCAACTTTGGAACAACAGTCGTATTCGGTTGCTTGAAATCGCAGTTGAATGAATGAATGAATGAATGGATGAATGAATGAATATAATTTTGCTTACACACTGGTGGGAGAGAAAACATTTTTCTACAAGCATTTGATTTATTTTTTTATTTTTCACACACTACAAAAAGTCAGTAATTATTAATATGCAATGGAAATGCACATCTTGTTTAAGTCGTTGCATTGTTCAAAGACGGGTTTATGGTGAAAACAAAATTACGTGATATTTTCAGATGGCTGTTTAGGATATTTCATTGTCCCATAAAGCATAATGTGTGTTGTTCTACAGTGATAAACGGCGAAAAGGCTGCTGTCAATAACCCACTGTTTGCTCAAAAGAGGGAGAGGACACTGGAGATGTTGATACGGAACCTGTACCAGGATTACATGTCCGAGTCAAACAAGGTATCAACACTTTAGTTTAGTTTAGTTTAGTTTAGAATACGCCACAACTACTAATAAATTATTCATGACGGTTGTAGAATACTATCAATGAACCATCGCTGCTTATGTAAGCCTGTTATAGTGAGAGGTCAATGAATTACTATTACTATTAGAATTCAGTTATGGAGAGCTAGTGCCGGTGCACTGACGTTGCTCATGTAAGCCAGCTGTTGAACTGACATTTAGCCATAGAAACACAGTTATCATATTTGATTACGCAAAAACTATTATATTGTTCATCTACTTATCAAGTGGAAATCGAGCCATTAACAGCTCTTTGTGTAGGCTTAGAACTGAGGTATTCTAGACATGCGAAGTCATTCTAGACTTAAGTAGTGCTCTTATTTTATTTATTCTCAGTGGTGTAGCTGACTTACTAGCCTGTTATATAGAGCGGATTTCAGTTGACCGTTACTGATAGTTTAAGCCTGATGTAGAGAACTGATGTCAGACTGCCGCATGGTACCGAACCGATGCCGTCGACCATTATGACGTATGTCATCTGTGATAGAGACTACGTGATCGTGTACCACGAAGATTCATGCCATCCCGTTATATACAGCTACGACAAATGTGTGTATATATACCGATAAAGCTAATGCTAGCATGTGACAGACATTTTGGTAAGTTTTGTTGATGTACCGTATTGACTAATGCCCGTATCCGATAGACCGCGTGTATTTATATAACGCTAGAGATAAGGCGTCAATGTACCTCTACGAGTAATGCAAATACGTGGCAGACCATTTATCAATGTACAACTATGATTAAGGCAAGCATGTGCATGAAAGTGCCACTCCGACTGAACATGTTACCCTTTCAGTGGTTCTGTAATGGCGATATGGTGTTCAGATAGACCGAGCCATTACAAATGAATTGTTTTCGACATCTGCAAGCTCGATTAGAATATTTAGAAAGTCTTAAGAACTTGAAGCATAATTCCTCTAACATGAAATGTGATACTGGCGAGTGCTCTCGCGTATCAGTAGAAGATGATAAACGTGAAGATGTTAGATGGAGACGTTGCCAGCGGATTAAGTAGTATTACACTACATCAACTAGCCCATGGCAACGCACACTCCATACACTCGCCAACGTCATCGTCATTTACAGACTGCACCGGGGTCAGATCTGCTCCTCTTCTATTCTCCCATTGTCATGGAGACTAATAGTGTTGAAATCGCCATCTCTCTCTCCACTTAGCTGACTGTTTCCAAACCAAACAGATATTTATTTGAGGTGGCTGGTGATAACTCACGCGGCATACTGTTTTGTTTGAGGTGGCTGGTGATAAGGCCACGCAGCTTACTGTCTAAAGGATGATGTAACTGTCTCTGATCATTACGGGGCTCTTATTGACAAGTCTGTTTTTGACCTTTCTGTTGAGGATCCGAATTACAAAACTCGCGTCCATCATTGCCAATATTCGAAGACTGTCCGTCATTATGCTCAGTGAATGTTATGGAGCAGCAAGGTTTAACGACACAAAATAAAGGAATCCAGTTAATCCGAAATTAACGGATTTATTCTTTCGCGGGTGAGCTCTAACTGCATATATTTATGGCCACCCTTGTCTTATACTCAGTAGCTTGCTGCTAGAGTTGCGCTCGTTCGGTGAAGCTGAAACCTATTTTGAGATTTGAGATTTGAGATTCTGAATGATGATGTTTTCAGATCGATGTATCAGCACTGTATCCGTGCTAAGTCGCATCATTTGCTCACCCGCTCCATGGTTTTTGTTTTGTTTTGTTTTGTTTTTTGTTGTTGTTTTTGTTTTTGTTTTTTGTTTGTTTGTTTTTTTATCATAATAGTCTGAATTTCTTGATAATAGTCACGGTTTGATAACGTTTTCGTCCATTCCAATATTCTTTATCATACCTTTTTTGTCCGTCAGTTTACGTTTTTCTGATATATCCTAGTTTCGCTTCGTGTCCATGTGCATCATGCTTAAAGAAACTGTTTTATTATTAATTGAATTCTCATTGGAATTGTCAAATTCAATCACACTTCCTACAAATTAATCCGATAAAAACTCACGGCCACACATCTCAACGATAATAGAGACTGCTAAAATGTCACAACTTTGGCACCTAATTTCCATGACTTTTAAAAATATTGTTTTTACATTTCCCCATGGAACACCAGTTATAATTACAACTCGTATTGTGATTCCCGCTATGCGTCACCATGAGAGTTGATTCACAGACTTAAGTTGCGCAAATGGCACATCAGAAGCCAAAGCTAACTTAATAAATCATTTTAATTGTTAAATTTAATTAGTCAGATGAACCCAGCCAGTGTTTTTGTCTTAATGTCATATTTTTTTCTTTATCTGAGTCTGCAACTGAATGTAATAAAAAAATCGAATGCACTCTCATTACCAGTAGTCTTCAAAAGGACACTTCAAATCCATAGATTAGTTCTATAGTGAGCAAAAATATGTCAAGAATATTAAATGTGTTGCGAATATCTTTTATGGGATTTGGTATGCTGTGCCCACTTCTATAATATTTCCCAAAACATCTTCCATTTATTAGGCTTAAAATATATTCTTTTATAAACTATAACTGTTGACGGTTTGTGGGATGGGAATATAGAAAGTGGATCGAACTCATGGTGTGAAATGTTTTATTCCAGTCGATATAATTTCGGCTTTAATTAAACAACCACGGCACACTTATGGCAACTGACAATATATCAAGAACACACATTGTCCTGACTTCTACATTTGCGACCACTGTTTGTGTATTTGTAAACTATCGCAACTTTCATTTTCTGTTCACTTCAAAACCAAAGTAATCTACATGTAGAGTACTCAACTAAGACACATTCTTGACTCTTCAACCGGTGCATTCTCAAGTGTCTCCTGCCCTTTAAGTGAACTTACTGAAGTATGTGCAGCGCTCAAGGGAGGGCTTCCGTGCCAGGATTGTCATGTCGTTCGTTGTTTTCGTATCACTGTCCAGGTTCTCAGAATTGTCATTTCTTGTCAACAGAATAATATGCTGTATCGAAGGGCATTCAGTGACGTCATCCAGGACGTCCACGGCTCGCGCCGGAAGGAGGACGCACGTAGAGCTGAATTCGTGCTTGTTGGTCAAGTAGGTACTTCCGGTCAGACTTCTGGCTGGACTATCACGATACCGAACTTGTCTAGGACTACAAGTTGATGTGGTGATACAGTTTATCTACATCTGATATGACATTTAGCAGCAGCCTGTCTCTTTGTCTGAGACACATGATAGGTCTGCGATGTGACCTGCATATGTGACATGATCTTAATCTGTCATGTAAGCTTCATCCGTGACTTAGGGGCGCTGAGGTAGTCTAGTGGTTAAAGCGTTCGCTCATCTCGCGGAAGGCCCAGGTTCAATTTCCCACATGGATAAAATGTCTGAAGTCCAAATCTGGCGTTTCCCACCGTGATATTGCTGGAGTATTGCTTAAAGCGGCGAAAAACGCAATTCACTCACTCATCTTGACCTGTGTCAAGTGACAAGTTTCATTTGCAGGCAGTAGATAATGTCATATTAGAAATTGCGATAGTGCGTGTGTGCAGTTGGAAAAGCATTCACGGGTAGTCCTGAGGCAGATAATTTGCAAACTGATGTACGAATTGCTTGAATAAAACATGCTGGGATGTCATTTTTCTGACCCCTGTTTTCGTGGATCACTCCCGTATATTGACAGACCGCCTTCATACAAGTGATATTTATATCGTTGTGTGCGTTGCTAATCAACAAGCAGAGAAGCCCACATCATATAGAAATAAGTGATTAAGAATGAGGAGTCGTTAATAACATGCAATATGTGTGCCTCTTATATCATGCTTTTACCTCAGGGTCTGAAAGTGAAAACAATCGAGAAAGGCGATGCTCCCACAAGTCTCATCACATCCGGTTTGTCAAGTCTACTTCGGCGAGAGGTGAGATCCCAGCTTTTATATCGCTGTGTTACTGAAATATGCAGAGAAAAAATATACGTTATGTTATATCTATTATCATACCATCAAATAAGGTGATAAGACTGTGAACTCCGGCAGCATGTGCTTGATGTAAGAGGCAGTTATACAGTTATACATTTCAGCTTTTTCCAAACTGCGTAGATCGATGTTCATTATGTCAGTCACTTGATTGCTTGACCCAGACTGGATTATTTACACAAGGCGCCGTGATATCCGTTTAATATTGCAAAGCGCGGCATCAAGCTACAACTAATTAGCAAAACGGTTGCCAAAATAGATTCAACGATGGAATTTAACCCAGCTGTGGAATATATATTTTACCATTTGTTTCAGCCCTGGGATCCCCAGAAGTGTTACAGCGAGTTTGCTCATCACATCATCTGTGGAGATTCGTGGGGTGAGTGAAAGGGGGTTTGAAATGTTTCAGATTCAAACCAGAGAAAATCAGTATAATGAAAATTCCGTTCAAATGCATTCTTTCCAAATTTCTCGCTTCACTGGGCGTGTGATTCCTATTTTTCTGGAGAGAGTACTATTTAAAATTAAGATTTAAACTGATTCAAAATTTTGAAATGACTGTTTACTAGAGGAACACTTGTGGAACAATTTACGATGATCTAAAATTAGATTTGAATTCTCCGTTATCCTATGTCAGTGTTTTCTGAAACGTAGATATTTCAGCTACTCAAAAGCCCTCAGACCTACTGCACAGTCTACACAATCGTATATTATACACACTCAAGAAACAATACGCTTTCTTGGTACAAATGCGCAGACAGTATACATGGTCGGGATTTCAATGTCTTTAGTATTTGAATTGTTTACCTGTAGTGACAACTTGTGTGGATGGACGTAATACTTGTTACTGTATCAAAATGAACAATTTTACATTTCAACATGATAAATGTATACAGTTATGAACTTAAGTTACAAATACGCAAGTTTGGAGACATTGACTTGATTAATATGGAATCATCGACTAAAGGATCGATCACACTTACCTTAGTTGAGAATTAGGTTTAGACTCTGGTCTGCGAAATTGAACAATGGATTAGAAATGCTTGTTTAAATGTGAATTTTTAGCAAATACTGGCAGATATGTTTGTATGAATTTTAAACTTTGTTTGTCGAACTCATTAATATCTAGGTCTTTGTGTTGTATTATTTGTAGATCATTAATATGTATATGGCAATACTGACACCTGTCAATCACTGTCTTGTAGGTGACAAATTGATCATCTCCACTGAATCGGGAATCATGGTGCTGGAGGGTGTGTATCTTGTTCCGTCAATGTGTCACATATGTGACACGAACTGTCCACGGACGTGATCACATAAAAGGCTTAACACGTTTCCTTAAGAACCCCTTGTGTACATATGTTCAGCCACGAATGTGTTTCCTGTGATCAATCTGCAAAGCAAAATGTCTTGTAAATGCAACGCAGTTCCTTAGGAAAGTGGATCCAAAACAAACGAATCCCAACAAAAGCTCACTAATGACAACTTCCTCAAATCACTGAAATTAAGAAGAGGTGTGTATGAATGTGCAGCCTAATATTCTGTTATTACCTATTTACCCGAGCGCTGAACATTACGTTCAGTCTCAGTCTTGATCCGTGGTATTACGTGTTTAGTGTTTGCGTATTTCGTGATCATATCAAATGACGAATAATCGATTTATTCATATTAAAAGGTGATTCAGCATTCGCATAATAAATTGCGGAGAGAAATATTCAGAATCATTAATACACATATGATCTAAACAGTGTGACGTCATATTCATTGTTTTGTATATTGAATATTTCAGAGGGGCTTCAACCACGCATCATCTTTGAGAAGACAGTTTCTGTCCGGCAACTAAGTGTTGTAGAAGCTCATGGGCTACTTATCATGAGGACCGAGAAAGGTATTGAACGTTTGACGTGGACATGCAATCACTACACGAATTATATGCCTATTCACTTGGAAAATACTTGTAAAAATAATCCGTGAACAACAGAGCATAATCTCGAGGAAATCGATACTTTCATCAAGTCTCGTGTGCATATATATCGTATATATATATATATTTTTTAACATTCTGAAATGTGTCCGTCGGCTCTAGTATCAGTTGAAACAACTCTCAATATTATCTTCCTGATGTCATATTTAGTCATGTACCTGTGTATAATTACACCAGCTATTCCGGACATATTAATCCGGACACCCTAATAGTGCGAGCCCAGTTATTCCTTACGTAGGAGGGCTTAGATTTTCGAGGCTCATTTAGCGCTACGATAGTCGTAAGTTAATGTATTGCATATACAACTATCTTAGCGCAAGGAGAACTTCGAAAATCAAGGTCCAGGTCCAAAAATGCGAAGGGAAATAACTCCATATCCATGACTAACAAATCCTAAAGAAAATCATAGTCCGGATTAACAGGATGTACAGTGTTTGTGGGCTACATGCTTCCGCTGCTGTATCACATGTTATTTAACTATTTAATTATTCTCTACACACCGTAACCATTTACCATAAAGGCAAAATAAATTACCACTCTACGTATTCTATTCTATGTGAGAGAATCACACGGTAGTTAAAACACCAGGAGACACTCGATGTGTTGTTAAGTTTGAAGAAACCTGCAGATCATTCAGAAGCATAAACATTTATATTGGATTTCGTTCCTCAGGCAAAGACGGAAAAATCAACGTTTTTCGCCTAACGGATTTTGAGGGTGAACAGAACGAATCCATCACGCGCACGAAGTCTGAATGTCGTGAACACAAGCTGGAGAGAACAAAAGGTAAAACTGAAATTTGTTTGCTTGTTTTCTTGTTTAACGCCGCACTCAGCTATATTTCAGCTATGCGAGGTGGTATGTAAATACTCGAGTCTGCACCACACGATCAAGTGATTGGTATCAGCATCATCGATCTACATAACTGGGATACGAAGACATGTGTCAACCAAGTCAGTGAACATGACCACCCGACCCCGTTAGTTGTGTCTCACGACTTTCATGAGTTGTTGAACACCAGTCTAACCAAAATCTTTGTGTTATGAACGATAGTGAATAGTACATGCACAGTATATGCCAGGAGCCCGATCCACATTTACCCGTAGCTCTCCGTCATTCGTAAGCATATGATAAACTATATAGTTACGATCTATCGTAACATTACGAACACTTTGTGGATCGGAGCCTACGCTTACAGGTGCTTCCCAGAGGTACCCTAATCCTGGACAAGCACGGAGTGATGAAGATCAATTTTCTTAACGAGCTTTCACTTGAGCTGATTTCATTGAATGTGTTAGTGACACGCACACAACTCGCTCATAACATAAAAAAATCCTTTCAATCCATGAGGATGTTTTTGAAAATTGCTGTGATCATCATCAGTTTATTGCATGTTGTCATTATGACCATGTGATACCTTTAATTGCGTTTTAACACTATTACTAAAACTGACAATCTCCAATACGCCATACACCCGTGTAGCTTCAAATATATTTTATCGATTACAATCCGAGTATATCGCGAATCTCGTTTTTCACATACTCCTGTGCCAATACCAAGCCAGATTCATGAACCACATATGAACTTATTAACATTTATCAAGACCTTAGCAAACGATATGGAATCATATGTGACCTTTTATAGATATAATATACTGTCCCTTATACATTCATCCCTCGAATTCACCCACAATACAACATTGTCCTCACAGCCCCTTGAAATCGCCCACGATCCAATATCAGTCACAATCCCTTGAAACGATCACGGTACAATGCTATCCGCTAAAATCCATTGAAATCACCCACAATCCCAAGACATCCACCACAATCCTCCGCAATCACCCGGAACACGATTACATCCATCACAATAACTTGAGATCATCACAATATCATCCAACGTATTTCCTTGAAATCGCTCACAATCAAATGATATTCGCCTCAATCCCTGACATTCACCCAATCCCTGACATTCACCCACAATCCGATGATATGCCTCACAATCCTTTTAACGCACCAACTAACATGATATCACTCGCCCAGTATAAAATCATTTCGATTGTCCTTAAATCTATTATATGCTCTCAAGCCCTGAAATCGCGTACGCTGATACGTCAATACGTTACATCAGCTGCAGTCCAACTGTTATCTCACGTACCTGCCTTTACATCTTTATACTAATGCCTATTGTGTTTTCCCCAGGGTGCCATCTTTACTCGCTCAGCAAGCCCGGGGGTAGTCATCTCCGGATGGTGGTTGCAGTTGCCAAGCGACTGTTAGTATTTCACTGGAAGCACTCTGCTGCCTGGTCCGCCTGGTGCCCTTCCGTTGACCTTGACACGATAGATGGCTTCACCTTCATCAGGGTATGTTCTTGCTGTACCAGACCTAATACGATTACCGCTACTGTTGACGCTGGTAAAGTACACATGCGCCGTCATCCTATTACAAGTGATTTCCCGGGCATCTGGGAAGCCGAATGGGTGATCGAAATGGATCGTCTGAGGTGATGTTAAATAGGATTTATCCACAACGTTGCTTGGGTCAGGAGTTCAAGTACAAGTCGGCTCTCTGGGTGTATGAAAGGTGTTGAAATAATATACTGATATTGTGAGTGTGTGTATGTGTGCGTGTGTGTGTGTGTGTGTGCGTGTGTGTGTGTGTACGTGTGTGTGTTTGTGTTTGTGTTTGAACAGTGAGTGAGTGTATGTGCGCACGTGTGCCTGTCTGAGTAAGTGAGTGAGAGTGTGTCTGGCGGGTATGCATGCGTGCGTGTGTGCGCATGTGTGGTAGTGGTAGGGTGGCCAGGTGGGCTGTGTATTAAGTGGGGACGGTTTCGGTGATGAATGAGACGGCGGGAGTGAACTGTGAATATCAGTTTATCCAGCAGAATAAGTATGGGTGGACAGTTACTTTCTGGCGTCAACGTTCTGTAAAAATTGACAAAAACCTGACGAACGGGTTGTTGAGTGTAATGAGAAAATATACAGTAACACTGACTAAGTCCAGCCCTCACCATCTATTATCTGAAAACCACCATTCAATGATACTGGGCGCGGTTGGGCAGCCTTGTGGTTAAGGCGTTCGCTGGGAAAATCAGGGTTCGATTCCCCACGTGGACACAATGCGTGAATCACATTTCCGGTGTCCACCGTGATGTTGCTGGAATATTGCTAAAAGCGGCGTGAAACTAAACTCACTCACTCACTGAAAGATAAAAAATAATGGTGTAAAATATAGCTGCAAAAAGTTATCTAGAAACTCTCGTATCTCCTATTTTGTACGTCACGGATAAAAATGAGTGAACGAGATGACGTTAGCGTCGTTTTAGGAACACTCCGCCATATCTCGACTGACATAAGACAAAAGAAATCATGAAAATCCAGTCCAGCGTGACATAGCACCGCTTTAGTCACGAGACTATTCCTTTGGGAAAACCAATATGTCAGCTTGTATTTTTATATCCTCCAAAGATTCGCTTAGCTGCTGCCTGTTTGGAGCGATAGAAAAGTAACTCTGTTACCGTAATTTCATCAGGGAGACAGTGAAGTCAATGATGGATAAACAGACGCCAAGGAGGCTCTGGTAAACACTTTCTACGATCAATGCCTGCGGCGTTAAAGGACAGCCACAAAACGACTCTGTGAACAAGAAGGATATACAACCATAATCTGTCGATAATTATATACAGTGATCCAATTTCCAAAATTGTTTGTAAACTAATATTATGATTTATAAATATGAATAAGGATTGAGCAAAGCGTTTTATGCCATGGCTGCCAAATCCGGAAATCGATTTTCCTCGAGGACAAAACTAAATAATTACTGATCGTATTTAAGTTCGCCAGTAATAACAACACGTCTGATAACGAAACTGCACATGTTAGTGTTTGAACACACATCTCATGCGATACACGAATTTACTGGTATGTTAGTAATGAGATTTTCATGAGTTTGTACACATATAACCAGTGTTCAGATTTGCTCAGGGTAGATAACAGTGTATGACCGGTCTTTTAGCCTAAGGCGTCGCTGTACACACTTGACAGGAGAGGACCCGTTAATGGGTCGTCGAATCCTGGCGTCTCCCGTATGATAATACTGACTGCGGGCGTGTTACCGTTCTTCCTAAGGATATGCACATGCACTGTCCACATCACCCCCGGGCCTGCCGACCATATTAAGATAACGCATCGGCGGCGTTAAATACTTTCTAAGCGACCAGGACTATAACCTTGCATGGGTGCTTTCAACACACAGTTTTGACAACAATGTAACGTTACTCCGAAGTTGGTCCAACATTAAGCTAATTGCAATATTTGTGAGATTTGCTCAGCAATATCTTACTGGTTTTTTTCTTCTTTTTCTTTTTTTAATAGGAATTACAAGCTTTTGAAGTTCCGAGCATGATAACGTTGATTGACGGTATGAAGGGAGATAACCACATCTGCATTGGATACAAGAACCAGTATGATCTCATCAATGAGAAGAATGGCGACACCTTGCAGCTGTACCATGTGGAATCGAACAAGGTACGTCTCAATCATACCCAAGCACCTGCCGAGGACTAGGTACTTTAGATTCGCCATGGAATGTTAGCCATAAATCATTTGATAATGTGGAAGGTTCATATGAAGAAAATACAAACAGTTGTTTTAAAGACTGCAAAAAATATTGTGTTCGTTGTTAATGGGACTGGAATACTCGGAGTCCTGATTTGGTCTTAATTTGGGCACGGTATTGTCTTTAATATTCGACAATACCAGGGATTTCGACTCAAGGTCTGTATTATGATGACGTGACGGCTGAGATAACTGCCTCAATAAAGAAGGGCGCCGAGGCAGTTACATCTGAGCATTGGCACACACAACAGTGAAACGTGTGCAGGTAAATGGTTATGATGGACGCTACTTCAGACACTACCTGTTCATTACACGAGGAAGCCAGCCTTGAGGAATCGGGTTATAATTGATCATCAGTAACCCATGCTTGTCGAAAGTGGCGACAAACGAGATGGGGTGGTCAGGATCGCTGATTTGGTTGACAGATGGCATTTCTATCCCTATTGCGGATATCGATGCTAATAATATTGACCACTGGATTGTTTGCTCGATTATTTACAGACCTGGGCCATAGCTGGAATATTGCTGTGTGCGGTAACAAATTCTAACATCACCTAACACGAGGCGAGCGTAACAATTATACCTATTGCCACCGTTTCAGTACCCTCAAGTTCCTGGACAAATAGGGACCAATTACGACTGATTGTGTCCTGGTGTTACATTGGATCTGTCTCTCTTAGGATATTGCTCGATGACTGTGAGTGTCTTTGTTACAGGTGAATTTAGTTGCGGCGATTGACATCTACGAGGATGATGAAGCTGAACTCATCTTATGCTACAACCGTATGTTTCCAAAATACCTTGTATTTTAAACTTCAATCCCCCAACACTGGTGAATGTTCTTAACAGAAAGCACAAGAGATGGCTCAAAGTGCTCTATCAGCATAACATACACAGAGTTTAGTGACACTGTTTTCTTTTCCAAGAGAGGGTCTAAACTATTTCCTCTTTTAACGTAAAATGCCTTCAGAGACTGAATGCAGTCAAACGGTAATGTACAAGCACAGTCTTTCAATGGCCTCTTTAACATCGATCATGAACAGTAAACGTTTGTGTTTTAAGAAGTATAATTATTGTTTTACATCTTAACGTGTGCACTTGATGTCAGAGAATTTGGCGTATTTTCAGTGCATGAAGAAGATAATTCCATGCATCAATCATCCGTCAGTGTAATGACCACGAGTTTTACAAACATTAACATTAGATTAAAACCGTTGCGTTGTACAGACATAATCTCAAATATGAGATGCTTGTTCTTTGGGTTATTGACATTGCCAACTCCTTCTGGAAGGGATATTGAATTTGCCATCGCGTGAAACATATTGACACCGGATCAGTTTGTTGATAACAGCAGGGAGATATTTCGAAAGCGCTAAAACATTTAAAACAAGATTCTGTATCTTTGGGGGAATTGATTAGTTCAATATAACAAAGAAACCTTTCACAGCCATGAAAGTGAAAGTGAATTGTTTTTCTGAAAAACACATGGTAAAAGTTGAAAATGGGAATGGGAGATCATATTTGTCACTGATGCGTCAGATATTGAAACCATTCACCCCACATTTCACGAAGCTGAGAACTTGAGTCTTATTTTACTGTCAAATTTATGTGTGCCTGTTATTGAGTAAAGCTACTGTTTAGTCCAACTGATTAATTAGTAAGGTGAGTAGGTGGCCTTGTGGTTAAAGCGTTCGCGCCTACGTATTAAGTAAGACCCGGGTTTGATCCCCTTCAAGTATACAATGTTGTGTGTTACCGGTACATTTGAGCTACGTACATAGGCATACACTGTATGGTGGTTGTATATAAGATTAATTCCGAAGGTCAAAGGACACCGCCCCCTGTACCCGTGAGGAACCGGGTTAGAATTGGTCTTCAGCAAACAATACTTGTAGTTAGAGGCGACAAACGTAGTCAGGCTCATTTAGTTGGTTGACACGTGTCATACTAAGAAAGTGAAATCCCAAATATGACATATGTTACGTGTCATGGTGTTCCAACCGCGGAAATTGATGTTCATGATGTTAATCACTGGATTGTCTAGCCCCGTCTTGAAATGACCGCCGGCATATGGCTGGAATACATCTGAGTGATGCTTAAATAAACATCCAACAAACCACATCCTCTTCTGGTTAAAAGATATTTTTTCCATCTAAATCCAAATCCAAATTAGTCTCTAAATATGATATTATGATAGGCGTGAAACTTGAAGTGTTAATTCTTACCGTGATTAATGCGATCCCGTTTACTGTTATAGCCTTAGTTCCACGTGAAACATGCATGTATGCCCAATTCTACAAATGTTTGGTGTAATGCTATTCCAGATGTCAGCCACTTCCAGAAACTGAAGGAAGAACAGTGTCATGATTTCGACTTCCACTGGAATTCAGAGCCCCTCTCTATAGGTAAGGCGATAAATAAGATAATGACCACGAGCACCTGATTTCATCACCAACTTTTCCGTGGTTAATTCACTAAAAGTTGAAAACCTGTTTTACTCATGGACAAAATAATCTCCTTAACGACGAGTTATTCTCTTGCACTGAAGTTTCATGTTTAAAATTGTTTCATTGTTTATAAAACCACATATCACATTAAAGATTTATCAGTTTGAGCACTACAACACACATACGCAATGCAAATGCGGTGGGATATTATTGGTAACATGTCTATGTAAAGCCAGGTTTGACTGAATAATAAAAACAATAATGTCTAACTTTTCTTGGTTACGTTCATGAATTGGAAATGGGATAGACGGGTGGTTAAAACGATCGTTCGTCACCCCAAAGACCCCATTTCCCACATGGATACATTGTGTGAAGCTCATTTCTGGTTCCCCCTTCGGGACAATGGCTTGAATGTTGCCAGGGATAACCTACAACAGGGATAGGTCACTTGCTTGCTTTCTTTACCGTTTGTATTTATTTGCCTCGGCCTGTCCCAAAGCACACTGTGGCTTGGTTCGTTCCCAGGACAACTGCGGCTGAGTTTAACTTTACTTCAGTCAGTTTATTGCATCAGTCGGGATTTTCCAATGAATGAATGAAAGAATGATGGCAAGAATTAAGAGCAAGAATTATATGTGAACGGATGAAAAAATATATAGGAAAAGATCAAAAGAAAGAAATACGTATGTGAATGAATAAAAGAATAAATAATACACCACGGCCATCCCTCCCCAAACTTGTTAAAGAACGCAAAACTGTCGCTTGAACCACGAAGACTCTAACAGGTAGATTATTCCTGCTAGAACACATGTGTTATTGTAAGAATCTAATTGAGACATTAGCAATTAATTTAATTATCTTATTGAATGTGGGGAATGACATGGGCATTAACAGAATGTTAACTGACCATGTCAGACACCCCTGAAGAACAGAAGGTTTTTAACCTATCACAGAGCTGTGTAACCATCTATCTAGTTTTGTCAAATGCTAAGACCAGCAGGAAGGGAAGGCGACTTAGAACACCCAAGCACCACAAGCATCAGTAGCAGATCAGACCAGTTGGCGATGTGTCATATTTTTCACATCAAATACACCCTAACATATTTTTTTCTGAAAGCATAAACCTATCACAGTTACTTGCAAACACCTTTCACCAAAATGGCCGATTTCCCCCTTAAAATTCAAAGGTGTATTTGAAAGAAGGTTTCAGCGCAATAACTAGAAACACTCTAAAAACGAACTGCAGTATTTCAATGGCGATATGTCAAACTTTTCACACACCTCAACTATACTCTAACAAAAATTTTTAAAGTCATAAAACTATCACCATTACTTGCAAACACGTTTCAACCAAAAGTATATTTCCCTTGTGGAAATCCGCTATTGAAAATACACCGGGCTCAATTTTAAAAAATAAGCTGGCGTATTAATGGTTACACTGGTCACGAGCCGACCAGTGGGATACGCTAACGACAATTCCACCTGTTGGAGTTTCCCTGATACTGCAGCGTCAAAGTAAACTCATTCACTCATTACATTCATATACAAAATATACGTCGATGGTTGCTGAATATATCTGTAACATGAAGCATCCTTTGAATCGATGAAGCTGATGCATATTTGAGCAACGCTTTAGGAGCATTCTTAACTCTGTGTAATAAATTTACAAATGCGTATTATTTTCAGTTTGTGCCTTTCCGTATATAATGGCCTTCACCCCTGACACTATTGAAATCCGCCTCATCATCAACGGAAATCTCGTTCATACCATGACCATGCCGGACCTCACGCTCATAACATCAAAGGTATGCACAATTGTTTGTTTGTTGAACGCCGTATAATCCAGTGATTTGACGTCACGAACATCAGTCTACGCAATTGTGATACGTTGACAGGCTTCAAACAAGTCATTGAGAATGATTACCCGATTCCACTACGGACATTTATAGGCGGATTCGGAGGGGTGGGGTGTGGGGGTGTTGGTTAATGCCACTGATACTTAAATAGCATATTGCCTTTTATATTATTACGTATGAGCATTGCCATCGATTCCCTTGCGAACTACCACGGATTATTAGCGTGTTACCAGAAAAAAACAAAGTAATATTGATACATGCACTGATGCATCATCACGAATGCTCTTTTTTATTGTAACGTATGCTATAGTTTACTAACACGAATGCTACACACTAGAACTGGGGATGTTTTACAATATTGTGACGAGTAGTATCGAAAACTGCAACGAATACCATGCCAGACACAAATACTATATCGTACTAAAATATTTCTTCTGTTTCAGTGTGATATCTACTTTGCCTCGTCGGCGGCTATGACGAATACACCGACAGAGAAGTGTAGAGAGAAGGAGAATTCCTTCTCCCCTCCACCTTCTCCTTCTTGTGAGTCTTCTTAATGGTCACATTAAGATTAAACAGGGTGATGGAGTAGCTCAGTGGTTAAAGCTTTCGCTTATTACTCGATAACCCGATTTAGATTCTCCACATGGGTACATTGTGTGAAGCCCATTTCTAGTGTTCCCGGGTGTTATATTGCTGGACTCATCCACTCAAAGATAGACAAGAAATTGAATAATTTTTATCGTGCTTGGAATGTACAATGCCAGAAGCGACCGTATAATCCTTGATTTTGCCCGTATAGAATATGATCAAAGAAGAACGAACTTCCTTAAATTTAGATGTGATTGTGTTCATATGGTGGAATTTTCAATTAAATCTCACGATGATTACTTGATAAATACGGAAATATTTCAAGGTATTCTAACATAAGGCTACATTGAAGATAACATATTTACTGAGCTAAAGCCGCTAAGAACCCTGCAACATTTTCATATAGCGCTTGCATTCAGCGAAACGTCCACACATAAACTTCCTTAGAATATTTACGATCTCTTATTCGTTTTATTCAGTATAGTTAATATCGAACACGTGCTTCACGGTAGATAATGCAGTATATTAAAACATGTAATGGATTTATGCATGGGACGATATTGCTATCAAACAATGGTTGCCACTCCTAATGCATGTGGTTTATCATGGGACTACTTAATCACATGAGAAGACATATCACAGATCTGGTGACATGTTTCTTGTATGAATATGGCGTCTCTCGCGTCGACGAAAGGTTTACGAGATTACGTGATGAACAAGCGGTGGGTTAGCCTAGTCATTAAAGCGCTCGTCCATCACGTCTAAAGCACGGGTTCGATTCCCCACATTTGTACAATGTGTGAAGCCCATGTTTTGGTGTTCCTTGCCGTGATATTGCTGGGATATTGCAAAAATCGGTGTAAAACTAAACTCACTCACATGATGAAACAAATATTTTCACTGCCAACGTGCTCGATCATAGCTTCTCAAACAATTGCAGCGAAGACCGGCCCTGCGATGAACATCTATAAGATCCCGTTGACCTGTCTGGCTGGACAGATGACCACTGATCGCGTAGTGACCGCCACGACAACACCTCAACAATCCACGCTTCTGGCCCCTATCGTCAGCAATGGTGAACGCTCTCCTGGCATTCCCAAACGAAGTCCACTTATCCGAACGAAAAGGCAACATTCAAGTCTACCGTCGGAGAAAGTGAGCATTGGCCTTCATGTTGTACTTGGATCATACATTTAAAGTAGTTAGGATGATTCACTATTGCAGACATTGATCGTTAAACCGTGTTCTTATAAAGGCGATCTATTTCGCATATTGACTCATTACACAATGAGGCATTATATATCCAATTATTCCTCTCGAAAGAATGACCATAATGGTAAGGTAACATTCGATAACCTAAGGGTGGGTTAAATGGAGTTGTAACACGGCCTTTATGGTGATTTACATTGCTACATGTATTAGTCTTTTAACACGGTTTTATAAAAAAAACAAACAAACTTGTCTGTCATGCTGTCAACAAGTACGGCAAAACGTGTTGAAAATATAATCTTTTTCCAAGTGTATTAACACAGTTTTTGAATAGCCCTTGCAATAACGCTATTCAAAAAGAGCTTCCCTTATTTTAATAACACTATTCTGAAAGGGCTTCCCCTATTGTAATTGCACTATTCTGAAAGAGCTTTCCTTATTGTAATAACTACTCCCCTTTGTAATAACAAGCTGAAAAAGCTTTCGTCAGTGTTATAACACAGCACTGAAGTAGCCTTTCCCAATGTAAAAACACAGTTCTGAACTAGCTTCACCCAGTGTTATAACACAGCTCTTAAATAACCTTTTCCATTGTAATAGCACATTGACATAACTTACCCCAGTGTGCACTGAAATAAGTTTCTTCTTATTAAAAGATGGTTTTGTAATATATCCCTCCAGTTGTGATGAAACAAAGACTTGATGCAATATTGAAGTGCAGCATGCTTATCTCTCTGTGCAGGAGAAGGACCGTCATGACTCGTCCAGCTCAGATTCGGGGATCACCATCTTGCGGGCTAGTGAGTTTAGTCCACCTTCAAGTCCCTTTGCCTGTGCCCACACGTCTGTAGACTACTCTGAGCCTGAAACGGACCTGCTGTGAGAGGAAATAGATATCGTGCCATATATTTCAGAAATGGGAGTGCCCGGCAGCTGGTGATGCCAAGGACGGACATGTACAACACGAACTGGAAATATACACGATGTCAAATGAAATGTACAGCGCAGTGTTAGGATCGTATGTTGTTATGACTGTTTCAGTTTGCATGCGAAAGCATGTACATGACATGCGTGGCTGTGAAAGTGGGTGATACGTGTATGAAATGGCGTTTTAGGATTTATTAACAAGAGAAACGGTTCATTCTCATTTTCATGTAACATGCTGAAATAACAGGTTGTGGTTCTTGGTTCCGAACCGTAATGTCCTTACTCGGATACACATTTAACAAATTTGGTAAGCCAAAACAATGCAAAGATGTGAAACGTGGCAGTTGAACCTGTTCGGAGAAGGTGTCGATTTGAAGGGCTTGAGATGTGCCTCTCTAGAGCAAGACAGTGATTGTGAAGGGACGGCCATTATGGCATGCTTAAAAGATTTGGAAAGGTATGAAATGTGCTTTTCCTGAGCACGTTATTGATTTGAAGGGCATGCGATGTGCTTTTCTGGATCAAGAAAGTGATCTGAAGGGCAGTAGATCTGCTTCTTTGGAGAAAGATGCTTACCTTGAGGCTCGAGATGCTCATCTCTGAATTAAAGCACAAACGAGAAAGATACGTGAGTGATCTCTGGTTTTCTGAAAGTGTTTTTCATAAGGAGTGATGTCTCTGAGACACGGCAACAAGTCACCTAGGAGAACGACAAAGACCTTTCTACATGACATTTGATCTTTCCTTACTTACAGATACAGAAAGTCTTCTTGTTTGTGACTTACATGATTCTTGGTGATGTGATTGTCTGTTGTATGGATTTGAAATATGGTACCATCTTCCACAATTCGAGATAACTCAGCATCTCCTGGGCACATTAAGGTATACGACCACACCTTCCGTTGACGATCGGCAGGACTAGAGGTGGATAAATCCAAACAAAGTCAGTCCGATTCCCTAACTCCTGGAAAGCTCTTTACCGACATCGGAACACATGTAACAAGTGTTACTTCATTCCTGCATTCGTTAATCCGTGAATGTGATCATCTGCTCACCTGATCTCAGAAGGAAAGATATCGTCCTCATAAACAGAGTTCGTTGCGTTTTGTGGTAATGGATATCAGGATATATCTCTGCTGAGACCAGTGTCCCTATACCACCATGCCATCAAACTAAACACTGGCTACCAAGAAGACATTCGATAACAAAAAGACATCAGGACTTAATGGAATGGTACCGTTTCTGTAGTGGGTTGAAAGAGGCAGGTCTCTACGATTTTGTGTGCAGGAAAGACTGTGTCTACGAACAGAACAATGTCCATCTTTCATAACAGTAAGCAAGTAATCAACACAGAAAAACAAAACTTCTGATGGCAATGAATCCATCAGTCTCCACTCATAATGATAATTGTCTGAATATGCCTACAGCGTTACACCAGTATTTCTTCTGTTTCTGTTGCATAATATATATTCACCAATGTACAAATGGCTGTATTTTGAAACTGACCGTTTCCAGATGGCATTAATGTTTCAAAATGTTAGTCACTGAATACCAAACTGATGTTGATGGACAGCCCGTGGTAATGGTACATATTACAGGGAAGTGCTGAATCACTGTCACATCAGTTACTGCAACTACCACTGCTGCTGCCACTACTACTCCTCCTACTGCTACTACTACCATCACTACTACTACTACTACTACTACTACTACTACAACTACTACTACAACTACTACTGATGATGATCATAACAATATGACGTCTACTTCAGCTATGATACACTGACTACTACTTCAGATACTACTACACTGACAACTACTATCACCACATCATAAACTTCTGTATTTCATTTTCATAATAATTTTATTCAGTTGTCATTATTTTAAACCAAACCCTGAGAAGTCAAACACTGTTTCCTGTCCTCACCGTTAGTTGTTTTGGAGCGTCTGCCGAATAGTCTGTTTACAAGGTGTGGTTATTTAGCGCTCCTGGTCTTACTAGTGTCAGTAACATCACAAGGGATACATCATAGTGCAATATATGCCATGAACCTTAGCTTAGCTCCCGTTGACTCTGTGTTGTTTTGCTAGTACTGCCTCGCCGATCACTGAACTCTACATTTTGATTAGTGAAATAGACGCGCGCACACACACACATACACACACACGAAAGGATCGCATGCCAAAATTGGATAAAAATGCATGAATCTGTGTATGATATCAACTCGTAAGTGTTACCTAACACGGCCCTGCTTCTAGTAAATGACCACAACTTTCTGGCCAGAGGCTTACTACCTACCTGTACACTGACTTGTCTAGCTGTCAATGTTTACTTACTAATGTGACACACTCCACGTGGGCAATGATGCCGACTCACATGTTCACTTTTGAGATTTCTGACTGAAACGACAAGGAATGGTTATCTACTATATTACGTCGTCACGATGTCATGATAACTACCTTGAACGAATTCCTTGAATGCATATTCGTTTTTGTGAAATGTTAAAGGTGTCCCGTCTTTAAATTCATTTTCCAGAGAACTATTTTGCGAAGGGAAATTGAGATTTGACGTCATTTTCCGAAACACGAAAACCCGCTGCCACAGGGGCCAGAGTATATATCATTCTGGAGTGACGATGTGTTAACGGTGAAAGTCATACATCAATTGGGTGTTTAATATACTGCTGATTTATTCTCATTTAGGCCATTAAGTGTAATAAATCATAGTTAATCGTTGTTGTTGTTACACAGATACCAATACCATCCTGAGATACAGATACCGCTTGTACCTATTGTGTATCATGAGGTATGGTTAACAAGGTTTGGGATGTGTTATTTGTAATTGAGATGATATAAGCGTGTTAATATCATGTTTCACAATTGTAGTAACAATATTTGATCACCCTTCATTCTAGTTTTGCCTGCACATCACATGTTCGGAACAGATCTACAGCTGCCACGTTTTGTCTGGGCACTGGGCGGGGCTCGGGGCTGCAACAAGGAATGTCAAGTTTCAGGGAATTTGCGAACGAAGTTAATTTGATACGGCTGAGTGTTCGTATGTTTTTTTTAAATATATGAGTACTTTAGCAAGTATTCCGAGATTTCAGCTCCGTTCAAAGGCAATAGCTGTATAAACCTCTCGTATACTCTTTGTCCTCAACCATATGTATTGCAATGTTCTGTGGTCCACCCAGACACCTGGTCTTGTCAGTCATGGTCATGTTATTTAGTTTGTCCTGTCCATTTGTTCTGGTTGGTTTCTGACCATTTGGAATCAAAATATGGGGGAGGGTGGCACTCATGATCCAGTTGTGTTAGGTAGCCAAAGGCCCTTGGTCGTGTGTGGATCATTGGTAATCGTTTCCAGTCAGCATTCGTAGGTTACATCTCACTGGTTAAAGCGTTTTTCTTTGGTGAAGCTGGATCGAGTGATTGTTGTTTCCAATTCAAGAATCGCGAGGATGTAAATAGGTTGTACCAAAATGGTTGAAGCATTTCATTGGTGAATTTCAATCCAGTGATTGTTGTTTCCTATCCAACATTCGTCACGATGTATCTTGGTTACACCAAAGTAGTTAAAGTCACGACAGAAACATCCACGATGTCCACTGCACGAGCAAGAAACCAATGACTCTGGTTTCAAAACCTTGTTTCGCCTCAACAGTGGGATTAGGTAATGTAACATGGTTGACGGACTTGCATCAGTTTGGACATCCCACATTCCTTACCAAGCTGACACGCTGTCATACGACTTGAATACTGTTCACGGATGGTGGGGTAGCCTAGTGGTTAAAGCGTTCGCTCATCACCCTTGAGACTCAGGTTCGATTCTCTGCATGGGTACAATACGTGAAGCCCATTTCTGGTGTTCCCTGGGTTGATATTGCTTGAATATTGCAAAATGTGACGTAGAACCCTACTAACTTAATGGATATAGTTCAAAGCTGCTTCAACCCCTTAATAATTATAAACATTGTTATGTATAAACATGTGTGAAATGATATTGGGTTTACGTTTGTGACATTGTTCTTGTTTTATTGTACGTGAAGGGTTAGTGTTGAATCTGAACATCACAGTCAAGGGTTTCTATTTGAACACGATTTTAGCTCAAAGCACACTGTGTTTGTTGAAAGTATGCACTGTGGCAAAACTGTTGCAATGATTAATAATACAAATACATTGTTTTGTGTTCGTTTGTACAATACGCAGAACTTCAGTTGTGATTCAAACCGATATCACTTCAATTGTTTTCTGCAGTACGTTTTGTGCATGTGAAAATTCAAATGCATAGATAAAAGTGGGATAACGTAATTAACACGGTTGAAATGTGTGAGTACTTATAATAAGTGTTTTGTAAGATTCTGACTATTTTAACATATTTGGAAAGAATATGGGGCACGTTTGTAACCGATGACCCTGTTAGAACCGATTAGGGTTTCAGCTTAAAGGCACCATACATGAACACATGGGTTTCACAAACGTTTTAAACGGCTAACACCTGTAACAGTTCGAGCTTAACTCGATGCTGACACACCTCACAATATCAGGAATGCCGATTGAAACGTTGTTAAACTCAACTCATTCACAGTTAAACATACTGAACAGCAAAAGAAGGGTAGGTTTCGAAAATGTGAAATCTCATAAAAAGTAAGGGTTCATGTTTATGTCTTCTATATAAAACCTTGACGAACTTGCCATAGTTTCCTTTGCTGCTCAATAGACGTTCTGTTTAATGCGCAGAATATTATCATAGAAACCTAACGTATCCGAGCTCATTCAAACATATATGTAATCGATAAAAAGTATTTTCCCACAGCATTCGTTACGCCAAAAACTCCATCTATAGTCACTATGAGACTAGAAAAGGCTTTTGTTCCTATGATGTCCCTGTATCTGTGCCTGTGTGTATCTAGCATGATGGACACGTTGTTGGATGTGCGTTTTGTATATGTAACCGTTTCAAAGTGTTCATATCTATATTTCTGCTGACAGATGTTGATGTCCTCGCAGTACAATGCCTGAATAACATGGTACCAGATAGTATTTGTTGGTGTGGGGTACCAACCAACTCCCATTCTGAAAATACTAGACCAACATCAAAAATGAAATATTGAAGTAAATGACAAAGATAAAGAAGTGACCTTGACCTTCCCAATGTATTATATTTATTGTTTGTCTAAGGATTTGTATCCGAAAGACATAATCATATAGGAATTATATAAGATATATGTTTGTTTTTTCTAAAACAAATAATCAAACTCGTGTTTTATTGACATAATATATATGCCGTTTATTGCAGGGACGTGTTTCCATAAAACAAAGACACGGCATTTATGTTGTTTGCAGGATTTAATTGAGCTAATGTTCATGGTGGACATTGATTTACAACTAAGCTTTCTAAACATTAGCTCCTGTACATGAAAATCAGAGCCTCGTTTCCAATTTAAGAATCTGTTGTTGGGTCACACGCGAGCTCAAATATCTTATGGAAATCCTTGAATATGTTTTCTGAATGTACGAAGGTGTCTCCTTGAAGTTTACCTGGTTTGTTGGGAACCATTCTCGAGTCTGTTAAAGCTCACGTTCCAAAGAGATAGATCTGTGATCAACACTCACTGCTTCAGTGTACCTGTTTTGTCATCGCGGTGAGAACGTATTCTAGTCGTCATGGTTTCAGGTTATTTCGTACGTATTTGTTGAAAATGCTTATTTATTGTTTATACTGAGATAATATGTCAACAATAATAAGAATTATAAAAGTGTTGATAATTTTATTACATAAATTCAGGAACTGACCGTGAGAGCATCACGACACGATCGCGTTACAATTTGAAAGCTGCGTGGCAGGTATTGTAAAGGATGTTTGAGTTCTGTGTAATTATTGTAATTACCAAATCACGGGACGTTTTTATATTTTTCGTCAATTACTTTTTTAAGATAAAAAAATATATTTTCAAAATATGCGATCATCTTCATAAATGTTGAATATCCGGGAATAGAATATTTAGATATTTGTAACAGTTAAGTATGTTCCTCTTGCATAGGTCCTGTACTATATAATCCCACTGGGGGTGCTCAAATCAGTGGATATATAGACTGAAAAGTGTAATAAATATTACATAGAAATTCATATACAAATGGTGCAATAACGCTCATCTAAAGAACATGTAGCATGGTGTAAAAATGATTTGTTATAATAGCATGCCTACGCTTGAGTGGCTGAACTGTCAATCACATGTACATTTCACTTCGTGTCGATAAACGGTGTTTATTAAGCGTGATATGTGACAAGCAATCAGCATGTTTATATCGTGTTTATCGACCCGTTCACATGCACATCGAGTCATTATCGCTGTAAATGTTTCCACATAGAGAAATTTATATTTTCAACATTCCATGTTGTTGTATATACGCAAACCCGTTCGTTATGGACACAATTCTATTTTACACCAACTTGTTTATACAACAGAAATAAAAACAGTCTGAAAAAGAGGGGTTTGGCTTGTGTTATATTTCAAAAGAAATAAGAGTGTGGATCCCCCAAAGAAGGGATGCATGTGAATGAGTGTATGTGATACCCTGGTTTGAACTCCCGATGCCTTCAGTAACCCATGCCTGTTGAAAGAGGCGACTAACGGGATCGAGTAACCAAATGTCCGCGTAGATTGATACTCATGCCGTTGATCACTTGGTTGCCTGATCCACACCGCCACCATAACAGGACTGCAGCGTTAAACAAGAAACTAACCAATAACTGTATATGGTCTTAACCGTCATGGACATGTTTCAGTTTACAGATAAATATCTTGTACTAGGAAATTAAAGCATTAGGGAAAGTTCATCAATGCTATTGTCTGTACTATAAACCCGACAATTCCGAGCATTTTCCTGCTCCTTTAAATGAATGGACACCCGGTGGTGGATAGCTATACAGGTACATGTCATGAGATAACATTTGTTAGGTTTTGTTTTCAATTAAGGCTTCAGTAACATTCCTTCTATTCCTGGCGACAGTCTGTAATTAATGAAGTATGTCCTAAGTATTAGCCTACATTAAATGAAAAAGATACAATAATGTTTTACAGGTATAACCTCAAATTTCAACAACCCAAGTTTACCACTGCTCGAGTCTCATAACGGTAATGAGGTCGTTGGCAATAAGGCGAGGATAATTCATCATGAAAGTAACAATCGCATGACCTTGGTTCCAGAATCCTTAAAAGGTTATTTGGAGGAAAAAATGTTGACAAATCATCTGTCATGACATATATGATCCTCCAATGACAGAGTGATTAGTGTGCAACGTATACGGGTAAATCCTAGTTTATCATTACGTGGCCAATGTTTTTCCTTGGAATATGAGGTATCTTGGTACAAAGCACTAATGACGACGGTTATTTAAAATTATGAGTGCTCCAGCGTGTCTGTTTGTCATGTCACATGTCCATAAATTATAGGAAGTTCTGACTTAGATACATGATTTCAAGAGTTTTCGCATAAATGAAGCTTTGTCGTTTCACTGTTCGTTTCTTCACCTATAGTTTCAGTTGTATCTGCATATAAATTTATTAAACATTTGGCGATTTAGTGTTTTCACCACGGACGGAATGTCGATAATCACTGTCATGTAGAGCGTTTTGTTTTTCTGTCTGATCTGTGATCAGTGTCTGTCTCAGTGTCTGAGATAAGTGACGCATCCTTTAATTTTACCAAAATTTACAAGTTTTTTAGATATGAACTTTGGTAGATATGAAGCTTATAAAATCTGCAAACGCTTGCAGATATAAAGTTTACAAAATCTGTAAAACTAGTGTATGGTTTACCTTGCTCCAATGAAAAGAGTTTCAATAAACTACATGTTTTGATATGTCTCACACATTTCACAAATATTCCAAATGAAACAGAAAGGTGAAGAATTTGAAATTTGTATTTTTTCTAGCATTTAAAGAATATTGAACATTGTTACTATTTCCACCACTGACTCAAAGTCTTCAGGGAATATATGCACATTTACACAGCGTGAACAATTTGAACATGATCGTATAAAAAAAACTAGCGAACAGTTATAACACACGTGCTCAGCGAGAAGATGTGGGTAACATCCGCAATATTCTATCACAAAACTACAATAAGGAGTCGACTGAAACAAAATGTTTCAAGCAATAGTCTTATTCATGTAGAGGCAATGGGACATGGTAAAATGTTCGCTCAAGAGTCCGGATCCCGGTGTCGATTTTCTTCAAGGTTAAAAGTGGATCCAAATATGAGTATTGTTTGCATGGCACCTTTACGTAAGTGTGATTGATGTCTGTAGTCATCGTGAATCAATGTACCATTGTGCTGTAGCTGCAAAAATATTCACAGCGACATTAAAACCCAACTTCACCTCTCCTTCGTGTGACAAACAAACGCATATGAATGCCCCCTGGCGCAGTCCTATATCTTGCGTCTTAACTTTTCCCATGTGGATCCTGACCCATCACGCTTGCCCAAAAGACACTGCGACACTACGCTACACAGCTGCGGCAAGCTGTCCTTGCTACTACACAACAGTACATACATTACAAGCTCTAAACCCTAACCAGCCAATCAATAGTCAATAATGAGAATGCTTAGTTAGTTTTGCGACAACCAAGCAACATATTACACAGCACTAAACGTTGAACAGTCATTCCATGAATTAGAACGACATCTGAATTCATACTCTTGTAATGAGAAGGGTCAAACCAGCACCTCCATATCAAAGCCACGCGTCATGCCCTGTCAGCCTAAACCCAGACCATAGCTCCACCTACAGGTGAACACACCCACCATATATTTCATTATTCACTCTTGTCTAAGCGTCACACTTCTATATAAGTGACACACGAGAGTAATGGCGATTAATGACCTTGTTGACATCCCGAGTCTCAGCTGATACAACTCAATCAAAAGACATTACATATGTTATAAATACACGGCTATGCCATTCATCATACGTGACTGGTCCAAGCACATAACTACGAGATTGTTGTAACTCAAAAGACTTTATGGCCTAAGCGTCAGATGCAGGATTATCACAGCCTGATCGGCAACAAGTGAGAGATGGCGGCCATGGTCGTCCATTTCGTAAGTATATTTATATTTCCAAACTTCATTTCACAAGACGTGTACACCTTTTGACAAGTACTTTGTCATCTCTTGATTTCATCTGCATTTATTTAACACAACATTTTCCTTCGGTACCAGCTGCAGCTTCATTGGATTGTTTAAGCGTCGGTTCAAACGATGGAGAATGACATAAGGTTTTGAAGGATACCATGTCGGGAGATATATCCTCCAGATATTTAAGCATAATAAGTGTCATGCTTTAATGACTGACTTGTCAATGCCGTTCAAAGTTGAATGCAGTCATGTGGACCGCTACTATATTTGCATAACTATACGTATAAAGTTAAAATCGAAATATTTTACTGTAATGTCCGACTTCAAGTAAAATGGTTTGGTGTTTGAAAGAGTTACTAATCTCAACCAGTGTCTTCGTTACGCTTGAATGAGGTGAAACAAGCCAAGCTTTAACAACGGAGCTTCTTCTAAGGATACACCCAGTTGTTTATGCATGTTTTGTGCACGAATCATTTGTTTTCTGTGTACAACACTGGACTACGAGGGCGAGGGTGTAAGTGAGTATGCTTTACGTCGCTTTTAGCGATATTCCAGCAACATCACGACTGAGACATCAGTAATCTGCTTCACACATTGCACAAATGTGGGGAATCGAACCCGGGTCTTCATCGTCACAAGAGAACGTTGTACGTGGGGTCACCACCCCACAGGTATACGAGTGACTATTGTACTATGCATAACAATATATGACATATGACATATGACAAGCATGTACGTGTTCTACAAACAAACTATTCCGACAGACTCTTGGGCATTGTTCTTGATATATTGGTAGACTAAGTACAGCATATGTATGTTCATACGCACACATGCAAGCATACGCACGCATTTACACACTGGTCTAGTATGGCGTCCACACAGTGCTATGTTGCTTATCCTTTTTATTTCAAATTTCTTATGACACTTTCACACATACCTTTTCGTTTTGTCCCACAGATTCCGTTTCCGTATGAAATATAATATCTCATACGAATACCTGATAACCCTTTTAAACCGCTGTTAAAGAGTATCCGTTTGTTTAGGCGTATGAAATACTAGGACATACACAGTACTTCAATGCAGTTCTACAGAAAATAGCGTGTTGCGTGCAAATATGCTGATATAACCAATTTTGAGTGAAAGGTCAATAGCACAGAGAACTTCCACGACAATTTCTGCGTCTGATCTTTCCCAAACATAGAAATCCATAACATGGAGTAGAATCAATATATTTCTATATGATGTTAACTTGAACATAACCTCATGCCAAGATCGGGGCTGCGGGGTAGCCTAATGGTTAATGCATCTTCTCGTCACGTCGGATATCCGTGTTCAATTTCACACACGGGTACACAGTCTGAGGCACATTTCTGGTGCCCTTTGCCGTGATATTGTAGGGGTATTGGTAAAAGCCGCGCAGAATTAAACTCACTCACTCACTCACTCACTCACTCACTCACTCACTCACTCATATCAAGCCCGCGAGTTAGAAATGATTTGTGTGATGACGTGCTGTCAACCAAACCACCCTGTTCCACACAGCGACTTTAGCGGTGAGATAACTCCAATACTGTAACATTCTTAGTGCTCTGTGGGCTGAGTCCCCTTCCTGAAGACGTTCGTAGCGTTACGACAGTCGTAAGTCTAAATTTAAGTATGATACTTACGATCACCCTAACGCTTCCATCGCGTTGAGGATTCCCGTCGCATCCTCTTAAGCATAGGTAAATGGGGATCTGTTGTGGGGTAGGGACCCTCAAGTCGGAGTATAACGTTTTGTCTAAATAGATATATGCAATGTTGCAATGGACATTATACGTTATACATACATAAGGCACGGGGATTCAGTTGTATTCTTCTTTAAGGAAAGGTGAAAAAGCAAAGCCCCTTTTTTATCCAGGTATGACGTTATATAATATTTAGGTATTACGTAAACTTTCCGTGTCAAAACGAAACAAACCCGTTGCTTTTTAAGACATCATCCTTCACTGAGGTTTTTGCATATAGATAACATCGTCCGAATGCATATACATGACAGTGTATCCTGGAAATGACCCTCCTCAGTGACCTAGTGGAAGGTAATCACGTGACCACGATTAATTCAGTACGTAGAACCCAAGCTAACACCTCCCTATAACACTTTTTATTCTACTCCATAATCTACAAGGTACGTCTTTATGTCCAGATCGGTCGCCTCTAGTAGACTAGTGGTTCAAGCGTTCACTCATCACACCGAAGGTCTGGGTTCGATTCCCCACAAGGATACAATGTTTGAAGCCCATTACTGATGTGATCCACCGAGATATTGCTGGAATATTGCTAAATTCTGCTAAAACGTACCTTATTCATTCTCTCTGTAGGGCATTTCTAACATTCGTACGATATCGTTCCATGGATTCACTTGTAGGTGGAAAAAGGGATACATGCGAGATCGAATGTTCTAGAGCTTTGTTCATAAATGCCAATTTTCCAACGCCAGAACGAATGTAAACTGAATATATGGTTCCATGTGACGGATTATAATTGAACATTTAATAGTGCGTGTTCGACTCCAAAATCCACCCTGGTTATGCTTGGTTTGTAGGTACCATGCCTACGCTCACGGTTTTCTAAAACTTGTAAGTAATTGTTACTAATGTTAACTTCCGCCATTCAAGGCATCAGCGAAGTAACAAACAGGTTTTAGGACCGAAGTGTTTAACGTATATTTCCGTGTTGTTGTTTCATGAGGTGAACAATTGATTTGCCTGTGCCTGTGTTTGGAATGATTCATACCCTTAAGTTTACAGTGTAGACAGAATCGGCAAATGGACTCTCAGTAGAGATATAGTATGATTATGAATCTTTTCTTAGCTTTCTATTTGAGATTAGCCTGGAACGCTCAGAAAAATTAAACATTTTCCGCTTTGACATTCTAAACCGGAATATTCTACATGGAATTACATATGTTTGCCAGTTTAAGAACAGGAGTGGTTTCGTTATCAATAAACTGGAGGCTGGAGAATGTTTAAGGTGTATTTTCTATAACCTGACATATTACGTCAAGAGGCATGACTTGTTCAACTAATCTTACGCTACAAATATACCTTACATGTTCCTGTCACAGAGACATTTGTCATGTTTTCATGTTAATTTCAATATGACCCAGAGTCCTAGACAGTGGAATCCAGAGTATGCGCTATAGGCTGGTCGCTCCTTCTGTATTTAGTTAAAGGAACATTACATGACGATTGTATTATTGTTTAATGAGGTGTAGGTTCCGGGTAACAGGACAACCTGACAACGTGTCTGGAATTCTAGGAGCAGGTGGTATGGAGACACCCTGACGAAATAGAACAACGAAACGTAGAATACTGCCATTCTAGCAAATATGTTTATAGAAATAATGCTACCCTTGTAATATTTCTGCAATTAGGCAAAAAGAAAATACTGTTCTTCAAATAAGCATGTTTCATACATACAATAACTGCATGATTGTATCCACTGCTAAGTTGTGGTCTCCTCATACATTTGACCGTCCAACAGATGCAGTATTTAAAACCAGTATTTAATGTCACACGCCAAGGCGCCTGCGTAAAAATTAACTCTTGACAAGCGACATTACACATTGAGCTTATGCATGGGGTTGACATGAATAGCAACGACTTTTTCCTGTCAGTGGAACTTTTCGCCCAACTCAGCTATATTCTAGCTGTCTGGCAGCGGTCTATAAATAATCAAGTTTGGTCCAGACAAGCCAGTGTTCAACATCATGAACATCAATTTACGCAATTGGAATACGGTACTATGTGCCATCCAAGTCAACGAAAATGACCACCCGTTAATCGGCTCTTACCAGATGAATGGATTACTGATGATCTTCACGGGTGCGTTGCAACTGTACTTTACCAAGCAAGTGACCCATATATGGGCAAGACAATTAATCACGATAACCGGATCCTTTTACGACAAGGGCACCTAACTCTTAGTACTTGTAAACCATTCGTATAGATACGTCAAACCAAATTATGTATCATTTAGGCAACAGTTAAAACTTCCGTGAAGTAAATGTCATTATACGTGGGTTTCCTGACTGAGCGTTAAGATCATCAATCTGTTGAGACAAGCATGGCTTCTATTGACACATTCGATGGTCAATAAAATATTTATGGCGAGAAACTACAATCTATCATTCTATCAAAGTAGAAATAGCCAAAGGGACACTACAAATATGACTATTTTTGTCACGAACACACATTTGAATGTCAAGGAATCACATTGTTATTCACTAGACATGTACAGTTGTTACCTGTCATCTCTCACACATTTGGCTTGAGACTCGTGCTTTTATTACTCCTTTCTCTCACTGCAAAACCGAAACAGTGCACGTCAAACGGATAAAAATGAAAACAAACTTATATGAAACATTGTATCAAAGTCCGTTAAATATCCCACAAATTAAGTCTGAATGCGTTGTTTTCAGTGGCTTCTCTGAGAAAGGAATTTGCATTGGCGTTTTGGGTTGGCTTCAGGACCCGGTCGTTGTGTGGGTGGTGGGTGGGGTGGGGTGGGATAGGGTGGGGTGTTTGCCCTTGGATCCAGGCGTCTGAAGCTTTTCTCTCCCTTGGGGTTGGAAAATAGTTGTGATTATGTGTCCTTTTTCACCCTTTTCTGGTTTTGCAGCATACATGTCAAAGGTAAGAATAATTAAACTCGTCAGCCTTCGTTGTTTTACATGAGACATGGAGACGAGGCAGGATGACTGACGTTTCTCTAAGACAGTGTCAATCATAACATTTCCGCAACTTCTCACAGAGACAGCGTTTCAGTATCCGTCACCATGTCTCGCATATTTCTGGATAATCGGATGTAGGTACACTGAGTACGATATGGACATGTTACATGAGTGGATGAGTGAGTTAAGTTTCACGCCGCAGTAAACTTCAGCAATATGTCATCTATATGTCGGCGGTCTGTAAATGATCAGGCCAGGACCGGTATATCCAGTGATCAACATCATGAACATCGCTCTACGAAACAGAGACACAATTACATGTCTCAACCAAGTCTGCGAGCCTGACCACCCGATCTCATTAGCCGTGTCTTACGACTGAAGGTCAGTTCTAATCTGGATGTTCACGGGTTGTTATAAAATTAATTGTTTACATATTTTCAAATACATAAGGGTAACATAAACGTATTTGCGTGTGTACTCAACTACAATCCCAAAACACTTTAAACAGCTGAGATGACATCAGTGAGGCATATTCAACAACGTCCATGTATATGAGGTCGGTGAACACGACAAATGGGGTTCACAGAGATGAAACTATTATTAATGAACGGATATTTCCCAAAAGAGGCGGGATGGTAGGGTTGTCTGGTGGTTAAAGTTAATCGATTTCCCACATTGGTACAATGAATACTGCTAAGCAGCGTGCAACTGGCCCACTCGCTTACTTACCAGAGACATAACAATTTGTTATTTTTGACGACGTGAGTGAGGGTTCCAGGATATTCCCCAAAGTACCATATGTTCTAATATGTGAGTTCTGTTTGAGATCCTTGGAAATCCGGGATAGAACTGATCTTTAGTAACCCATACGGGGATCGGGTGGTCAGACTCGCTGACACATGTCATGATATCCCAATTACATATTTCGATGCCTATGTTGTTGATCACCGGGTTGTCTGGTTCAGACTCGATCCATGACAGACCTCAGATTATTGCTGCGTGAGCGCAAAATTAAACTCACTCTCTCACTATGTGCTTTAATCACTGATTACTCATTGCATTATCGAGTATCACAGGCATCTTAATCTGATGTTGTTGTTTGTTCCAGATGTGGACTATCCTGTTCATCCTTGTAACAGAGTTGTGGGAGATATCCCCCTCCCCTCCTCCTGTGGCCCAAGGACTGATTAGGAGTCCACCTCTCCTAACTGGGGATACCATAGCGCTTGGCAGATATGATCAACACGAACGACAGAACGCCATTCTCAAAAGGGATAGACCTGACATGGAGAACTTCAAGACCATGCGTTTGTCACAATCTCATCGTCAGAAAAGGAAATATACGATGACATATTCTCCTGTGCCGCATGCGAAGATCCCAAGTGTACAATTACTTGAAAAGGTACCTGCAGCTCTGAGGCCTCTACGGAAACGTCCAACCCAAAGTAAAACCAGGAAAGATGGTACGGAAGGATCTCGCATATTAGCTCCAGGAAGGTCTGTACAGCAAATTGCAGAAGCGTCCAGGATGAAATATGAAAAACACAAACCTTTGATTGTTATCAAAGAAACCAAACCTGTCCCCCTTCCTAAGCAAAACGTGAACAGAAAAGAATCTCACAAATACCATTTTAAAACATTATTGACCAGTATAATGGAGATATCTAAAGCCCTGGACAATATAGCCAAGGTGTTACGAAATGCTAAACAACGTTTAAATGGAACTGATGAAATCGACCGTCTATTAAATAAGTACATTGGCATTATTCTCTCTGCATATGCACAACCACAAAGCCTGTCGACCCTTTACATGCCAAAGAGGCATGGGCCTTACAAGCACGTTAAGAGGCGAGCAATAGGGGACCACACACCAATCACTCTAAAAGACGCACTGGCGTATATGATATCTGTATCGGAGAGAGAAAAGGGTCACATTCCTATGAATTTTACTCCCTACCAGAAAATAATGGCAAAATATGCCATAAAACAAAAACAAATGCGGTCCATTTTGGCGTTCATAGTGAACCCCTATTTGCTTCGACCCACCAAACCTTTGCCAAAGGCAAAACCATCAAACCACATCCGGGCTCAGACAAAACCAAGTCCTCCTGTGTTGACGCCATCAAGAAGCACACAGGCATCTGAACGTTTTCGAAATCAATTAGTCTCTTTTGGTAATCCCAGTCTGACTACTAGTCAGCATGCAAACATGAGGCATCTTGTAAATCGTGGACCTTTAGCAGCTCCTACACCATCAGCTAAGGCAAATCAGAATCAAGGTCCCTCTGCTACAAGTGACAGTATTAATGAACAAACGCAACGTCCTTCACCGTCCGCGGCCGTACAGTCATCATCTGCCACACAACCTAAACGTACCATCCAGCCCAGGAGTGCTCAACGCCCACAGGCTAATGGCGGAACAAGGCAGTTTCCTCAAGGCCAGACGAGTCAAACTCGGAGTTCCAATGGCCAGATCAGATGGCAGCCGAGTGGCCAAACACGATCTGCTGATCAAGTAACTTCCACCAAAAGACAAGTAGACAATCAGAGAACCTCTCTTCGTCCTACCGTTCAGACGAAACCGTCACAAAATTCAAACAGACAACGTATTGGAACTGGACAGAGCATTTCAGCGTCGCAATTAAATCGTCAAACCCTAAATACCAGAAATTCTGTGAGTTCATCAATAAGTGGCCAGAGAACAGAACTTGCCTCTCCAGCAAGTCGGGTTGTAACTTCTTCTGGTCAGACCAGCCATAAAAGAAACGCTAATATACAACCAAGCGGCCTTGCATCCAGCAACAGCCAACATTCGAACCAGATAGGGCTAAACCTTCAGATGAATAAACCTAGAACATTAAACCGTAACGATCCCCTTCTGCAGTCTGACACCCTTCGGAGGACCGCTGAGTTTAAACCACAGACTACGCTTCAGTCTAATCAACAGAAACAATCCCCTGGCAACTCCATCCGACAACCTAATCTTCCTTCCCAACAAACACATATGCGCCTCAATTCTGTCCCGGAACATCATAAAGAATCGAATCCACGTAAACAGTTACCAAATGTCCACTCACGACAAAACCCTTCAAATCAGCGTCAAACACCTGCTCATACACAAGCATCGAGTAAGTTACGTCAGTTTGATACACTCAAACCCGGAACTCAAAAACAACCAATTAGAAACGTGGAACTTCGGCAACGCAAACTAGGCAATCAGGGAGGACAGAACAAGGATCCATCACAAGTTTTTGTCAACAAGCGGGTACGGTCAAATCCTCCTCTGGAAACGGTTCTCATTCGAAATCACCATCCGAAAAATGGTAAGAAAGTTGATATTTCAATCGCGCTAGATGGACAAAGTGGTCTTTCCCTTACAATGAAAAATCCTTCACAGCCTACGACCTTTATTCGTGGAACAGCCACATAGTGTCGAAGCATCCTATAACACATAAACCTTTCTTCAACCACAGCACTGGATCCAAAACGCCGAAAGCATATTCCAGTCTATGGTGTAGAAGGAGCAAGTTTTGCTCAACTGTTTTGCTTGAGCGCTTCGTATTCATAAATAACAATTACGGGCAAACTGAACTGAACTGAACTGAACTGAAATTCCTGTACACATTCCTAACTATTTTTATATCCAGCATCAGTACATATACAAATGAAGGGAATTCAGAATTATTGAATTATGGAACATTTCAATTATTTATGATGTTGCCGCAACGCATGGGTATCAGTTCAAACTGAAGTTCGTCATCAACATAAAGGCGTTCTTCATCGATGTACCCTGATTTACAACGACTGTGCGCCATCACCTCGCCACTAACTGAACTGTTCATCGAGTTCAAACCAACATGATACACAAAATCAAACATCGTGCAGCCATTACCTTCTTTCCTGTGAATGATATATTTTCTTTAAAT
This sequence comes from Haliotis asinina, assembly GCF_037392515.1. Lineage (NCBI taxonomy): Eukaryota > Metazoa > Mollusca > Gastropoda > Lepetellida > Haliotidae > Haliotis > Haliotis asinina. Next base: position 37,115,456 of record NC_090281.1, on the reverse strand, counting down.
GAATAATCATTTTTATTTGAGTTTGAAAACCTTGAAATAAAAATATTCTAAATTGAACTATTGATTTGTTTTAAGCAGATAGATTCAGATAGATTCATCACAACGGATAGAAGCGACAAAACCGTATTCCTATTCTTGAGAAAATCTTGAGTCGATTGTAGATTTCTGACTACATCGTGACCAGATATTTGTTTGTAAGCAAGTCGGGTCTGAACCAGACAATCCAGTGATTTCCAACATGCGATACGATAACAGAGCATGCATTTGAGAATCACAAGGAAATAGTGTTGACCTCACGTGTTCGCGAAAATGTGAGCATATCCTGCCCTGTCGGTGGCGCCCGCCATAATTATGTAATAAATCTAGATACTTGTTCACTTGAACCAATTAAGGAACAATTATTGGAATATTGTTCGAATTAAAAGTTGACTACTGGATAGTTGAAATCATCCCTTTTGTCATACTCGTTAAACGAAGTGGAGAGTTTTTTGTCACTCTGAATCTTTATGCATAGATCACACCAGTTGAGGCGGCCTCGTATGTCTCCTTAATTTCAGGGTCAGGTGGGTGAATCAGTGGAAGGGAAATTTCATGGTTATTCAACGATATGAAATCATCAATGCATTGGAAACTTATGTTACACTTACCATGTTTTGATTTTGACAACCCAAGCAGAAATTCTCATTGATATGTACAAAGAAACAGATCCACTTAGAGGGGAGGTAGGACATGCCTTCTCTTCACGGTTACTGCCAAATTTCACAAAGACGTTATCAATGAGAAACTCCAGCATGTCCTACATTGTTGTCTAATTTACTTTCACTTTTGAAACCTGTGAACATCACCTGTGTTCACCACGTTTGTTTACAAAGGTCACATAAAACTTTTTCCTTACGTTTGCTTTGGTACATTGTGGCATACCACATGAAATGTTAAAAATATTGACAGAACTGAATGCGGTCACTAACTACAGTTTCACCAGTCCAGTAACCGCATCGCATTCCTACCACCCCTAAATGAAGCCCAAAATGACGCAAGGTAAGATTTTGGCATCCATTATAACTATTATACAGAATTTAAAAGACAAAGCGGTTGTACCGTGCACGGGTAGATGTTGTGCAATGCTCAGCAACAACAGGCTTGAAAAGAATAATTATATGTTCGAATCACAACTGAAGTTTATCTTGATCCTGCCGGTGCTAACTGGTTTCACCGAATTAAGTCTCAGACCGGCAACACGTCGGGCTTTCTGCGCACAACAACCTAGCATCGAGTGGGATTGTATTCACTCACTCATATGCATTGGGTGACTGACTTCGTGAGGTTAGTTTTACGCCGCACTCAGCAATAGTCCACCTATGTGTCGGTCTGCAAATAATGGAGTCAGGACCAAACCCCACCCCGTTAGTAGCCTCTTACAAGCACGGGTTACAGGAGACCAATTCTTCTCGGATCTTCCTGGTTAAGCATCATGCAGGTTCATACTTGCGTACACACACCCACACACACCCACACACACCCACCCACCCACACACACACACACACACACACACACACACACACTCACACACACACACACACTCACACACACACACTCACTCACACACTCACACACACTCTCACACACACACACTCTCTCACACACACACACACTCTCACACACACACTCACACTCACACACACTCACACACACACACACTCTCTCACACACACACACTCTCTCACACACACACACACTCTCACACACACACTCACACTCACACACACTCACACACACACACACTCTCTCACACACACACACACACACACACACACACACACATCCTCATCTATGCTCAACCGTACTGCTTACACTAGTTGATCTTCCAAATAGGTTAATTATGTCAATGTATTTATGAACAATGAATGAAATGTGAACTGAAGGAAAACCAAAGTTTAGAGTTTATTTGGTTGTACACAAAATAGCGAGGTTGACCACATTATAAATATCAAATATTTGCTTTACATTTTATAATTCGTAGTTGTTTCTATTTTCAAATATATGGATGCTTTACATTCTTTAATTACCTACCGATTCATTTCAATTGATACAACTTTTACGGGTGTTCTGGAGATTCACAACTTGTGTAAGAATGAAACTTGATCCTGGCCTGTTTGTGGTGGTCCTTTCCTTCAAATGTCGTGTCATTCAGAGTTGGTCTAATGCTGATTCCGGCATGTGGCCATGTAGATAGACGTGACTACCTCATTGCCTGACCTTCAATGCCAACCATTCCAAATTGGTGCTGGGAGGTCGAACCTTGGGGGTTAATTGTACCTGTCCTTGGAGGTGGCACCGGGTTTACACTGGTTATTTGAAATAATGGTCTTTGTGGAGCCTGAGGAATAGTGGACACACCAAATGCTCCATCTGAAGATCGTTGTCCTACACCATTAAATGTAAATCCTGGTCTGGATTGCACAGGGGCACTTTGTACAACTGTGGCTGGCTGACTTTGGGCTTGCACTCTTCTGAAACCCGAATTCGACGGTACTGAAACCTGCTGAGAAGATTCAGGACCTCTTTGCTGTATCGGTGGATACTCCGGGTATTGTTGCCTGTACAACCTTGAAGTTAAAGTGTTGTATGCAGGTTGTTGGTGTATGTTTTGATATCTTTGAGGGTACATCCTGTAGGGGTAGCGTTGTCTTGGACGAATAAGACGTCGCCTTTGAAGCGTGTAAGGATTACTCATTCGATTACGGTATGGTATTTGGGGAAATCGAATTTGTGGCTGTACATTTTGTGGGTCAACAGCTGGTTGTTCACGTGGGGAAACTGGTACCCTTCTGTTGATCCGTTCAGGTTGGCTAGTTCCAAACTGAGAATTAACTCCTGATCTTTGGCTTGTTTCAACCCTTGGTGGATAACCTTGAGGATATGGTGAAGATGCGGGAACTACGTTCTGTTGTTCTTGGTAAGGTACAACTCGTAGTAATTGGCCTTGGGGTGTTCTGAGATAGGTAACAGATTGTGGAATCTGAACCAAATTATTTTGGCTATTGATGGTATTTACGCGTTGATTCATGTTTGGTTCCGAGTTTGTGGATATGTGCTGTAAAGGATTAGATATAACTGTCCGTGTCTGTTCTCTACCAGAGCTTTGCTGTCCCAGGGGACCCTCTATGCGCCCTATCCCTGGCACAGCACTGCTTGGCATGTTGTTTGCTTGTATATCTTCACCAAAAAGTGGTTGAAATGTATCAAGGTTAGATTCAGGGGGTTGCCCCACACTAAAACCTTGAAAACCGCTGGGATTTCCTGAAGCCTGTTGTTGAGGTATTACAAGTGGTGGTCCTCTATTAATGTTTGCCTCGTTTCGGGTAGTTCCTTCTGGTGACCCAATGGTATGCTGTTGGGCGGGAACGTGGTTGGCAAATAGCTGTGGGTTGAATTGAGGAAATTGTTGTTCAAGTTCTGCATTGCGAATTACGTATTGCTTATTAGACAATACACTGCCATCACTTCCATCGGATTGTAGTCGTGACGAAGGCGTTGAACCATTTGTTAAAACTGATGGTGTAAGAAGCTGTCCGGAATTTGTTAATGTGCCTGTAGCTGATGTCTGTAAAGGCGTCCCACCTCCATTAACACTGTTCACTGTATTAGAATTGGAGATGGCACCTGTGTTCAGAGTGTTTCTTGCACTGTTGAATAAGCCTGACAATACAACCGTGTCCGTAGCTGTACTGACAGTGTTATTTGAATTATTGTTTTCAGAACCAGAAAATGAATTTAAATACGCAGATCCCACATTTCCCGCATTTAGCTGAGTAAGTAAATTAGAAATAGATTCCAGGTCTTGACTAGATGTCGTCTCCGGTGTTCTAAACACATCCCCAGGAAGCATCGATGTCACGGCTGGTTCTGGTTCAGCTACAGTTAGAGTATTCGCTTTCGTTGCAAGGTATGTCTGCAGAACATTAATTGCATCACGAACATAGTCAGGATGGATGGAAGAAGTTGTGTTTGAAGAACCATGGACAGGAACGGGAGCATCTGTGGTCACAGGCTGACTGTCAGACGCACTTGCTAAAGACGAAGCGAGAGTTTGAAAGTCCGAGGCTGGTATGTGTCCAGGTTCTGTGTTTGTATCTGATTCTGGAGATAATCGATCGTTTAGCAATAATCCAAATCCTGCAGTCAAGGTCGGCACTATCCCTATAATAGCTATACATCTCCAGACAGCAACCTGAAATAGAAAACATGCATTATTATATCTTCATGTTTATGTTACATCGATACCATCGATTTGGGATAAACAATATCTTGGTCCCCAAGGCATGATCTGTCAAAATGTGACAACCACTGCATAATTTACTAATGTATGCGCTGACAACAATTCTTGAGTATGTTATTATTGTTTAATGGTCGATTCCTTTCTAATCAAAGCTAACAGAAGCCATTCCCTGGTCTAACTGCATCATAAACACGTGGTTTACAATCAGGTGATCATTCGAGGTGTTCGGGTAACGGTGATCGGATCCTGTCCAACTAGTGGACACAGTAACAAACACATGGAACGGCAGGTCTATTGAAACGACACGCAGAGAACAAGTCTAAAGAGACTATGTTTGTACCAGACTAATATTGCTGTACGGGACAGATGTGTGTGGATTTCAGGAAAGAAGTGTTACTGATAAACTTCAAAATAATTTTGTAAATTTGTTTAGAGGTAGGCAAACATACAGTAAGTAATGCAGCATTAGCTAAATTTGGAGGATATAGTATGAATTTAAATATCATCTTAAATGTATTACATCTTGATTTAAACTATTAAGAATGACTAATGATCATTATCCTAAACAATGTTATAATTATATATGTAGACTAGTTTCTGTTGGTAGGATTACTTGGACTTCAAAAGTACGTAAGCCTTTAAATAAGTATGGATTTGGTTATGTTTGACTTCCTCGTTAGAATGTCATTATTGTTATCATTATTTAAGTAGAGGATAGTTGATTGTTGAAAACAAAATTTCAGTAGCATTATCATGAATCATTATTTTTTTCACATTTTAAAAACATGAACATTGCTGATGATAATGACATTAATGTAAGAGACTTAAGAAGATATTTATATTTGTTAAGATTCAATTCATTACCATTACGATGTAATATTAGATGGAAGGAAATTTGTACGATGTGTAAAAATAACAGAAATAGAGATGAAGTCCTCTTGTTTCAATGTGATAAATATGAAACACTACGAAAAAGTATTTACCTCTATGAAATAATTTGTCAAATGCTTGTAAATTTATAAAGTCGATTACCCTTCACACTAATTACAGTGCTTCAGTATTACATTTATGATGACATGAATACGCTTTATTAAAATCAATTCATATTAAATTATCACTGTCAGCTGTCAATTTCAAAAACTCGTGTGCTGGTCATGCTCCAGTTATTCGGGTGAATGTGACCTTTGTATATAATTGTTAAGGCTGCCACCTATCGGGGAAGTATAATTTCAACTTTTCTGGAACATCCGATACAATCGCCATATCATATTAAACATACATGCACAATCGGAATCGTAAAAAAACATCTCATTATTGGATAAATGTATTATAATTAGGGAAATTATATTTTGCTTAATGCTTTTACTTATTACTTAGGAATCGACAAGCACGTTTGCTCACAGCTCATTTATGCAAATATATAAACATGATACATACGCATGTAAATAACTGCGACTGTATTTCGATGGAAACAGTAGTGAAAAATTATCATTATTAGGTGGGGTTGAACACCTGTATAAGATGACAAATATATTTTAGTCGGGAATATTATATGCATGGTTATATATTTCACAATGTGTAATGAGTGAGTGAGTATGGGTTTAACGTGGCTTTTAGCAACGTTCTAACAATATCTAGGAGGGGGATACCGGAAATAGGTTTCACACATCATACGCATGTTGGTCCCACTCGGGGTTTCTAGAACCACTAGACTCACCGTGGACCGTGTGATTGTGCATATCATTGATGCAAGTCACGTGATCTATTGATTATATCAATAATAGTTGATAATAACTGGAGGACAAGATACTCGCTTTCGTGTTGGTAAGCTTGTACTGAAGAATGAAAGCAAAATACCAGAGCATAATAAAGATATAATGAATTCTTCATTCAATCTGTCCATTTCCAAATCTGATCAAAACAAAGTTTACACATTACTTTATTCCATACGCCCTGATGAAAAATAACCCTTTTTAGGAATTAAAATTGATCTGATCTTGAAAATAAAATAACACTTACATTGGACAGTAATGCCATAGTTGGGTACAGGGACGACCGTAGATAGGACAGACCATGGTTTAATCTGAGGAAAATGTCTCTATATATATGAAGGTTGGCATTTGATGATGACCACTCAATCAATGCTGACCAGAGTAGAACATCAGGTGACTAGGTGAGAGGTCAGGAACTACGGTCACCGTAATAGAGAAGTGTTGAACAAGCTCTTCATAAATCTCCAAGGGAAGGTTTATTGTTTTGTTTAAAGCGTGTATGACGTCATTTGTAAAGTCTGGACCAGAAAATCCAATGAGGGATATCATGAGCATCGGTTGTCGCCATCGGGATAACGATGATATGCATTAACGAAGCCAGCGAACCTGGCAACCCAATCCCATTAATCACCTCTTACGACACTTATAACCTAACCACAAATAACAGATAACGGGAAACAGAAGGTCTCGATCTGCCATGTAAACATAATGACATTTATTGGTGAGGATGATGTATGTGGAATGGATTCAGTAGACACGAACCTTCAAATTACTCATGACAAAGACATACAAAAGGTACTCTCCATAAATGAAAAACTGCATATTAATCTCCGTTAAAGAGCGTGTTAGCTGGCCCGAGCCTGTGGATAATCTTTGGCTTTGAACATATCATCATGGTTTAGTAGCCACTGGCGTTTATATTGTCCTTGTCACACATGTCATGATTTACTGTCTGGTCCTGCATATTGAAAAATGTTTCCCTTCATCATTGTGGGTGAGTGAGTTAAAATTTTAAATCTCATCGGCAATATTTCGACCATATCGTGACTAAATCAAGTTACAGATATATAATAATCTAAAGTAAATTACAGACACCAGTCAACAAAGGACTGTTAGACAACTAGACTATCACAGTACCAAGAAATACAACCAGCATCTCTCTCTCTAAAACTGGATTTCAAGTTAGGATATTACAGTATAAAAACACCGGCAGGAAGATCACCATAATAGGGACTCTTTGACTGTAACTTAGAGGTACAAAGTCATACGCATTCTTACAGAGGGGAGAACATGACGAATCTTAAGAAATGCAAATGAATGAATGAATGAATGAAATGATAATGGATGGGTGTGCGAGTGAGTGAGTGAAGGAACGGAAGACGGAAGAAATGAAGGCAGATAGCATTTATGTTCTCCAGTTCCAATCTGTCGTCATTTTTTGTCTCCCGTCTGTTGTACATAGGAGCTCGTTGTTATGGAATCCGAGAAGGAACATTATCGCGTTGTCGTATTGTCGCTCTCTCAAAAACAAGCAAAATGAGGCAAAAATTAACCAAAGCACGACAATGCGACAGCGCGATATTTCGTCCATTTGTCGCATTGTCGCGATGTCGAGTGTCGCGTTTTGAACAACATTTTCTCTATTCATCTTAAGTGAGATACGCGACATAGCGACAATTTTCAAGGTCAATATATTGTCGCCCTATCTAAGATGTGTAAAGAAAAAGCTAAAAAATTACTAAAACGCGCCACGCGCCAATGCGACATATGGAAATATCGCATTATCGCCCTTTTCGATTACCGCGGAAAGTCAATTATAGTACACACGGGCAGGAATAGTTATACTGCATTTCACACTTCCGCTGTCTTTTTGTACCTCCAATGGTTTTTAATAATGAAGCAGTGGTCGAAATGGTGGTTGGGCCGCATTTCTTGAACTTAATGCAAATCCTTTATCGTTGGTTTGCAAAAATATTTTATATATAAATGTATTTAGCCAATCAAGTGTGTTTCAGCAGCAAGACAATTATTTGCGCAAATATTTATTGTAATCGCGGCATACGGTGGCCCTGCCTTCCAAGGCGGGGCCATTTGTTGTGCAGAATTATGTCTCTTAGTCACACCGGATAACGATGATGGTAAGTTCGAATCCCAGCACCATACACATTAATTACTTTGGACATTCCGCCGATATCAAGCTGACAGGTTATAAAAAAACTGAAATATTGTTAAAATTCAGGCCAAAGCGGCTGAAACATCAGATAATATTCTCGAATGGGTCACTATGTTCGATAGTGTGGCTCGTGACAGTAGTACAAACCTGTCCGACGTTGATGAATTTGTTCGAGATCTGCTTTTGTTCAGCCAGCAGTGGATGGATACCAGGTAGATAGATCGAGGTATCACTTAACCATCCGACTCCTCAAAGACACACACACACACACACACACACACACACACACACACACACACACACACACACACCATGATTTTTTCTGTGATTTCACATTTCCCTGTGGAATTCAACAAACAAACACCCATCCTAAATTTACTTCATGAAAATCATGTATGCTCCACTGAAAAAACACGTGAGTCTAAGGAAATTACATGAACATACCTGGCGCGGGTCTGTCTGAGTAGTTGAAGTGTTAGCTCGTCGCGATGAAGACCCGGGTTCAAGTCCCCTCATGGGTATTTTGTCTGAAGCCCTCCCTGAGATATTGCTAAAAGCGACGTAAAACCAACCTCACTCACACACAAGTAAAACCCACCTCACTCACACACAAGTAAAACCCACCTCACTCACACACAAGTAAAACCCACCTCACTCACACACAAGTAAAACCCACCTCACTCACACACAAGTAAAACCCACCTCACTCACACACAAGTAAAACCCACATCACTCACACACAAGTAAAACCCACATCACTCACACACAAGTAAAACCCACATCACTCACACACAAGTAAAACCCACATCACTCACACACAAGTAAAACCCCAAATGATTCTTACACTGCATTCTGTATTACAGCATTCCGGTATTTACCTGGTGCAGTTGTTTGACATCTGGACTGTACGTCATCTAAGCTTAGAGCCTGATGAAGAAAAAGTGAGAGTAACTCGCCAAACCAAATGTGACATGACTAAAGCATTATGTTATGGCAATGAGAATGGTGCTATCCACGATGTGACACGACTGGATAATATGCCTGAAACAGTGTGCTATGTTGATGAGAGACGCTGTTTCCCATTCACCAAGTACATGTACCTTACAAAACGTGTTCACATAATAAATCCGAGATCTACACTCCTCCAAACACGACAGTTCATTTCGACACATTTTGGCAGGAGTCGTAATGTGTAGACAATTCCTGTGTTAGAATCCAATCATGCCGTGGTTCTTGAGTATTGCGTGCAAACATGAAAACGATACAGTGGAAGCCGTCTAAACAGGCACTCATCAGGACTGAGATTTTATGCTGGTGCTGACACCTTGCCGGATTAGACAGATACCAGTGGAGAAAACGTCTTCCTCGTAGTGCAGGTGCAATGTCTTAGTATGAGTAGAGAGATCGACTATAAATGGCCAAACCAAACCAAAATTCATCAGTTCATTGCGAAAATTACGACGTAAACGAAGATAAAATATGCTAATGTTACCGATCGAATTATCGCCATTGATCGTTGTAAGTAGGAGAGCCCCAGCCTGACCTTGCAAGACACTTCCGTGTCTACCATAGCACCGTATCCTGATGATGACATGCATACAGTGATAGATGTGGTTTGGGTGTTCCAGTAGTGTAGTGGTGGATGTAGTTGTGTCGTAATTAGTGGTGGCTGTGTTGCCTCCCATGTTGTGTCGGTGGCTGTGGTGTCTATATGTAGTGGTGCATGTGGTGGTTGTGCCCCATGCATTGGTGGATGTTGTGCTGTCCCATGTAATGCCGGTGGTGATGCGCCATGTATTGGTGAATGTGATGGTGGTGTGTCATGTACATGTATGGTGTTGTCCGATGTTGAGATGCTTTCTCACTTTAAACAAAAAGTAAACCAGACATAGTGAAATTAATATTGCGAATCTACATACTTTTATCTTGCCAACTGAAAATTTAAGTCTTAGAATTTTATTCAACTTAGGATAAAAGTTGTTTAACAAACGATCATAGATTCAAATCGCTATTACTGGTTTTTATTGCAAGGGGCTAAGCAGCAGTTAGAACAGAGAAACAGGAGCATGTGCGGTATGTGATGAGCGTTAACTTAGACTAATCCAACATCTCGGCGTTTCATTTAATGCACATACCCCCTTGTAATGCAAACAAAGTGATTTGAAATTATGATCGTTTGTTAAGCAACTTTCATCTTAAGTTGAATAAAATTATGAGAATTAGACGTTCAGTTGGCAGGATAAAATTATGAGAATTTGCAATCTTGATTTCACTTATTCGATTTACCTTTTTACTTAATGAGACATTCATAGGTCCCCGGGATAGAATTGGCCTTCAGCAACCCATGCTTGCCTTAAAAGGCGATTGTGCTTGTCGTAAGAGGCGACTAACGGGATCGGGTGGTCAGGTTCGCTGACTTGGTTGACACATGTCATCGGTTTCCAATTGCACAGATCGATCCTCATGTTGTTGATCACTGGGTTGTCTGGTCCAGACTCGATTATTTAGAGACCGTCGCCATATAGCTGTAATAACGTTGAGTGCGGCGTAAAACTAAACTCACTCACTCATTCATCGGTACGTTTTCACGGAGGACTATAATCGCAGAATAACACGAGTGAGTCACGAATGCAATGATCAGTGATATGCACATCACAATATACAACATTCCCACGCACGGACGACAGTTTGTTTTAATTCATTTGTATTGAATGAGCCATACACCTATGTCACTTTTGGTTTAACTTGTAATTTTAAATTTACAATGAGTCATACCTGTATTGTATGAACCGCTGATTATATTTTAATTATATTGTCTTACATAAATAGATTTTCAGCTTGGAAACGGAGTGGGCTAGCTGTTTAAGTGTTGGCTCGCCATACTGAGTGCCAGCGTTCGAGTCCCCACTTAGGTAATATGCGCGACGCCCGCTGCAGAGACATCCAAATGTATCCCCCTTAATTTTCGTTCAAGTCAAATCATTTGAACTGAACATGTATTACTTGTGTGATAAGGATCAGTTTTGTTATTTGTATCTGAACGTAGTGAAAGACATATAGGACATGCCAACTTCTGATGTCCGCCGTTGGAATATTGCCCAAAGCGGCATAAAACCACACTTACTTGCTGTTATTAAACCAATCCACATACGCGAGAAATGTGATTCCTGATGCTTATGCATGCCTCTTTTCTTTCAGACGCAGGAACCCTGGTACATTCTGGATTTGTGTTGTGTCCCTCCACCCCCTTCCACCTGGACTTTAGTACACTGGCTTTCCATGGGACCAATGGCATGAGCTTTTGTCTCATGGTGGCTCCATAGTACGTCTGCTCTCCGCGTAGCCCCCTGCCGACTGCACATGGAGTAGGAGCGGTGTTAGGGCCTGATTGTACACTCGGGATGGTTGTTACAGCAACCCAGCTAGTTTAGGGTTGGCACACTCTGTGGCCATAGTCTTTTTCAGCGACCCCAGTAGGTCCAATGCTGACTGCACTTGACTGGTAGATTTAGGTGGTAGTGTAGATAGGGCCCCCTTCGTGCATGCCCTGTACGATGCTATCTATAGATGGCATAACTTAGTGTTAACCCACCATTCCGTCCTTCAGTAGGTAGTTTCGAGACAAGGCAAGTCCCGGATGGTCACTTAGAGGGTCAGTGTACTGACCGACTGCGCGGCCACCTGCTGGTAAAATATTTCAATATTTAGTTTAATAAATTTTGTCTTTCACGACCCGACATATTTGTTTTGCAGTTAAATCTGTGGGGATCGTCGAATAACAGAATGGTTAAAGCGTTCGCTCATGACGCTTCAAACAACCCTAATTTGATTTCCCATACGGGAATGATGTGTGAAGCATATATTTGTTGTTCTCGCCGTGATACAACTGGAGCATTGCTAACAGCGGTGTAAAAACTACACTCATGCAATCTTAATATGTGTGGGAAGCATAAATGATGCAGAATGCTATTAACTTTAATAATAGAACCGTCGCCCACGCAAGCAAGTGTGTGTATTATGAGTATCTACTACTGTAAAACCTACAGTAGAATAGGTGGTGTTGCACACGTGGAGGGAACACGGTTCCAGAGGGGGTTTTTTTTTCAAAAAGTTGGTTTTTTTATCTCTGGTTTTACGTGTCAGGCTTCAGTTATCTTAGGCCTTGTTCAAATCTCAAATTTGAATATGGTGAAAAAATTAGGAATGAAGATTTTTATGGATATCAACTTCTTTATGAGAGAACACAACGTTTCGGAGTTAATGCTTACTCCTTCATCAGGTGATTGAGAAAGGGATACAGAGGTGTATTTATATGTACAGGTAAAACAATAACAAAGTAACAAGTGGAATGAGTTAACGAAAGCTAGTATAAACAAGCACTGATAGGAAGCCGATAGTTAAGATAACAATGATGGAAGCCAATGGTAATGCATTACAGTTGATTGGATATGTTTACATAACATGATTGGGGATAAGGATGGAAGCCAATGGTGATACATTACGCATGATAGGATGATGTACATAACACACGATAGGGGGTGAGCATGTTACATGAGGGTTGGTGATGTACAAACACAAGTATGTACTCGGGTAGATAGGCTATACATGAATTACATAGATAGAATGTACACAGGTAGATGAGATTAATTTATCAATAAGTCCCAGGCACTTGGTAGGTACACTCCTTGGTCGCGGTTGATGGCTGGTTTCTGTCTCCGGATCTCGATGGCCTCTTGCAGTTTCCTTTGGCGCCAGTTGTTGTTGTTGGTAGATAGTATCCTAGTGTCCTCCCATCGAATTGAGTGTTCAGGGTTCTTGAGAATGTGTTCAGAGATGGCCGATTTCTGGTCGAGTTTCCTGACTGAGGTCTGATGTTCCTTCATTCTGGTGTTGATTGGTCTCAGCGTTTCTCCAATGTATAGGTCGCCACAGTTGCAAGGGATCTGGTAGATGCATCCTCTCGGGTTAGGGTGTTCACAGCTGGGTCCTTTACCGTTGGCTTTTAGGTAGGTCTTGATGGTCTTGCCACTGGAGAAGGTGACATGGATGCTGGCTTTGGTCTTGATGAGGCGTGATATTTGATGACTGATGGGGCCAAGGTAGGGTATGGTTACTCTGATGGGTGATGGAGAAGGTTTGGGGCGGGGTTCTCGGTCCTTAAGGGCCTTGTTGATGGTGGCTGTGACGAGCTGGGGAGGGTAACCGTTGAGTGTGGTGAATGTCTTTCTGAGGTGGTCCAGTTCATTGTTTAGGGCATCGGGGTGGCAGAGGGCTTTGGCACGTCTGGTAAGGGTGGCGATGATAGCTTGCTTGATCTGAGGGTGGTGGCAGGAGTTGTAGTGGATGTACTGGTCGGTGTGCGTCGGCTTGCGGTAAACTGAGGTTCTAAGTCCATCGTCTGTGGTGTGGAGGGATACATCAAGGAAGGGCAGGTGTTGGTTGGTCTCAGTCTCCATGGTGAACTTGATTCTTGGATGTTGGTCGTTGAGGTGGTTGAGGAGCTCATTGGGGTCGTTGTCATAGGCGATGGTGGTGAAGGTGTCGTCGACTTTGCGGTGCCAACAGAGGGGCTGGAACGGAGCTGTGGAGAGGGCTGCTTCCTCGAAGGAGGTCATGAAGATTTCTGTAATGAGAGGAGAAAGAGGTGAGCCCATGGGGAGACCGTGGATCTGCTTGTATATCTTACCATTGAATGTGAAGTAGGAGGTGTCAAAGCAGCTGCGGGCGAGGTTGATGATGCTGTCTATGGTGAGCTGGGTGTCCAAGTCATCTATCCGGTTGGCTAACTTGCTGCGAAGGATGTCCAGGGCTTCTTCTAGTGGGATGTTGGTGAAGAGGTCCACAACCAGCTGAACCCTATCGTTGTGTTCTCTCATAAAGAAGTCCACCTGATGAAGGAGTAAGCATTAACTCCGAAACGTTGTGTTCTCTCATAAAGAAGTTGATATCCATAAAAATCTTCATTCTTATGTATTTTCACTTCTAAATGACATTCAAAGACCTGATACGACATCAACATGGAGATGATGCAGTCACATCCATCAACAGGTACAACCGCTCTATTAGCAAAATTGTGAAAACCAGTAATCATCTGACTTTCCTGTTACGATGCCGAGACAACAACCTCGTTCCCAGAGGATTTCAACTGTCATCTCCTGTCCCTCGCTCACCTGCCATCAACAAGATACTCCACAATGCCAGCACCAGAATAGTCAAGCACCAGATACAGCACCTACGCCGCCACAAGTCCCATCTCCATAAAGACATTGAAACCAGCAGAAGCCACCTACAAGACACCCTCGAGTCTGACCTCTACCACAAGACCCAGTCCTTAGCAGAGAAGACCAAGCAGCACCTCCATGAGAAAGTGAAAACTACCCACATCACCAAGTTCACCCAGTTACAACGTCCTTCCACCTCCATCATTCCCGAAGCTGACAACAACAACACCAACCTCAAGACAGTCATCAACCTCAGCAGCAAGCCTCTCACACCATCTCAGACATCCCTCCTTGCTAAAGGCCTGAAGTATGTCCCAGTCGCCGCCAAGATCAACACAGATGCCTTCATCACCAGCATTGAAAGTGGACTTCAACAACTGGCTCCCAATGGCAACGTAGACTACCTCCGACACCAGATTATAGACAGCATCAAGCAAGCTCCCAAGCCCCGCCCCAACCTCACGCACCAAGAGAGACAGGCCATCACCGAACTCAAGAAGGATGACAGCATCACCATCACCGAAGCTGACAAGGGCAAAGCAGCAGTCATCATGGACACCCCGGAATTCCTCCAGCTCGTCAACAACAGCCTCTCAGACACCACCACCTACCTCAATATCAAGAAAGATCCGACGGCCAGACTGGAAAGACAACACAAGAAAACCCTGAAGGACCTCCATGAGAAGAGAGAAATCAACGACATCATCTTCAACCAGCTGAACCCTATCAACTCCCAAGCCCCATACGGAAGAGCCACCATCAAGATCCACAAGAACCCGCCCAAAGCCCGGATCCTAGTCTGCTCAAGAGGTTCAGTTTTCTACAACACCGCCCAGTTCCTCACACGTCTCCTCGCCCCACTTGGCAAAGATGGCAAGTCCTACATCAGCGACTCTTCATCCTTTGTCAACCAGCTGAAAGAATCCAACCCCACAGGCACCATGGTCAGCTACGACGTCGTGGACCTCTTCACCAACATCCCACTAGAAGAAGCCCTGGACATCCTTCGCAGCAAGTTAGCCAACCGGATAGATGACTTGGACACCCAGCTCACCATAGACAGCATCATCAACCTCGCCCGCAGCTGCTTTGACACCTCCTACTTCACATTCAATGGTAAGATATACAAGCAGATCCACGGTCTCCCCATGGGCTCACCTCTTTCTCCTCTCATTACAGAAATCTTCATGACCTCCTTCGAGGAAGCAGCCCTCTCCACAGCTCCGTTCCAGCCCCTCTGTTGGCACCGCAAAGTCGACGACACCTTCACCACCATCGCCTATGACAACGACCCCAATGAGCTCCTCAACCACCTCAACGACCAACATCCAAGAATCAAGTTCACCATGGAGACTGAGACCAACCAACACCTGCCCTTCCTTGATGTATCCCTCCACACCACAGACGATGGACTTAGAACCTCAGTTTACCGCAAGCCGACGCACACCGACCAGTACATCCACTACAACTCCTGCCACCACCCTCAGATCAAGCAAGCTATCATCGCCACCCTTACCAGACGTGCCAAAGCCCTCTGCCACCCCGATGCCCTAAACAATGAACTGGACCACCTCAGAAAGACATTCACCACACTCAACGGTTACCCTCCCCAGCTCGTCACAGCCACCATCAACAAGGCCCTTAAGGACCGAGAACCCCGCCCCAAACCTTCTCCATCACCCATCAGAGTAACCATACCCTACCTTGGCCCCATCAGTCATCAAATATCACGCCTCATCAAGACCAAAGCCAGCATCCATGTCACCTTCTCCAGTGGCAAGACCATCAAGACCTACCTAAAAGCCAACGGTAAAGGACCCAGCTGTGAACACCCTAACCCGAGAGGATGCATCTACCAGATCCCTTGCAACTGTGGCGACCTATACATTGGAGAAACGCTGAGACCAATCAACACCAGAATGAAGGAACATCAGACCTCAGTCAGGAAACTCGACCAGAAATCGGCCATCTCTGAACACATTCTCAAGAACCCTGAACACTCAATTCGATGGGAGGACACTAGGATACTATCTACCAACAACAACAACTGGCGCCAAAGGAAACTGCAAGAGGCCATCGAGATCCGGAGACAGAAACCAGCCATCAACCGCGACCAAGGAGTGTACCTACCAAGTGCCTGGGACTTATTGATAAATTAATCTCATCTACCTGTGTACATTCTATCTATGTAATTCATGTATAGCCTATCTACCCGAGTACATACTTGTGTTTGTACATCACCAACCCTCATGTAACATGCTCACCCCCTATCGTGTGTTATGTACATCATCCTATCATGCGTAATGTATCACCATTGGCTTCCATCCTTATCCCCAATCATGTTATGTAAACATATCCAATCAACTGTAATGCATTACCATTGGCTTCCATCATTGTTATCTTAACTATCGGCTTCCTATCAGTGCTTGTTTATACTAGCTTTCGTTAACTCATTCCACTTGTTACTTTGTTATTGTTTTACCTGTACATATAAATACACCTCTGTATCCCTTTCTCAATCACCTGATGAAGGAGTAAGCATTAACTCCGAAACGTTGTGTTCTCTCATAAAGAAGTTGATATCCATAAAAATCTTCATTCTTATGTATTTTCACTTCTAAATGACATTCAAAGACGTGAAAAAATTAGACACACATTATGCGACAACAATGTTGGTGTTTTATGTTCGAGAATTTGGTATTGTTCCATGTTGGGAATGATGGCAGTTAAAAACGCAATCAGCACAACTGGTCCAATTGTACTTGTTTTTGCTTTGTTGTTTTGTTTTTGAAAGTTGTGAACTCGAGAAGAACTGTTTTTGTCCATGGAAATCGGATGTGTCCGACTTTATCGCCGTGTAGGAGTGCTTGTTTTTGCCATACACTGCTAAACACTGACAACACCGCAATACAACGCCCTTTTGTTGCAATATTGTAACCATTTATTAATCACATTTTACAGGGCGGTGTATTGTCCTTACAGAATACAGACATTCTACACCCATAAAAAAACAGCCTTGCATTACCCATCTTCTAGAATGCGAATTAAGGACGAATAACGTACATGTACATTGCTAGCTTTTAAATGTTCAACTGGACAATTCCTTCCAACTAAGTTACCCTCCGAAAAAAATAGGACAAGTCCAACATTAAAACAAGAATACATCAACACACGGGCGTATTATGATATCTACAAACCCAAACTTACAATACAAAAGGTTATCAACACTATCAGATCACATCGCACCGACTATTATGACGATTTCTTACTGTTATGTCCACATTAACGGATGTAAACAGATAAAGCGCTCGATGCAGAAAGACAGCTTTCATTTGTACATTGGAGGTAACGAAAAACCAGTCAAGTCTGAAACAGAGTATAACATTTTCTGCGCATGGGTAGATTGTCAATACAACGACCACCCTATTTTGTTGATTCTAAATATCCACGACTGTTGGTCATGTTAACTTTATATTCAATCATATTTTTTATCTTGCTGTCCTACATCAGCAGCTCAGAGTTTAACAAATTCCGAAAATTTGTCTATATGGTTATTTACCAAATTTGGAATAGATCAAGATTTGTTGAGCATTCATTAGCCTCAGTTTTAATCGACCGTTACCCATCCATATAACAACACCTATTCTTATGCATACGGTGTCGAATGAAATGAATGTGACAGAACAGATTTTCTGCAGACGTGACCTGTTACCGTAACGCCTAACACTGTACTAACTGTTGCCTTATGAGGCCCCGTAACCCAGTCACAGTTTCACACACGACGTCTCACAGTACGTTTAAGGGCAATTGTCAATGAGCTGACAGACCTGTCAGTGTCGTTCGGGTTTACATCACGTTTTGATCAAAGACGAGTAATTAACAATTGACGTTCACTATCAGTGGGTTCACTATTGTACTTATGAACCTTCACTGAGTGACAGCCAATCTGTATTAATGCGAGAGCTTGCTAGGATATATGTGTGCATGCTGTCAAACCACTGGCCTTTCACAATGCACGCTGACCGGGTTAGACTTGATCTTCAGCAACCTATGCATGTCGTAAGAAGCGAATAACGGGATCGGGTGGTCAGGCTTGTTGAGTTCAATATAGACCAATGCTAGTGGAGGCAATCACTTATCCAGCCCGACTGTTTACAGATCAACTTCAGATAGCCGAACACAGAGAGGAATTAACTCCCAATATATGTTTGAAACGCTGCGTTCAAGATGAACGTGTCTAGAAACAGTGCTTTATTTGTACCAGGGAATTACAAGGTTTTGGCCACGAATATGGATGAGGTCCTTCA
This sequence comes from Haliotis asinina, assembly GCF_037392515.1. Lineage (NCBI taxonomy): Eukaryota > Metazoa > Mollusca > Gastropoda > Lepetellida > Haliotidae > Haliotis > Haliotis asinina. Next base: position 37,096,703 of record NC_090281.1, on the reverse strand, counting down.
ATGTTTAAGACATTTCAAGACAAGAGCGGGATGAAAAATATCAACGTCAAAGTGTCTTGCCACACCTTGAAAGGTGGTATTACCGTCTTGCGACCGGAGTGACGTTTAGTTGAACCTTAGTAGGACATCCATCAAGGCCCTCAATAATTCAGACGTGCTCCAACATAGTCCTCAGTACTATCAATAATCAAGCTAAAACCAACTATACCTTGATGGAGAACATGTGAGTTCTCCTGGAGATATATGATCAGTAGGCGTATTACCTACGAGTTGGACATTTGATATAAACTATGGCGTCATCACAGAATCTTTTCAGTTGTGCTTATAAAGAAGCTACATGCAATCTATTTACAGCACATATTTTCTATTCGTCAAAGACTAAAACTAATATTTCCACTTGATATTAACAACAGTACCGAACATTGTTATTTAAATTTTCTTTGGTATACATAGACACATGTCGAATATTGTGGTTCACTCTTTCCTTTTCATGAATACCTAGCGTCAGTGGCTCATTCATAAAACCTTCAGGGTCATATCCACAAAGCAGTCGTAACGTTATGTACAAATGGTATAGCGCTGCGGACGTTTTGTGGATCAGAACCCATGGTTATTCTAAACTTCATGCCACTGGAAATCTGTTTGTGATGATAGGCAAGACTGGACAGTCTTCAGATTGGCGCTTTTAAGAAACGAAGGGGTGGCAGAATAAAGTGGTTCTAAAGATGCAATGTCAATGTAACTCGGCAGTAGCCTTTCAGGAGACGTTTGTGTCAAGCTATTAGACCAAGGTAACAAGCCACACTCATTTATTTCCATCACTGATTATACTTAACATCAGTGGCCCTGTCATATCTAAGTTACGGTGGTGTTTATTCTAGCATTATCTGAAAGCGACAGTTCTGCAAAAGAAAGGAAATCGTCTCTAAATATGGTAGGTAACATCTCGCACATCACAGTATTCTCAGGATGCAGGCATGTTGCCACGTAGCATCAGTGAATGGGGGCCAATGTGGGAGGACTGAGACCTGTGTTATATTTCAGGTTACTCTTTCTCAAAGCAGTAGAGATTCTTGTCCTTTGGGGGTCTCGAACCCATACACAGAGCTTAGCACCTGACCCCTAGCAAACACAGGCAGCGATTTAACCCTGTCAGCCACCGCGGCCTCCACAAAAGGTGGGACACTGATAACTGGTGTTCTAGGTCACGTACCCCTCTGACAATTGGGCTCCCAAGGCCCAATGAATACAGAAACACATTTAGAAAGTGGCAAACTGTAAATGTAACATATGCTCTATTAAATTTGGTAGTTCACCCTGTCAGTAAAGTACAGATTCTAGTATCTTTTCAACTTCGAACTCTGCACTCTCGGCACCGAATCGCCAGGATACAAAGTCTGCGATCTTACAACACGCCCCGATCCCAGATGACACCAAAACAAAGTTCTACAATCTGTTCTCAACACAACTCTGACCCATTTTCAAAGTGAAGGTGACTCTAACAATAGTGTCCAAAACAACTTTGTCGGTAATGTTCAGTCAGTGACACTTGCTCCAGAGCCCCTATTATGTAAGGTCGTCAACAGCAGAAACAGAAGCCAAACGGCCCTGATTGACAAACCGAAAGATATAGAAACGTTCAGTTAAACGTTGTGTTTGTGCAACGATTCAGCTTAAAGTCATGACAGAAATAATCATGAAAGAGCCCCTCACCTATATTATCATCACAATAAAGTGAGTGAATATTTAGAGAACAACTAACGAGGTACTTCAAACACCTGATTCGAATTCATGCGCGTATTAATCCTAACTTCTAAAGTGGTAACAACATCAGTACTCTCTTGAAAATAGTACCTCGTAAATCGCTTTAAAATACAAAAATATGTTTTCGTGTATGATTCATTAACATTTGTTAATATGACAAAAATGATCTTTAAACGCAGTGTCATTGAACGTAATAACAGCTAAAATGTAGTTAGACCAAGTCTGTTCGCTGGAATACCGTTCATTCACGACTGCCGTATGACTAGTGACGGGTGACTGTGTAGTGTTGAAACACTTTGGCAAAAACCTGTCAATTTTGGGGAAAGTCAGCGGTTAAAAGTTGGGAAATCTGAAAGATAAAATTTCCACGAGTACGTCTAGAAAATGTTCTTTGTCAAGAAACTCAACATGTTTGAAGAACCAACATTTTGTTCTGTGGAAGGCGTGTTACAGTCACGTCATTGAACCCATTGGAATACAGTAGTTTCAAGAAGGATAACTCTAGTCGGAAACCGAGTCACTGGGAAGCCTCTTTGGAGCACATGATCGACTGACAGAGGAGTCCTGTTAAAGTGCAATAACTGCAGCACCGCCATTAACTGCAGCTGAGAGTAGCGTATGTACAGAATGAAAATTTAAGGCAGAGACAGAGGCAGTGTGGACAGAGCGGGGGAGTTACAAGGGTTTGACAATATTGATGGGTTGATGTTGTTCCTCATTAATTGAAGAGTAACTGTTTATTGATTGAACATTGTTGTGCCGGGACATTTGCATGATTTGATGTGCTGGTACCCCATTGTCAGAAAGGGTCTGGAGGAGACGTGTTCGGGATCGGGGTTAGCCTAATGGCCGATATGTTTCTTTACAAACAGTGGAAAATATTGTTTGTTTCTGGTTTGGGTTTTCTCTTTTTTCTACAACATTCTAAAACACTACAATATTCATAACACAGTTTATTGCAAAACAATGTGTTCCAAGAGAGTATTCACATTTATGTTTTCTTTTTTAAATTCCGGAGTGTGTGAGCACAGCACCTTCAAACTATCAATGAAACGTGAAAAGTTGGATCTTGAAAAATAGTTACGTCATCCAAATATATTTCTTCTCTGTTCAGCTAAACAATCAACAACATAAAATAATTAAACTGCACACTGTGCAAATATCACAAAGACAATACACGGCATCTCATCGCCCGTATGAGTAATAAATGTCTGTAGGCCGCTTTAAGGAATAATTCGGCAATATCACGACGGGAGACACAAGAACTGTACCATGCAGGGAATAGAACACGGGTCTTCATCGTGAAGAGCAAACACATTAACCACTAAGCTACCCTACCTCCCCTTAAAAAGTCATGGAAAGCACGGAAACAGCTGACACTGTGATAAACAATCACACATTCAATAACCTTTTCTTCAACTACACGTATAAGACATTTTTACATCCGTTTGTTAAAGATCTCTGGGAGGTATATAAGACATAGTTTAACCGTTCCTTAGCCTTACATTCACAGTCTCGATCTCCGGCCCGACTGCCATTCTCCACACAAATCTTGCATAGAATAGTTTAATGGGTCGTGGAATTCCTGAGACTTCACACGTACAAATGAGATAGCATGAGCCATCTGGGTCGGAGAGCACGTGTTCTCATCATATTATTAGTGAGCCAAATAGTTTAACGTAATTATGTTTCTTGCAGAAAATCTAAAAAAGAATTTCTTTGGGATTTCCAGCCCAAAGACCTTCTAAGCCAAATTCATATTCTTGCTCGACGCAAGTGTCCCACATGTCAATGACCTCCACCCGAATTAACATCTGGTGGCTCGGAAGCGATCGGGCGACCTACCACCTGCTTTCCAAACAGATAATTAGAAACAAACAAGGAAAACAACCATTTTCAGTCTTAGGAACTGGGAGATATCCCCTAGTCCTCGAGAATGAGCCTTTCGCCCACACCAGATTCATTATGCATAGTTTTTGGATTTGACCGAGCAAGTTTAATCATTTCCACTTACACGTGCAAAACGTTAAGCCCTCAGCATTCAGGGAAAATGTTTAAAACATGAAGATGAAATCAACTTTTGATTGTCCAATTCATGTACCTGAAACCAACGGAGGTTCAGCCAGGTTGGAAAATTCAGTGATCAACAGCATGAACATCTGTCTGACCCAGTGTATATCTGTATGTCCGTGTATGTGGTATACCTGTCACGTTTACATAATCAGCATCTGAATACAGCAATTATAACAGCCACAAAGTAAAGTAGACTGAGAACTATGTCATGACTACTTGACACACTGCATGGCACACTCCCGCTTGAAGAAAGAGCCTACTTTAAAACTGGACAAAATAACAGCAACTGTATATCTCATCTCATTTGACGGTGAAGCCAAATTAATATCGTACAAGTCCATTTCCAAAGACAAACAGACCTAAATGAAGTGTCAGGAATTAGTAGTTTGTAATATTTTACAAATTGCCATTATTCACAAGTTGTTCTGAAAAGATAACATCTTTCTTATCTATAGAGAAGCATAGCAACATACTTTTGTAACATTTGTCTGCATAAAATTTATCATAATCATAATAATTGTCATTCCTGTATCATAAAATTTCAACACCCCTTTCACAAATACATTTTGCCTCACGAAATGTGTTATAGCCTTCTTGTCTCGTGTTATTGTTGTCTCATATCGTATTATCGCTTTCTTGTCTCGTCTTACCGCTTTCTTTTATTATGTTATCGCGTTCCCAAAAGGTGCAAACGGCTCGTTGTATAGCTTTTTTGACTGATGTTATCGCTGTCTCATACCGTGTCATCGCTTTCTCGTCGTTTCTGACACCGTTGTTTGAAGCAAGAAGACTGGTCGATACAGATGTTGACTATGCTCTAGACTTGTTTGTACAAACTGTACTTGGTGCAGCGTAAAAGTAAAAACTACTTCACTTGCAAAGCCTTTCGTGGATTCCAAAGAAATAAATCCAAGGAAAGCCCACTTAATTATTGCTATTATTATTGGAATTAATATAAAGGTATATTTTTAGGCGCACAGAGCTCTCGCATGAACGCAACAATGCTGACACAATAAAGCAAGCAATTAATAACACTACGCCATTTTGGCGTAACCTCAGAGGTACATCTCCTTTGAACCGACCCCGTCCGAATAACAGTAACGATGCATAGTTTAACCTCTTCAGTACCCTGTTAGCAATACATGATTCACCAGTGATCGACCACTTTGGGTCTATGGAAGATCCAGACTTAGATGAAGTTGATTCAATTATACTAGAATCACATATTACTTCGCCTGAAGTACCTATAAAACATATAGATAATGGTAAGCTAGCAGGCATAGAAAATATGCTGATTGAAATGATCAAACCACTTCCTTTTCTCGCTACTCTCTTTAATAAACTATATGATTCGGGAGAATTTCCTACAAACAGGTCAAAGTCTATCGTTGGTGATAGAAAAGGTGAGAGAAATACCCCGACAACTACATGGACATACTGTTGTTAAGCATCTTAAGCAAAATCTACTCGTGTGCTCAGTAATAGACTGAAAATATGAACGGAACTAAAAGTTCCAGAAATACGGGAGGGTTTCCGATTTGGTTATTCAACTAGAGGCTATTCAGGCTAAATTCTGTTGTCGCAAAATGCTTTATGAAAAAGCGGAAAAACTTTATGTCGCCTTTATAGATTTCGGAGAGGCGTTTGGTTATGTGAAACGATATACACATTGATTTTGCCTCAAACAGAAAGCGTTAGGGAGTAAAATGCTGTCTGCACTTAAAACAATTTACAAACTGCGTAAAATGCTCTCAGACATTACCGATTTATTTAATTGTCCAAATGGACTGCGCCAAGGATGCATCCCGAGTCCGTTGTTGTTCTCACTATTTATTAGTGAACTGTCAAACGCTGTAAAAGAATGTGGTAGACACGGCGTGCAATTATTCCCTGATTTGTATGAAGAGTTCCTGAATTTATTTGCTTTTTATATGATGTCATCGTCGCATCCGAATCAATTATCGGCCTCCAAAGCCAATTAATCTTGATAAAACACAAATTATTGTGTTCAAAAAAGGGGACATTCTTTAAAATATTTACGTGTCTTGTTTTCAGGTACCTTACAAATGACAAAACGCATTTCAGACTTGACAATATGAGGGAAAAGAGCATTAATGGAACTTATTGTCAAACTGAACAGGATTGGAGTGATCTTTGATTCTCAGGTGATGCACATATTGTTATATGGTTCTGAAATTTTGGGAGTTAAGCAATACGAACTACTGGAAAAGGTAGATCTTATAGCCTGTAGACAGTGTCTAAGTGTAGGACTCCTACTGCTATTGTATGTGGTCGCTATCTAATATGCATATGCTCTATTGTCTAAAACTGGTCAGAATGAACGAGTGTAGACTACCCAACAAAGCGCATTGCATGTTAAGGTATTTTGATGACACTGGAAAAAAAGGCGGGTATCCTTGATAAAACAATGTTTTATTTTCTCATGGTTTTGGTTTCATCTGTATTAACCAAACTGTTAGTGATGAACTGTCATCTATACAGTTGTTTAAAATGCATTGATAAATGAATTATCTCAAGGTTGGACTTCCACTTTAAAAAACAGCTCTAAAAAACTTTTTTTTCTCTTCCTCACGGCCTTACTACAAGGCAAGAAGGCGATGTCCCTCTCGCCCATCATCTACTGTAGCATACCGTCTATTAATGTATCTCAAAACGATTTCCTAGACTACACAATGGTTAGACAGCGGTTAAAAGTGGTTAGACAGTGGTTAAAAATAACATATATTATACTTGCGATCACATTTTCTTAGTAAAGTCCATATTCTAGTACTTTTGTTGGGCTTAGTCCCATCAGGGTTTCGAACCCACACCATCAGAGTCATGCACCTAGACCCAACAAAGTTATAGAATATATGCTTGACCAAGGAAGTGTAACCCCTAATATAGCACATGGTAGATTCCCTGTACATTTCACAAGCGCTTCTTTTGGCCGTCACATAACACAACCCTCTAACCCACGCTCGACTTTATGGGTGCTGTGAAATAATCTGAAAAAATAATGCAGACCTAAACACTCATTCTTATCTACTGATAAGATGTGGCTATTACCTTCAAACAACCCAAGCCATGAAGACGGCTTTTCTGATACTGTGTTTTCAAGTGGCAGTTGGTAGGCATTTTATTATTCATTCTTTTCTATAGATGTTTAACTTTTTCACTTTAAAATTAAACACCACACTATACAGAAGAGAGCTGTGCAGCATTTGTACAGGGTAGCAGACGTCTATCACACATTTGGTAGTTTGAGCAGCTTACTTTGATTATGTGACTGAGCCAGTGTAAATTCCCTTCTGTCTTAGGTCGTACTCAGCAAACATGCAGCAATATGAATGGGGTCTGTAAATCATCGAATGTGGTTAGGATAGTTCAGTGCTTGATGTCAGGCTATACACAGTATATTACTACTGACCATGTTAAATGTTTCATTGTGATACTTTAATTGTTAGGAAGAATACATATTATGTGACATGTTATACACTGCTGCCTAAATATAGCTGGTCACGAGTTACTTGATGGGGCATCCTTTTACCCCGACGGTGTACCAATCCAACGATCGACTGTTATGAGTGGTTTAGTCCTGCCACTTAAACCGTTAAACCCTGAATATATGTCCTTTCTTCTGTTGTGCTGGATTCTAAATCAGTCAGCAAACGATTGGTGACAATATGTTGCTTCATTCGGCAGATCTACCTCAGATTTACTTCAAAACCCTTCATACTTTCAAGGAAGAAAAGTCCTCAGTTACTATGTGAAACAAGAGAAATTAGTACTACTTGAAATGTCCAAATTAACAGGGTGACAACACTGCAGACTTCTGTATTAAAAAAGGCACCGAGAACAATGGGGAGCCTGAGAACAGTGTAGTTGGGATGCAAGCGAGACATTTCAAAGGCAAGGTCCGCATACTTACCATGCTTTTCCGGAGAATGTGTCGACTCCCCAACACTGCAGTCTTCTGCATTACGCAGAATGTCAGAAGGGCTGTGTTTCTGGTGCAGAACCGTTATTATCACCAATAACCAATTCACTGAAAACCGTCAGTGTTTTGCCCATGTACCTTCCCCATTGACAACATCCATGTAACACTAGGGCCAATACAAGCTAATTTGTACACACTGCTTAATGTTAGGCTCTGATATCATTCAGTAACCTTCGAAAAGCCAGTTAACCTTCCACTTCCTTTAATCCACCTGATCTTAAAATCTAAAGGGATCGATGAGACTGCCTCGTAGATTTTAAATTTGGATCTACGCATAGCGTTTTACAGTATGTAAACACTATCCACAAGGATGAATGGCAGGAGGTTTATCTTTATGTCGTTGTTATTGGGTTGAGTCAATCCCGTTCTTTCCACGAAGATGTAAAGGAGAGAGTTAAAAACTGTTTAATCAAGCTTACAACAGTCAGAGTTTCAAAAACAGCTTTCACGTCTGCGATAGGATAGCAGTGGAAAGACATTTCCACATTTAACGTGTCCATGGCAATTATGTCTTCATTTCTGACTTGTTCCAATTGTTACAAGTTTCCTGATGTGAAACACTGACATGGTTTGTATGTGACGAAATGGGTTTTTTTGGTGTTTGTTTGGTCAGATTCCTCCATTGAGACAGGGTACCCCTACTCTTTAGTGTAGTCCATCCTCTAATGGCTCTATCAAATGCATTCGGTGCCTGAGAAACAGAAATTATTTGCATTTCCGCATAAGATAAATCCCCAGACATTGCCTTTAATCTCAGTGCCACAGTAGTTCAGGATCATAGGAGATGGTGTATACATTATTGGTCTTGGTGCCTTTTATGGGCATCAGGTCGGACACAATTCATCATCCATTTAAGTGATTAATATAAGGACCATTTATAAAACGCCTGTTTCCAGACATTTGTGCATGATCAAAGTACCAACACATTATTACCCCGGAGAGCCCTGGTTATTGTCACATGACTTCATGCTGGGTAAACAGTTGCATTTCTGAATAAAATCACTTGGTTAAGGTCAGACCACATGTATCACGCCGTAGCGATCAGACACGGTCACCCATCCAAGGACTCTCCTCGCTCAACGTTGCTTCACTTCAACTGATATGTGCAGTTAGCTCTATTCACAAGACCACACGCCACCAAATAAATAGCTTAAAATGCTCAAAATTCTTGTGCAATATTCTGCTCTCACAATATCTTGAATGAAACTGTACATTACTGTTATACTGTTTCAAGACTGTAAAGGAATAATAAGCCAAACCATTTATTAGGTGCGATAGCGCAGTGGACGAAGTGTTGAAGGCCAGTGTTCGCTTCCATACATGAGTAGAATGTTTGAAGCTTTTTATTGCTGGAACATTGCTAAATGCGGCGCAAATTCACACTCCATCACCCTGGAAGACTATCGCACATGTTTCAGATTTTCAACAAGGGGCGTACGCATCAGAAGTTGGACTGGAGTGTTACAAGTGCCACAAATTTGACCCTCATCACCCTGAAGACAGGTGTCATATTGAACATTGCCATGATGGCGAGGTATTGTATCTGCTGCCAGGTTGGAGTTGGAGCCCTGTTCATACTAAACCTAAAAGTAAAAGATCATGAACATTGGAAATTTCATTTATAGATTTGACTGGTCGCAAAATGTCATAAAGCATTATCCCCCAGATATCCATTAATCCTGGATTAACAGGTAACTGCGGTTTATGTTGTCTGATATTTCCAAATGTATTCAGAGATGTTATATTCGGAACGTATCAATACAATAGATTTGAAACCTTATACATATTTGATTTGTCATACGTCGTAAAACTTGTTATCATTATCAGGAAAGTTATCAATAATATTTCTCTTTTTTCGTTTTCTAGTTTTGTGAACTAGATATTGGACTCGATAATACCGTGGATGGGAAATGCAAACATCTCAATGAAATTGATGTAAGACCATATACAGTTCACTGACCTACAGTCAAACACTACAGTCGTGAGTTTGAAGAGACGTAAATGCCCCCAGTCTTCCATGATTCGATAGGACCGGAAAATAACGAACTAATCAAAAATGAAAGTGAATTAAACTCTTGTTTCGAGACATGCAGTTGACACTTAAAAGTCTTTGACATAACAGTGTTTAGATGTATGGTGTGATTTGATTAGGTAACGGGTAACAGCTTTCAAAACACGCTCACCTCCGCATAATGTCTGTGTGCTGCCAACGTGTTAAAATTAAAGACATATTTTGACATAAAGGTGTTTGACTGTATGTTGTTCTTTGATGTGGTGAAAACCCTTAACAACCCTTAAAATATTGTCTGATTCCTATAACGTATGTGTGCCATCAATCTTATGTAAGTGTAGACTGTCTATGTCAACTTGGAAGATAGGTCACAAGTCGGTCAGAGTATGGTTTGTTAGTTGTGAGTATCCTTTCTATCTAATATTTGGTAGGCATGTGGTTTGTAAACATGTCTACATATTGGCATTCAAGAGGCGGTCATATGCTTTACATTGGGCCTGAATTAATTGTCATTTATTGAATAAATCCTTCACAGACTTACGTAGGAATCACTAGCATATTTAATATGTCAAATATGACTGCATCAAAAGCACATGTAACACTGTTATAAATTAGTATTTCTGTGACACAACCTTCATTTACAGAAGGAAACTATAGCCTAGTGGTTAAAGCGTTTGCTCGTCACGCTGAGGCCCCGTTCGATTCCTTACATGGGAACAGTGTGTGAATCCCTTTGACTTTGTGGTGTCCCTTACCGTGATATTGCTGGTATATTGCTAATAAGGGACTTTGGAACTGCAGAGTGGATCTCAGTGTTAGAGGATGATACCTACAGCCTGACTCGATTCCCCATGTTCGATTTAACTACCATATTTTCAGTTATTTTTTTATCCCGAACCCTGTTTTGATATTGATTTGCCAGCCTTGTCTGTCAGTCCTCTTATGTGGCTCCGAGACAGAAATAAGAATTAAAATAGTAAAGGAAAAGTGAAAGAGATGGCAAGACTAGATGGCCTCAGGTCTGCTTTTAAGAACTGTTTTCATGTCCATTTTGGATACTATATATCTTGCCAAATCGTTTCAAATGGAAGATCAGTATTTTTCATGGAGTAAATCACTCTGAGTAGCATGCTGATATACATTGTGCTGAATATTCCCAGAAATGCCTCCTCGACATGCAGCCCATGTGCATTGACTACGACAGCTTGCTTATCTTCGGAAAATGCAGGTTTTGTTGTGGAGATGCCAATTGTGTGAATATAGCGCTCAATATCTCAGGTAACAACTTTACGTAGTGCATATATGTTCATTTCTAGTTGTTCGATTTTGAATTTAATTGTGAGTGAAAGAGAAATTCGTGTCACATATTTAGGCTGCCCTGTGGTTTGTTTTCTTTTGTCCGGCAGTTGTAAGAATATTTTCCTTCTATACTTACGTTGAATGTTTTATTTCGACATAAATCAGGGAATGAATATATTCTGTAGTTGAAGTTATACAGTTAAAGAAGAGCATCCTTATTCGGTATGACCGTCTCACTGTGCACTAGAACAGCGTTTAGTTAGCCCAATGTTTTGGAGAATACAGTAAGAAAAGTGGTCAGTCTGAAAAGCTACATGTATATATACACTTTTTCAGATGTGCCTCCTGTGGTGACCTTGCCACCAACAATTCCAGGCACTCCCGACTGTGTAGATCTAATTCCGAACTGTGCGACGACTGTCAATGTTTGTTCCAGCACAAACGGACAAACACTCTGCAAGAGATTCTGCAATCTTTGTGGTAATCCAATACACTCATACTGTGTCTCTGCATTTGGTTAAGGCACGTTGAGCAATATTTCAGATATGTAAGTATCGAGCCAAAAAGCTAGGTGCGATGCACAACTTCAACGATGGAAAATGGGCAATCGTAAATAGTTTCCTTACAAATAATATCCTCTGTAAAGTAGGTGTCATCTTGGAATTTGTATCCATACTTCAGATAGGCTTGTCTGATGTGCCAAGACATGGTACGGTCATGTTCATCTTTAAGTATATTCTTTAATTTCTGGAGTAAATAGATTCATTTGATCTGTGTAAATGGCGAATAAAATCTTAAAGGCCATAATTGTCAAATCATCCACTTCACTGTTGTTAACGTTGGCTTGTGCTGTAAAGGCCCCTGGAAGAATTTCATTGTCTTCACTTACAAATCTGGGTATTTACTTAATGATTACTGATGCTATCAATGAAGAGCGTGTCTTTCACAGAAAATATTTGTGATAAGAGAAGTCAAAATAACTCTAGAATGTGCTTGGGATTTTGTAGTCTTGGAAATGATGAAAAGACTTCATTGATTGATCTGTGGGATATTTCCGACTAAATATGGTGACCTTGGTCGAGAAGCGCAGTGCATGAAGCGGTGGCCTGTGTTCGCTTCCATATATGAATAGAATGTGCGAAGCCTTATATGGCAGGTACATTGCTAAACGTAGGGCGCAAAACCATATTCGGTCACTCGTGGAGTCCATTACGCATGTTTCAGGAGGTTTGCCCCCAATGGTAATTCCACCAGACGCTGGACTGGAGTGTTACAAGTGCCACAAATATGATTCGAATCACCCTGAAGACAGGTGTCATGTTGAACATTGCCATGGCGGCGAGGTATTGTATCCGATGCTGAGTTGCGAGTCATTATTGAAATAACATTCATACTGAATCTGGATCATGAATTATGGAAACATAGTGTAGTTTTGTATGAGCGCACGTCATAAAGCTCAATCCTGAAATGATCATTAACCTTGGATTTACATGTATGTTTTATTGATGTTCTCTGTTATTTACATTTGCTAGCAGTTAATTTTTCGTACTTTCTCATTCGTGGGGAATTGTCATTAATTTATCTCTTATTCCTTTCTAGTTCTGCCAGTTAGATATCGGTCTGGATAATACCGTGGATGGGAAATGCAAACCTCGCAATGAACTTTACGTAAGATCATTTTAAGTTCACTAACATACAGTCAAGAAATAACAAACAGTCAAACACTAATAAATCGAATTTAAAATGATATAAATTCCCCCAGTTATCCAAAGTTCAATAAGATCGAAATTTGCTGAAAAAAAGCAAATGAATTGTCTAAACTCGTATTTGAGGACAACCAAATTATATCGTTGGGATATGTATGCCATCTTATCGGTACTTCTGTGACACCACCTACATTTAGAGAAGTACGAGTGTGTATTGACAAACCAAAACGAAAGTAAAGGTGAAAGAAAGTAAAGGTGGTTGCGTTGCAGAGTACTGCTATAGACTCAAATCTCCCACATGATGGTTGAAGAGCAAAGTATAAAACAGATCACAGATCGATGCTATAATTTATTAGGACTTCTGATTGGTGGGGTTTAAGACCCAAAACATGAGGCACGGTTTTTCCAATGATCTAGAACTGCTGAAAAGTGGCACGCCTTGATCAGAACTACACTCTATAAATGCCGAAATCTCCATTTAGAGAGACTACTGTAATCTGTCTTAAATGATGTGGGTTTTTTAAAAATCATATTTTTCACATTTGTTTTAACCTTCAACACACTTTGAGTTACTTTTAAGTGTTAACATATTTTCAACTGTTACATGTGTTTCACCTTGGCTATCTTTACACTTTGAAACTATGATTTCTATATTTTGAATTGTTTGTATTTGTTACCAGATCTTGAAAGAACCATGTTTGAACTATATTTGCCAACTTTATATACAACGAAATAGAATAGAAAGAGTCCAGGTCACGTGCAGAATGATTTGGCTTGGCGGCTAAGTTACACGTGTTCTGCCTTTAAGAACTGTTCCAGGGTCCAATAGGACTTTATCTATTTTGTCAAATCGTTTCCAGTGACATACAGTATATTTCTGGAAGTAAATGCCAGGCTATTAGTTCTGGTATCATGCCGATGTATGTTGTGATGAATGTTTTCAGCACTGTTTGACTGAACCACATCCCCTGTGTAATAACTACAGCGGTTTGTTCTATGGAGGATGCAGGTTTTGTTGTGAAGATGCGGATTGTGTCAATAGGGCATCAGGTGAGCTCTATAGTGCTCAGTATGTACAACGATAGTATGACTCGTCATACACAATTGCAGACGTAACTGTTATCATTTTGTTACGGAAAAGTTTGCCGTGACAAAAGGTGCGAGAAATTTAAAGTTATGGGTCACAATATAATGTCAACTCATCGAAATCTTGATGTGAGAGTGAGAAACAGTTAGAAGCAGAATGTGACACAGCGAGCGTCAGGCAGCGGTTATGTAGATCATAATATGATCTTCATCTTTAAGTATGTTCTGAATTAAATAAATTCGTTTGATCAGCTCAGTAAGCGAAGAACGTATTACACGGCATGTTTGTCAAAGTCATCCACTTTGTTTTTATTTAACAGAAAATTCGGAAACAAACTCACATGCTCTCATATGTACTGACAATGATCCCTTGGCTAGGCGTCTTCCGAGGTTGTGCACGCAGGAAATATGTCTAGCACATAGTCAGTTTTGTCATGCGGGGAGAAATACATAGTGCATAGATGGATGGCTAGATGATGCGGTGATAGCAAGTGATGCTTCAAATTGTATGGATTGACAGCTTCGTTAACTGCACTCGGTGAAACGTTTCGGTGCAGATGCTAACAGCCTTGTCACCACTTGCTCGATATCATCCTCGAGTGGGATGGTTAGAACTTGGTGACTCAGATAAGGGCAAACATTAAGGATGAGCAACGTCTTTATTCAGGTGAAGCGACGTTTCGATACAGCTTCTTGTATCGTTGTCAAGCATGATAAAGAGGTTGCTCATCCATAAAGTTTGTCACTTGTTTGACAACGATACAAAAGGCTCTTATGGGAACGGCTTTTCACCTAAATAAAGACGTTGATGATCCATAAAGTTTGTTCTTATCTTATTTGCTCGATACCAGTTTGGGCGTCTACACCAGAACGTCACATCTATCGCAGTTGCAGTTGTCACGTCGTACAATCTGTTCCTCTTTGCCAGCCATTAATCGCCACGTGAAGACAAACAGAAATAATCTGCTTCTACATCCACCCATGCAACACCGGTCAAAAGAAGGAATTAGCATATATAAACTGACAAACCTTCAATGATGCGAAAAGTAATATTCGGGGACAGTAAATGTGGTCAGTCTCTTCCCAGTAGCTCTACATGATTGTAAAACGTGATTCGTGTGTTAAAAGTTGTACTATCCAAAGTCTCTGTAAAAGTAAACGATACCATTGAACGACGCATAACTTTCAGTATATGTTTTGTTGGTTTTGCCCGAAAGTTACAGTAATATCCATCTCTATTTTGTCTTTGAATGGATCTATTCAGTCAGATATTTGAATGAACATTTACCTTTTTGGTATGACCTTCTCACTGCACATTAAAACTTCATTCATGTTGTCCTGATGTTTTAATACCAAAACTGTAGTACTATACTACCTAATCAGCCTGAAAAACTACAAAAGTATACATATATTTTTTTTAAAAGTGTACATATATTTTTTCAGATGTGTCTTCGGTGATGACGCAATACTGTCATCCGAAACCTTCTATAAAACTATAAAACAGATATCTGGTCAAATACATATTTTATATTGAGTTTTTCGTTCATTGCAGGCGCCCCATCATCAACAAGTACACAAAGTACTACTACTACGACCACCACTGCCACTACTACAACTACTACTACACCGGCAGCAACTCTACCACCATGTTTGGATCTTGTGGATGAACATAAGTGTCCTACTCTTCCAAATATTTGTTCGAATAAACTGGCTGGTGACATTTGTCCGGAATTCTGTGGGCTTTGTCAAAAAGGTAAGCCCAAATGTATTTCTTAATACGTTATCCATGACAAGCATTACAGCACATGAACTGTACATGTCTTGGCCGGATTCACACACCGTTTTCATGTAGCTCGATGGTTGTGATTTTGAAGGTACTTTTGTGAACATATCCATCAACGTGTTCGTAAATATCATTGTTTGACAAAACTGTGATGCTGATGGCTATATTGTACAGTGTAATGATATAATCTATTGTCTGTTATACAGTTACACCATCAGCTTCACTGCCAGTTTGTGACAGTTCAGCAAGGGAGGATAACTGTCCATTGGTTCCAAACGTTTGCAGCGATAAAGTAGCGCCATATTTTTGCCCCGAGTTCTGCGGCTTTTGCGCCAGACAAGGCAAAGGTAAACTGTATAAACAGTAGACTTATAGGGGTGATACAAAGAAATGACTCAGTTGCTTTGTTAATGATACCATTAATGCGTGGGTGATTGAATGCAACTAAACGGCACATCCGATTGTCGCAAGAAATGTCATGAGGATAATTTCTTTGAGTGGCATTTAGAAGTTTGTAAAATCAACAGGAACGATTTTTTGTCGACAGATGATAAAGTGATAGCATGTGATGCTTCACATGTATGGATTGGCAACTTCTTTAAATGCAATAGATGCAATGTTGTGGTGTAGATGCTAACATCGTTACCATCACCTGCTTGATAACGATTTTAGCGTCCCCACTATAACGCTGCATCTGTTGCAATTAAGGAAGTTACTAAACCAGCTTTTACTGACTGTCATGTTTTTGATGTAGATCATCTGTGACGATCCGGGTTAGAACTGGTCTACAGCAACCTGTACTTGTCATAAGAGGTGACTAACAGTATCAGGTGACTTAGTCGATCCGTATATCGATGGCAATCACTGGATTGACTGATAGAAACTCGATAATTTGCAGACCGCCATCACAGCGCTATAATGTAGTGTGACTGAAACAGCTAAATCCAAATCAAAACAACATTTTCACACATGCGACTAATGATAATACCGTGATCTCTCTGTGATACTGATAATATTCATTGTGCTTCTCCAATGCAACTAGGAACTACACCATCTGATGCAACCAGCAGCTACTCAGCAGCCACTACCGTTCCGTCCACGGCACCATCTACAACGAATCCAAGTACGTGCTGAGCTGCTGACTGAGGGAATATACCATTCATGTTCTTCTCCATTTAAACATTTTCACTACCTTCGCAACACGTACGCTTTTGAAAATAGTCTACTCAGTCCCAAAATATGTTCTGTTAGTTAGCATTATTCAGCAAAAGAGGCAGATGGTTTGCCTAAAATACATGTGAAAACAAGACATACTGTTGCACACTCACTGTTACAAAATGTTTTAATAACCTCATACATAACGTGCAGCTGTTATTACATAAAGCGATTTTACCTATTCATTGGATTTCAGCGACCGTGGGTGCAGGTACTTGCTCTGACCATAGTCCAGTTTGTAGCAGCATTGCTGACATATGCCAAAGAACGTTTGGTCTGCAGCTTTGTGAGAAATCGTGCAGTACTTGTGTCTCAGGTGGGTCAACGGTTTTGCAGACAAAATATAACACATGTGAAGATCCGGGTTGGAATTCGTCTTCATGTTCCGCAACCCAAATGGAGATGGGTCAGGAAGTCATGGCTCCTGAACTGATCCCTGGGAAGGAAGTCAGTAAAATTACAAAATCAGAACAACCACCCAAAGAAAGATGGTGCCATAGTGATACATGTATACTGATATATGAAGTAAGTTAACATAATTAACAGTTGTTATGACACGTTTCTTCGTTGTTTGTTGGTACTACACCTACGTCTGTTACATGTTCATTCCCTAAGAAGGAAACAGCACAATGCATAACAGAAACTGGAGGCTCGTCCGGGACAGAAATAATAATGTTTCACATCCAAACACGACAACATTTGTTCCATTAGATGGGTGGAACATGGGGACCCGGTTCAGAAACAATCCCAGTGAAGACCACTTGTGAATATGACATTCCATAATAGACAACAATATGGTCCTCAGCTCTATATCAAGAACACACCTCCTGGATATTCAGTCAGGACAAGACTCTTGTGTTGAGGTTATTGAACATCACTATTTTAGCAGCGTCATTTTTCTGAACTCGAAGAAGGAACCTCTTAGCTTGCAGTCTGGAGATGACGCACTTTCTGCTTACTCTATCGAATTGATGGAATTATAAAAAAAAACAGGATCCAACATAAACATGGATCTCTGAGGACAGTATGTCCGAACACAATTAGCAAACACTTTCATCACATCTCAAGTTCGGAGGTTTAGGCAATTCCTTGTAAATGACGAAAAACACACAGCATCCAGTGATGCTATACTGACGCCATACTGCATGGTCTTTCTATTCCCTAATGAACTAAGCAATTCTTATACACGCATTTGACATAAACACGTGCGTGTGTTATGTGTGTAAATGTATATATGTCTACAAGGCTATGGACAACTTGCATCTGTCGCTATAGATAAGTTTTCTTTCATTGTATTTTCTGTTGTAGACAATAAAACAACGGGGACGACACTAGCACCATCGATTACACCAGCGTCTTCGGCTACAACAGCAGTTACTTCCTCTTCAGCAACTGCCCCGACTTCAACTAGTATCTTTACAATAGCAACGTCCACAACTACCAACAGCACTTCTACAACATATTCTTCAACTAGATCGACTGTTACGTCCACGGTTACAACGACCAAAGCTCCCACGGCAGTGCACCGTTCGTGCTATCAGTGTGGTAACGTTGACGACGGCACATACTGCACCCTCCAAGACATATATATCCCTCATGCAACGTCCTGTCCTACGGGGACAAATTTCTGTATGACGGACATTGAACAAAATATCTATGGTACAACCAAGTATATAAAGAGGTAAGTCCGTTATTTCGAGGTTGGAGTATGGACTTGAACTAACTAGAAAACATGAAAAAGTAATGACAAAATAATCTGAATTTTCCTTAAACATCGGCGGTTTCTAAATAATCGAGTCTCTGCCAGACAGTCGTTTGGCCAACATCATGAACATCGACCTACGCAAGCAGGATACGATGACATGTGTCAAGCTAATCAGCGAGACTGACCACCCAATCCTGTTAGTCACCTCTCACGACAAAGATGGGTCGCTGAAGATCAGTTCTGGGCCGGGTCTTCAAGGATGTTGTATTTGGAATATTTCAGTGCAGTCAACACGTTTATTGCCAAAAAAGCACATGCCCTTTCCATACCAAATCTACTGCAGGTGCGTCAACAAACAGCAGTGTGAGAAGTTGTGGTACCAGCAGACATCAGACATTAGCGAGTGTGTAGACATAGACCCTACGTCATTAATGTCATCCGTGACATGCCGGTACTGTTGTACAACTGACAACTGCAACAGCGGTAAAGTTCCTGCCAGTCAACATCTGTATAAGCCAAAGCACTGATTATCCAGGCTGGTGTATTGTAACAAAGAAATACAGTAGTCCGGAACTGTTTGTTTGTTTCTTTGTTAAGGCTGCTCTCAGAACCAGACTCAGGTAAAATCCAGACCCGTAACCCAAAAGCATTCGTTACGTTACGACATGTCGTAACTCTACATGTCGTAACTCTATAGTTTATCATAGTGGTTACAAATTTCTGGCATTGCGAATGGCTTTTCCTCCGGACCTAGATCTGCAAGCAATATGGCTTAATAGCCAACCGGACACCCGAATTCTAATTCAGCAATCCTTGTGTTTCGGTTGCAAATTGAACAGAGGGTTTAATCCAAACCTTCAACATCAGGTTAACTTTTGTATATTTGTACACGTCATTTCACAGTACGGCAATTATCACTCAACTCAATACATTACTTTGGGCTCAACTTGTGCATTCGGTATACAGGATGGTACGATCTCAAAAATGGAGGTGCAAGAAGTTGTCTTACTTTAAAGCAACTACGCAATATGTTATCGGGAGAATTACTCGGTCCTGTTTCTACATGACCACATGATCTTGGATTATCCAACAGTAATGACATCTCGGATGTTCAAAATTTGGTATATGTGCTATTTCACCAATCACAACTACCCTCACCGCAGTTACACATGTCAAGACACTCACTACACAATCCTGCAATTATGGAAGAAACTATTCACGAAGGGACACAACTCTTGTAGCTCGTCTTGCACTCACACGATAGTGAGGTGTTAATAATGTCCCGAGTTCCTGCGTTGAGGATGTGAAACTCCATCTATACAGTCGAGTTTAAAGTTCTTGCTCACAGTCGTAAATCTCAACCATTTAAACAGGATTTAGATTTGAGCAACCACAAAGCGCAATCCGAAACGGATCCCCATAATAAAGAAATAGACGTCTATAACACTTTCTTCCTTATCTCGAATACTGTGACACAGATCACGAACTGCAACCGCCCCAGCAGTATAGTGTAAAGCATAATTAGTATTTTGGTTTCTATTGTCTCCTGAATACTGGTAGGTCTCTGCGTCAAAATGACCAGAAACAAACAAGTCGACCTGTTTCAAGGCATTTCAATAAACAAAGTCTAGCTATAGATACAGGCATAGTACAGGATCTCGACATGAACCAGATATGGACCTGAGGTAGTACGGGGTCCAGACATGAACTGAATATGGGCATGAGATAGTACAGGTCTAGACATGATCTAAATATGGACATGAGACAGTACAGGTGTAGACATGATCTAAATATGGACATGAGACAGTACAGGTCTAGACATGATCTAAATGTGGACATACGACAGTACAGGTGTAGACATGATTTAAATATGGACATGAGACAGTACAGGTGTAGACATGATCTAAATATGGACATGATACAGTACAGGTGTAGACATGATCTAAATATGGACATGAGACAGTACAGGTGTAGACATGATCTAAATATGGACATGAGACAGTACAGGTCTAGACATGATCTAAATATGGACATGAGACAGTACAGGTGTAGACATGATCTATATATGGGCATACGACATTACAGGTCTAGACATGATCTAAATATGGACATGAGACAGTACAGGTCTAGACATGATCTAAATGTGGACATGAGACAGTACAGGTGTACACGTGAATACAACATGAACATGAGAAGTACAGATTTAGACATGAACTGATTTTCGACATGACGTCGCGGAATATAGTCCCGCTTTTTAGCATCAGTGCAATACTGCAATTATTATCGTACCTTAAACATGTGAAATCGCGCTGTACCTCTGACCTCATTGTCCTCCATCACTGATTTATCCCATTCCTCTAGCCTACCTTGTGTGAAAGGGGCGTTGTCTGTCCCGATGTGTGCAGTGTTTGAGAGCAAATACCTAACTGTTATCAATTTCAGTCCTGGAATTCAAAACCGAGAGCCAGTGTCTATCGTTTCTCAGGAAGTGGATTATCCCACAGTTCAGTTACCTTAGGTGTGGTGGGAGTCAAATTCCTGTGTACGTGCGTGCGTGCGTGCGACCAATTATCTCCTGAAACTTAATAACTTCAACTTTACATAGAACCTAGGTTCCGTTTACTAGAGAAAAATACGCTCTGACTGGTTATCTGCATAATGTGTGTTTTGGGCCAGTATTAAACCGTATCTGAATAACCTAAGTCAGTCGCTTGGATTTCTACACGTATATAAGCATAGGTACTAGACATATTGATTCAAGACAAAGGACAGGAATATGACCTCTAAAACCGCTGCTATACTACAATCACAGTTTGACTAAAGCATACAATACGTTTACGCCATATACACATATATTGGCTACGTACAAGCATGATGATGGACTTAAACGTTTAGATAGAGACGGGTGCACTACGCCTAATGGAAATTGCAGGGATGACACTGCATCAGGACTTTGCACCGTGTCTGTCAAAGATACTGAAATGGGCTTCCGATGGATTACCTCAGGATTGTCAAAAGCATAACGCGTGCAGGTCACATGAATGAAATCTAATGGTCAACGCAGAAATGAAATATTTCACGCAAGTCCGTTCATCTGTACGTCGACTTCATACAATAATTATACGTATGGGAAGGCTCATGCAAGAAAGACATATATGTCCCAGCTTGGTGGTGTTTGGAATTACGTAATATATGGATGTTGTTTCAAGACATTAAATAGTTCCATTCGATGCGTTACATTACAGACTGATGTGTTAAAAATATAAGTGACAACTAGTTTACTAGGACCTGTACAAAATCGAATGTGGATTGGACAAGCTATGATATAAGTATCATGGCAGGCAGTGAAACAGGTCTCCTCGTCCGATCGATATAACCGTCACTGATGACAAGCAACATGTCTACCTGCCAGCATTAAACGGTCACCATGAAGTATCCACCTTTGGCTGGTTCAATGACCAAATATTATGCATTAGATCTGATAAATACAATCACTAAAAGTCTTTATCACCTCTTGTCATGACCCAATATTATTCTTTACCCCAAGTAAGTGCGATCGCCGAGCCCTGGCCATCACACTGGGCAAATATGACCACTGGTCAATGTTTTAGCACTTCTGGTGAGTACAGCCACAAAGACTGCTCGTCACCGGTGGTAAGCTCAACCACCGACAAGCATTGTTTTATTACCTCCAGTCAGCTTTGCTCGGTGTCTAATCCTTCACAGGAAGTGATGTTATCACTACCAGAACTAAGAAACGATTTCTTTACAGCGTGTAATATTTAGTGGTGACTCACGATATGCATTTTATGTCTTTAATTATCTCCAAAAGCCAATGCATGTACTAAGAGTTACTAAACCTATTCTCTGCGTTAGCCCTAACTAATTTTGAAATATCGTGCAAACCCTGAAAATGGTGAGGAACGGCATGCTATAGCCAACTACAAATGCACATACATGTCTTATTAAGTTGAGGCATCTGGTCAATAAATAAATTTATATTCCGAAACTCAGTTTACGAGCGCTTCATTCCTCTGTCAGTAATAATCGTTTAACGTAGATATAATACATGAACTACCACATAACACAACCTACTCACCTACCGTACCCCTCATTGTTGCAGTGCGTACTCGTAGTAAAAGCGCAGGTCTGAAGACTTAATCTTATCTACTGATAAGATGTGACGACATGGCTTCATACAGCACACACCATGAAGAGGGCTTTTCTAATACTGTGTTTTCAAGTGGCAATTGGTAGGTTCGTTGTTAAACTCGCTTTTGAGATTGTTCCAATGTAGGTTAAACGACTTTATCTGTATATTTGTTCGTTTGGTGTAACAGTTGTTTTACCCTTCTGCCAGTTACATTGATCCATAACAATGCGGACAGTAGATACTCGAATCTGGATAGCTTATTCAAGCGATGGATATCAATTTGAAATATGATATGATGAAAAGAATGACTAAGCAAAATATTGAAATTTATCATGCATCATACATAAAGCCGTTGACGGGCTTCACAGCCTGGTCTTCAGCATGAAGAACGAACGCTTTAGCCACTAGGCTACCTCCCAGCTCCTAATTGCGTTAACCGTACATATTATGCGTTATGTTCACACACTGCTGCGGAAATGTAATTGATCACGAGTCCTCCATGTTTTGTCACTTGTTACTTTCGTCGGAATACCACTTGAAACAGTGCATCGGTGTGGCATGCTAGCAGTGTACTGTGGGATGAAATCCCCAAACAACCGAGACCTTACTAAAGACAATTTCCAATAAATTTCAAATTAAACTTTAGGTGAACATTCGATCTGATGTTCAAGTAACATTAGATGGCTAGGTGCAACTGGTATACCCTCCTGAACGAGAAATAAGGAAGACCCGTGTCACCACCTCGTCAGTTTCATATCTAGATTTGTTTAAAAAGATTGAGAAGATCAAAACACTTTCTGCAAGTGATGACTTCAAATGCTCAATGTGTAAACCGGTATTCCAGCAAACCGATCACTTTCCGAAGTGTTGAAGTGCAGTCGACTGTCTCCAAAGACTACAAATAGCGTGAAAGGATACTCTCAGAAAAGTTGTTCTTTAATCCACTGCTCAGTAAAACATATTACACATGATTGTAAGGGAAGGGGTTTGATTTAACGGGAAGGAATCAGACAGTTTCATGGAATGAGCAATGTGCAACCTCCATTCAGCCAAAACAGTTCAGAGAGCTTATTGTGGGTTGTTTAAGATAGTGGATGCGGCTCATCACGAGTGTTCGCTTCCCCTGATGTGTAGAATGTTTGAAGCCTAGCTCTTGTCATTATGTTGCTGGAACATTGTTAAATGCGATGTAAACTCATACTCGTTCACTGAGGGAACCTACATAAATGTTTCAGGAAGATACCCTGCAGTAGTGTCGGAACATGAGCACGAAAAGCATGGGCCAGAATCTGGACTGGAATGCTACTCGTGCCACAAATATGACCATCATCACCATGACGACAGGTGTCACGTCCATTATTGCCATGACGATGAGGTATTGTGTTTTGGACGTCGTTATGGAAACACTACTTATACTCAGCATAGCCTTAATATTTGGGGTTATATTGTTTGTAGAATAGATTGTGCACACATTTTCAAGAAAATTATCCCCAAAATATATTTCATCCTTATATTGTCTTCAAGATTTACCTTATCGTTTTCTTTATTGTTCTGTTCGTTTCTTTAAACAAAATGCATTTGATGGTATTGTAGTCAGAACAAAAACACCGATCATACATTAGACTTTATTAACATTTATACTTTATTAACATTTGACTCATGGTATCAGTGGATTATGTGTTTTCGGTTGTTATATGTTCGCGGAAGTGAATGTTTACTTTCCATTATAACGAGGTTGGTTGATTCACAAAAACATAATTAATACTCGGATCATGTCATGTGTTATAACTCCTCCATACCACGATGATAATAAGAATGTTTTATGAGTATATCTTTTTCTCTTTCCTAGTTTTGTCAAATAGATATTGGACTCGATGACACCGTGGGCGGGAAATGCAAACATCGCCAAGAATATAATGTAAGGTGATTTCTAATTTACTACCTGACATTTAAACATTGTTATGTTGATCTGTAAATGTTTGGATGCTTCAAACGTCTTTAAGTTCAATGAAAATACACACACAAATAGTTATGTTGTACAGAAAATGATAACTCAGTTTGTATATTCTAAGTACGAGAACTTATCATTTTCCATAAAGATTTCTTTTCAAATACAATGCGATCCCTTCACAATATCAACATTTGTTGAAGACGTAAGTTGCAATGACTCTAACACGTTGTTTTGGGATACTTACTGTTCAGTGAACTTAAGATAAGCAACATGTCGGTCAGTAAAAGGATGGTCGCGTTTGACTTGGAACTAGGTTATAAATCGCATATCTTTACAGATGACACATGTGTCCTCGGTTTGTAAGCATGTGTTTGATAATTCAAAAAAGATACCAAGACTGATTCATGTGGTTTAAAGACCCGAAATGTAGCAAAGATTCACTTCAGTGAACTCCACATGCCACGGAGCACATATGCATTACTGGACCAACATCATACACACCTTGCAAGCACCGAGAGGCATCTTCCATTGACACTAACCGTTACCTTATTGAGAATCTCTTTTTAACCGTTACCATATTTTGATAGTTCGTTTAAACCATTATCATAATTTGATTGTTTGTTTTTACCCGTCATGAAATCTGGAATTGGTTTTAACGGCTTCCATTCTTTTGAATTACAGTTTCACCGACACCATATTCTCTAAAAAATCTACAGTTGCCACCCTTTTGAATTATTTTTAACTGTAACCATTATTAAATGTATTGGTATCCACGGCCTTATTTTGAATTAGGTCAAATGTAGAATGTTGGAGCAAATCTAGATAGCCTCAGCATTTCTGGTAAGAACTGTTACGGATTTCTTTAATTTGCGCTATATTCCTGTGCTGTCAGTTGTATATTTTCAACACATTAACTACATTGGCTCTAACTGCCAGTTCATCAGTCCTGATATTATGACGTCGTCATATGAGCGAGACATTCTGCCCTCATCTCGCCTGGTATGTTGATGCCCACTGAACATTTCCAGCACTGCTTGCACGATATGAACACCTGGTGTCCTGACTACAGAACTGTCTTCTACTACGGAAAATGCCGGTTTTGTTGCAACGATGTCGAGTGTGTCAATCAAGCTCTACATATTACAGGTGAACACCATAACACAAGATGCATACATGGCTCAGGATAATTGTCATACTCTGAAGAAGTAATTGCCGTCACGTTACAAAATAATTTTTATTCATGAATGCGTGAAGGTGAAATAATGATTATTCATCACATTTAAGGAAATCCATGCGTGCTTGCGCACATGTGTATGTTTCCTGCTTGTTCCATTCTTTTATGGACAATATAAATATTAATACGACATATAAAACGACATTACGTTGCCTGTTATGTTTCTGTTGGATGCAGAAAGAAACCTGGTCAATCTAAAAGTTACACGTGTATAATCACTGATTCAGGTGTGCCTTCTGTGACGACACTGCCGCCACCGACAACATCAGGCACTCCCGACTGTGTGGATCTGATTCCTGACTGTGCAGCAACGGTCAATGTTTGCTCTAACACACTTGCACCAATAGTCTGCAAGAAGTTTTGCAATCTCTGTGGTAAACGGTTCTGTTCCTCACATGGGTAAAATGTGTTCCACGCCATGGTATTGCTGGAATATTGTAAAACGCGATAGAAAAACCATAGCTACTCACGCTTTCACTGCATGAATGCAGTCTGTTAGGTATCGTTACTAATACCATAAGTGATTGACGTAATGAGTATTCAGTTACAGAAACAAAACTCAACGTCATGCAGTGAACAATGTCTCGATATGCTCAAGACAGTTATAAATATTTTATATTTGTCGAATATGGTTTAACTTGTATGCATGTATGTGTTATATTTGAGTGTCCCCACCTAATTTTAAGCATGTTTTTCATTATTACATTTATGTGCAAAATGTGAGTACATGTGAAGAAAATTGATAAAAACACACACCCATCCCGGCCCTCCGGAACAAACTGGGCGAAGCCCTACTAAAAAAACACCATCACTCCCCTCTAATCACATCATTATGTACTGCTCCTGGACAAAAATGGAAGTATTTACACTTAGCTTCTATAGAACTGCCTGTGACTGCCTCCGATCAAAAACACGTAACAACTTTCCTTCTTTACAGATGCCCAATCATCAAAAAGTACACAAGCTACTACTGAAGCTACAGTTACTACAACCACACCGACCACAACTCTGCCACCATGTATGGATCTCGTGAAAGAACACCACTCGCCGCTGATATTTGCCCGGTGTATTGTGGACTTTGTCTAAAAGGTGAGGGATGGTAGGGTAGCCTAGTGGTTAAAGCGTTCGCTCATCAGGGCGGGTTCGCTTCCGCACATGGGTACAATGTATGAAGCCAACTTATGGTGCCCTCCGCCATGATAATGCTGGAGTATTACTAAAAGCGGCATAAAAATAAACTCACTTACTCCGGGAGGTAATATACGCTAAGTCCAGATTTGTCGTGTATATGCCAATTCATGATCCGCATACAGTCATAATTTTGATGGAATATTGATTTGTGCTAAAAACAAGTAAACAAAACTTATGGTCGCAACAGTGAATGAAATGCTTTCAAATACTCCACAAAGCACTTTCGTCGTGTTATCCGAGGTTCGATACAAGGGTATAACTATTAATAAAGAAGATATACACACATAGGTCTTTACAACTGTAGGTCAACATTGACCGCAATAATAATTGACTGTAAATGTTTTTTTTATCTCGAAGTGATGAATAAACTCATGACCTTACAAACAGATGTACCATTGGCACTATTCCACCCACAGTGTATTACCTACTGTCTGTTATACAGTTACGCCAACAGCTTCACTGCCTGTTTGTAACAGTACAACAAGAGAGGATAACTGTCTATTGGTTCCAAACGTTTGCAGCGATCGGTTAGCGCCATACTTCTGCCCTGAGTTCTGCGGCTTATGCACCAGACAAGGCAAAGGTAAAGTGTTAAAGTACTTTACTATGCAAAAGATCAGAGTTCCTAAATTATTTAATCATTAAACATGATGAGAAGATATTATGAGTTTTCAACCAGAAACTGCCACAGCCTGTACTCTACATTTGCCCTCTATATAATTCCCAGCATTTTCGAAGTATCGTCACCAAAGCATTTTAGAAATGACCACACTGGTGCGGGTAAATATCCTCAATCCACATTAGAAGCTCATTTCATCGATGAAGACAACCCAGTATGTTCCAGGGAATTACCTTTCGAATGCATTTTCACCGCATCGACAGCCATACTGAAAAACGTATTTTTCGACTCAGCAACTAATGACAACATCAAAACTTCACTGTGTAAATAGTACATGCTGTGCTTGTCCAATACAACAAGGAACTGCCACAACCGATGGGACATCGACGGCTACCGTCCTATCAACAACTAGTACAGGTTCGGGTTTATACTGCTTTTATATCATTTACAACCTGTATTTTTCTGACATTAATTCTGATTCTTTGTCATAATTCACAAGGTGCTTAAATATGGTCACCGATTTGTTTCGCCCTCTTTTGCAACACGTTTCAATTGTCAGCACCGAAGTCCTTTTAATTTTATCTCTGATTTACCCTTAAACGTAATATCATTTCAGGCTGTTACTGCAAACATTCTGATTCATATTATATATTGAATGTTTACATAGGAGCTGCATACATCCTCACTTCATGAGCTGTGTGCATGTCACATCCTCATTTGTATATCTGTATGCATGTCGCATCATCATTCGAGGATCTGTATGCATGTCGCATCCTCATTTGTGGACCTGTATGCATGTCCCATCATCCATCATCATTTGTAGATCTGTATGCATGTCACATCATCATTTGTATATCTGTATGCATGTCACATCCTCATTTGTATATCTGTATGCATGTCGCATCATCATTCGAGGATCTGTATGCATGTCCCATCCTCATTTGTGGACCTGTATGCATGTCCCATCATCATTTGTAGATCTGTATGCATGTCACATCCTCATTTGTATATCTGTATGCATGTCGCATCATCATTCGAGGATCTGTATGCATGTCGCATCCTCATTTGTGGACCTGTATGCATGTCCCATCATCCATCATCATTTGTAGATCTGTATGCATGTCACATCATCATTTGTATATCTGTATGCATGTCGCATCATCATTCGAGGATCTGTATGCATGTCCCATCCTCATTTGTGGACCTGTATGCATGTCCCATCATCATTTGTAGATCTGTATGCATGTCACATCCTCATTTGTATATCTGTATGCATGTCGCATCATCATTCGAGGATCTGTATGCATGTCGCATCCTCATTTGTGGACCTGTATGCATGTCGCATCCTCATTTGTGGATCTGTATGCATGTCACATCCTCATTTGTAGATCTGTATGCATGTCACATCCTCATTTGTAGATCTGTATGCATGTCACATCATCATTCGAGGATCTGTATGCATGTCGCGTCCTCATTTGTGGACCTGTATGCATGTCGTATCCTCATTTGAGGATCTGTATGCATGTCCCATCCTCATTTGTGGATTTGTATGCATGTCACATCCTCATTTGAGGATCTGTGTGTATGTCGCATCCTCACTGGGGAATATGTATGCATGTCCCATCCTCATTTGTGGATCTGTATCCATGTCCCATCCTTATTTGTGGATCCGTGCTTATGTCGCATCGTCATTTGTGGGTTTGTATGCATGTCACAGCCTCATTTGTAGATCTGTTGTTTTGCTTATTTTAGAAATCTCATGAATCTCATGTAGCTAGGCTACTCTAGGACAAACGTATATTACATACCTTCTTCAAGACAGATATGATTGTACTTTTACATATGAAACTAAAGTATGTTAAAAAAGTCGAGGATAACACAGTTAATACTTCATAAACACATATCAAGATGAAGCACAATAAACTGCTCCAACTAATCCTCTTCCGATAGTCTTCAGTTGATGTGGAACTTGGTGTGATGTCGATTTAAAGAGTATTACAATCACTTGCGTCTTTGACTGTTTTTTCTAGTTCGGACAAAAGAAAAAAATACTTCCATTGTGAGCCCTGGTTCACACGTATTTTCTTTATATATTCACTGGATTTCAGTAACCTTGAGTTCAAGTACTTGCTCTGACCACAGCCCAGTTTGTAGCAGTTTTGCGGACATATGCCAACGGACGTTTGGTCTGCAACTTTGTGAGAAAACATGCCGTACTTGTGTCTCAGGTGGGTCAAATTTCGGTTTAGAATAGGATTGTAAGACCAGCAACCCATGTTGTCAAATGGGGCGACCTACAGGGTCAGAGACCGTGCTGGCAGAACTGATAAATGTCCGTGATGACACCGAAAATATAAATATGTTTTCTACTATACGGTGTTGCACATCACCAAAACAAAATGTCATGTGATCATTGTGTCGCAGGTGGAAAACAAGAGCCTTGGGATAAGACACTTTGTTATTGGGTGCCTTCATAACCTAGGTAAACTGAGCGTCATACCTATGCAATGTAGTCTAGAGCGGTGGGGAAACCACGGTGAATATATTGATCATGATTTTTCAGCAGCCTTATTTCTGACATATGGTCTTTTTTATCATTTACAAGATCTAAGCACCGCGTTGCCACCATCTGCTCCTATACTAAAGACAAGAACGTACCCAGCGACGCTCTCTACTACACAAGCTGCACGACCTTCTGTATCAGGAATTCAAACTTCATCAGGTATGCATCTCATCATGTATTGTTAGCATGTGCTGTTGGCATGTTCCAACATCTGTCATCAAAGACTGGCTTAGATTTGTCTTTGAGCAATACCTAGGTCAAGTGTATGCAACCGTTATTGCCGTTTTGAAACGCATCTAGACCTATATGGGCTGCCAACACTGGATGAAATAAGCATGTGAATTTCTGGGCCCCGTTTCACAAAACTCTCGTAAGCCTAAGATCTCGTAACTTTCCTCGTAGCATTTCCACCTCTCATGTTACAGTATGCCAGGTACAAATGTTACGAGAAAACTTACGAGATCTTAGGCTTACGAGAGTTTTGTGAAAAGGGGCCCTGGTATGCAGGAATTCATTTGTTGGTGTTGTAGCGATTGAGTCAGTTCGAGAGTCAGTCACTTTGATCTTGTCTGTGGTCATTGTGCTCATGGGGCCTTGAAAGAGGTCTCTGACAGCTTGTGAAACTACTGGGGATGGTTTGAAAGAATCCTAACACAAGATGAAAGAACATTATGCCAAGATGTCTTAAGAGAGAAATTTCATTCCTGGAAATAACGTTTTAGCGTTGTTACCAGTTTTTGGTAATGTCATTATACGAAAGTTAAAATAAAGTATCCAAAAATGAACGGATAATGCCAAGCATCTCTGTCTGACTAATCGTAGATCATTTATGCAGTGATACATAACGTCCGAACATAATTCACAAATACCATATGCAATGGATCAGAGACCGTAATAATGGCATAAATTAGGTTTTAATGGCAGAGGTAAGAAATTATATTTACTCAAGACCAAAATCTTCAACTTGGTACAGTAGATTTATATTTATACTGAATATTTCTAAGTAACTTATGTACTTAAGCGTGAAAGAAAAAATCATAAGTCTTTTTAATCCGAAATCAACACTAACAGCCAAAAGAAACGTTGCACTTCTTCCTTAAAGACCTTCTTCATCTGTCTACGGTGAACCCAGTCTCTTTGTAGCGCTGAATAAGTCTTGTAACCATGATATGGTGGCATCCGAGAGCGTTGGCAACAGCATTGTATGTCTACCCCATCTGCACCATCCCAGTGAATCTTTCTTTCTCTTCGGCTGTTAATCGTGGCATATTTCTCGTACGTGTCTATCATATCATGCAGTCTAGTCTATTATTATACCCTCCAGAACAATTCTACACGTGAAATGGGCGTGTATACAGGAAAAGAAAAAAAATGTTACTTTGCAAACAAATGTTTTCACCAATGCAAATCGGCAGACAGTTTTAAGAGACTGAAATCATAGGGATGATTCTTTTGCAATTTTACACACTCTACAACCGCCGTTTCATGTTTGAATAGTTGAAACATTATGATTTTAAATGGTTTACCTTTGTCTCAAAACAGAATCATATTTCAACCTTTCTTTTGGACATTCAAATCACTCTTTTTGGTTACTTCGGTATGTTCGATTATAGGACCGTTTAACCTCATGTATTCTGATGACATTTACCTAAATATGAATGCATTTTAGAATTGTTTTGTGATTTGAATAAAGCTGTGTGGGGGGTCTGATAGCGGTGGGCATAGTCTAGTGGTTAAAGCGTTCGCTCGTCACGTGAAACACCCAGGGTCGACGTGAAACGTAAATCACTCAGCCATTACCAGGGTAAGAAGCGTCTTGGTTTAATGCAGACAGACAGATATGTTATTAACGTCTCACCTTGTGTTACATTGCATACAGTATTGTATACATGTATACAGTGTTAAAGATGACAACAAAATTTTACACAAGCCATACCAGAGGAAGCATGAGAGGTAAAGTTGTATACGTATTAAATAAACAATTACAAAGGAACGATCTAAAAATGTAAATCAATAAAATACAATATTAAAACAGCAAAGTTAACTCAGCATGTGTATCATATACCCATGGACGGCGGAGAAACTCAATGTCTCCCTTCCGTACCGTAGTGACGCCGCATTGGTCTTAATTGTTCTTCAACGTTTGCTACTATACACTTAGCAGTACAAGTCATGATCTGTTCTGTTACCATCAACAAGATCTACACTTCACGTTCCGAGCATCTACGAAAGCTCAGACAACCAGTTCCACACAGACACGCTCCACGACAGAAACTGCAGGACCAGCTAATCCGTCTACATCAGGAAGTCCAACTCCAACTTCACCAGGCACGTGATTATGATTCGTTTGTTTGGGTAGTTCTTTCTAACCTGATGACAGTAGGCTCTAAGGTGCAAGGGTGTTCGAGTAAACATGTTGGCAGTAGGCTCTAGTGTGCAAGGATGTTGGAGTTAAACATGTTGGTAGTAAATTCAAGGTAACAAGGATGTTGGAGCTGAAGAAGGTGGAATTGGAAGATCTAAGCAACATGTTGTCAGCATCTGCTTCAACACAGACAAGTACTTCATCAATGGCACCCTCCACGACAAAAGCTGCAAGACCAGTTTCCCCCTCTACAACAGTAGTTCCTACGCCTCCAGGTAACCATATCGCTATGTTATTTTCAATTCAAAAGTCCCACTAAAAGGTTTGTATGTTTTTTTCGACTTTTCGCATTTTGAATATCGGCATTATGAAGGAAATCAGGAATGTTATATTCATTATGAATTTTATTTTATGAAAATCTTATCACCAAATGTGAAGTTCGTTGATATGAGTCATGTTTTGAAACTTGGAAAATATGCCAATTGAATGTGGAATTTTCTGACATGGTGCTGACCTCGGATACTGTTCTAGCACGCACGTGCTATCTGTGTGGGAACTACGCAACATTTGAACCCTGCACACTTGCTGAGCTGACCCTTGGAACACCGGAAGTTTGTCCGTCTGGGAACTATTGCATGACGGACTTATTTACGATGTTAGACGGCTCCGAAAAAGTTTTCAAACGGTAAGTCAGTGATTAATCAGTCAGCTTTTAGGAAAATTCCACCAATATCACGGCGGGGGACACCAGAAATGGGCTTCACACATTGTATCTAGGTGGGAACTCGAACCCGGGTCTTCGGCGTGACGAGCGAACGCCATAACCATTAGGCTGACCCACCGGCCCTTCAAACGATAAGCGAAATAACATAGGCTTGTGTTTATGACTAATGCAAGTTTTTGTACAAATTCATTCTGGGCAGGTTTGTATTGCATAACCACCATGTGTACTCCATGGCCTAACTTTATTGTACATAAATGCATACGGTCGCTGTGTGGGGTTATTCATGCACGAATACTATTGATAAGGTAATGAAATATTTACCTTTGAAAGGTGTAATTCAATATGCAATGGATGCTCGAAAATTGGCATTGTTTACACAAATTAACGAATCAAAGTGTTTATTGTCAGATCCCAAGGAAGTATACTGAGGTGGTAGATTACTCACGTTACCTGTCGGGTACCCATTCACTGCTTTGTGAGCAGATGTATATTACGAACATGTCTCAAGGGTTCACAGAATTTGTTTCAGTTTAATTCAGCAAAGGAGACCTAGAAACTGAAGATGCCACCCATTCTCATCGTCCAAATTGTAACAAGGATATTCATGTCAAATGTCTTGTCTGTTGGTTCTTGGCGTCCAACTTTGCTTACTGAGATTGAGATTTTTTCCCTCTCTGAACGATCTAGTGGAAGCTTTTTGAAAATTTTACGTCAAAGTGCTTACTCCAGTATTTTTTCAAGGATCTTATGTGGAAATACATATACATTGTTTTCAGGTGTGTCAGTCATTGGGATTGTCTGCGGAAATGGTACTCCGAAACGTCAGATAAAAGTGTGTGTACGGAGTTCAAACCTTCCAACAATGTCTTGGATCTGGCTTGTCACTTCTGCTGTGTGGGCGACAACTGCAACACTAAGATCATCCCTGAGACAAATGTTCTGTTCAAGCCATGATGGAAAACCCAATGTCAGACGCGCAATGAATATATCGTTACAACAATAAATCTTTTTTAAAAAAAACAACACCGAATAAAGTCCACTTCTTCATTGGAATTATTGGTTAGAATTGATCGTGTTATGCAATCCGTGAAGATCAGGGTTATAAGTCATCTGCAGTAACCCATGCTTGTCGTAAGAGGCCACTAAATGGATCGAATGGTCAGGAAAGCTGACTTTGTTAACACATGTCATCGTATCCCAGTTACGTAAATTGATGATCATGCTGTTGATCGCTGGATTGTCTGCTCGAGACTCGCTTATTTTGCAGACCGCCGATACATAGATGGAATATTGCTGAGTGCGGCGTAAAACCGAACCCACGCCCCCTTTTATACCCATCATGCAAAGTGCCAAATAGCTTGGCTTGGCAGGTCTACAACGAATACTCCACATCACATGGACTTGCTCACATACACCCTAACAGACATCATTGCCCCGGATGACTCAAGCTACCTGTAAGGCGTTAGAAGGTTAACAAGCTTATGACTTATCCCACCGGATACCCATTTTCTCTTGGGTGAAAGGAGGTCAGTTTGAACATACTCACTTGCTTTAGATGAGGACATGAGCGTCAGGTGTACTAGGTTGTGAGGCAGGACTGAAGTACTAGAAACTCTTAGGAGTCTTGATGCCACATATGGTCACCCGACTCTCAGAGACCTGTGTTGTTCAGCTTCAACTCAACCACACCATTGATTAGGTGTCGTACCCGTGGGACTTTAGTCATATCAGTCATCAGTTTGTGAGTAATCGGATCTTTACCAGGCAAACAATAGAGTGTGAATCGATCTAGGCAAGTGGGACATTATGACATGATCACCCAATCTCGTTAGTGGCCTTTTATGACAAGCAGTCTTCTTCTAACCCGAATGTACACAGGTTCAATTGCTAAGAAACAGTGGAACATATGTTCATAACTTCCTGTGAAATCAACGAGTAAATTTTACAACTGTAAGACACCCAGTGATACTTATACATTTCAACTGACACAACCGATAGCTAACGTTGGAACATTACATCAATCACATACAGTTCACTGATCAACGAGATTATTGGAAGAACATAATGACGATATGAAACCAACACAGGAAAATAAAAACGGCAAACACTTCACTTAACTATAAGTGCTATGCACGACTTGGTTATATGAATTACATGTGCTTGTGAATCACTTGCAGATAGTGAAAACATGTGCTCAAATGGTTAATAAACAGATCCTGTCAGTCAACATATAGTTAAGAACAGAAGTGATTACCGGGTGGATGTCTTCAGGCGTGGATGCCTTACAAGAACAATGTTAAATATATTTATTATTGTTTTATACCGCTGTCGGTAATATTCCTGCAGCTTCCCACACCTCACCATAATAGGAAATCTAACCCAGATCCCTAGCCACACATTTAAATTATCCACAGAAATAACTATTGATACAGACTTCGCCCACTCTTTCTTGCTGTTTTCAGACGAGTTTATTTATGGTTCGCACATCGTAATATCATGTTGCAAATTCTGGACTAACGCTTGAAGATCCAGATTAGAATCGGTGGCCAGCAAACCATGGTTGTATAAAGATGGGACTAACAGGATCAGCCGGTGACCAGACTAGCTGACCTGGTTGACACATGTCATCGTATCCCAATTGCGTAGATCGATGTTCTTGATCTCTGGTTTGTCTGGTCCAGACTCAGTTACAGTTTACGGACCGCCGTCATATAGCTGGAATATTGCTCAGTGTGGCATTAAACAACTAAACAACCAGCCAGCCAGCTCAGTCCACTCCTTCAACCTACCTTGTGTGAAATTAAGGGTCCCCGTCCCGGTGGTGGTGGCGGTGATTGAAGAGTGAGAATTTCTGTTGTGCTGGGATTCCAAATTGAAGGCCAAGGTTTATCTTTGATCAATGACTATCCTTGTCTCACAGTAGGTTACCTGCAGAGATGGAAACCAGACTTCTAATTTGTGCCCTGCTTGTGCTTGTAACAGGTAAGTGGTGTTTAGAAAATACGAAAATACGAGCCATGCTTGGCTATGTGTTTCACATAGATACGTTGCTCCATACAACAGCCACGGCTGTTTTTCATGTTGACAACACGTGTTACTTTCGGTTTGCACTCATGAAAGCTGATTAGCTGAACAACGATTTAGAAGATATAGCGAGAACCACTATCTGGCTAGACAGTTAGTTTAGATGCTTTGTGACGTGAATGAAAGAGTTTGGCGTGCTTACAAAACTAAAAGAATATGGGACAGATAATACATATTTACTGTACATGATTAAGAGTATAAAAGAGTATGTCGTCGCCGTAACATAAGAAAGCAGGTTTGGGCTGTATTGGATTGCTTTAGACAGTAAAATCTAATCTTATCAAGGTCAACAAATGAAGTAAAACTAACAGTAAGCTGATCCTCTTTCAAAAGAGTAAAGAGGACAAAATGCAGTAAAACATGACATTCATCTTCAATAAAACCTTTACAGTAAAACATTTTGTTTTCCTTCAGAGGAGTACAATTATTCAACTCACAGAAACACCACATCTATAAAGTGAAGATCCGGGTTAGAGTCGCTCTTCAGCAACACATGCATGACATGGGAGTCCACTAACGGGAACCGGTGGTCAGGTTCCCTGACTCGGTTGCCACATGCAATCCTATCCCAGCTGCGTAGATCGATGATCATGGTGTTGATCACTTGATTGTGTGCACCAGATTCCATCATTTAAATACCGCCGCCATATGGCTGGAATATTGGCTGAGTGTGGTCTTAGACAACTAACCAACCAGACACGATCACACCTATAGTTTGACTGGAGCACGCTGAACATTTGATGACAAATAAACTGACGACCAAGGGAAAGCACACAGGTGCAATTGTTGCTGCAAAACCATTTTACGTTCTTACAAGTAAAATTATTAAAGAACACTTATTGTATAGAACGCAATCATTTTTACATTTGCCAAAATGCAACCAAAAACATTAGCACGTGTTTCGCACGAATTTTTACAAAATTGTGATTATTGTCCTATGGACGAGCAGTTTTCGTACTGAGAGTATCAAATGTGTTTGTCGTGAAGACTGAACATTTACGTGACTAAAATCTCTCGAGAAAATGCCAAGACTGACGTCGGCGCAAAGATGGGCCACAGGAATAACATAAATGGGTGCTCTCAACAGCCATATTGCAAAGACATTGGGTTGCACAAGGACAAGCCATAATTCGGCTGTTTACTCGTTTCAATATGACAGGACAGGCATGTGATCGACCCAGAATTGGTAGTCCCAATCACAACACCCTTAGAGGATCGCTTTCTGTGGGTTAATCACCACATTAACTGATGTTGACAGTGACGTCATCAGCAACACCACACGGGTCATCGCGTGAGCCGATTCACAGTGACAAGACGACCTCGTGCTGCTGGCATACGGATCCACCGATCTCTGCGTTGAATGGCCTTGAAATGTCACTTACACAAAACACGTGTATTGCAGTGTGCTGCAACATACGTTTTCCATTTCATCAAAAGGCTTTGTTACGTTTATCTTCTTGGAAGAAACACGACAGTCTGTCTTTTGCTCGTCGGATTATTATTTTATCTGTGAGTTAAGTAACAGTGTTCAATACGCATCACGAACTCCAAAAATACAATCAATAGCAAAGAGTTGAAATGGTATACCAAGAGCACAGTACAAATTTGGTACCATTCATTTAGATCGCCAACAACAAAACCAGGTAGCCTCAGTAGAGCCCATGGTAATACATCACTGAAGGATTACCACCTTCTCTTTTGCCGTCAGAAAATAAAATGACGGATATACATGTACCACGAATTCGGTCATGGAATTAATAATGTAACACAGTTTTATTCTGACTCCATCATAGATAAGATAGAAAACATTACAGATGAATACGCCAAGTATTCTAAATGTAAGACAGCACGAAAAGGTCACGTGAATGGTCATCTGCGCCATCGTGCAAGCGTCCTCATGAAATCCTATATGTGGCCCATTTTTCAGATAAGCATGATTCCGGGTCCACAGCCTGTAATCAGTTCTATAAGTATCAGAATGTTCAGCAGGTATTTAACAGACATTGTTGTCTCTGTTTAAAATAACTCAAATACCGCTCGTTGACGGCGCTCTGCAAATGTCGAGTCTGGACTAGACGTACACTGAAATTGTGCTGCAAAATGACACGCTATAAAGCAAGTCCATGTCGGTACATATAGTCCCTCCCCATGTACATATAATTTCTAATTTCTGCATTCATTTATGTCTAGCGGGTATTTTGGGAGATTTTGAAGTATGGATCCATCCAATCCAATCTATTTTGCAAGGACACAAATGTGTTTTCTGAAATCGCTATTCCCGTTTATTCCTTCTATTTTCTCCCAAGGTGTCTTTTTATGTTGTAATAGCTGCTGTATTAAGTAAAATCCCCAAAGCGGAAATGGTAATTATCATAAACAGCTGATTTTCTCATTCTCATTTTTCGTACCTCTGTCTCTTTGTCTCACCCTAGTCCACGGGGTAGCTGCTCATGAATTTGATTGCACGGTATGCAGCCAAGAAGATGACCCAAGTAAATGTACAGCCAATACTACCCATTGCTCATCTCCTCTGGTAAGTTCAGCAATCGCCAGTCATTGCCCACCACCTGTGGTAAATATGACAATCGTCAAGCATTCTCCATCACCTCCTCTGGCAAGCACAAGAATCATCAAGCATTGCTCATAACCTATGGTTAGAATAATAGTCTAGAATTCTTCATCATCTATGGTAAATATAACCGCCAAGCATCACTCATCACCTATGGTAAGCACGGCAATCGCCAAGCTTTCCTCATCACCTATGGTAAGTGCAATCATCAAGCATTGCTCATCACCTATAGTAAGCACAAGAATCGTCAAGCATTCCTCATCACCTATGGTAAATATAATCGCCAAGCATCACTCATCACCAGTAGTATAAGTAATGAGGGATAGTAAGCAAAACAATCGTCGAGCATTCTTCATCACCTATGGTAGTTATTAATTGCCAAGCATTCCTCATCAGCTATGGTAGGTATAATCACCAATCATTCCTCATTACCTGTGGTAATTACAGCAATCGTTAATTATTGTCCATCGCCTATGGTAAGTTCAACAATCGCCAAGCACTGCTTATCATCTGTGGCAAGCACAACAGTCGTCAAACATTGCTCACCACCTATGGTAAGCACACGATTAGTCAAGCATTCTTCATCACCTGTGGTAAGTGAAACAATTGTCAATCATTGTTCATCACCTATATTAAGTGCAGCAACAGTCAGTGATTGCTCGTCACATTTTCGTCGCGTTATATCAGAATATATAAATATTTTTAAAGCATGACAAAGCAGGAAAAAGTGTCGAGTATCGGTTCATTTTGGCACGTGCGCTTTTTGTCACTT
Organism: Haliotis asinina; assembly: GCF_037392515.1. Taxonomy (NCBI): domain Eukaryota; kingdom Metazoa; phylum Mollusca; class Gastropoda; order Lepetellida; family Haliotidae; genus Haliotis; species Haliotis asinina. Next base: position 37,056,836 of record NC_090281.1, on the reverse strand, counting down.
GCATATTCCTTTATAGCTATTTTTTTCAAAATTAACAACCATAACTTTATTTGGTTCAGCTGTATGTTCAACAACTGATAATGTGTTCTACATTATCGACTAAGCAAGCAAATCATATGGCACAATACCTTCAACGTATTTTCCCCATTAGCATTATTGGACGTCTTTTGTTTCAGATATGTGAAATATCCGTTAAAGGAGGTAAACTGACCAGCGGGTGTGTTAGTAGTCATTCTGTAAGTCCCCACAGAAATATCTGAAGTTTTTTGTTGTTGTGTTGTTGTTTTTTTTTAATTTAATAAAGAGAATGGCTTTATCAATAGTGGTTCGAACGTGTTAAACTCATCCTGAAAAATGGCGTTTCCGCGTATAGTACTTGTTTTACCCTGCTTTGAATACGGTATTGAAATGCTGAAACAATATACGTTTAGCCGTGTTTCACTATCTGATTCCCAATGTCGTTGACCTTATATGAAGATCGTTTATAGTTGATCCTCGATCAGCAACTAAGACTAGATAGTAATATTCCAATTATAGATACTGAAGTTTTCTCCAACACAAGATCAATTCATATTGCGAGTCCTATGGGGGTAATATTTAAATAAGAAGTCTGCACGTAATAGAGACATTAAATTAAGATTGCCACCATTAGAAATCAGAGTACTTGACCTGCAAAGTACATCTACCTCGCTATGAGACTAAGAAAAAGCATTGTTACAGAAAAGAATTTATAAATGACTTCTGTCTAGTCATGTAAACTCTAAATGTAGTACAGGCCTGCCGCCTTTTAAGTTCTAAATTAAAGATTGATTGATTGATTGATTGGATGATTGGTTGATTGGTTGATTGGTTGATTTAATAACATTTGACACAGACCTGACATGACAGGTGTTTGGGTATTTTATTTGCATATGCCTTTGCTGACTTGAAAGAAAGAAACAAAACTTATCTATGTCATTCCTGGATGATTAGTTCATTCTAAAATGAATGGTCTGTAAAACATTTTATGAGAATATTTTAAGATCTCCTTATCCTTGAAATATATTTGATAATTTAACCTCGAGTGGCAATGAGTGTTTGTGTACAGAAGTTTCCTTCAGAATATGTGTTACTGTTTCAGGACTGCCATAAGCATCACATCCACCCTCTGTCGTGTACTCATACTGATCATCTCACACAGATGAACTCGTGCAATGAATGTTGTAAGGACAACCTATGCATCACTAGGACTTGGGCCAATATTCGTGAATGTGAGTGTGCAATTCCTTACAGACAGTACAAACCTCTGACGGTATAGTCTGTACTACATTGGTGTACTGAAGTCAGCATCCGCGACGTAGTAAAGAACAGATTGTAGTACTTTTGCGGGGTCGAGTTCCAACCGAGTGCCTGATTCTGAGGGTTTGGGTTGGATTCACGGATGGAGCTCAACCCAACACAAATACTAGAATCTGTTCTTCAAAAATGAAATGTAGTCCCAAATATCACATATGCTTGTTTGTTAATTTAAGGCCGCACTCAGCAATATTCCAGATATATGGCGGCGGTCTGTAAACATTCGAGCCTGGACCAGACAATCCAGTGATCCACAGCGAGTGCATCAATCCAAGCAATTGTAGCATGCGTCAACGAAGTCAGCGAGCCTGACCACAGGATCCCTTTAGTCGTTAAGACAGTCATGGGTTGCATTTGTCGACTTATCTACTTTGTGTCAAGAAGGTGCCGAGCAGTAATTGCCGTCAATGGTGACCATACAAAGTAATTACTTTGGCACCATCTTGTGGACTCATATAAACAAAAACACATCAATAAAGACAGTATTTGTGAACAGTTTGTCTATAGACGTGTGAATCTTCACTTTTTAAAAATTGAAGTTACATGCAATATTTGATCTTAAACTAACGCAATATATCCTTCTGCAAATAACTTATGCGTTTTTCTTTTTGAAAAGTATATGACATTGTCAATGGCTATTTGTCCATGTTCTGTATCCGCGTCTGCTGGACGAGACATACAGTTAACTGTAGTTATCATAATTTGGTGAAGAATCATCTAACAAGCCCAGTCACACTCACCATGTGGGTGAAAAGGGGATGTGGTGGGCGAGCTGTTTAAGGCGCCAGGCTATCGTTTCAAAGATCTTGAGGTGCCGAGATCGAGCCAGTCTGTGACCGGGTGTAAAATCCTGGGTGTCCACTTTGAGTGTAGACTCTTTCAGTGTTGTCACAACCCCCTACTGTACTGTACACTTGAAAGAACTCACGTACACGTTGGTAAATGACCAGATGGTGGTCACATGAATACGTACAAATAGCTAGTTGCGAGTACAGCAATGTGCAGTAACATTTGGACAAAGTACTGTGACTATGAGTCCCAGTCCACTCACCTGTGAATAGGTACCTCGTTAGGATGGGCAGGCCACATTAACTCGATTCGTCCAGTGATTGTAAGAACTGAATTATCCCCATGGAGTTGACATAATATTTAATATGTTGTGCAGCTGAGATTGACATCCAATGATCGAGAGAAAAACATGCATGCTTGATGAACAATAGCGGCATGTCCATGTGATGATGATAATAATAAAACAGGATGCATAAATTCGCATTATGGATTTGATGGAAAACTTTACAAACAGTTATCATAATATTTAACCATGATTGTGAGTAAATTCTTTTCCACGGCAATGTTTTAAGTGAAATTATTACCTATAAACAGTCCAGCTGTTTTTCCAGACACATATGTAATTCTGGTAACCTTTGAACAATTGCGAAAGATTTCAGGAAGCACGAAGACAAATAGTTTCGAATAGCTTCGTGTTTTCTTACATTGTTAATACAAATATCAAAATATCGAGGCTATACCTTTCTTCCTTAACTCGGCGCTCATTGGGCATGTTTTAGGAAACGTTTTTATATGAATATGTCAACATATCAGCCACGAGTTAACAACGTTATATCTATTTCCAATGAACATTTCTTACACACAACTACAGTACTTAAAATGCGTTGTTAACTTTAGACCTAGTTCGCCCTACCAACAAACCAGGCGGAAACCATGTGAGTGACACGTATATTCCTCTCGGTGAGTACATCAGTGGAACCAAATCGTTTAATGCTATGGCTAAATATCGTGACATGTTTGTCTCCTGCTAGATCTGTGGACTACGATACATGGGTCAAGTGAATGACTCTCTTGTTTGTTCAGGTCTTTCTTCATTGTCAAAAAGAATAGATACTTTCTTTTATCAGCCATGTACTGAAAGGGTATGAAATAGTCACTGCATGTAAAACATCAAACAGCCTTTTGTACGGGTACACTTGTTTTCGTAATTTTGAATCACCAATGAAAAAATCATAAAACACTCAGTCATGTATGTTCTTATAGGATCTGGATATTTCGAATATTTAACAGAATGTGTAAAAATATTTTTATACATCCTATAAACACATAAAACGTAATACTAGCGCATTTGAATGTTTTGTAAGAACGAGTAGAACTTGTGGCATCTTCTAGTGCAATACAAAAGATCCAAATACACTCGTATGACGTTCTGTGTGTATTATATCCTCTTATCTTGCATTAATCTGTTACTTAATGAAACAACCGGCAAGGGTTCAATACCGAATCTGGGGTGCAATATACGGAATTTGACCTCAAAATTCGGTCTCCATTTCCACTTTTCACGCTGTGTCCACTTGTCTCGTTCCATTCAGTACTTTTTGAAAAATTTCAAAATTGAGTTTCTTGTATGGGTTCTTGTTCATATTATGTCAGCGTATTAATCATAAATTCCCCTGCGGGATAGCTAGAAGCAGGCTTAAGGATACATGCAAGTTCAGACATCTGGTTGACACCTCGTACACTAATTCCTGATAGGACTCTTCACAAATTCTCCAGTTCGAGAAATATGTGAAAGCAGTTCCTGTGTATTTATGTTCTCTAATTACAGCTGAATGTTCCTACAAGTGCTATTCGTGAGTCGTATTTGACAGAAAGTGAACAGCTGGCAGTAACTACATAAGAACAAAAACAAACCAACATTATTATTATTATTTAATTATTATTTAATCATTAATTAACAAGTTAAAATGTATTTAAAGCAGCAATTTTCAATGTTATTATTTCCAGTACATAAACCGACTCTAGAATGCCCTTTCTGCAAGGACGTGCTTAATCCTGAAATCTGCGTCAGAAATTACCGTCCCTGTCACAGCGGCCATGATGTGAGTTTGATCAAATCTATTTGGCTTGTTTTGTTTTGCCTCTCGCTTAGCATTCGAGCTATATGGCGGCGGTCTGCAAATAATCGAGTCAACCCTGTGATCAACAGCATGATCATCTATGCAAACTGGATACGATGACATGTCCAACCAAGTTAGGGAGCTCCATTTTACTTGGAGGAACCACAATATATCATTTTTTCACATGATCCAATACGTTTTGTAAACGACATTTCTCTGTGAAACACAAGCATACATATATACGTGTGATTCATACTGAACAAAGATTAGACTGTTTTGCACCAATGTGTACTGTCCCCCAAAACACGCATGGGCGATCTGTGTTTTTGAGACATTATTCATTACTTATTGTGTTCAAACAATCGTCAAAATATGTAACAAAGCGTTGATAACATGATTTTACACAACTGCACGATCAATTTTATCTGAAAATGTTGATTTTGATGAGATTTCTTACAACGACTAAACGGCATCGCAACAGAATCGCCTTCCGCTCGAAGTTTTGCAGCAAAGAGCATACACTGTCTGGCAATGAAAATCGAGATTGCTTTGAGAAATTGGCATTCGTTCTGAAGGAGTTTCAAGGTCAAATCACTACGCCACGCCTTGACTCTGCGACACGGAACATCGCTGTTGAAAGAATGAACGCTGGAGATTACCATTCTTCTGTTGTCAGGCGTCTGAATGCTAGTGTGAGGAAGATATTCCGACTTGCAGCTCGTTGCAACCAAACACGTATGACAAATGACCGTCCCTGTACTGACAGACCTCGAGTTACCACTGCAGCCGAAGATCGGTACATCCGGGTACTGCATTTGGTGATCGTACTGACACGCGAGCGCGCGCAGCAGCAAGGGTGTCTTGAATTCGGAGGATATCCGGTCAAACTGCACGGAACAGGTTAAATGACATTGGTGTTAGAGCCAGGTGACCCGACTTGCTCACCATCGCGCTCAACGTCTCCGTTATCCGTCAAGTGTATCCACTTGATTGCATAGACATTATCTTCTTCTAAACAGGACAAAAAACATCATACACTAGAGTCTATTTGTGGACGAGTTATACATCTTTGAAAATACAACATTTTCGCAACAGATGTCGGGCCTATGCGTTTCTTTTTTGGGATAGTATAAAATTCAGTGCAGATAATCATTTCTCAGACTTTAGCAGCATCTTGTTGTTGACGAGAGAACTTCCGATTGTTTCCAAGGAAAACGTTGTGAAATGTACAATTTGCGAACTATAGTAAAATGGGAAAATGTGGCATTTCTCATTTGCTGTGTTATGTATTTTTTAAACGAAACTGGGTATAAGTTTATTGGGTAAGTATTTCCTTTACTGCTTTAGCACACCAAAGCTGTCGATCTAAAGGCCATTTGTGGTATGGATCAATGGTTTCACTTTACACATTTGTTGCACATATTAACTGGTTCATTTCTTTTTTGTACGAAAACCCTTTTGGATTATGTGTTTCTATTTGTTGCAGATCTGCCACCTGACAACCAATGGCACTCATTTCTCCTCCAAATGTGGATACAGCACAAGTGTAGGTTGGATTTGTTTGTTTATTGTTGTGAATGTTATACCCCAGCTATATGACGGCAGTCTGAAAATACTCGAGTACACAATCAAGTGACTGAAATCAGAATGTCGGTATAATCAAACGGGTTACGATGACATACATCAACCATCTGATCACATAATCCCGTTACATTCATAAGTCGGATTGTTTCTGGAGACCAGTTGTAACTTGGGTATGCTCCAGATGAATGGAAGAGTAAATAAGAAGTGATGAATTGAGTGAGTGAGTATGGTTTTACGCAGCCTTCAGCATTATTCCAACATCATCAGGACACAGTGTACCCATGTGGGGAATCGAACTGGGGCCGAAGACTAGTGAAGATCGGGATTAGAATGGATCTTCAGTACCCCATGATTGTAGTAAGAGGCGACTTTCTTGACAGAGGTCATCGTATCCCAATTGTGCAGATAGATGTTCATGCTGTTGATTACTGGATTGTCTGATCCAGACCTGGAGACAGCAAAATAATCAATGTTAGGAAATACGATTCAGTGACAAATGTATCACCAGACTTAGAGCTGCAGCAATATGTGTCACTGTATGTTAAAATGAGGTCGAATGTTATCTTCATTACGTGTACTCCTGGTTTTCCTGCATTAAGTGTACAGACGTTCTACCTGCTCCCAATGCTGCTGGATGCCTTACGCCAAGAGAAAATGAAAGGAATTGTGTTTTTTGCTGTGAAGATTGGGAATGTGTGAATCAACGCTTCAAAGTACACTTTGGTATGTCACATGCCTGCGATATAAAATTACCATGGCTGAAAAGGTTAGGCCAAATTACTCCTTTGAAATGAACCTTTGAATTAATTTTTCCCATGGTATATAAATCAATTCTAGGACGTTCATCCAAATGTTATATGCGCTAATGATTACCATTTTAAGATTAAGATTATGATTTATGATTCCATTCGGTGATGCAATTTCCTTATATCATAAACGACCCAAATCTAGTGCGCGTTGTGAATCTTATAATCTTCTCTTCTTTGAGGTGTATTTATACTTGCTTTTTCAAAAAATACAAAATATTTCAAAAATTCAGAATTACTTAAGGATCTTGAAAGACATATTCACAGCTGAAAAATACATTTCGAGAAAAAATAATATTTTTTTCGCCAAATAGTTTACACTCATCCCCGTGTTTCATCCTGATTAACAATTTAGTGAAAACATTACTGTCTATTATTGATATTTAATGTACTATATCTCTGTTGAACCAACACGCTATGTACACACTTTATTGTGCATGCTTGTATTCAACATATTGGGAACAAAAATTTGTGCATGTTTTTCATTAAATGTTAAACGTTCAGAAGCTAGGAAATGAAAGTTCATTAAAGGTATGTATAATTTCATTTTATTACTGGTTACCAATAGAAATCAAGACAATTGCAGATCAATGTAAGAGTATCATCTTCCATATACTTGCAAGCCTCTGTCAAACGTGGTAATATGAATATGAAATTCAGAAAATTTGATAGAATTTCTAAGGTGCTAAGCCTTTATCTTTTCGAACAAAACACGTTTTCAATGTTTCCTCACAATGAAAGTTTGATTTTTTTCTGTGTGTATTCACTTCGGAAACTTTAAGTTGAGTTAAGTTATTCACACTGAGAGGACTGCCACAAGCTATTATGGTGACACATAAATCATCATCTGGTTGACATCACTCTTGAACGGGAATCCTGACTAATAATGCGAGACTATTAATCCTCAACAGCAAAAGAAACTCAACTCAAGTTTTTCAATGGAAGACAGAAACGTGAACATTTATTCTTATGAGATTTCCTTTTTCAAAAAGCGTTTCTTTTGCTGTTCAGTATATTAGTGCTTGTAAATCAACAACGAAACTAAATCCATTTTGAAATATGAAGGTGAGCCACAGAACCAGCTAGTCATTTGTTTCATTGATGTAGGCATCGACCACACCCACAGCGCCATCAAGCACCATCAAACCCTTGTCACCTTCCCTGCAGTGTCAAACACACAACATCCGCCTACAGGTGAGTAACAAATGCCAATACAAAATATCAGTCAGCTGGACTCAACACCTATCTTTGAGAACAATCCCATTCGAAAACAAAACTCCGAACGAGTCGGCCAAAGCTGGATTAAAGTTTTTGCAAGCTGAAACCCATTTTTCATTGTATGATCACAAATAATGTTTGATTGTTTCAGCATCTACTTGTTCTGATAAGAATTTACTAATATGCAGTTCAGAGATATGCCATTTTGAGGATATACCAGCGCTTTGCCCGAAGAGTTGTGGTCTGTGCACAGTCTCGACAACCAGCAAAGGTAACGTATTCCTGCCGTTGAAATGATGGAATATTGGCAGTCAGCACTGGCCTTACTGCTGCTTGATAACTGGCAATACTTTGGCAAAAACACTAACATCATTTCCTATGCCAATAAAATGAGTGAGTAAGTGAGTATAGTTTTACGCCGCTTTTAGCAATTTCCCAGCAACATGACGGCGGGGAACACCAGAAATGGGCTTCACACATTGTACTCATGTGAGGGATGGAACCGCGGTCTTCGGAATGGCGAGCGAACTTTTAACCACGCCAATTGAGTAAGTGGTGCTACAAACAGGACATGCGTTCCGTGAAGATCTATGCTCAAAGACCAAACACTTGTTGTGACGGGATCTAGTGGATTGAATAACACATGGTATGTTATCGTAGATCATACTTATGATGTCAAAAGCTGAACTGTATGGTCCAGAGTCAGGACTGGGTACAGACAATGGTCTCTCTCTCTTACCATACAATCGGTCACTACTTACAGTAGCTTGCATAGGCTCACTTCAAACCCATCGCCCGTCAAACATAATAAAAATATAAAAAAGACATTAACTGTACTAATTGTGATCATGGCAACTAAAGTCGTTCTTGTAAGCTAAAACCTATTTTGATTATTTAATCACAAGTAAATGTTTGATTGTTTCAGCATCAACGTGCTCTGAAAACTATTTCCTCTGCAAACCCGAGATATGCCATTATGTGGACATGGACAAGCTGTGCCCGATGACTTGTGGTGTGTGTACGGTCTCACCAACCAACACAGGTAATGTGTTCAATGATTCCTACCGGAGGGTATCAGTCAATCAACTCTGGCCCTCATGCAGCTTGATTACTGACAATGCTTTGACAACAAACATCCATATAATGTTCTGTGTGACATGTTTTAAACTGTAACACTATGAAAATAGTAGGATAGGACACCCGTCACAAGATTAGTGTTGGGACTGTTCTTCAGCCACTCATACTTGTCGACTTGATAATGAGAGTACATCACCACTAGCTCTTCCTTGCGACTATATTTGTTTGTTTTGAAGAGTGCATCACCATTTGCGCTTCCTTAATATGACCATAGTTGTTTGTTTTGAGAGTGCATCACCACTTGCACTTCCCTATGACGATACGTACACGTGCATCCTATGTGTTAAGGGGTGGTAATAAAAAGATATGGTGGTGCATTCATAAGATGTCTGCCTTTGAAAAGGTTGTGAACGCTTATACTTCCTATCCAGGTTGACAGGTCAGTTTCCCTACGTTTCTTGAAGAGTATGTAATATAATAAAGAAACTAAACGAAATGTTTCCTGAATTGAGTTGTGCCTGAAAATGAGCTCGTCAGTGAACTCCCCAAAAGGCAAAGGGCAATGTGGAAGAAATTAAAATTCCAGTGTAAGACAGCGAAAGAAAAGGCACTTCTCCAAATTGTCGATTCCCTTCAGGCAAAATGAAAGGTTTGGACAGTAAGGAAGCCAAACTGGGAGAAGACGAATAAGTTAATCAAACAAAATACACGTTTTAGAAATGATGAAAAGAACTGAAAACAAACGTTCGTGGTAAGCATGACAAGCGGTCTCCAATAGATGCCAGTGAAAGGTTCTGGAAACAGTTGTGGCTTGTACCCGGTGACTGTAACCTGGAGGCACCACCATAGGTCCGTGATTATGGCCACGCAATGCATGTGAAAGTAAATAGGTCGTTTGTCTGGCTCACCAGATTGCCTCTGAGATGTTATAAAAAAAAGTCCAAATCAATTACAGCTCCATGGTCTTGTGGCCTCTGAGAAACTAGAAACTGGAAAGTCTTCCACCATTCATCCACTGTTTTGATTATATTGTGGACACAGGTGATGTTCACCCATGATTCTGCAAAGTTGCACAACACTCCTTCCCCGAAAAGGAGATTTGACTGATCCACTTTCGCTCTATCACGTTTGAAAGCTCAATATAAAATATTCACTGCGGGGTGTTTGACAAACCTCGTGTCATCCTACTGTTCTTCCAATGACAAAATGACAGAGCGCCGAAGGGAGCGAGAATGGGGTGTTTGGGGTGCAAGGATCCACTTCTTGTAAAAAAAACCAGGCTAATCACCACTACCACTCTATGTACTGGATTGAATACAAAAAGGCATACGAGTCTGTCCCTCAAGAATGGACTCTGAAGTCTCTTCATCAAATTGACCTCCCTGGGCGACTACGATTTACTCAAGTCTTAAATGGGTAGCTGGTCTATTCAACTTGAAATGTACTCGCAAGGGCAGGTGAAGACTTCGGAATCTATTCCAATCAGAAGGGAAATATTTCAATGGGACTCCTTCAATCTTTTGGGTTCTTTTTCGTTTGTCTTTAAATCCTTTGAGTTTTCTGCCCAATAGGCAGGAGGGTTACCACCCAGAACCTCCTCGGCACACATCCCCAACACCGCTTACTCATCTTCTTTACATAAATGACATTGAGTTCCTTGCCAAAGGAGATACCAATTTGAAACAACGGGTTCTCCTTGTTGAGTCCTTTTCTAATGATATTGGCTATTGGACTCTACAAATGTAATACTCTTCCTCTGAAACGTGGCAAGGTAACTAATGATGGATCGATCAGACTAGAGGGGAAAGGAGTTATTGAGTATCTTGTGGAAGATCAGACCTACACCTATCTTGGAATGGAAGTTCGAGACAAGCTTCAGAATGCCCAAACTCAAAAAAACGTCGGGGCAAGTATAAAAAATCTGGAGGTCGGAGCTAAATGCTCGAGACAAGGTCAAAGCCACCAATACTGTTGCTGTGCCAGTCCTCTCCTATTCCATGCGAGTTGTTGAATGGACCAGACAAGACATCCAAAGTCAAAGTCCTGACTGCCTGATCAGAAGGATCATGTCTGATAACAGAGCCCACCACCCTCTCTCAAATCTATCAATCGTTTATATATGCCATTTAGTTCAAGAGGTCGAGGTGTGATTAACATGTAGGCTCCTCATGACTGAATTTTCATCATTCTTTGGCACAAACAGCATATCTTAAAAGACATGATGGCATGGCTCGCTGCTTTTACTACCGTCTTTGCTAGGCCTGTGGCTTTGACCCTGAGGTCCATCCATGGTACGACCTTGAACATGTTCAGGGCGTAATGGAAAATAATGCCTTTAAACTTTTGCTGAAGAGGCCCATTTACAGCCTGAGAAGATGATTTTGTCCTTTTGAATAAAGCAAATGAATTTATTTATATCATTGAATTGTCTGCCCCTTTTGACAGCAGTGTGATTGACATGATAGTCAGGAGAAGCATTCTAAATATGCGGACCTCGTCTTTGAAATGTCTCGCTTGCATCCCAAATACGCTATTGCCAAGCTCCCATTGTTTTCGGTGCCCTTGGTTTGGTATCTCCTGATCTCTTGGCGCAAATCAGGTGAGTGCTTGGGTTCTCCACCGGGAGCACAGCCCTTCTGACAATCTGGGTAATGCAGAAGGCTACTGTGTTGGGGAGCCTTCATATCCTCGGGAAAGTTCTTTATGGATTCGACTAGGCAGTGTTGCCTTGGAGAAGTCCCTGGGCTGATGATGAACCTCAGCAACTTGACTGTGCCAGGATCACTCGAACCCTCCTCTTTGCTACATACTATCTTTAAAACCTTTAAAACAAAATGTTCCATTGTATGGCGCCGTATCCACACACAAGAGTGCAGTCAGACCTCTTTAATACGAACGCTTTGTATGTTCATAGCGCCCCGTGTATGCAGCTTAAAAATGAAAAAGAAATACATCAGTCTTATTCAGCACAGGCACGTGCCACATTTGCATCCACTTGCAAAAAGATGTGTTATACTGCGTGTATACAAATGTATCTACACCAACATGGATACGGGTAACCTACTCAATATTAAAGTTAATTGTCATGGGTTGTTTTTTTTCATTGTAGCCACACGGATGACGCTTCAGGTGTCCGTCACAGATGCCTCCTCGACTGCTTCTTCTAAACCCGCATCTCCTACAATGTCTTCACCTACTACTACCAAACCTACATCTACTGCTGCACTTACAACACCATCATCTACCTCTGCTTCAACTACTTCACCTACATCTTCTGCCACGACTGCCACTACTGCACCTACATCTACAGCTGCACCTACAACACCGTCAACCTCTACTTCAACTACACCCATATCTACTACTGCACCTACAACTACGACATATAGTACTACCAATACTACGCCTACATCTACAGCTACACCTACAACACCATCGCCATCCTCTACTTCTGCTACACCTACATCTACAGCTGCACCTACAACTACGACATATACAACTACCCCTACATCTACAGCTGCACCTACAACTACGACTACATCTACAGCTGCACCTACAACACCGTCAACCTCTACTTCAACTACACCCATATCTACTACTGCACCTACAACTACGACGTATACAACTACCCCTACATCTACAGCTGCACCTACAACTACGACATATACAACTACCCGTACTACACCTACGTCTACAGCTGCACCTACAACATCACCCTCAACCTCCACTTCAACTACACCTACATATTCTGCTGCACCTGCAACTACGGCATTTACTATTTCCACTACTACACCTACATCCAGAGCTGCACAGACAACATCTACAGTTGTATCTACAAGATCATCGTCTAGCTCTACTTCAACTACTACACCTACATCTACTGCTACATTTACCACAACAGCCGCATCTACACCAATACCTACATCTACAACTGCAACATCTACAACTACCACACCTACGTCGACTGCTACCCCTACGGAAGCAACATCTACTGTCCACACAACTACTGCATCACCAACTACTCCGGCAGTACACCGTTCCTGCTATCAGTGTGGTAGCGTTGACGACGGCACATACTGCACCCTCCAAGATATATATATACCTCATGCAACTTCCTGTCCGGCGGGGACCGGTTTCTGTATGACAGACATCGAACAAAATATCGATGGTACAACCAACTATATAAAGAGGTAAGTCCCTCATGGCCATTATTCGAATGTCTCAAAATTTGAGTTCTGAAGATGCACTTGGTGTGAGGTAAAACTCATGTAATTCTTGAATTAGTTCCAATCCAATTTCGAAAAAAACAATTAATACTATTCCAAAGCTTTAGTGTAAGGGTGTGAATTTAGTTTTGCACCAGCAATATCACAGCGGGGAAACCATGAACTGGCTTTACACATTGTGTCCATGTGGAGAATACGCATTGTACGGTAACCCATTCGGCGTGAAGCTGTAACAGCTAGGCTACCCCACCGCCCCTTTTACGGCCTAATTACAACATTGATAAAGTGATAACTAACTATCGTGATCAAAGCTCAACACCTTCCAGTTGACCAACAAGCAATTCGTCAAGTCACTAAATCTGACTTCCAGATTCATCACTTTTTAGTCATATTCCATCAATATCATGACGTGGGACGCCAGAAATGGGCTTTGATCACACGCTGGGAATCGAACCCGGGCCTTCGTCGTGGCGAACGAACGCTTCCTCTAGGCTTCCTCACCGCCCCACGAGGTTTCGAATTGTCTCGGCAATATGTTTTCATCCACTCTAATGGCCGAAAGCCGCCATAATGCAGTTGTTCTACGGTTTCATTTCTCCCTCACTTCTGATTTTGGAGAGATATCTGGAATAATCTAATACAAGAAATAACAGGGTTCCGTCTGAAAATAACTGATCATCACAACAACGTATTCAGTCTGTTAAAACATTTTCTGCAGGTGCGTCAATCAAAACCAGTGTGAGAAGTTGTGGTATGAGCAGACATCAGACATTAGCGAGTGTGTAGACATGGACCCCACGTCTCTGATGTCAGCAATGACCTGCAGATACTGCTGTACAACCGACAACTGCAATGGCGGTAAAATCCCTGCCAAGGAAACCCTGTATAACCCAAAGAACTGAATATCTGAGCTGGCGTATTGTAACAAGGCAATAAAGATTTCGGTAACTGATTGTTGCTGGAGGAAGCTCTCACTGGTATTCTCTTTAATAGCGGTCTGTAAATAACCGAATCTTCATCCAGTAACCGACTATTAATCCAGTAATCGGGTTCTAATCCAGTAATCGAGTTTTAATCTAGTAATCGAGTCTTAATTCAGTAATCGAGTTTTCATCCGAAAATCCATCGGAGGATGATGACATGCTTCAGCCCAGTCATGAAGCCTGATCGTCACTTTCTTGGAGTCGTCATTACAAACGTAATCAATACAAACAGGTGAACCAAACAGGTGGAAACCCGGTCAACCCACAGTATTTCAGTAAAAATATGTAAACGACTTGTCTGCTGATTACATATTACATGAACGAACTCTGCTTAAAGTAAAGTGACACAAGACATTCTGTGCCCGAAAAAACAAAGCCAGTCAATTCTTTTACACGTCCTCCAGGTTCTTTCATAATGTTAAACGTCAACGCCAGAGAGTAAGCAGTCTCGATTATCCGACAAAACAGGTTCTTCCTTAAATGAAAAAATAAATAGTGGTGTGAAGCTTGTGTTTGAATCACTCTCCGAAATCAGTTATGATCAGGTGGTCTTGTCAATTCTGCGGCTGATCAGTCAGTAAATGAGTGAGTTTAGTTTTACGCCGCCTTCAGCAGTATTCCAGGCGGGGGACATTAGGAAAGGGTCTTCTCACTGCTTTGACTGTTGTATAGTCTACGACTGATGTTTGGCAACCCTGGTGGTTAAAGTTTAATTGAACTCAAGTTCAATTCCCCACAAGGGCACAATACATGAAGCCCATTTATGTGGAACATTGCTGAAAGGTGCGTAAAACCATACTCACTCACTCACTCAAATCCACAGTAAATTGTTATGCATTGCAGTCATTGCCTCAAGGGACATGTGCATCATCCTTGTGGTCCAAAACACCTTTCGTGATGTTTCAGCTGAATTAATTTTTTATCGTTTCACGTAGTTTTCTGTACGGATTCCAGAATATTGGTAGTGATGGTTTGACCTTTCGAGAGGTAGGTATTCCATCAACACCCCACCTTTACACCCCACGAAAAAGCAAACGCCTCATCAACAGTCCTTGCTTTCTTCGAAAGACACATTAGATATTACCACCGCTACCACCACGTAGTATTGCCTACTACGGGGTCTTCCCGCTTACCCTTCAGTTATTGTTCTAAGATTCAAGATCAATGAGGCGATATAATCTCCAACAACAAACGGCTTTCCCTTTGCTTAGGGCGCCCATTAAGATTTGATCGCCCGTCCACGACAGATGTTTCGACTGTTTCAAAACTAAATTGTCACTTTTTGAAAGCCTCTAAACCAAGTGTGGCGAATCCCAGTTGTTCCCAGTTCATTCTTGAGAATATTCTCAACACAAGACTTATCTTTTGATACGAATTTCGGTGTGATTTAACTGCCAGAGTTAGCGCATCAGACGTTTTGGTAATACACATGGGGCACAAGTAAAAATATACATGAAACCTTATTATGAACTCATAATCTTCTAAATTATTTACGAAAACGACTACAGATGGATTTAGAAGACATTATTTCGTTGAGTCGCAGTCGATGTTGTTACAGTTGGTGCCATCACAGCAGCTGGCGCAAATTTGCGTGATGACGTGATCACGTCCTTTTCTCTGAAACTGAGACTGTAGCTCCTCACACACCTGCAACAACGATGTAGCAACGATTAATGTTCACAATAAAATGTTACCTCTCGTTTTGGCCCTTTATGGCTAATTTTATCTGAGGACTGAGTAATTGTAAGTTGTGTTCGACGTGGCGTTGATCAGCGTTTCAAATGCTTGATGTAGTGAGTGAGTACGTATTGTTTCATGCCGCAATATTCCAGCAATGTGACAGTGGGAGACACAAGAAATGAGCTTCACACATTGTGCCAATGAGGGGAATCAAACGTGCGAACGCTTTAACTATTGGGCTACCCCACCTCACTCTCTAGATATTGGAGACAACAACTTGGTTACCCAGCAACCCATGTGTATTGAATCCTGGAAGGGACATGGTAGAGTTGTTGCGCTTTGGAAAAATATTATCCATAGCGCGACAAATGGCCAAAATGTCGCGTTGTCGCGTTGTCGCGTTTTGGTTAGTTTTGACACTATTTGTTTTTGTGAGGGCGACAATAACACATTGCAACATTGCGACAACGCGACAATGTCCATTCTAGAATTCCATACATGTCTGTAGCTAAAACTGCGTAAAGAGCATAGTGTCCTTTACTTGGTTCGCTGTATTTTCGTGGTTTAAGAGCGTATGTCAGTCACGGGGTCTCATCATGTTTTGATTATTTAGAAAATGTATAATTAAAGCCGGACTGTTGCCGCATTACACAACATGCGAAAAAGACGTATGAAAGGCATTCTTAAAGTGCTGAATGCCTGATAGGTTTCATAGTCTTGAGAAGGATTGAATGCTGAAATTTGAATGTTTGTGAATTAGCTGATACAGTGGTGTCGACAGAAGTCAAATATTCACTGTCACAACGGAATAAGTTGAAATCAGAGGACGAAATCAATATGTGAATGTATCAGCAACTGGCTGGGTAACTTTACTCGAATGTTAAACTGTAGCGGCAACCCTTCAATTACTTGACTAGGTAGGGCGCTGCAGCCATTATTTCAAAAAGAGCCCGGCTTACACATCGTTGTTGTTAAACAGATTTGACAAGCCCTCAAAACTATCTAAACATGGGGCTTTCATGAACAAAATGCCCACGTGTGCTTCACAGCCCAATTACGGTCCAACATAAATGCAACTCACGTGAGATCGCAAGCACCCCAAGTTATATCGCAGATTGTAGGTGTCTGTTAAAACTTTCTCCATGAAACATTTCTGAAATATGAAAAGAGATATTTGGCTCGAAGCTCTAGTAAGAAAACTTAACCGAGAGATTGTAAATAAATCATTACAGGGACATAATTTAGCATTTTGGACCCTGTATCCTGGATGTAGGATTCTACGTTGTCACCCGATGGATCTGCAAGCAGCCTTTTCGACCTCCAACAACAAACCAACATTTCATCATCAGACCAGACCGATCCAGTCTGTCAATCAAAACCGACGCATGCGCAAGCAGCTGGCATGTACTGCAATTACTCATTTTCATCCGCCAATTACAATTTGTTAATAACAATATATTCAAAATGAATTGCAAATACGTTTACCTTTTCTCTTTAAATATCCTTTATAAAAGACTAATATTAAAAAATTCATCAGCAACGCTTGCAATCACGTACGTTTCGTCAGTGCTGATGCCATTGTGAGTCTGTGGTTGTCCTCCCCTGACGTGAAAAACGTCCATTGCTCCTATTTCTACACAATGGTGCCAGTAATGACAACGACGATGACTGTAGTGCGAAACTCAGTATGTGTACCACATCCCCAATCAAAAATGGTCTCCCCGCCCATATGTCATCCCCATTCGTTAAACGCACTGCCGAAATCCCTTGCTCGATTCCCCACATGGGTACAATGTCTGAAGCCCATATTTAGTGTCTCCCACCGTGATATTGCTGGAATATCGCTAAAAACGGCGTAAACCTAAACTCACTCACTGAACACATGCACACATAGCATTACAATTAAGATAAAAATGCACACAATCATGCAGCGATGAAACAAACTGTTTACAAAGGGACATAACTCGTGTAGCCCTTTCTTGCACTTCAACCAAAGTCTCCTCACCCATTTTCACTGTTCTTTATCAATGCAGTGATCATGTGAACAGGGGCTGAATTGGAACCTCCACGAAGCATACAGACACTCTCAATCATTTTATCCCTTGGAATTTACGAAACAAATCTTTGTTTGACAAATATTTTACAGCAGAAGCTATAGTCTGTAGTCTGTAACCAGTGTCCGCAGGGGCAGTGGACAAAGTGTCTGCCCAAATAGCCGGAGGTCGGTGGTTCGATTCAAGACCCCATCAAACTAAATGTTACTTCTCGTGACCCCACCTTGCATTTGCAGTGAAAGGGAGGTACAAAGACTGATGTGATCGGGGTAAACTGTTTCCAAATTAGGTACCCATGTGGCGTGGTATTTGAGAGGGTGCGTTTAGTTTTAACCACACTTAGCAATATTTCAGCTATGTGGCTGTGGTCTGTATATAATCCAGACCAGACATCCAGTGATCAACCGCATGAGCATCGATCTAGGATATGATGGTATGTGTCAAGCAAGAAAGTAAGTCTGAACAACCGACCCCGTTCGACAATTAAGCATTGGTTTCTGAACATCTAATTACGATCAATTCACTGGCTACACCATCGTTATTGGTAATAGTAAGAATCAAACATGTTATGTTCACTGTATGTTACCAATATGAGTGAGTGAGTTTAATTTTACGGAGCCTTTAGCAAAAGTCCAACAATATCGGGAACAAGGCGGAAACACAAGAAATGGACTTCATAGATTCTACCAACGTTTTAGCAGACGATTTGGTTTTAGCTATCCTATCACCCTATCAAAGTGGAGTGGCACTAAAATTGTGCATCTTCCAGGATCTAGATTTTCGAAGCTCACTTGGCGCTAAGATAGTCTTAAGTGCCAAACAATAAGATTAACTTACCACTGTCTCAGCGTTAAGAGCTTCGAAAATCTAGGCCCAGGACTATAATGACCTGCAGCCACAAACACACAAACACATGCACGGATGTCGGTATATAAGCGTGTTAATCTTTGAACAATGTAACGTTAAACATCGTTTCACGTTACACGTTATGTCTCACCTCGTGTTTGAGGTCACATGGAGTGATGATCTCACAATCTCCCGGGTGGATGAGATCGTCACATTTGTAGCAGGGCCGATGTGTCGCCGCTGAAAGTTAACAGCATTTATGAAGATAACATCAGATCGTGCGTGTACCGCATGTTGTGATAACTTGCTATTTTTAATCATACCTAAAATAATAATCGCGAATCAAATTTGAACTGGTTTATGATCACCTAGATTTGAAAGCGAGACATTCCGGAAGTCCACGTCAAAGGTGTAAGTGTGACAAGATAGTTGTATATTCCTAACCTCTTTTCTAAACGTATTACACAGAACATTTTTTTTATTTAAACTTAAAAAATAATAATTTTACTTTGCAGCGTCCACTTTAAGAAAGGGTGTCTGGAAGAACGAGTGTGACAGAATATACAACTCACTAACACGTGCTAAAGTTTCTAAGCTGTATATCTGAGTGAAAAAAAATTGAAAAAGTGTTCTTCCCTCGTCACTAATTTTCTATCAAAAAGGTTTTGAAAAGTCCTACAGCCCTCGTCACTGTGCCCGAAACAACTGAGCATTCTTAAGCAGCTTAATGTAATTTCAGGGGCAAAAGAAAGCATTTCATACTCTGAGTGTCTATTTGATGGAGTTGAAAATCAACAAAACATTTTTAGTGCTACATTTTACCATGTGTTATTTAACATAAATATTTTATTATAATAATAAATAAATAGATAATAAAAACAATTTGTTGACTGGAGTAAGACGATTTATGAATTTGCCACTTACCATAATAAGTGGCGAAAATAGCAAACTGATTGATTGTGAACTATATCCAGGATATTCATGGCGGTTAAGAATTTTGCCATCTTTTCGTAGCTGTAAACTGTTTTTGAAATCCGTGTCCCATCTTACCATATTTGTCACACAAGAGACTGTTACAGTGGCTGATGTTGCAGCACGACAGATAGTTGTCTGGCAGACCAGCCGGGCCACAATCCTGCAGAAAGCACAAATGGTAAATGAGTTATCGCCCTTGTTTGTAATAGTTAATCCAGCATTCGTCAAACCTCGTCCCTTTTCGTAACCACTCGTCCCTCTCCGTACATTCGTAACTACTCGTCTCTTTCCGTGACCTACAAGACGCCACCCGGGTTGCTGGAATGACACGAGTAGTTACGAATGCTCTCCGTAATCTCGAAGTAGATTCGGTTTGTCCCGTAATGACACGAGTTGGCCACGATTGTTGTTGATACAGGTCATCAAACAAAGACAAACTATATGGATGAACTTTATTCGGATGATGTGATGTTTCGACACAGATCCTTGTATCGTTGTATCGACTCAGATAAGAGACAGGGTGGTGCATGTAACATTACTCGGCCGCCGAAATATTGTAGACTTGAGGTACGAGACAAAACCATGACACCTGTATCATCAAGAAAATCTTAGTCATAATCAAATGTAAGTGTATACTCTGGTTTGCTGGGCGGTTTAAAACTGTTTGCATAGAAAGGTGACATTAGAAAATAGCACTTTGTCACTCAAGGATGCAAGGATGTTGTCAAACCAGAAAACATCTTCACAAAACTGTAATATATTTTAAGAAGAATTGTAAGTAGCAAAATAAAGAACTACACCTCTGTCTTCTGGAAAGTAGTAGTACTACTACTAATAATGAATCTTTATAAATATATACTTATTAATACTAATTATCAGTGCAACTTTGGAATATACAACAGTTTTACAAATTTGGAAACGGAACCGAACAGGGTAATGTCACGAAAGAATACAACTTATGGTGAGGGCGATGTTTATGATCGCTCTGTATGCTTACCGTTGACGGAAGACATCCCATGCGATAGACAGTCATGTTGTCTGATGTTGTGTAACGCTGAGTAAAGCATACCTGCAAGAAACAATGCGTGACAGTTCTAAAATAAGGCCGAGCACATAGACGCAACAACACATATAACTAGGTGAGTAATTTATCTGGTCTTAGAACATATCGTGATTCTGAGTACAAGTTCAATATCTGACTGACAAGATTCAAAATTAATACAAACACTTAAATACTGTATATGATCATGAATTCGTGACCCCGTTTGTCAGCACCAAACCCGTGACATGCCGTGACGTGACTGGAATATTGTTCAAACCAAACTCACTCACTCCTAACGAATCATTTGAACCTTAAGTGAAATATACCCTGTTCCCTTGCAGTAAGTCTATTCTTTTTTTTTTTTACAAAAAAAAAATCCTTTTCCTTGTCAAAGATACAGGGTCAATGAGTAAGCGTAACATGTCTTCATACATGTTCCTTGTTCTAGCATCATCGGCGTCGTCATCATAATTTTTATTCTTCAGTCGTCAACATGTTTTCATTGCATCTGAGAATATTGATGACAAATACTATGGATGACCATGTTCCGGAAGTGACTAGTCACGTGATATTAGTTGCCGTATACCTCCGTTGTCTCACACAGCTCCACATGTTCACATTCGCTGGGGAAGTTGACGCTGTCACAGGCGTAGCAGAAGGGACCGCTCTTCGCCATCTTGAACACGACTCACAACAAACAAGTATAAAATGAAAACCAAAAGACGCCATTTACTTATAACCCAACTCACCTCTGAATGTGAATGTTACAGGGAATGTGCGAAACCAATGATTTAACGTAATCTACAAAAGTGTTCTTGATTTCCTGAAATCATTGGGACACCTTGGGTTTCACATGCTCCCATAAATTTCATGGGATTTCACGAAAGTAATGATTTTCATGGTGTTCCATTACACACAGTCGGGATATCAGTCATCGTGTGGAATAAATGTTTCTAGAAACATTTCATTTTGTGAAACTGAAAATCCCAGAGCCAATATTTCAATAACTGCACGAAATCCCTTGTTTTAGTGTTTTAGGGAATACATGAAATCTCTGATTTCACACATTCCAAGTAACATATACATTCAACATGAAATACAAACATTATTGACATATTTGAACAATAGAACAATATGCACACAACATGGTGGAAATCTGGTCCCTTCACGTTCTGTACAACATACAACACGTGTCATTACCATCTTCCCAAGAAATGGGAATTGTACTGAATGTGAGTTATTTGGATACGTCGGGTGGAAGAGTTTTTTCCGGGATATATACATCGCGGATGTGTACGACTTGGTGCTAAAGAACTCACGACGAACAGAGGCACCTGGTGGCTTGGTTGGTTTGTTGTTTTACGTCGCACTCAGCAGTATTCCAGCTATATGGTGACGGTCTGTAAATAGTCAAGTCTAGACCAGACAATCCAGTGTTGCATGAGCATCGATATACACAAATAGAATACAATGACGTGTGTCAGCCAAGTTAACAAGTCTGACCACACGATCCCTGTTGTCACCTCTTACGACAAGCATGGGTTACTGGAGGCCAGTTCTAACCCGGATCTTCACAAGTGAGGGACAAGTTCCGAAACGTATTGAACCAAAGTGAAATGTGAAGGATTTACTTACATTATTGATCTGTCTGTCAGATAATCGACCACCAATCACAGATAGTATTCCCATAAGAGTAAGGTCTATACAAAAAGAAAATCGATTCATGCGTTTAATATGTTCATGTTCCACTTCCACATGAGTCTGCAGACTGACACAGCATCTCTATTTTCCATATGTTTACAGCTGTCTCCGTGGTGTAGTGGTTAACTGTCCTCCCGGAGAGCTGAAGGTTACGGGTTCGACCCTTGGCCACTTCATACCAAAAGACGTTAAAATATGGTAATTGTTGGTCCCTGCCTGTCGCTCGGAATTAATGGGTACAACAAGGACTGGTCGATTCGCAGTCCCTATACTGTGTATGAGTGGGATTTATTTTCATGTTTAACTGTGGCATGGTATCTCAATAGGCTGGCACTATAAAACCAGCTAAGAATAGGCTAATACAAGCAGCCACACATACACACGCATTCACGTTGTCAGATGACCGAAATATTATTTTATAAGTGCAACGGTAAACCCCATTTCCCCTCACCTCACATCATTAGTTTACAGAAAACATGATTTTTATTAACATATTTGTGCAACTTTGCAGTGTTACGGTTTAAATACACACCATTTGCATAAAATATACACTCTTCATAAAAAGAAACGTGAAACCCAAATATCAATGAAAATTTGGTGTTATTCAAGGACGTGTCGATCAGCGGAAAACAGACACATGACTGAAATTTTGTGGAGCAATGTATTGCTATCTTGACCATATTTCATGATCGAATCAGTCGTTGTATGCTTCGCTGTGGAATCCTTCTCCATTTCTCCTGCAGCATGTGGAACAACTGTTGAAGATTCTGTGATGGATTACGACGTCGACGTACCCATACCCGTTTATCGCTATGATCCCAAGGGCGCTCGACTGGGTTTAGATCCGGGCATCTGGAGGGCCAGGGGTGAGTACTGATGTTGTTACTGGCCAGGTAGTCCACGGTGGCACGTGCTGTGTGGGGCCTGACGTTGTCCTGTTGGAAAAGCTGCCATTGATGGTCAACAAGGTGAAGGACGTGCGGACGGAGAATCTGCTCGATGTATAGATTAGGCGTCTGATTGCCTTGAATAAGCACAAATAGGTGGGTTACCCGGATGTATCGATCTTAGACAGGTGTGGTGACTCTAGGTCTTCCTGATCTTGGACGGTCATTTGTCGAATTTGTTTGACGAATTGGATCTCACAAACGAGGTATTGTTCTGGGATGAACGTTGAAGATCCTTGCCACCTCACTCTTTGATTTTCCAGCTTGCAATCGTCCAAGTGCCTGATTTCGATCAGCAGCGTTGAGATGTCCCATTTTTATGTACAGTACTTGCAAAGATCGTGTATGAAATTGTGTGATTCATTTGGGTCTTTTATAGTCACATGCAGTACTCATGCATTGCACGTGAGAAACAATCAATGTGTCTGATTTCCATGCTGCATGGCATCCACGCACATCATGACAATCGTGATTGATAAATCCGGTCAAAATCCGGAATATATGGTCTCTGGTTTCTGGTACACGCTGCACAAAGCGAACTTAATGTAAAAACTACTGTAAAGACATTATATGTTAAAGGATGGAAGTTGTCGTTGTCTTTGCGCTATGACCGCTCCGTGGCACGTGGTCCTGGAACCTCGGCCCACTTGCACAAAGCAAGCAACATAGACTTAAGGTAGTTGTAGCGTTAGCGCTAAGATAGCTTTGTGCAAGTGGACCCTGGTCGGTTCCATCACAAAATCACCACTGTGACAATAGAGCTAAATTGGGTAATTTGATATCGGTCATCCGACGATCTGACATCTGAACTGTTGCTATTAAAACTAAACAACATACCTGCGACAATCACGATATAAGGTAGTTTCAATGTCATGTTTACAGAGTTGCTATGTAGCAGCTTTCACCCAAAGGTTGACCTTCGCAGATATGAGGATTAAAATAGCACGCGGTTTGCGATAAGCCTGTAATGGAACCACGATTTTAGACGACAGTTTTACAATCTGGTTCAACCACAAATGTTGTCTACAAGTTGAATTCCGATGGCCCATGGCCGTGAGAATATGTGAGGTCAAAGTAAACTTCCATTTCACCTTAAAAAGCCACCTAAGGCTGCGAAGAGAGCTCATAAACTGTCATGCGGACTAAAGTAAAATATTTCGACATATGAGTACTTCGAGACAAACGGTATACATATGTTACAGAATAACGCTGTCTACGGGGACAACTACCATGACTGTAGATGATTTTATGACAAACGAGACAAACGCCCACTTCATTGTCCCAAGACTTGTAGACTGTTTCACTGTCCCTGAATCACATTATTTTTCCCTAATGCCTAGCCCCCCTGCAATGCTAATGCACTGAATGAAGCAAGTCCTTTGACTCCTTTTCATTTTAAAGAGGTTTGTTTGTTACTGTCAAGATTATCGCTTCATTTTTAAATCTAGAGGTTGCACTGATCTTGAGTTTGACTGATAGTATTAAACGCCAATTAGCCAATGCATCGTAGTTTTATATGGAAGTGAAATAAATGTTAAAAATATTTGAATTCAACACTCAATATTTTCAATATATTTTTCATTTGTTTAATTTCATTACCGCTTTAGGCAAGAGGAATCTTAGGTGTATTGTGTGACCGTCCATGTCTGTTTGCAAGCGCACACGCGCGTGTGTGTGTGTGTCTATTTGTGGTTTTACTTAATATATCCTAGGTCAGTAACAAAGTGTATTGTATCTTATCATGTACATATGGCAAGCTATCCAGCAGAAGTATAGAGCACCTCGCCACGTTATGTCGGGTCACGTACTAGCCCATTTGATACAAGGTAACTACCATTACATTAACATATTTCATCAGCAGGAGAGCTCGGGTGGGTAAGGCGCAGAATATGTTGTGCGCAGGTGTGTCTCTTATCTGCTCAAGGATCCTCTGATAGTAGATTCAATACGATATAACGTGATAATGATCCGTGTAATGATATAATTATCATACTGATTGTATAAGATCGATAAATTATAGTTAAAAATGTCAACTTCGGACTTAGCACCCATACCGAGTTTACACGTTGTGATATAATAGAACCATATTTCATAGCGGCTTTGAACTAAACGCACTCACTTTCTATATGTAAGCGTCCTTAGTGAAGTGCGCAGGTATCTGGATCAACGAATCACGGGAATGATCAGTGTATATTCCAGATTATCCCTAGCACTCTCTGGCAATAAGGACTATCCTGGTCGGCACCGTTAAGGATGTCAGGGTCCAGATAAAAGAGGTTTCACTATACAGACAGGTCATACATTTTTGATAAATGAGTGAATGAGTTGAACTGTACTCCGCTACTAGCAATATTCCAGCAGTATCACGGCGGGAAAAAGGCAGAAATGGGTTTCTCACATTGTATATATTAATGTTGGTATCAAACCCAATTTCAACTGAGACAACTTATCTTCACGGGTCACGTGATGTCAGAGATCGAGTCCTTACATGTTTATAATGAGAGCCCTTTCTGGTGACTTCCATCCTGATAGTGCTAAAAGTGATGTAAAATCATACTCTCTTACCTTTGTGTCCAAACATTAATCAAAACTCGAAACATGCAAAAATTAATTGTAAGGAGAGACTGTCATAATATTTCGATTGCACATATTATATACCTCACTGGCATGTGTTCATGAACCGCTATCGGCAGGAAATTAGTTGAAATACTGACGATATGATGTTAACTGTAACATGAATCACTATTGCTTAAAGTGATATTCATAGAAATTTGCGGAAGGATAAGTCCCAAAACAACAGGGACCTAGCAATTCAGGCGTTCGCGACTCGTTTTCAACTGACAACATGGCTGTATACAATGTGTGTCCCCAGCCCTGATATTGTCGGATAATTGCTATAAACGGCGTAAAATTTAATTCGTTCACTCCAAACAACAGGACCAATACTGACACATTTAATTCGTTTTCTAGTGTCTGTTGTATGTTGCCTAGCAACCTCTGCCTCACGGATCACGTGCTCTTTCTGCAAGGATGTTTATAATTCACAGATCGACAAAACTTGCGACAACGATATCCTCTGTTCCGATAATGAGGTATGACTACAATTTCGGTCTATTATTTTTTCTTTTCTTTTTTTTTTTTCTTTTTCTTTTATTTTATATCTTTATTGGTTGTTTACTGTCTCACTCAAATATACGGCGGTAGTCTATTAATATTAATATACGCAATTGGGAATTGGGATACGATGAAATGTGTTAACCAAGTCAGCGAGCCTGACTCAATATCCCACTAGTCGCCGTTTACGACACGCACGGGTTACTAAAGATTAGTTCTAACCCGAATCTTCGTGGATGCCCTGAGCACAGGCAAACTGTAACGCAAACGGGGTTTCGCAGCATAGAGAATATGCCAAGTCTACCTATATGCGACCGAAGCGAGCAAAGGTTGGGGTGTGGTGTGTGGAGGCGAAGAACGGTCTGATATACCAGGAGTTGCGCTTAAAATGTTGACTAAAGAATATTTGACGTGAGTAATTGTTCAGCATGGGGTTCGAGATGTGAGAGCACAACCCACTGAAGAAATGGGCGTATACCTTTGATGGCGGCGCGATTTTATGTCGACATGAAAAATATTTTTTGAACAGGAGCGAGGAAAGTAAGTTGCCAACTTTTGCTCGCTTCGCTCGCATGTAAGAAAACTTGTCATTTTCTCTGTGCTGCGCAACCCATTTAGGCTACAGTTTGCCCGTGCCCTGAGAAAGAAAGGCCGTGGATTGATCCTCTACTTGCGTCATATTATGTGGATTGGTCGTGTCTGGGATGTCGAGAGTGTACTGTATTCGATTGTCAGCCAGTGTCGGTTCTGTATTACAGGAGTGTTTCGCAGGAAAGTACGTAAACCCCGAAGGCGTGACTCACTACACACTAGACTGCAAACCTAACCAGGTAATCCTCCATTCACTGGAAGTAGCGGCTGCTGATGCCGCTGTTCACTCTGTTGATGTTCATGTAGTTGTTGCTGATGTGTAGGTAGTGATGTTGGTAGTGTGTAACGCTCCTCACTCAGAAATATATTTCTGTCCATGGACGGTGGTCAATAAACATTCGAATCTAGACCAAACAATCCAATGACTGATATCCTGACCACGGCTCTACGCCATGAGATAGATGCATAAACCGAATCAGAAACTCTTGCTACCAAATCCCGTTAGGCTCCGCTTATTGCTATTCCGGGAGATTGTAGCAGTTACAGTATGACGTCATTACATACGCAATGTTCGCTCGTCACACGACGAATGTTCAGTATATATAATCTAAGCCACTGAAAAAAACCTTCAACAGGACTGATGACACATCATTTATATTTGCTTTCTCACGAAGGACACGAATTAGTTCGTTCAGGTTTTTATCGGATTTGTAGCGTCCAAATATTGGTTTGCAAACAGTTGACCAAATACCAAATACGCAATTCTGTTTTAATCATTTCAGTTCTGTGAGATCATTAAACGGTTCCCGACGGTTGGAAAGAGAGACCTGCATGACAATGTATATTTATGCCAACAATGCTGTTCAGCAACCAAGTGCAACAGACACCTATGTCCGTAACATCAGTGCCCGAATAACGCCTGTAAAATAACATCTACGTTTTGCTACATTTTAATGTGTTTCTTGTTTTTTTTTCTTCCATGAAAGTTGGACAATCATGTATTGTGATCTCGTTTTGCTTAACAATTTAAGTTAGTTGAACTCCATTATGTTTGACCAATGAGGTAGCCTAGTGGCTAGTTCGTTCGCTTATCACGCCCAAGTAGTCCAGGAAGAGACAGCTGAAAAATCTGATGTCGTAGCCTCCACAGTACTGATTTGGTTTGACACTACTTTCAATTAATAAGATGTCTTGGGCTCATGAAAAGGCTTGTAATACTCTCAGATTAGGGTATCGGTCTTTTTCACAGGCCATTTTATGTGGTAGGGGTCTGTGAGCATTTTCGTGGCATTTGGTTTGCTGCCCGACAACATCTCAAAGTTAATCATGGCTAGTTTTACTACTATCAATCTGATCAGTTTCATTTTGACTTTGGTGTATTGCTAAGGATGTATAAATTTTATTATGTATTTTTGCTTTTGAAAATAATCAAAATGACAGCCATTTTGGCCACCATCTTGAATTGTCTTGTGTTGGCAGTTAACTTTACATATAAATTGACGCCAAATGTCCAATGTTGATATTTTTTATGTTTTTTTTTGACACTTGTCTCTTCTAGAGTGGTGGCTTGTGCACAAAACAAGTAATTTTGTATGGTCATATCATCATATTATGTTTTACAACTTATTTTTTGATTTTAGCGATTCTCCGACTTTTCATGGAAATATGTGGTGGTGATTTATTTATTGAAAGTTTACATTATTCTTGTAACTAGAATCAGTTGTTGTTGTTTCCTGTTTACGTCTAGTTTGACAGCATGATATATGGGATTATTTCATAATTCAAAATGGCTCCTCTCCACTTTCTTTCATACCATGTTTTGCATCAAAATTGGAGTCCTCTACAAGGCAAAGCTATCAAGCTGTTCGGGCAACAGTCACATGCCATACAAGAAGGCATGTCTCTGTGCACAATAAATCAATTCATCTGCATTGACATAGATCTCTCTGCTGGCATGTTGACCTTTTGCACTTACTCGACGTCAGTTCAACCAGTCCACGGGGAGCAGAATCTCTCGACATCAGAACACTCGAAAAGGGATAAGCTGACCATCACAAATGCTCCAACCACGGTCAACTGGTGATGGAATATGACTGGCTGCAGATACTGTTTCCAAACATGCACTTGGTAGTTTACTTGCTCTGTGTGATATTCAAGACTGTTGGATGTTGGTGGGAACTTTTCATTTCAGACATAACTGGATTGTTTGGTACATTGAACCAAAAGTCTGTGCGATGTGATCTGGTTCGCACAGGCTTTTGTATTGTAAGTTCTGGTTTGTAGATATTATATAATCCGCCTTGAAAGGTTGTATTTCTGTTTTTATCTTGGACTTCTTGGCAGTGTTTACCAGTGTATGGCAAAAACAGGCAGTCATACACGACGATAAAGTCGGGCACATCCGATTTCCATGGATAAAAACAGTTAAAAAACTTTCAAAAACAAAACAACAAAACAAACAAGTACAATTGGACCTGCTGTGCGGATTACGTTTTTTTAATGTCATCATTCCCAACATGGAACAGTGATAAATCCTCAAACATAAGCACCAACATTGTGGACCTTGACCTAAATTCACCTTGTTCAAATTTGAGATGCATAAGCATCAGGAATTATATTTCGTGTGGATGTAGATTGGTTTAACAACAGCGAGTAATTGTGGTCTTATGCCGCTTTTGGCAGTATTCAAACGACGGGCGTCAGAATTGGGCTTGAGACATTGTATTTAAGTGGGGACTCGAACACTGACACTGAACACGGCGTGCCAACACTTGAACATCTAGGCTAGTGAAAGTGAAATTAAGATTGCAAATTCTTATAATTTTACGTTGCCAATTGAACATTTAATCCTCAGAATTTTATTCAACTTAGAATGTAAGCTGTTTAACAAATGATTATAATTTCAAATCACTTTCTTTGTTTGCATTACAAGGGGGTATGCACATTAAATAAAACACCGAGAAGAAGTTGGGTTGGTCTAAATTAACGCTCATCACGTACCGCACGTGTTCTTGTTTCCCTGCTGCGCTTATCCCCTTGCAATACAAACCAGTAATGACGATTTGAATCTATGATCGTTTGTTAAACAACTTTTTTCCTATTTTGAATAAAATTCTATGAGTAAAATTTTCAGTTGGCAAGATAAAATTACGTGGATTCGAAATATTAGTTTCACTATGTCTGGTTTACTTTTTGTTTAAAGTGAAAAATCATCTCAACATCGGACACCACCATACATGTACATGAGACAACACCATCACATTCACCAATACATGGCGCACCACCGGCATTACATGGGTACACCACAACATCCACCAATGCGTGGGGCACCACCACCACATGCACCACTACATATAGACACCACAGTCACAGACACAGCATGGGATTCAACACAACCACCATTAATTACGACACAACTACATCCACCACTACACCACTGCTAGACCTAAACCACATCTATCACTGCATGCATGTCATCATCAAGATATGGTACTATGGTAGACACTGAGGTGTTTTAGCCCATTATGTTCAGTGGTGGGTTTGTTCATCCTTTCCTTGTGCAAACTAGCAGTACTTCTTTTTTATTCTTTATACCACGTTTCAGAACCACTTTTTATTCTTCATAATACGTTTCAGAACTAATTCTTGCTCCTAGTCAGCTGTTTTTTTCCAGATGATAAGATATTATATTTACTAGCCAGTGTTTAGAATACCTCTTGGCTACATTTTCAGCTACATGTACTTTTGCTGAATCAGCTGTCACGTAGATACAAGTCATGGTGTGGATGCATCTTCCAGTCATCGTATACTGTAGGTTAAACATTTCTGGATTCAGATCTGGCTTTACATAATCGTAGATTGTACATCTGTTTATTCAGATTTGCATCTAAATGACCGTAGATTGTACATTTGTTTATTCAGATTTGCATCTAAATGATCGTAGATTGTACATCTGTTTATTCAGATTTGCATCTATACATATGGAAATTAATTAAGCAACACCAAATTCAAAGACACATAAAAACTTAACAAAGTTTAACGAAGTAATTTTGATGATTGATTATTCAATTTTGATGTATTGACATACAGCATGAGCTTTTCATGGGTTGATATGACGCGCGTGAAGCTTGCACAGCGCACGTGCATTGCTTTAACCTCAACTTTCGAAAAATGCACTTTTTCCCTGGGGTGTTTACAAGCGCAGGTTGTCGATTGCATTCGGTTTTTCATTCATTTCAATGTCATGGCACGTAGGAAATTATCAGAGGCCACTCGTTGGCAAATAATCGGCATGAGGAATGCTGGTATGTCTCTAAGACAAATCGGGACTCAAATCGGACGACATCATTCCATAATTTCAAAACTTTTGAAAAAATACCGGGCCACTAATGAAGTTAAAGACCTGCCTAGACCAGGAAGACCCAGGAAGACCACAGTCCGGGAGGACAGAGCTTTACTGAGACTTGTACGGCGCAGGTCCTTCGACTCGAGCTCTCGGTTGAGACAGGAGTGGCTTCCAGGGAGACCCATCTCGAACAGGACTGTTCGGAATCGTCTGAAAGCTGCAGGATACCGGGCAAGGAGGCCAATCAAGCGACCCAGACTGTCTCCAGCCCATAAGGCAGCCCGACTGGCCTGGTGTAATGACCGTTTGCACTGGAACATTGCCTCTTGGAGGAAGGTCCATTTCTCAGATGAGAGCCGGTTCTTGCTGCACATGGTGGACGGTCGTACTCGGGTCTGGAGGCAGAGGAACACAGCAATGGCTCCACGGAACATCCAGGAGACTGTGGCCTTTGGGGGAGGTTCCGTTATGGTATGGGGGTGCATTTCCATGAACTGCAAGTTGGATATCATTACCATCCGTGGCAACCTTAACGGTGTTCGTTACCAACAGGAGGTTCTTGACAGGGCTGTGGTACCTCATTTTGAGAACCATCCTCTGGCAACGAGACCCATATTTATGGACGACAATGCTAGACCTCACAGGGCGCATGCTGTAAATGATTTTTTGCGGCAAAATGCAATTGACAGAATTCCATGGCCTGCCATGAGCCCTGACTTCAACCCCATTGAACATTTGTGGGACTTTATTGGCCGTCGTGTGAGGCAGAGAGACCCACCAGTCCATAATCTCAACGAATTGACGGCTGCCCTGCATGAGGAGTGGAACAGGATCCCCCAGAATCAGATCCGGAGACTCATCCAAGGAATGAGGAGGCGTCTGGAATCGGTGGTGCGTGCGCAGGGAGGACACACTAGATATTGATGAAAGTCGGTGTGCAGACTCTCAGATGACTGTTCTTTCTTTCCATGTGACATTTGTGTTAATACACCTGACAACAACGTCTGTGGATGAATAGTAAATTGTGTCCATTTTTTCATGAATTTAAGACAGTTTTAAGAATTTGGATTTCGTTGCAATAAAGCAAAGTCTTGATACTTTTTCCCTTTAAGTTGTTTGTCAGAGATCGTCTGTTGAATAAATAAGTGTCAAACTATATCAACCCGGCATATTTTGATTGTCAGAACACTTCAAAGTTGCTCCAATAGAAAAAATTGGGGTGTTGCTTGATTAATTTCCAGGTGTATAAATGATCGTAGATTGTACATCTGTTTATTCGGATTTGCATCTAAATGATCGTAGATTGTACATTTGTTTATTCAGATTTGCATCTAAATGATCGTAGATTGTACATCTGTTTATTCAGATTTGCATCTAAATGATCGTAGATTGTACATCTGTTTATTCGGATTTGCATCTAAATGATCGTAGATTGTACATCTGTTTATTCAGATTTGCATCTAAATGATCGTAGATTGTACATCTGTTTATTCAGATACAGATTTGCATCTAAATGATCGTAGATTG
Source organism: Haliotis asinina (assembly GCF_037392515.1). Classification (NCBI taxonomy): domain Eukaryota; kingdom Metazoa; phylum Mollusca; class Gastropoda; order Lepetellida; family Haliotidae; genus Haliotis; species Haliotis asinina. The sequence goes on along the minus strand of NC_090281.1, from coordinate 37,023,879 downwards.
TACATTTGTTTATTCAGATTTGCATCTAAATGATCGTAGATTGTACATCTGTTTATTCAGATTTGCATCTAAATAATCGTAGATTGTACATTTGTTTATTCAGATTTGCATCTAAATGATCGTAGATTGTACATCTGTTTATTCAGATTTGCATCTAAATGATCGTAGATTGTACATCTGTTTATTCGGATTTGCATCTAAATGATCGTAGATTGTACATCTGTTTATTCAGATTTGCATCTGGCTTTGAATAATCGTACATTGCCCATGCGTGTATTAAGATCTGGTTGCAGACAATAGAACATATAAAGTAATACATGTTTTACATAAATATATCAAATTCCGATTTATTCCCTTAAAATTGAAAGATATTCTTGTGAAATTCCGATGTTTTAATGACCTTTCTCGTGTCTTGTTTCGGGGAAAGGCATAGACTGGATCAACTGCACAAAATGATGACACAATAAAATAGGACTTCACTAAACGTGAGAATCCTTGAGAATAGCTTTAAAACTAACGCTTTGGGGGATCGAACCTACACTAATTGTCAAAACGGTTCACTCACTCACTCATCTGTTTTGGACGTTGGGTTTTGATGGCCGCGTTGTATGCGTATACAATCTATAACATTCTCTGACATTACACTGAAGTGTTTTGACCTGTTTCCAAAGTGTGTTAATAAGGCGCTGTCAAGTGTAATGAAGATTTAATTTGGGTTTATTGGGTGGTTTTATATTCATATAATGACCGACAAAATCCGGATTGTCACCTAATTGTGTGAATGTAGTTGGCGAGTTTCAGATAACTTCAGTAAGGCAATTCCCATTATCCAATGTTCTACGTGTTCTAAAATGGGACGGAGTGATAACACCTTAAACAAGATTGCCATATGACGTACCTCAAACTTAATGGGGATGTCTGCAGACATAATATAGTTGGACATCAGTTGCAATACGTTTGTACACAGTTTCGCAGACAAACGAAACTCGACCGCATTATGTTCTTAGTTACTTTGGTATTCCGTGCAAATATTCTCAAAACCACATGAATTGTTCTTAAGAGGTTTTAATACATTTCTACTCGGATCTGAAAGAGGGCAATGGATTCTCATCAAGTTCTACTCGTTCTGCGTTTATGTAGGTCTTACAGAGGTCTTAGTCTCAGCACCGTGTGCATTACGATATGACATGGTAGAGTATACAGATATGCCATTTGGGATAACAATTTTTGCCTGTGAAACACGAACAAATTTGCAGCTGTCAACATGCTGAATGCTTATTTCCTGCAATTTTTATTGGAAGAGTACAATGGGCTGGTAGAGCAAGAAAGGAGGGAACGAACAAGAACTCGTTGGGTGAGAAACTGGCTTTAACCTGAGAGGCCAACAGCTGTGGAACATTTCATCAACTGACACTGGATCTCCGCCTTGATGATCATGAGTCCTACAATTTCTTCAGAATCACCCCAACCATATTTGATGAAATTCTTGAATTCATCACCCCTTCATTAAATAAGATGTCTTTCTTGGTCCACCCTCATTTTTCTGTGGAGGCATGGTGATGTCGATGTTTCCATCTTGAAACTGATAACGGAAATAAGGCTGGGCTGGATACTTACAGAAATCAAACCAGAGCATGTCTGCTATTACCATTGCACACGCTAGAATCAGAGTGAGTATGTAGTGAGATGTCGGAATACGAGCTGGTAGCGACGTGGTAGGTCTAATTCAAAACGGGTATAAACTGACCAAAGACGGGTTTGAACTGCTTGAAAACGTTGTTCACGTGGGATGAATGCGGATTTCTTTACAGTCTATACGTAATACCATCTGTCTGGGGATTGAGCACAGATGAGGTGGACATACTGACAACTGTTTATGATCAAACGAGCATCGTGCTAATCATGATTGATGAGAAAGTCCATTCAGTCTTTCAAATTAATGACGTGTCATGTCTGTATCTTATGATTATTGCAAGTGGAGTTGTTGTGTCAAAGGATATAATTCACAGCTTCTTGCATGTTGAACAGAGCAAAAGGATTAAAATGTAGTCAGCTGAACTCTAAGACTTCCAAGACAAACTTTTGGTCACATTTACATCGATTGAACCTGAAACTGAAAATCTCCTCTTCTACATTGATTCCGAAAAGTCAGTAAAGTCCAGGGATGAGAAACTCCACACAACAAATGGGCCACAATTTTGATGTTCACGAAACCGTCTTTACATCTTGTGGACAGGTTTGTAATGCTATGTATGTACCAAATAATCTTGTGATGCTTGTAGATGAAGTATTGACAAAACTCCCACCAACACCCAACGGTCTTATTGAGCGAGTCAACTACCATGTGCGTAGTGTCGATACAACCAATCATGAAGATTCCTTCACCACTTGGCCCTGGTTGGAGCATTTGTGATTGTCAACTTATCCCTTTTCTGATGTCGAGAGATCCTGCTCCCCGTGGATTGGTTGAACTGACGTCGAGTAAATGCAAAAGGTCAGCATGCCACCAGAGAGATCTATGTCAATGCAGATGAACTGATTTGTTGTGCACAGAGACATGTCTTTTTGTAAGGCAGGTGATTGTTGCCCGAACAGCTTTGCCTTGTAGATGACTCCAATTTTGATTTGATGCAACACAAGATATGAAAGAATGTGAAGAGGAGAGTTAATTATAAGCTTCTGAATGTATCAAAAGTAATTAAGAGTTATCTGACAGACTACATTGAATAGCTACAACAGGGCCGAAATTATCATTTCTCAATTAAAGGAGCACTGTCAACATTAAAAGAGTGTTATATCAATACGTTTATGCAAAAAGTAGCCTGTAAAAAATGATAGGGGGCAGCTGCACCCCTGCTTCCCCGACACTGTACAGCCAGAGTTTAGATGCAGTTATCGGCCTTGAAGCATAGTTTTCTGATGCTTTGGATGATGTTATTTCATCAGCTACTTTTGGCAAGTGACGCTTTCATAAACCATACCATAGAAATTTTGGTCTTTTTGATACTGTATGAAACATTTGACATCAAATGAATTGTTTGTTTACATATTAGTACAAACTTAGTCCCCTGCTACGTATAAATAGTAAATCTACAATGGCGGCCATCTTGGCAGCCATTTTGAATTCTGGGTAATATGAAATAATTCCATATAACATGCTGTCACTCTAGAAGTAAACAGGAAACAAAAAACAACTGATTCTAGTTACAAGAATAATGTATACTTTCAATAAATATATCACCACCACCCATTTCCACGACATGACCATACTAAAGTAATTGTTTTGTGCCCAAGCCACCATTCTAGAAGAGAAAAGTGTCAAAAAACATGAAAAGTATCAAGCACAGGTTGTAATTGGACACATTCGGTGATAATTTTTATTTAAATGTAACTGCCGAGAAGGCAACACACGACAATTCAAGACGGCGGCCAAAATGGCTGCCGTTTTTATTAGTTTTAAAAGCAAAACTATGACAAAAGATTTATGCATCCTTTAGCAATACACAAAAGTCAAGATGAAAGTGATCAGATAAATAGTAGTACAACTATCCATGATTAACTTTGAGATGTTGTCGGGTAGCAAACCAAATGTCATGAAAATGCTCACAGACTCCTACCACATAAAATGGCCTGTAAAACAAAACCTGATACCACAATCTGAGAGTATTAAAGGCCTTTTCATGAGCCAGAAACATCACACTAAATGAAACTAGTGTCAAACCAAATCAGCACTGGGGAGGCTACGAAATCCTGTTTCTAGGCCCCTTCTGAGATTCTCCTCCTGGACTAATGACCTGGGTTAGATTACACCTTACTCATTCACTAATCCATAAGTATCTCAGGTGTGGAGATCTAAGGCTTCAGTGTGGCTAGGTCCGTAAATAAATGTTTGCTTACAATAGGGCTGGGACGGGTGCTCGGGTATTCGAGTCAGGGTCGGGTATAGGTGAATTCGTGTCCTTTTTACTTGGGATCGAGTACCCGGAAAGGGAGAGAACTCTGTAATGATGAGAGCAGATGTGTGTTTTTCATTAAATTGGCGTAGGGCACATTAACATCCTTGGTATTGAGATTATTGTTGACGACTGCAATTTATCTGAGCATAAGCAGTGAGTTGTCTAGTTACAGTAACAGTAGGAACGAAAGGTTCTATGTTTTAATGAGAAATGTAAGTAAAGGTGTTACTCTACATATTAAAGACATACATTAAATAACTTGAGATCAGTTTTATATGTTCTATTGCCATCACTTCTATAATTATCTCTGTCAAATCGTGATTGAATATCCAGAGGTTGACAAAAGCGAACGAGCAGACACACAAATAAGACACACTATGTGTTTATTTCTGCAAATACAAGAGATAGACCAGTGGTATGTCTAGAGATAAAACACAATTGTTGGATCAGTGTCGTGATACAGCAGAACAAACAAAACCTGATTCAGTATCATACACTGGAGGTAGGTCACGTGGCTTCAAAATAGTGGAACTATACTCATGATATCAAGCACAGGTGTGCCTTGTCCTGACATGATAACGTACAGGCAGCCATGCAGCGGATCCACAAGGCATTCGTAAAGGTACGACCTCGTAACTCCACAGTTTACCATAGGCTTACGAATGTCGTACCGCTATGAACGCTTTGGACTAATAGTCTTCAGTGTGGTGTTTAAAAACAAATACAGCATGTCAGGATCCCTAAGGATTGCGACAAGGTCCCATGATCGTATACCCAAGACTTCATAATAGACTTGAGGTAGTGGCACTGCTGATATCGCTTTGCCAAGGATGGTCCTGGGCCTAGATTTCCGAAGCTCTCTTAACGCTTAGATAGTCGTAAATGCCATACTTGCGATCGAAAATCTAAGCCTGGGCCTCATTACAGCAACCTGCTTTAGCGCCATTATTGTAGTGACTGTGTGTTTAAGTTTACAGGGAGGTGGATAGCCTGGCCACGCCGTAGACTCCGGTTTGGTTGCCCACATAGGTACATTGTGTGAAGCCCATTTCTAGAGTCCCCCGCCGTGATAATGATGGAATATTGCTAAACGCAGCGTAAAACCAAACTCACTCAATTTAGGTATACGATCACTTTATGTATGGAGACCAATGGACACACAGTGCACATATTTATAGATCTACTTACCAACAGACTCTTGCTTTTCATCTCTTACAATGTTACACGGGCATGTACTGAGAGAGCTCTGACAAAGCACGTCTATGACATATTGTTTAGGTCATGTACTGAGAATACCCGGCATGCTGCCTTTATTATAAAATATCCTCAAAATGCATATGGATTAATCCTTTGGTTTCCTACCCAGCAACATAAATACAGGCCATGATATATTCACTTTAAATTCTTCCCCAGTTGAGGTTTTGTATAAGGCCGCCAAACTGAAACAGAAAATAAGACAATGAACAGGATATCCTTGAGAGTTATTAGTTTGTGTTGCCCAATAGTTTCAATTAAAAAAATGCATTGAAAAGCATTTTTTTATTCCGCGAACCGACCCGTGAAGGTCCCGGGGTAGAATAGGCCTTCAGCAACCCATGCTTGCCATAAAAGGCGACTATGTTTGTCGTAAGAGGCGACTAACGGGATCGGGTGGTCGGGCTCGCTGACTTGGTTGACACATGTCATCGGTTCTCAATTGCGCAGATCGATGCTCATGTTGATGGTCACTGGATTGTCTGGTCCAGACTCGGTTATTTACAGACAGGCGCCAGATAGCTGGAATATTGTTGAGATCGGCGTAAAACTAAACTCACTCACTCACTCACTCACTATTCCGAGAACCAGAAGTGCCTAACTGTTTTTAAAAAGCTTATTTATGCATTCGGAATGAATGTAGACAAATTATTTGCAATACTGTAATTTAAACCTATGGAAAATCAATCTCTGGTCCTTATATATTCTTCACATCCTATCATGCGGAATGTGAGTACAAAACATACATTTTGAACTGGAATTTTAAATAAATTTATTTCTAAGGAGTTTTTTATGCCATCTTTTTAACAACGTTCACTGTACCAGCCTTTCATGTGCCCCCCTCACTATACTTCTGAGTAGAAATTCAAAGCATACAAAACACGAGCGTACCTGTATATATGAATAATATTTCTTAAATGACTTCACCACTGGAAGCACAGGGACTTGTATCGCTTAGAAACGGCGTTCGAACAGACTCAGGCCATACAGTGGGAATGGCCAATCGGATGGCCTGAGTCTTGTTTGTGCGGATCTGCTCAGTTCCCTTGAATGTCAAGGTCACTTATGGCTGACAAGTGAGTAGGACTGCCGGCTATTTGGGTGAAAATGCTTGCTCACTGTCCGAAAAATGACATGTAGATATTGCAATAAGTTTTCCGACCCGCGTAGTGCCGCAACTGATCGAAGCCAGCCCAATGCTGGTGCTGTCAACGTGGATGGAATTAATAAACGAATTAAGAAGGTGAGTTTTCGCCGCATTTGGTGATCCCTGATTTTGGCGTGAAATTGCGGAGGTAGCTGTTTTCGACGATTCGTGGTGTACAACTTTGGAAATAATGATCCGATTGTGACCATTTATAGCTCGTTTTGTAGGGAAATCATCTGGCTTTCGATCCGTTGGCCTCAACGGGGCCTTAATTTTACGCGGTGACATGTAACTTTGATCGAGAAGGGGGTGGTTTCTTCGTTACATCCCTTTCCTTTTATATAGTACCTATATGTCTTTCGAGCGCCCTTTCAAATACAAATCTCTGTGACTGGAAGCACCAACACAATGTCAAATTATTACTACTTACCTGTGCCTGATGTTCTCGAGGTCAGAAGCAGATGGGTGTGCTTTCAGGTAAGACTGCCAACCCGACCAGGAGGCAAGGTAGCCAACAAACTGGTCAACTGTCCATTCCTTGGAAATCTTCAAGGTCTCATCCCTGTCAGAAGAGACATTTATTAGGACTGATGTTCCTAATGCGGTAACGCAAAAGGATTCTACGATATTGCTGAAACTAGATTTTGCAAAACATGACCTCTATCTAATAGGCAGATACAGTGTGCGTGCGTGCGTGCGTGTGCGCACCCCTCTTTCGTCCTAAATGTTTAATATATGGCCATTGAAACGCTCGTGAGTGTTAAGTGTCCATCTCCCTTTCTCAAAAACGCTGTATCCGCCTCTGATCTTTATGTGGATCACATTTTGGGGGGCTTGGATCGTAAAGATTCTGTCAGCTGTTTTGAGTGGTGGAATTCTAAGGAAAGGGTCGTTTGCTTGTGATGTGGAAAGTTTTTGAAGCATAGACACTGTCAATCTTCGACATCCCCACGACGTTACAAACTATGAATGTAAAAGAGGTATATTGCTCATTTGTATGCCTGTGATATTATTGCTGGCGCATACCAACCTGAAGAAGCCTTGGTAGGGTAAAGAAAATTCTCTGTAATGAGTGTTTATATGGTTCCTTTTATCATCCCAGTAGCCCTTCAATGTCCCCCAATAGAACTGAAATTACAATAAAACATAATATCATGTATTTCTGCGAGTTGTCACAGGCGCAAGTGTTATACGCTCGTCCCATATTGGAATTGTCGGGTTACCGTGTAACTTATTCTTTCTTTATACAATATTACTGAAAAACATGTTTGTGGAACAAATAGAAAGATAGAATTACAGTTTATGGTCGCATACATGACTATTGCAACTATACCATGACATTATGCACGTGTGTGGGCGTGCGTGCATGTGCGCGCGTGCGCTATTACTAGTCAGAGTACTGCTGGTTCTACATTACTAACCCACCGAGATTCTGTGACACTGTGTAACATGGATACCCTACTCACGTGCACAACACTGACTTCAAGACGACCAGTCCTTGTCTTATCCCTGCGATCCCCATAATACCACCAAGGCAACAATAAGTGCAGATCTTATTTTATTTTGGTATGACGGGAATAAAAGAAACGCTCTGTCTGAGGGATCGCGCAGTCAGGCTCGCTGACTTGGTTGATACGTCATCGTATTACAAATGCGTAGATCGATGCTCATGATGTTGATCACTGGATTGTCTGGTCAATTCTCAACTACTTACAGACCACCCAATATAGTTGAACTAATGTTGAGTACAGCGTAAAACTAAACTCGCTCACTGACAAGATACGGGGGCGGTCAGGCAGAATCCCTTCAGCTTTTACGAAGTGAGGCAAAGGTGTTAACAAGACAATATTGATGAATGTACCTTACTAGTCAAACCTCAGTTACCTTGGATATAATTTCCTGTGCCTGAGGGTTGTCCATGGTACAATTACCATAGCCGTATGCAACCATCGCCCCACCCGGGCGAAGAACCTTATCAACTTCTTTATAAAACTTTCCTGTGTCCACCCAGTGAATGGCTTGGGCAATGGTCACCAGGTCAGCACTGTCCGGTGGGATCAATGTGCTGAAACTCTCCGCGAGGCCAACTTCAAACTTCAGATTCGGGACGTCTGACGCGGCATGCTCTACCTGTTTGGAGCTGACGTCAACACCGACAACCTGAAATTCAGTCAACCGTGTATACAAATTATATGTACAGGGGTCGCATGTGAACCAGACAATACGGTAAATAACATTAGGAGCATCGATCTACGGAAGTGGGATTCGATGACATACGTGTCAACCAAGTCAGCAAGCCTGACAACCATATGCCGTTAGTTGCCTCCTCCGAGAAGCATGGGTTGCTGAAGAAAAAGATTCAAACCCCGATGTTCACAGGTCCACCATAACACTTACACGCAAGTATTCCTACTTCCCAAACACGGAAGGTACTTGCGTCACAGATTAGTCGAGCAGCATCACGTGGACATCTGAAATAAGCTCCACATACTGTATCGTTGTTGGGAATCTGGCCCGTGACAAGCGAACGCTTTAAGCCACTTGGCTACCCCACCGTCCCTCATTAAAGTGTGTGAGTGAATATGGCTACATTCCAGCAATATCACGGGCCCGTACACCAGAAATGGGTTCCATACACTATTAGCCATGTGGGTAATCGAACTCGGCTATTCGGCTAGATGAGCAAACGCTTGATCACTAGGCTACATCCCTACCCCCAACATAAATATGTCAGATGGAGGATTTGATACATGATACATAAACAAACGGCGTCAGCAATCACGCTGCACGTATGTAAATATTTACAGAAAGATTAGTGTCAAACCTAAGGGAGGGAATCTTGATCACAAATATTTTCATGCATGTTGAACTATTTTTAAATACATAAACTAGCCCGATTATATAAAAGTGTACAGGCACCGCAACGTAGGGTATTAGACTGATGAGGACTTTTCCTGGAGACAGTAAGTAAACATCGACAAAACAAATTTTAATCTACAATTTGTTAAAAATACACGCAGCAATAAAAGATAAACACTTCATCGCCTGTTTACTTTGGACAAGATATTTGCTCTCAAACACGCGCATCGTGCACTCGCGGACGTCGACACAGACACACACGCAAAGACACATTACATTAGGGCCGTCTATTCTCGCAGTAAAACACACTGCCGATGCATGATACTTAGCGGTTGTTTACATCATTGACCGGTAACTAGGAAGTGGCCCAAGTCTGTGAATTATCAAAATTCTGCAATGTAACGAATATTCGTGAGTTTTAACCAACTAGGAAAAATTGTAACTTTTCCCCGCCCTTTCCGACAGGATTCCCCTTCCTTACACCTAATAACGTTACTTTCCCCTTATGCCGGAAGAATGGGAGTAGCTAAGATACATAGCTTTCACTACATGTAGTGAACGCTATGTACCTCAGCTAGAGTGGGAGACGCCTCGAAAATGTCAGCGGAGGACGACCAAGTTTTTCATCGAGCTCAAGTGAGATAATGCACCTGATGGATCAAGTAGTTGATAGATGCAGGTGTTAGAGGGGGGATCTCTTCATTTAAAAACAAGTATACATATACGAAAAAAACTGTTTGTACTATTTTTTCAGCCGATAACCGTGAGTACCGCGAGAAGACACCAGCATAAATCTGAAAAACAAAGCACTCAGCTAAACTAACGACACAATCGATTCCTGGATTATTTGCTTACACAAATCTCACCTGTTTGAAATATCGGGTCAAATGCTTCGTACTTTGACCTGAGCCGCAGCCAACGTCAACAGCAAGCTTGAAACAGTTTCCCCCATCTCGACAGAAGCTGCAGATGCGCTCATATATGTCCTCGCCATAATTAGGACGATATTTGGCGTACAAATCGGCGTGTTTAGCAGCCTCGAAAAGTCGCTTACTCATCGTTTATTAAACGGCGTTTATAACAAACCAAGAATTCAAGTTATCACACCACATTCGACGTGAACTGACATCGAATGCTGGCTGTCTGAGCAAGTCTGCACGTCCGCGGCGCGAGATGTTGAGTTTCTGGTTATCAGTCGAAATTAGAGTTACCTCCCCTACTGCTTTATTTGCACGAGCTCTCAACAGCGATAACCCGTTTACGGAGCTCTCTATCTCTGTTGCTTGCCATTTGACAGCTCCCAACTCAGCACGCCCAGCATGGAGATACACTCGAAACTGATGCTATGTTTTCGGAGAAGTGATACCATAATGTCGTTGTTTACATAATTTTATATATGAAGGAGTATTTAGTTTTTACTGTATACTTCATTTAACTGACATGTAATAGAAGGCAGATTAGAGAGCAATTAAGTCGACTGACGTTTAGTCCAACAATAATGTTTATCTTCATTACATCATACATCACGTAAGAACTTAACGAGAACTCACGTGTGAGTGAGTTAGGTTTCATTCCCCTTTGAACACTTTTCGTCACTGACGGTTACTTCTTATGTGAAATCCTCTCTCAAACCTAGAAATCCCACTACCCTGTGTTCCTGGCGCGTCCGAGGAACGCAATTCCCTTAGCGGGGACGCACCTGACGTGAACTAGACAGACCGTGCCCACGAGAATGCAAGAAGAAATGTTAATCTGCAATCTCGACTCATACTTACACCAATCATATAGTCATGTACACAAACATAAGATGAGAAATGAAGTTTATCCAACGGGAAGATTAATTACCATGGTGTAACGTGTTTTCGGGGTAATAGCGCGAAAGATGATCATGAACATTATTGCGTATCAGTAGATTATCAAAATTGTAACTCCGTAAATGAATATCACCTCATCTTTTACACATTTATTGTTAGAATGTTCTGTCGTCCGCTGGTTTCCAATGCAACATATATTTCGTGTCTTGTCCGCATGCACTAGGACTAGAAGTGACGTTTCCTGTTTTCCGGGTTACTCGTTATTGCGCGGGGTAACGCCCTTGTATGGAAGCGCATGTGATGCATTCTTCTCATCACATGCCAACAAAACCAACAAATGCAACGTATCATTTTAATGAAAAGCCAAGCAAACTGGTAAATATTTCTTGATTATTTTCATGTTTTTGTGATATTTGTTAAAAATAAAAATATTTACAGGTCAGTTATTCAATCATGGGCACTTTCATTCTCCTTGTCTGCATTCGTTGGTTTCACATTAATTTCAGACTCGCTGTGCGCATGCGCAGAGCAGGTAAAAATATCTACCAAAGTTCCGCTTTGGACGTACGCTTACCGATAGTGTAAATACACTCAAAACAAAATGAGTAAATAATAATTATTTACGAATGACAACTGTTCATCGCTGACTAAATATATCGATTTACATATGCTTTTCAGGTATTGATGTCCTATTTTGGTTTCAGCAGCATCAGAAACGTGTGTTTTGTTAGTTGTGAGAAGGGGATGTGCGGGAAGAACGGTGGTGGTGAAATGTGTTTATACACGAACTTACTGACGTAAATCAAGCTATTTATTTCACTACTCCCGGTTTTTTGTACATACAGGTATAACAATAAGTTGTAACAGACATAAAACTATGTATTTGGTTTGACGTTTCGTTTTCTTTAGAGTGTGTTTACACTATCGGTACACGAACGACCAAAGCGGAAATTGACCAGTAGATATTTTTACACGCTCTGCGCATGCGCACAACGAGTCTGAAATTAATGTGAAGGACAATAAAACGTGTCATGTCTGCGCAGTATAGAATCATCGCAGTAGTATTTTAGATGAACCCAGAGGTCACATATATGTAAGAGATGACCAATTCGGTGTTCAATGCTTTTTTATTACGTCGGCAACATTCCATTCGAGTCACGTGATATTTGTGTATGGCTTTTCACTTGAGCAGACGATGACCGGTCCGCTTGACAAGTTGCGAGCGTTATTTCAAAGTTATGATCGCATTTACGAAGGTTCTCAAAGTGCATTACGTTCTTTGTTAGAATTTTAGTACTTTGACAGAAATTAGACCACAAGTTCCATGAAGGCTGAACATTTCAAACATTGTGTGTTCCGACTGCGACGGAAGCTTCTGCACATGAGACGGTGTTTACAGGTGGCGCTGTCATCTCACTGTACGCAAGAAAGTACTGGGGAAAGAAATACCCCGAAAACATGGTACGGCACGGTAATTGATTTCAGTTTAGGCCAGTGAACGCAGGTAGTTTCCATAGACAAACTGATTTCGTTTCATTGCTGTAAGTGCTGTCCCTCCGCATTGAAAAATAAACACCTTTACACCACATCCTTTTTGAAAATATCAGCAGCAGAATCATACGCATTGACAACAAGCCAGTTATGCTAAGTCATCGCTGCGCCGGAGTGTGACGTCACCATAACCTCGTTCCACTAGCTTATTCAGAGTTCCATGCTGTCGGGATAGAAATTATCACCGGATGCGGGAGTAGGTTGCAGAAATAACAAACTGCATGTAAGTTGTAACGTGTTGTTTCTGAGGAAATGCTTCGATTCCATAAGCATTTCATATAGTTTTCATATGCTAATTACCTTGCAGCATAGTTGTGATACTGTTTAAAAAAAAGACTAATCAAATCTAGAAACATGGGAAAGAATCAAAACTGACAATCCGTTTACTTAGCTAAGTCACATATATAGTTTCATATATAGTCTGTCATTGTCGTCAGGATATCGGCTAATTAATAATACTGAATTTCGGAAATAGTATATTAATTATGACTCATTTGAAGTTTTCATCACATCACCAGTGCCAGTTCTGAAACATCACCGATAAACCTAGAATCTGTTGGGATGCTTTGGGAAGTAACATAAACACCGAAATCAACTCTCCAATGTTTGCAAAATCACGTTTCGCGAAGGCCGGCCATGGAACCCAAATTACACCCCGTATATTTCACACTCAGTTGCGATAAATACTTCACTGAATTCATCATACATTTTGGAATCAAGTAAGAATAGTCTTTGTCACCAAAATCAAGGGTCTGGATGGAATTTTCCAAAGATATCGGGTGTGAAAACAAACGTTGTCTAGTAGGACTGCGCTTGTTTGAAATGTAAACAAAGAAAGTGTGTAGCATTTTCTCTAAACTTTAGACATCCAGTCGTGTATTCGTAGCATGCATAGGTTCATCAAATTTAGATTATGCATGGCAAGTGCATATTGTGTTAATAAATGGGAAATTATAAATAGATACAATACAGTGGTTTGATAAATTGTGAATTTCCCAGTGCAGTGTGACGCCATGACTGACGCAAGTGCAGACTCACAGCGGCAATTATCGCTCAGTCCTAAAACAGTCCTAACAGATAACAATAAGCAGATAATCAGATTTTTTCTTATGGCTCACATCACATATTGATGTACAAACTTGCCAATATCATGCGAAGATCGATCCCTTGCCAAATCCGATGTTAGCGAATCTGCCATTTTGTTGTGAGGTCATGCGTCCACATTGTTGGACATATTCTGTAATCTGAGGTGAAGGTCGGTTGACTTGCAGTAAACATAACAGTAATTTCCTGTTTGAAGTTTCAATATTATGATTTATATATGTGTCTTTCACTATCATTATCTCATACGTAGATGATGGTTGTACGTTATTTTCATCATCTGGAAGCTATTGTTTGTTTTAAACCAGTAGCGTAGGATATCATAGTTTGAAACTTTACACGGGTATTAGACGATGAAACGTATGCATCACTGCAACAAGTTCGTTGTTACTGCCATGTGTCATTACAATTTTCTAATATCATATATACAGATTAGTCACCGGCGATTTCATTTGATGTTATAAGTCATACTGTTAGGTGTACATCTGTAAGTATATACACACATATCTGTGTGGAAGTTTCATTGTCATGTTGTTTTATGGACTGAATGTCTAATGATTCGCCAGCTGCAGGTGAGCGTTTGTCACAAACGTTTAGCGATTTACGTTTCTTGTTTTATAAATAATAATTAATGTAAAATATTTGCATTAAATTATAATGCAAAGTACAAGCCTTGCCAGTACAGTTTCGTTTAAAGGTTTGATTTTTGCCATTATGGAGAGAAATAGCCACATGATAATTAACAAGGAAACCTTATATAACGACTGAAAAGTTCGCGTGTTCTGAAATAGTTTGTTTGAAAACGTTCAAGTGAAACTGATACTAATCACATCGGCTTGTCTATGTTAAGATATAGGGTCACACTGTCAACTTGTGAGCGACAGACCAAGATTTTGTATAAGTATTATTTACAAGAGACGGAATTTGGGCGGGATATTCTAATCGGATATACCCGTGTCGTCTTCTCCAATAAACATGACCCAAGCAAACGTCATCCCAAATTGTGTATTTTCTATCTTGTATTCGGTTTACAATGGTGCAAAATGCGTGTACACAAATAGTGGAATACGGGAATCCTACGCAAAACAGAGGAGTACAGGAGTCAGAGAACTAATTTACATGTCTGACAGGCCCATCCATTTGACTGTTACGCTATTTCTCATGTATGATTTCAATATTTTCTTGTAATTTGTGATTCTACTTAAACATTGGGTTACATTATGGATCATTGTATTGGAACAGAACTTTCGGTTCACACTGAATAGAGCATAACAAAAGTAAAGTGTTCGCATCTACTGCAAAATTTATTCAACATGATGAAGTGATTTAACATGAACTCTACAATTAGAGATACTTCTTGTCTGGCATTGGCATCAAGTTTTTCATATGTTCTACAAGTTTTAATTCAATTACACTAAGTAAATTATTATTATAATTTTTATTTATTTATTTATTTTGGGAGGCAGATAAGCTTTGATCAGGGTTGGCAAGATTTGCATGGGACCAGCCCCTGTGGTCTGGTTACAATACCAATTAAAAAGATTCATGTCAGTCATATACTATATTTCTACACAGTCCCGTGATGACTGATCTTGAGAAACCCATACTTTAAGTATGAGGCGACTAACGGGATCGGGTACGTAGTCACGCCCTCTGACTGACAGTTTGCGAAACAGTTTCCAACTTTTGCTGGCCATTCCGGATGGATATGCATGAAAGTTACTAGACCATAAAATACTTTACTAGTCTGAGATTGGAATGGAGAAACCACAGCAAAACGTTACAATAATAGAGGATACTATCTGCATGACACGGGTTTCATCATTAAGCTGCTAAAAGGATGAACATTTTTATCAGGCCATAATCTTGCATGATATAGAAATGCATTAATAACTTAAGATGTCGGAGTGTGTGCTGACCCCATGAACATTCACTAGCCACTCAGGCAAGTGGCTGTAAATTTACTCGCCCGACTGGATTTCACTAGGCACGGGCTAGAGGGACAGTGGCTATTTGGCACACTGCAAACTTAGCTGACACATGACGTCTCATCTCAACAGCATAGATCGAAGCTGTTCACCACTGGATTGTCTGGTCCAAACTCAAGTGTAGGTTTACGCGGTTTGTAGCAATATTCCAGCTACATTACGGCGAAGGACACTAGAAATGGGCTTCACACATTGTATCCATGTGGGGAATCGAATCCGGGTCTTTGGCGAGTCAAGCGAACGATTTCACCACTGAACAACCCCACCGCCCCTAGAGATTATGAAAAGAGGCGCAGACATTTCTTCTTAATACAGAAACTCTAATAATCTAGATTTACCACATCGGCTTGATTTTGTGTATGACCTTTCTTGTATATATTTGTTTCAGGCCCTTGCGAGATGGCAATATAAACGGCGGTAAAACAGGTTTCGTTCACCCCCTCTTAATAAAACTTTGAAATGGATACTTCGAATTTACAGCCCGCTGTGAGATATCTTCGCATGGATGAACATCTCGTCATCCCCATTGACAAACAGCACAGTATGAAAGCATGCCGCTTGTTGCCTTGGAGAGAGTACCTGTAGTTTCAAGTGTCACTGTGTGGAAACAACTTCACGATCTTCAGAATACCAATGTGTGATATCCACAGACAGGAAAAAAGAGACAGGAACTAAATACAGGAGTTTCTAATGTATCACAAGATTTAACTTCCCCTTAGTACGTATTGCAACAGTCACGAGTTTAGCCATGACAATATGCATCCGCTGTGGACGAGACCTCGGTGGCTACTTTAACTGTGTAATACAGGTCACCGTGTGGGGTGATAGCGGTAATCTTATTGTATAGAGGTGTATGGTATCTGCACTTTGATACCATATCAATGTTTCAGTCGACTCTCTGCAACATACATCACGGACAGGAAGTTGACAGTATGTCGCAATGACATCGGGAACAACTAGGGAAAGCATTTGCTACTACGTGACCAAGTGTTCAACCAGTTTTATGAGGATGGCGATTTGGCGCAGATGTAATATAATCAAAGCTAAGAGTAAGTACGTCTGTTTGATTACTAAGACTGTCAGTGTACAATGTAAAATCTTACTTAGTGTCACGTGGTTACCTGGTCAGCCATAAACTGATGCGGAAAAGAAACCACACCGATTTAGTGTTCAAGTAATTGTAAAGTGTAAACTGCGTTCACATTTCAATTGTTCATACCCGAACAGCATTAGACTCACTGGAAGGTCGGGCGGGACAACTTAGGAATGACCAGCGAGTCCTAACTTGACACTCAGAAGGGAGCAAGCTACAAAGACATATTTTATATCACTGGAAAGATCTCGAGGAGAGGAACACGAAAAGTTCATGTGCAAGTGTGTTCACGTCTTAATAAGCTCACAAATTGGCTCTGAAAATGCATTTCTGCAGAAATGTCTGGCAGATTTTTTTCTGCAGAAATTTCTGGCGAATTTGTTTTTTGATGCAGAAATTTCTGGCAGAATATTTTTTTTAGTACAATCATTGTCACAAAGCTATCTAGACAAATACCATTCTGTGTAAATACATTTAAAAGGCTAAATATTTGGAAGAGTGTGTATTAGACCGTCCTTTCACTTGTATCAGATAAATTATGACACATGAATTTTTTATCTGAATTGTTGGGCTTGGGGTATTTTTGCATCAGAATATGAATATCTGATTCATCAGCAGGAAACTGAAAATAGACAGTATGTACACTTCTGTGGGTATAAAGTATCCTCATGAGGTTTTGTAGGTAATAAAAAAGGATGATGATGATGATGTTAATACCTCCAAGACCGGTATAAGGAATTTGAACAATTCATATCATTATGCCATTTGATGTTTTGGTTCATTTCTGTGTTAGACCTATTCCATACACTATCTTTCAGGCGTACGTCTTGGCAAAGAGGTCAGGTGAGGTAGACTTTATCAATCAGCACCCGTTCGTTTACAACTGTTTTTAGTACTTAATGCCTCTTAATTATTTGCTTCATGGCTGCGCTGTTTGTTGTTTTTAGTTCCCACCTGGCCTGATCCAATTATCTTCTAGTTGTTATTCAAGTACAAGATGTTTGTCACAGCATTCAATAATTCTAATGACTTGGTTGTTGTCACTGTTAGCTTGAACATGGTATAAGGACATACACAGAAATATTATATTTGTTATTGCTACCCCAGTGAGTTAATTATCATCTCATCACGACAGAAGCTAGTGAGATAAGTTGATTGGCATGTTTTCGTAACAAAGGCCAGTGGTTGAATTGTTAAATTGTGTAGATGTGTCTGTGATGATGACACTTTATATCAGTGTTCTAGTGTACCGTCGTCATAATATCAGTTACATGTTTTTCAAACAGGAATAGAAAGACTTATGTTAGTCACTCGTGGATTCGTACAAAATACAGTGCTAAACTGTTTGAAAATATTCTAATGAAGAAGAAGAAGAAGAAGGGTTTATTTGTATAAACGCCATACGACCCATACTCGTAGAACAAGATGGTACAATAGTGAATGAATATTCATTATGACTTATCCATCCACATCTAGGCATATACAATAGAAGAAGTTGTTATCCATAAATATTATATGTTGAAATGTTAGGTTATATACATACAGAACTTGAAACTCACAGTCTGAGTTTGCACTCAGTTCCGTCCGACCCAGTCATCCGGGAAAAATGGAGGTTGTTTGTTTGCAACCCACAGACGTAATAACATGTCGTGTGTACACCTGCCTGTCTGTGTAATTACATAATGTGGCAGAGACAGACCCCAGGTGCACGAGCCATAAATCAATGTAGTTTGTTTATGGTGTATAGCCTGATAGGTGGTCATGATTGAAGTTGAAAACATGGGTTGCAAATATGCAGGTATTGTACCAGTGTATTGTTATTACTGCCGACCCAAGATGCTTGTAACCACAAGAAACATCTCTTGTTCTCCCACTTCTACCGCAACGATAATCTTGCACACATCACTTGTGTTTATACGAGTTGGCTTCCCGGTTCAAGCTAATCACTGCACGGGTGGTGAAACCACATTTCCCCCAGCGCTGGGGAAGTGTTTGAACTCCGATTACGTGGGTTTTTTTAATCGCGTTATTTTTCAACTTTATAACTTTAATTTGCATTTTGGATAATTTGTTACCGAACTGAATCAGAATCTGCAAAGAACTGTTTTGTGTTGCATGTGACCTTGAACCGACAAAACGTACTGGATAGACTCTACAGGACGTCTATTGTCCATGCAGCACCAACTGGCATTGTTTCGGTGTATTCCCCGTGTGGCCGCTCTGTGGATTGCGCAATTATTAACCGCGGTGTCCACTCAAGGACAACCGAACCGGAACGACGACCGCTTATAGAGACAACCTGATCAACCACCAATTAACAGGTGTGAAAACTCGGTGGCCACTTCGGTATAAATCATTGTTTCAACGAGGCAATTACATTTTCGCGGGTATTGTCACTTTGAACACTGATGCATTGTCGCATAGGTATTGTTTATGATCTCCTCTAGTACGCTGGTCTTTTCGGGCTTGTTAATGAATTCAAATTATGGCTCACATGTCTTAAATTGTTATTATTGTATATATGTAGTATATGTCCGGTTTCGTCTGTATTCGACTTCAACCCATATCGCATACAAAACAACGTAGGCTTATTGGGATTGGAAAATGCACCCCAATACTGTTAAATTAATCTTGCGCGACGTGAATCCACTAAGAGGTTACAAATGTGTTATAATGAAACGGATGGGAATAATGCATAAGCCTTTTAAATTGTAAAAGCTATAGTGAAATACGGTCAAATTCACATTGTAAAATACTCGGCTGTCTGGTACTAATAGGCTTTAAACAGGAGAAAACGACATCGTTTAAAGAAAGTCTATATTAAATTATATATGGCGATGGTGTTTAATCTTATTCAACTAAGATAATTCTGGTAGCGAAACAAAAATATCACTCTAAGTGCTTATTACTTGGAAAAAACATGAAACTACCTCTCACGCAGGAGTATCATTAATTATAGTCTCTAATTTTGTTAAATTAAGATAATTCTGGTGGTGAAATGAAAAAATTCTGCCAGAAACTTCTGCAGGAAAAACAAATTCTGCAGGAAAAAACAAATTCGCCAGAAATTTCTGCTGAAAAAGAATCTGCCAGACATTTCTGCAGAAATGCATTTTCAGAGCCAATTTGTGAGCTTATTAAGACGTGAACACACTTGCACATGAACTTTTCGTGTTCCTCTCCTCGAGATCTTTCCAGTGATATAAAATATGTCTTTGTAGCTTGCTCCCTTCTGAGTGTCAAGTTAGAACTCGCTGGTCATTCCTAAGTTGTCCCGCCCGGCCTGTCACGGCATTAGGAACATCATAATCATTATGAGTGTCTACAGTGTGCAACAACTGGCAAATAATCACACCTGGTTTAACCACCAGGCTATCCCACAGCAATTAATGAAATGAGAAGGTACCGCACTTTACATTTGATCCTCAGTTATAATACCACTGATGGCGAGAATGTAGGCTAACCCATTTCGAAAGATGACAATTAGGAAGAAATCGCTTTAATATCAGGTCTTTTATTCTCATACCGCTAGACATAATTTCACCCAAACTAAATTCATGTGTTCTTGGGCTAACTTTGGTGAAGCGTTTCATGTCCTTACTATCTTGATTCGGATAAATCAATTGTCAGAATAGGTTAATGAGCCACATGTTTCGGTATGACAACTTACAGTGTTCGGTGGTACTTCCTGTGGACGTAATACCATGACGTTCAGAAACGACAGCGCTAGCGTTTAGTTGACAATGGAAAGTGACGTCACCTCCTTACGACTACATATGTGAGCAACCTTTAGCAGATTTTCACTCCCCTGCGATTGCAATTTCTGTGGACGGATGTTATAGTATAGTGTTTTTCGAAATAAACTAAAGGAACAGGGATGGTTACAAGCAGTTTTAATAATCGATACAGGTCATATATGCTGAACAAAACTGAAACTTGTCATATGTGATACTTTATGTCCAAAACACTGCTAGTAGCCAAATATATGTGGAGTTTCTTTTTCAGTTCAGCATATATCTGCACTGCACAATCGAGGGTGACTCACTCAAATTGTAATATTTATTTTGAGGAAACAAAACTAGAACGCGACACACCTTTTATCAGTGATTTCAGAACAACGGTAAGCTGACAGAGCAAAACATTATAACACGGTGGTTGTGGAAATGAGAAAGGCTGAATGAGTCAATGAGTGGATTTTGAACAGTATTCCTGTTACTATAGCTCACCTTAATGTAGGATGAAATTCCGTTTGGTGACTATACTTGTGAAAACTGACAGTTTTACAATGAAACTGATTCGTTGTGATTAGATAATGACGGTTTTTGCCATTCCAGATTTACTCAGTGTAGCCAGAAATAGAGAAACACTAACAGTTTAGAGCAAGTATGATTTACGCCGTTTTGAAAAAAAACCCAACATATCATTTGAAAATCGGCGGTCTGGAGAAGGGGTCTGGAGGTGATGCCTGACCTTGATCGTATAATGGTAACAGTGTAAGGATAATCTCAGTTTGACAACATCCCTTGTATGTTTCAGGATTGTGGTTCTTCGTCGCCATCTACACTATAATACTACTAACAGTCTTCTTTACACTACCAAATGACTATTTCTCCTATTATATACTTGGGGGTGCACTAGCGGATATGCCTCGAAGATTTAAGAACGGTTCCACCAAAGTTGAAACTGAAAATATAACTCAAGTGGACCAGTTCTTGACCTCGGACAGACACAGCTCGGTGACCACGGATGATGCTACAAATAAGCACAGCAGTGGAATATTCACTGAAGCAACAGAAACAGCAACACCAACAGCAACACCAAAACCAACGTCTGCAGCGACTTTCACGGAGATACGCAGCGGAGGAACGTCTGGAGCTCCGACAACTCAAGCATCAACGTGCAAAGACCCGGACCGCGACTTCATCCGTAAGAGCAACAGGTTCCTGTGCTGTCAGCCCGTGGGTGGTCTGGGAAACAATATGTTCATATACGCCTCGTGTTATGGCCTCGCAGCCTATTACAACCGAACGTTGGCGTTCCCCAAATCTAGCATGCTCACGAAGTACTTCAAGCTCAGTGCCCACATCATTCAAGACAACTGTGCATGCAACTCAGCTAAGTTCCATCTGGAGAAGTTAAACTGTGGCATGGATCCAGCACTTTTGAATTTATCCCCTGAAGAAAACATTAAGTTTGGGTATTACTTACAGTCCTGGAAATACTTTGTTAACGTAATGGCCGATATTCGGCGACAGTATACCTTGTCCAATGTCACACTTTCTAAGGCAAGAGACATCATAAGTAGACTGTCGATTGAGCACCAGCAAAGTATGAAAAGATTGTTTAAGATACAACCTGTTTTAGTTGGGATACATGTTCGACGAGGAGACATCGATTCAGAAGATCGTTTAATCAAATTCGGCTATGAACTTGCTACACCCGGGTTCTTTTCTCATGCAATGCAATACTTCCGGACAAAGTACGCACATGTGCTCTTTTTTGTATGTTCATTAGAAATGGGTTGGGCAAAACGTTATGTCACTGGTGACGACGTTGTCTACGTGGAAGGCAACGACTTCATTACGGATATGGCTGTGTTGGTCAGCTGTGACCACACCTTGACGTCAGTGGGGTCGTTTAGTTGGTGGGTCGGGTTTTTGAACGGCGGGGAAACTGTTTACTACCAGTGGCCTGCAAGAGAGGGTTCAGACCTGAGGAAGCAATTCTCAGCGAATTATAGTGATTATTATCTACCCCAATGGATTGGTATGAAATAGGATTGGATACACTGTTTAGATGTGAGTGAATTGTGTGTGCAGGCCTTTGGAAGCAGATCTAAGAGGAGTGTGATGACAAAGTTCTGCTAGAATGGATCGGTTTCAAATAAATACGTACACACTGTGAAAATAGAGTGTTTGTGAACCGAAGAGTTGGGCCTAGGAAAGCAAGTTTCAGCGAATTATAGTGATTATTTTCTGCGAGAACGGGTTGGTTTGAAATTGGATTGGGCCTTTAAATATTAAGAGTGTGGGTGAAGTAAGGGTTCAGACCTGAGGCGTGAGTGAGTTTGGTTTTACGCCGCTGTAGCTATTTCCAAGCAATATCACGGTGAGAGACATCACAAATGAGCTCTACACATTGTACCCATGTGCGGATTCGAATTCTGGTCGTCAGCGTGACGACCGAACGTTTTGCCACTATTATAGTAATTATTATAGTACATATAGTAATTACTTTCTACCAGAATGGATTGGTTTGAATTAGGATGTGAAAGGTAAAAATGAAGATTTGGTGAACCGCGCGATCAGGCGTGAGAAGTCACAGAGATTTGTACTGGAAATGTTTTGCCAAAATGGATAGGCTTCAAACAAAATTCTCCAAAGGGTACGTCAAATGCTTGAATATTATTGGTCAGTCAATAATATTAAACTCTCAATTTTGGATTGAAAATGCGTCCGATTTCACGGCGCATTATAGCGTTCGTATACAAAACTACTTCAGCTGGACTATCAACAGAACAGATGTGATGGAAAGGCTGTTAAAACATTTATTAGAACTCGAAAAATGCAGTTATATGTTTTTTCCTCCACAATTATTTGGGAACCTCACTATCATAGTTTAATACCTTCTGCTAGTAAAGAAACTTTTCACATGATGTGGTTCATAAAGAATAAACCAAGACATATATGATAGAAATATTGAGTATCATACAACATGTAACCATTTACGAAGCATGACACAGAATCACGAATGTCCAGTCGATAGTAATCTGGTCATGGAATCAAACACAAGACGTGGGGTTAAAATGAAATGTTACCTTATCACGGATCACTCACAAGATGTGTTTTCAAGTCATATTATGGAACTGTCCAAGCCTTTAGCAGCGTGTGTGACGACCCCTTGAGTCGATATATGCCAAAGCATGTCTCCTCGTGGATGACATTAATCGCCGGATGACGTCAGCGGGGATTCTGTGCAACAGATCCAGAAGCTGTTCGAGCTGCTGCCGATTTTCTGTTGGAGGTAACTGTTGCCTCAATTGTCTATCAAGAAAATGCAAGTTATGCTCTATCGGATTTATATCTGGAAATCGTGGTGTTCAGGGCAATAACACGTTATTGATGTTCACGTTGTTGAGGTTGTCCTGTACGAGCCTGGCAGTATGCGGACGTGCAATGTCCTGATGCAAGATCAAATGCCTCGGCTGATCACGCACAAATGGTCTCTACACCTCGCCTCTGTATCTTTGAGCAGTCAAATTTCAGTTGTCGACAATGTCTATAAACATGAACTCTCCCTATGAACTCTTACTGACACCGACGTACAGTTCGAGCCCACTGTAACCTGCGTTGGAAGCGCTGGCGAGTCAAGGCCATTCCATGAAAGGGACGTTAAGCTCTGATGCCACCCATAGCCGTCATAGTACTGTTCGTCTGCGATGGGTGTCTCAACGCCGTCGCCGCCGTTGACGTCACCGTGACGAACCAGTTCTGCAGGTGTATTGTCCGGATGTAGCCGTCTTCAGTTGGCGTGGTAATCATTGGTCTACCCGTTCTTGAAGGGTCTTGTGTGTGGCCTCACTGTTGGTAGACGGTTCAACAAGTTAACTGATGACTGTTTGGCTGCAGCTTAAAGGTCACATGCAACGTAAAACACAACTTTGCAGATTCTGGTACCTTTCGGTATGCACTTACCGAAACAAATCATAAAAAATGCCAATTCAACCTATAAAGTTGAAAAAATCGCGATGAAAAAAAAGCCCGCGAAATCGGAGTTCAAACGTTTCACTAAATTCCCCCCAGCGCTGGGGGGAAAACTGGTTTCAATAGCTGTGCTGCGCTGCGTCCATTACGCATGCGCAGTGAATAGGTTCGCGGAGCTTGAAACAGTATGCATGCCCAGCGTCTGAGGTTGTGAGCAGTAGTCTAATGTTGTGTACACAAACAAGTAAATAATGTACTCGTTACGTAAAAAAACATGTTGATTGTGGTAAGCAGTCTCTGTCACAGAGAAAGCTCAGTGTCTGGATTATTCACGCCTATATGCCCGTCTGCTAAGACAACATGCAATACACAGCTTCAATCATTGACCACGTGCGATTTGAACTTAACACCTATCAGACTATACGACATAAAGAAAATAAGATGATTTATGACTCGTGCACCCGAGTCCCGTGTCAGCCACATTATGTAACTAGGCACGTGTGATACACATGACATGTTTTTATGTCTGTGGGTTGCAAAGAAACTACATTCATTTTTTTCGGATGACTGGATCTAACGGAAAATGGTGCAAACTCTTGTCAGCTTCAAGTCCTGCTTTGTACTTGGACGAACGACAGTTTCCAGTTCACCATCTCTGCTGAGATAATTTTTGATTGGATCGAACGAAAATTCAGAGAACATGTATTTTCCAAACCCAACATCTCTATATACATTCTTCATGGATAACGACTTCTTTTAGTGTATATGATTTTGTTTGACAACAGTATATGAATCCATACTGAAACGACGCATCAAGTACACAAAAAGAAGTTGTTATCCATAAAGAATCTTACTTTCTGGTGACTGGCTATACTTCTAACATGCCCATCAAACAGATCATCTTTCTGTACACACAATGAACCCTCAGCATATCAGCAAATTGAAGAGCCAATCGGAAGCCGTCGTTACACTTGAGTGCATATCCATCCGCTATGACTGGGTTCGGTCTCCCGAGGGCTTCGTTTCGGGGGAAGTAAGCCCAAGTACAAAATATTGCACTTTTGAATCGCGATTGTACGCTTATAATTTTGTTTATTTGTTTTTTTAAAAGCAGCAATGTATATTATATGTCATGAATAAGTGAAAAATGTGTTTTAATTATGCTTGATTTTTTGGTTGCATGTGACCTTTAAGACGTGCAATGTGACGTTGTGACGCCCACATTTCTGCCATGCCAATGTTCTCTGTCACGTTCGGCTTGTGAAAGTCTCGGCATTTCTGTGATGTTCTTTTTCACACTGCGTGGTTGCACTGTTCCACATATGTATTTATGCAACAATTGTGCTCGTGTACTTAGCAAATCCCCATATACTGTTTTTGCCAGCACGAAATTCACTTAATCTCGGACTAATGTCTTGCTACTCGACGACAGAATGTGTTTTGTCGTATGTTTTCTGATAACATTTCACATTGTGGCAGTATCTGTAATTGCCAAAACGTTAATTCAGTAGGGATGTTTTTTTTATTATTATTATTATTTTGAAGAATAGGCTTCATTCTCTTGGCAGTGGCTGCAGCAGCAATCTCTTATGATATATTTAGAAGCGAGATTGGTTGCCAGCTCTTTAAAACGTTTTAGGCTCATCTCCTTTTGGAATACATGTATAAAGTCAATGTTTCTGGAAGACGGATATATACTTTCAGTCCGAGAAGCAAAAAAACACCATTCCAGATTTTTTGTTAAATCTGCTGTAAAACCGTAATTTTTTTCATATTTTTAAGGATGTCAAAATTTCATCTCTATAATCACTATAATAAACTTTTCTCAAATTTTCTCACCCATGCACAACAAGTAGTAGAAAGCAGTTCCATCCATCACAAGACATTCTGTTGTGAATTCTCGTTGCCTGGCCTGAAAATGATTTCCTTTCGCCACACTCCCCCAACCCCACCCCAATTAATATACATATGCTGTCTGGTTTCTCGATGCACAATTTACTGATAATAACTCTAGTATTCCACTCATGAATAAAACGTTTGTTTAACTAAGCCATTTGCAATCATCACCCATCCACGTGTCATCGAATGCCATCGTGTGACGAGGCGTTAATTTCCTGATAATTACTGCGATCCACGAATCAACGTTATCCACGAATTTAACTTACTGTCCTTATATATGTACTTCGTTGTTTATAACAACAATATGTATTTGCAAATCAGGCGATAGGTACGAACGGAATTTGTATTCGATCCTATGATAAAGTGCCAGATATATACATGCAAATATGTTGAAAAATAACAAAACAAGTTCAAAGAAAAGTTGTGAGATAAACAAACTGTAATTCAGCGCGGCCTGCTACATTAACATGTTAAATTTAAACATTCGTAATTTGTCATTACACATAAATGAAATAAGCACCAGTGTGCCTAGAAACTGTTGAAAATAACACAATATCGCCCTGAACTTCGCCAATGTGAAACCAACGAACTGACAACGATCTGCTGACGCTACTGACGTTAATTGTGCTTCAATGTTTCAAGCTTATTGTCATGAGGTCAATAAATGATACAAATCATTTAAAATTTGCGAATTCTCAACAAACCTTTACACCCAAACACAGATGTTCACATGCATGATATTTCATGAACATCGATATTAGCAATTAGGAACCAATGACAAAAGTCAACCAAACCAGCGAGCCTGACCACCCGATCCCGACAGTCACCTCTTACTACAAGCATAGGCTGCTGAATACAGATTCTAATCTAGAAGTCTTTACAGGTCGTGTAATTAGTGAATCTGTGATGATAACCTATCAACATTTATTCATGATGTTGGTGTGGATCTTTTATGGGTTGTCATAGGAGACTGGAATCGTGTATGCTTGAATGCGGCCTATACCGCTAATTGGCGATCAGTGCCATGTACTCACTTTGAGAACCGAACCCAGGTCGTCGGTGTGATGAGAACATAATTAAGGGCAACCCACTCTCCGACTTCACCTTTGAAATAAAAAGTCTATTTTAATCGTGCGTGTCCACAGATGACTGTGGGGAGGACAGCTCTTGAGTGGTTAGTAGTACCTCGGGCACATACGACATAACCGTTGCCAACACGACGGCTCTCAGAAACCGGAAATTAGTGATTGTGTATCATCCTACCTAGTCAAAAAACAGCACCTTCATGCAGTGAAACTATTGATTTTGAAATCCCAATTACTGAACACAACTACAGATGGAATTATCCTGAGCTTAAAACTAACTTGATAAAGAAGTGGACGGGAAATAAACGTTACATAATGTAATGCATTCTGTATTCAAATTTATACATTTACATTTAGTCTCTGAAATATTTTACAGAAAACAAATTGTTAAATTTCATAAGAGAACAGTTCAAAAATTGATCAAGACTATGATTATTCGGAAGCTGCAGTAATCTAGACAAACGGTAGCATACTTGAGTGTGCCTTATTGGAGGTAATTCTAACAAAGAGGGTCGCCGGTCGCTTGTGAGAAGTAAGATCACGTGATCAAGATGGCGGTAGCTGGACGTGTTTTGAATGTCTCCAACAATTTTTAACCTTTTATGCCCGTTCAAGGTAATGAAACGCTTTTCTGTGACACAATCCATGGCGTAAATGCATTTATAACAACATGTCGAGTCGGGAGCAAGCAAAATCTTCACTGAAGCAAAGTAAGAAGCAAAGGAAGAAGAAATCGTCCACAGACGGTATGGACTCGCTCCCTGGACAGCCTGTAACATCAGCAGCAGCAAGTTTACCCAACCCAGTACAAACAGTCACAAGCTCCTATCTCACTACACACAGGTACGATAGTCAGAGAATCACCAGAAGCTATATATTCACCCACAACAACCAGCCAGCCACTATTACAGCCTCACGACGCCAAATGGACATTATCAGTACCGTACATACCACAACCTGTGCCCCAGACCCAACCAGTGCAAGGTAATAATCCCGTCATCTTATCACAACTTAATAACATTGAGATCAAACTGTCAAAGCTAGATATAATTGAGAGGGATGTCAATGATGTTAAAGCCAGGGTTGCTAACCTTGATGTCATTCGACATCCTGCGGAAACAAGCGGGAGATCTGGAGGAGAGTGTCACCTTCACGGATTCTGGCATTGAAGAGTTGAGCAGAGCTAGATCGTCTATGAAGGAGGACATCAATAAACTTAAAGAGAAAACATCTGTGATTCAGGAACTGCAAGAAAATTATATTTGGCAGAAAGAATCATTCCTGGATTTGAGATGTAGGACAATGCGGGACAACCTTATATTCACAAACACCCCTGAGGCACCATTGGATAGCCCTAACAGGTTTGAAGATTGTGAACAAGTACTGCGAGACTTTATCAGAGATGAACTCAAAATGGATAGTTCAAACCTTCACATAAAGATTGGAAAACGACCAAATGAAAGATCCCGGCCACGTCCTATCATAGCCAAATTTGTCTACTCCAGGGAGAGGGATTCTGTGAAACCTGCAGGACGAGAGTTGTAAGGTAAGCCTTATATGTATTATAGAACAGTTCCCTGATATCAGCAGACGGGATGTGCTAATGCCGTTAAAACTCCTAAAGCAAGCTAAGCGGCAAGGTACACGAGCAACAATTCAAGAATTGTGGTTGATTAACTCTATATCGACTTTCGGAACACATGTACTCGAGATTGTTACCCTTTATACGTGTTTGGGGTTTAAAACTACATAGATCCGGTAAGTTGATACACGCCATCAAAACCTTAGTGGGTTCAGGTGTCTCGTAAGAAAGGCCAGAAATATTTATCTTCCGATAAACTGTTTAATCTGCGCTTTTGATGTAATGGTTGTTCCCATTCTCTGCTATGGGTGTGAAATCTGGGGATATGAATCATTGGAAATTATGAAATCTGAAGTTTCTGAAAATCATCTGTAATCTTAAAGTATCTACACCAACCCACATGGTCTAGATATCCTCTGAGAAGTAAAGTGGTAAAGCGATTGATTAAATATTGTCAGTACCTTGACCATACCCTTGCAGTACCTAAAGTGTTAAGCGTTAAATTATCCAACACTTTACACAACTTTGTTACTCTACAAGAAAGCACCATGGCTATCAAGATAGGTGGTTACATTTTGTTGAATGTACATTAAATCAGCTAGGTCTTAGTAACATTTTCAGTAACCCAGAATGTGTTAACACTGAATGGCTGGCCTTAAAGGTAGGACTAGTCTTAAAAGATCAGTTTACTCAGAGCTGTTTGTCTTTAATAAATAAAAGCTCCAAGGTTCTTTATCATAGGACTATAAAAGACTCTCTAACATTTGAACGTCACTTTTTTCTTCCAACCAATGTCTATATGCCAATTCTGAAATTCAGGACAACTAACCACCATCTACCCATTGAGACCGGCCGCTGGGAGGGTATAACGAGAGAACGTAGAACATGTAAGTTATGCGACTCCCCAGCAATAGCCGATGAACTTCATTATTTACAGCGATGTAGTTACTTTAACGACACTAAACTAAAATATATTCCTTAGCGATACTTCAAATGGAAAAATCTATCTACCTTCAAGCAACTAATGTGTACAAAGAAAACAGCAGATTTGAAAAAGCTGTCGATGTATATTAATTGTATACTGTCACACCTTAAACACTAACCTTGCCCTATCTTGTAAGTTTCTATGCAATCCGATATTTTGTACTCTTGTACCACCGCTGGGTGGTTGAAGGAGAATAAAGAAGTTGAAGCTGAAGAGAAGTAAGTACCAGCTAATTCACTGACTGTATATACATGTGTGTTGACAGGTCTTGCAGAAGATGTATTAATTTACAATATGCAGTATCGAGTGTTTATTAAGCCAGGAGGCATGAAGTCCTAATTAGTATGTGACAGACTATATGTAAAACGTTTTGCTTGTGAAACGTGAGTCAGTGCAAGTCTCTCTCTGGCGTGTTAACGATTTCATTGGAAGTTGATCATTTCAGTTGGTCTGAAATAAATAAGAAGTGACATAAACATATACATGTATACAAAATCTGGCAGACAGGAGGGTAGATGGATAACATTTTAACTTCATACGTACAATCTCACTTACATAAGATCCCCAAAATAACAAACTGAAACATAGTGGTTTCATGTGGGGTTTGCTCAAGGAATTCGCCGATTGAGACATAACGTAGCATGAAACATAGTTGTGCTGATGACATTTCTAGTTAATTCTACACTTAATATCATGAAGTAACGTTGGATAACTTTGAACCATACCTTGAAAAATAAATTTACGTTTTCCGTCACATTTGTTAATTCCAGTGTTCCCTTTCTTCTTCATGCAAAATATGTATTGGTCGCTGGAGCAACCGTTTACGCACATCCCACTTGTATTGATCATTTGGACGGACCATGCTGCTGATCACCTATACATTCTTGTTCAGACTCGATTGTTTACAGATCGCCGCCATATACCTGGAATATTGCTAAGTGCAGCATTAAACAACAACAACAACAACCATAAACAAACAAACATACCACTGTGAAGGTGCTGCAAACACCAGGGTTTTATTCTGTTCATAGACAATCAGGCAGCGTAGACGGATCTCGTGGCGATGCTTACGTAAAATCATTCATTATTTGCAATAACTCTCTGTCCGGGACAGCGGGCTAGCCGACTGGTAACAGCGTTCATTTGTCAGACGACCCGGGTTTCTTACCCTTACAGGGTAATATGTGCGAGGTCGGTCTCCCCCTGGGATTTTCCTGAAATATTGTTTTCCCCACCCGCCAATTATCTATCTTGAATTTTAGACTGTCAAAACAACGATCACAACTTTACACGCTGTAATGCGAACACAAAGGACATCATTTGCCGCGCTTGTTGAAAATGTGTTAATTCCTTCCAGAAAATAAATTCATTACCTTTCATGGTCATCTGGTGTTGCTAAGGTAAACTGTTGTTTCTTAGTTATAAGAGGGTCACTTGGCCAGCCAATTTCGTCTTAGGGCCTGCATTTGATCTACAGTCCTGCCCCGTTGTAATGTAAACATACAGGTGCTCAGCTATCCGGATGTACGAGACAAAAATGTACATAATTTAGTGTTTTGGCTGTGAAATGACCGTACGTACCGGATTTCCGGATATGTGAATTATTTTACGACGTTGTGAATTCGTTTTAAGGAATTTTCGTTCGGAAAGCGAGTTTTCCGGATATCTGAGGTTCGGATAAATGGGGCACGACTGTATAGATAAGGGTTAGTTCGGGGGTTCAGGAGGATCCATTTAGAGGGTATTCTGGATTCAGCATAGAGGAAAGCAAAAAGGTCGTATTGAAACTAAAACAAAAACAGCATTTCATACACATTATGGTCAAACGTTTTATGATTTCATACACCCTATACTTTGTACATGTTAGCAGGGATAATTTATATATAGTCTTCTCGATGTTGTCATTTCATCAGTTCCTTTTGTGACCACGGAAGTGTCCAGTACAGACTACTTTAACGTTTGTAGAATAAGTGAACCCTTTATACGACGCTTTTGGCTATTTTCCAAACGGCTGGGGACACCAAAAATGGGTTTCACACACTGTCCCCACGTGGATAATCGAACCCTATCCATGGGCGTGACGAGCGAACGTTTAATCACTCGGATGTAACGTTTAATCACCCACCGCCCCTATGAGAACGGATAATCTCACATTTTTACTCTTTTAACCATTACAAATGAAAGACTTGTGAATAGTCTTAAGCAGAGCACCAATTTGTTTAGTTTTGCTTTGTAAACGTGTGGTTAATTACTACCGAGCGATCAAATTTGTCCCAAAGCCACCTCCTTCCCTCTCGCTCGCCAACGCAACAACATACAGGTTACGTTACTTTCGCCAGAGCACTGCATGACGTCATAATTATGAGGAAGGATTTCCAGTTAGTTGTATATAAAATGTGTACCAAGGTCGTCAATTTACTGATTTCTCGACAAAGACAACAAAGACATGCCGAATCGGTAGGTTGCCGTGGAATGCTCCCAGACGTCTGGTGATGGTGTCACCATGCACAGATTTCCACGCGGCACCTCGGTTCTTGCTAAATATGGTGTTTGTGAGTGCGAAGCGAGTGTAATGGATACCTGTACGTAATAAGTCAGGTGGTTGGACACCTACCTCGCTTCTAACATAGAAGATGCTATTTATATTTGTTGCCAGTTCTTATATAAAAAATAGAACTACTTACAAGTAAATGATTGATAAACAAAAGGATTTTGCATGACACCGGTTGTAAACAGAACGAGTTATAAATGTTATTACAACAAGCGATATTTATAGAATCGTCTATGGAAACTATGTTGCATCTCGGAAAATATGCAAAGCAGGTGACAAAATGAAATGACAGTTGATTGTGAAAACATAAAGCTTTCATTTTTCAAAACAATTATCACGATTAGGCC
This sequence comes from Haliotis asinina, assembly GCF_037392515.1. Classification (NCBI taxonomy): domain Eukaryota; kingdom Metazoa; phylum Mollusca; class Gastropoda; order Lepetellida; family Haliotidae; genus Haliotis; species Haliotis asinina. The sequence continues at coordinate 36,990,964 of NC_090281.1, read as the reverse complement.
AGGAGCATTAGACACAAACAGTAGGTAACATTGGAAAAAAATAGTAGAAAGCTGAATTTTTCAGGAAAGCTTCAGAACATCATTGCCATGTGCAAAGTACAAAGTTCTGCAAATTCTACCTTGTGGCATTTTCAAAATGGCCGCCAAATTTTAAGATGGTCGCCAAAATCATTAAAATGATTATACACACAGACATTTTGTCAATAATTATGCCATGCCATATATCAAATGAAAGCTCATCTCACAAGGAGTCTAAATATATTGATATCATGCATTTTTGCATTTTCAAAATGGCCACCAATTTCAAGATGGCCGCCAAAATCATTAAAATGATTATACACACTTATATTCTGACAATAAAAAATGGCATGATAACAATAATGTTATGAAGCGACCTTTGTTTTTCTTGTTGCTAAGAAAAGACTTTGGTGAAGTTGTTGCCTTCATGTCTGGCTCAAAAATGATTTGAGATTATATGTTGGCTCAGTCTGTCTACTCTGTTCAGCAGATCATATCCATCAGCCTCCACTAAACTGAACCATAATGTTGAAGCACAAAGGCCACATAGCTGTCACATATCTGGCGAATTTCAAGATGGCCGCCAAAATCATTAAAATGATTATACACACTTATATTCTGTCAATAAATATGCCATGTGACATATCAAATGAAAGCTCATCTCACAAGGAATCTAAATATAGTACGTTTAACACCACACATACATAAGACAATAAAAAATGGCATGATAACAACACATTTGATGCTTGTGCATCTGGTCAACTTTATCAAAATGTCCACTATATGTACTTACTACATTTTCAGTTGTTATTGATGAACAGAATCACTATTGTCTCATGATAGATGATTTTGTCTTTTTCATGAAAAAATTGCCATTGAATCCATGTGAAGGTGGTAAGCATATATGATATGCTGTCTGGTAAACAGTACAGGAAGTGCATTTCTCTGAGAAAAACCAAGGACACCAGTGGGGCGTGAAATTATGGATTTCATCAAGATTTTTTTCAAAATATTTAAGTAAATTTTGATTTTGAAACAATTCAATGACTTTATGCAACAAATAAAATAGACAAGATGTGATTTTTGGGTGAACATTATTGTCAATTATCCGCTGTCAAACTCCGGATCTCAAATACCTTTGATTGTATAGTTGCAGCGGTGAAATACCATCATGATTGTCTTGTCCTCTATATGTTGTTAAGCCATGTCCAACTGAGGACAATACAATAAAACATGAAGCACTTGAGAAACTCTGCATGTATATTCGAGAAAATGATGAATGTCAGAATTCATTTCAGGAGCTCACATCTCCTATGAATAGGTTTCAAGGTGGAACCAGTGAATATGAGCCAAAAACTCTTCATCTGAAGTTTATGAACTTCTTGGGGAAGGATGTTCCCAGCTCTTGTGAGCATTATAGAAAACCAAAACTTTACACGCTCTTGGATGAAAGAAATTGCATTTTAACTTGACGAAAGCAGCACATTGGTACTCTTTACATCGTTTCACGTGTAGCATAATAAAGTCCAAGTCGGACCAAGTGAAAGTCCGTCAACGTCATCAAACAGCAAATGCTCACAGCATGATATCTGCCTGTCGTCCAAGATCGTTTGTCTCACAAATATTGTTGGCCATATCCACTTACATTAACCACAGGTATGAAAGCAGAGAATGGGTTGATATCGGAATATGCAGAACTAATGTCATTGATCCAGCAGTTCATTTGCGTGGAGCAAAGATGATTCCCTTGTTCCATGCTGCTGGTCATCTTGCCTATGCGACTGCTGAAGATCTCTGGTGGAATGGCTCGTGGTCGTGGTGTAACTGACACCACTGTTGCCAAATGGTTCCATGCAATGCTTCAGTGCATACCAGTATGTGATGCTTTAGAGAGATTCACAGGGGTGCACAGCCAAACATCTGAGCAACATGTTGGCCTCCATTTATGTAACATCGTGAGAAACAACAAGGACTATGAAACATTCGTCCATTGGCTGAAAGACCATTCTTCTTTCTCCTATGACGAGCATGGGTCGCTTATCTGCATAGCAAGTGGTGTTGTAGTTGGCCAATTGGTATACGCAGACAACACAGTTTCTAAAGGAACGAAAGCAGCTTCAGCTGTGACAGGTCAGATGTTTGCAACTGAGAGCACAAGTCAAAGAGAGTGCATTATGTCATTGGTGGTAGCCAAATGCTACAAAGTTTGCCAGATATGTGACAGCTATGTGGCCTTTGTGCTTCAACATTATGGTTCAGTTTAGTGGAGGCTGATGGATATGATCTGCTGAACAGAGTAGACAGACTGAGCCAACATATAATCTCAAATCATTTTTGAGCCAGACATGAAGGCAACAACTTCACCAAAGTCTTTTCTTAGCAACAAGAAAAACAAAGGTCGCTTCATAACATTATTGTTATCATGCCATTTTTTATTGTCTTATGTATGTGTGGTGTTAAACGTAATATATTTAGATTCCTTGTGAGATGAGCTTTCATTTGACATGTCACCTGGCATATTTATTGACAAAATATAAGTGTGTATAATCATTTTAATGATTTTGGCGGCCATCTTGAAATTGGTGGCCATTTTGAAAATGCAAAAATGCATGATATCAATCTATTTAGACTCCTTGTGAGATGAGCTTTCATTTGATATATGACATGGCATAATTATTGACAAAATATCTGTGTGTGTAATCATTTTAATGATTTTGGCGACCATCTTGAAATTGGCGGCCATTTTGAAAATGCCACAAGGTAGAATTTGCAGAACTTTGTACTTTGCACATGGCAATGATGTTCTGAAGCTTTCCTGAAAAATTCAGCTTTCTACTATTTTTTTCCAGTGTCATGTCTAATGCTCCTGGCCTAGATTGCGGGTTTAGACAAACCTATAAACAAGATAATCCACCCCCTGAAATGTAGATGAATACTATAGCAACCCACATAGATATACCTCATATTACGTCACGGAGGCGCTCCTCTCTGGTTGAAATTTCGACCGCGGGAGGCCTTTGTCGAAAAGGTCGATTAAGTAGGGATAATGTACAACACAGATATATAGTCTGTACACAGTCTCCTTGATTTTGGGTAATTAAATCTCGAAATGAGCAGTTTTAATGACGGGGTTGTTTCATTTATAATGATGTCAATAAATGATTTATGTATTTGTACCCCCCTCCCCCTCCCCCTCGCTAGAGTATATATATATATATATATATATATATATATATGTGTGTGTGTGTGTGTGTGTGTGTGTGTGTGTGTGTGTGTGTGTGTGTGTGTGTGTGTGTGTGTGTGTGTGTGTGTGTATATATGACCTTTAAGCACTGGGACCTGCGACGATCCAGGTTAGTACTGATCTTCAGTAACCCATGCTTGTCGGTTAGGTGCATCTTATGGGATCAGGTGGTCAGGCCTTGACTTGTTTTACACGTGTCATCGTATCCCAACAGCGTACATTAATACTCGGTATGTCGATCCATGCATTGTCTGACCCAAACTCGATTCTTTACAGTTTGTCGTCATATAACCGGGTAGGTACCGGGTAGGTGGTTAAAAAACAAATTTATTGTGTTCGGCTTGTATACGATCCTGAAAACACTGTCCCCAATACTGTGATATCCTTTAAAACTTCATGGTAGATTCTATCAGGGATACTCTATAACAGGGATTGGTCACTCGCTTGCTTTCCTTACCATTTGTACTAATTAACGTGTGCCTCGTCATGCTCCACTGCACACGTCGACTTGGTTTGTTCTCAGCGCAAATCGGCTGCGCTTAACAGTATTTCAACCAGTTTACTGTCGGAAACTATCGGCATCTCCCGGAGTAATACTCGGTAAATTGGAGTAGGCTCCCCTGAATGTTGTCACAACAAGCTGGTTACACTTCCTGTCGCCGAATGATGCATGTGTGGATTAATGAGAGGACTTGAGAATGTGTTTACACATTGCCTTGTTCAAAGACTCTCTGTTTATGTGACAATTTTGATACAGCATTCGAAACGATCGCCAGCCCAGAGGCCCAGCGTCGGTTGTTAATGTATCAGGCCAACAGTTTCAGTTATCTGCAGGCCCATGTGGTCTTCTGTCAATTAGATCTCATTTCTTTTCAACTAGCATCGTGCCCATAATTTGTATTAATGTTCAGGAATTATCCTTGATCCCTCATGTTAGGATAACTTCCAGTTTCACTTCATAGTATTATATATTCAGTGCCGCATAGGAATGTCAGCAGTCTACAACTAATGTAAACTTCTCTGTGCTCCATACACTTCACTAATGCCATGTAATGGATTTTGTAGGGACTCTCTGCAATGAAGACTATTTTGTTTTCATTGGTTTGATTTCAACAAAATGGGTATGCAGACTTTAAAGACTGCAAGTGGCAGCAAGCCCTGATGGCCAAATGGCAAACTAAAGGTTATTATGTTATTATATGTATGTGAAATGACCTGTTACACAATTAAAATGTCTCATTATGTTTCAGTGGTTTTCTGTTTGTGTGGAATGCTTAGGCTGCATAAAAATATGTTTCTCAGGCACATTCTTTTCAAAAGTGACGAGTAAGACTTTGATTTTTAATTTTTGATAGAAAAAATGTGACGAGGGAGGAACACATTTTTATTTCTTTTTCCTTCAGGAATACAGTTTGGAAAGTTAAGCACATGTTAATGAGTTGTAGATTCAGTCACTCTCATTCTTACAGACACTCAGTCTATAATGGACAAATGGACGGCCGTGGCAAAGTCGAAATTATTTTTTTTAAGAGGGCAGTTAATGAAGATGACCAGATGTCTTCCTGCATGTGCGCAATTGCATGGATACTGACAGAATGTCAACTGACACAGTCACTCCCCCCTAAAAAAACAGAAAGTTTAAAACCATCACAAAGCGTTAAAAAGTCCTTTGCAGTTTTGTCAAATATCAACAATAGTTTCAGAACTAAAACATTCAAGCATCAAAGGCATCCATGGCAGATTAGAACAGATCAGATATGTCATACCTCACACTTTCACCAGATAGAATATTCCCCTCAATACTTAGAGGTGTATTTGAAAGAAATGAATTTTAGGACGACTAAACACATTCAAACATTGGCTTGTAGTAATGAGTGATCAGATCAGATCAACGATATGTCATATTTTTCACACACATGAAATACTTGTGAATGTATACACCCTACCAATTATTTTTTTAATTCATAAAATCATCACTATTACTTCCAAACACCTCTCACCAGATGGAACTTTTTTCCCTAACAGAAATTAAAGGTGTGTGTGAAAGAAGTTTTTTGAGCAATAACTAGAAACACTCAAAAAATGCTGTGTAGTATTTCAATGGCGGATCAGAACAGATCAGCGAGATGACACGTTTTTCACACACCTCAAATAAATCCTAACAATATGTTTAGATTATCAAATTATAAATATTACCTGCAAACACCTTTCGGGTCATTGTATATTCCCCTCATAAATATTTAAGGTGCATGTGAAAGAGGTTTTGGAGCAATAACTAGAAACACTCAAAGTTATACTACTGAACATCACTGAAAACGCACCACCCCTAAAATTGTGGATTTCTAAGAGCAGAAGTGAGCAATCTATGTAAATTTTACATATTTGTGTAGACCAATGTTTGATAAAGAAAAGAAGCAAAAACAATCAAGCAAAACAGTGAAGATTTAATGCAGCTGACAATGAAATAAAGATGGGGTCAAAATGGAAAGTCAGTAGCGTGTATGACCCCCGTTAGCAGCAACACAAGCTGTGCAACGTCTCCTCATTGAACGGATAAGTCTCTGAATAAAGTCCTGAGGCACTGCATTCCACTCTTGCTGCAAGGCATTGTCGAGTTCCCCAAGGTTGTTGATCTGCGGACGACGTGCGAGGCGTTGGCCGATGTAATCCCACAAGTGTTCGATGGGTGACAAATCTGGTGACAATGCAGGCCAATGAAGTAGAGGAATGTTGTTGTTAGCCAGATACTGTATCGAAACACGTGCAGTGTGGGCTCGTGCATTGTCATGTTGAAATGTGTGCAGATCTTGATGCTGGTGAAAGAAGCGAACGACGTTGTTCTGAAGAATGTTGTCACGGTAGTAAACGGCATTCACTCTGCCACGACAAACAATCAGAGCGGTTCTGTGGTGATAACTTATCCCTCCCCACACCATAATGCTGCCTCCACCCCACCGATCAGTTTGCACAACACAATCCTGATGATAACGTTCACCCCGTCGACGCCATACCCGTAGACGCCCGTCAGCATTTCGCAAGTGAAAACGCGACTCGTCGGAGAACACCACACCATGCCAACGTCGTAACAACCACACACGATGCTGTTCAGCCCATTGTCGGCGTTCACGGCGATGCCTGTCAGTCAGGATGGGTCCAACGTAAGGGCGTCGACAACGTAACCCTGCCGCACGGAGACGGCGTCGGACGGTGGAAGCGCTGATCAAACCACGTCGACCCTGGACAGCGTTGGCGGTTCTGGCAGCGGGCAAGGTTCGATCCCGAATATGGCGCCGTACAATGTCTCGATCTTGACGAGGGGTGGTAACACGTGCCTGACCTGGGCGTTGCCGGTCCCTGCTGGTTCCTGTTTGTTGGTATCTGTTAGCAAGCCTCAGAATGGTCGAATGATGACACCCAAATCGTCGTGCAATGTTTCTGCTTGAAGCGCCGACCTGCAACATACCCAAGGCCTGTTCTCGTTCCTCTGGTGACAATCTTGGCATGGCGAAAAAACTTTACTTACGAAAGTACTGCGAAAATGAGAACGGTTTTGTGCCGAAGGTCTTTTATACCCCTGAACAGCATGCTTTCTGCATGCAATTTGTGCCCTTCGTGTGTGATGTGCATGAATTTTGTTGTTTTCATGTGATGTGTTCGATGATGTGTTCGAACGATCCGTTTTTTACTGTAGAGCGTTATTTACGATCTAGTGTGTTATTATCAAAATTCCCACCATTAATTTTCCATTTCCAAAAGATTCTATTGCCTTATTTCAAAATTTACAGGTGGTGCGTTTTCAATGATGTTCAGTATATTTCAATGGCGGATCAGAACAGATCCGCGAGATGGCACATTTTTCAACACCCCAAAAACACCCTACCGATTTTTTTTAAATTATAAAATTAGCACTATTACTTCCAAACACCTTTCACTAGATGGTATGTTCCCCTAATGGAAATTAAAGGTGTATGTGAATGAAGTTTTTGAAGCTGAAACAAAAGCACTCAAACAACGCCGTGCAATATTTCAATGGCGGATCGGATCAGGTCGGCGAGATGGCACATATTTCACACACCTCAAGTACGTCCTAACAATTTATTTTAGATTATGAAACTATCACTATTACCAGCAAACACCTTTCGCCTGATGGTAAATTCCCCTCATAAAAATTAAAGGTGTATGTGAAAGACGGTGTTGAGCAATATCTAGACACACTTCAAACAACGGCGTGTAGTATTTCAATGGCGCATCAGATCAGATCGGCGATCTGCCACATTTTTTCACCCCCCCCCCCCCCCCCCCCCCCCCATTAAACCCCAACATGTTTTTAAGTCACAAAACTATCACTATTGCTTGCAGATACCTTTCAACTAAAGGTATAATTTCCTGCTAAAACATAAAGGAATGTGTGAAAGAAGCTTTTATTGACGAAACTCAGTCTATCTTCGCTGTGTACCGATAATTGAAGCCAGAGAGTTACAAGATGCCGACTTGAAACTTTACTACAAACATATTTTCTTATGCTGACACTAATTACAAATATGTGACTAGAACTGAAGTAACAGAACAGGTGACTTATGTTCTACGTGTAGGATCCGAGTTGTCACAACACTCAGCGAATGTAATCAGCTGTTGAAAATGAACCGAGCTCAATCTTTAATACTAAGCTGCCACCATATTGTCTCCACTGGTCACGTGACAAAGCGAGACATACGTTCAGCGGTTTTTCGAGGAGTTTCCACTCCCCTCTCTATATAGGCTCCCTGATTCTATGATACTTTTGTTGGAGTGAGTGAGTGTGGTTTTCCGTTGTGCATCTCACAGAAGACCCGGTTCCGATTCCCCGCGTACAGTGTTTGAATCCCAATACTAGCTTCCCCAGCTAAACGTCACGAAAAAGCTTTATTTGATCACTCTTTGGCGTTTTATTTTCGTTCAGAATCCCATTATTAAGCCGTGTTGTAGCAGCTCTTGTAATCTCATCATTCATGCAGTCACATTATCCATCACATATTCATAGACAATGGATAAAGGTAAAGTTCCTGTAGTCCTGAACAGATACCCCATAAATCGTATTTTATAGCCTCTGCCCTGAGATGATGCATCCACCAAACTATTGACAACTTACCTTTGATTAGTCCTGTACCCACTCGGGCAAACTGTGTCAGCGCACTCACCCGTAATGGGTTGTCGGAGCGCGACGCCGGTGATATACGATACCAGATTAGGGAGTGAGATTGTGTGTACCCACAGACGCGCAGTCACATTTGAGAAAGCAGCCCAGCGTTCAAGGAGAGCACAACTGGGCGTGAACGCTTGTAGATTTATGAGTACACAAGAAAATATATTTAGGTACACTTTGTGGGAAAGTGAAAAGTTCCGAACCTTAACGTACCCAGCTGTTGAATACGGGTATGTTTGAGCTCGAGGATTCTGAGGATCGAGAAACCTACTCTATCCCTGAAATATTTGTTTTTCCAGAAATGAAACCTTTTAGAATCTTGAAATTTAATTTGCGGAAATCTAGGCATACCTGACTATTTTTGGCGTTCCATGTACTAACCTCAGTGTTATAAACATCACTGTACTGACACCCAAATGCAACTACACCACCTACATTAAAAACGCACGTATGCACGCACGCACGCGTTCACACACAACAGCAGTCCTTCTTTACTAGATCCACCCAAAATTGATTAATATCACCAGTTTTAATCAAACGATTCCTTATCCAATATATCACGTGTTTTGAGGTTTTCGGTTAAATGCTCATGGGAATATGAAGAATAACCATGTCTCTTTTGTTGTACAGATATTCAACTCCACTTAGGAAATTCCTGTGACAATTAATGAATCATCCATGCGTATCAAACCCGATCTCTTTCCATTGTGCATTCATACCGTATCTAGGTCAGCTGACAATACGACACACTATTTACAGTGGCTACCAAAACTCACGGACTTTTGCCTATAAGCTGAATATCTTCTTTCTTATGTATTTCACTTCTAAATGCCCTTCAAAGACTTGAAGCTGAATATTGTTTTTAAACAGGAACATTGTACCAGGAGCAGCCTTGTCCGTAGGTAACTGATAGCATTTGGCCTGGTTTAGTAGGGACCAGTTAGTTTCACTAAACACAAACTCATTCAACAAAGGCAGGAAAGCTTTGCTTGATTAAAGGTGTGTGAATTTGTCATTAAATCCGACAAGAAAATAAATCGATTGTTTATGAAATATGTGCGACAACAAAAATATCAAAATGTATGATGTGCTGACAACACTGACTGCTCCCTCGAGAGATCGCTTGTACCATTTATGCCTGTAACATTGCAGATAAGTACATAAGTATGTGTCTCAGCGACTATAACATTTCGTTATCGAACATTTAAAAAAGAAGTTACCGAGGAGTAGATAGCTGGATTTAACGGCCTCGGGAAGGCGGTGCCCGTGCTTTACTCAGGCACAAGTCATATCGATTTTACTTACCCGGTCATTCATCACGGCCCAGCAACGGGCCACAGTACCTGCGATTGTACCCGGAAGAGAACATATTTACGTGTACAGTAATTACACGTAGGCATGTCAAGGGGTTACGATCAATATGATCGAGATCGATATCGTGGTGACTACCCGGATAGAGGTCATAGCCGCTATAACAGAGGACAGGGATACGAAATGAGCAGACGACCGGTAAGAGCAGACGACATTTTGATTTTGTTTGAATGGTCTGAACGGAGCGTTGTGTTGGTATGGTACATTCAGAATTATGATTGAGTGTATATTACGTATGTTTTCAAAGTACACAGCGAGGCCGTTAATACGTCCATCGGGTACGCTCTTGTCTGGCTGGGGCAAGCAACGTCCATTTGACGATGAATGAACAAACACGTACCTGGCCTGATTAACCCAGAGGAGAACGCAGGTGGACACACAAAGGGACGACAGGGCATCTCTTTAGACACAACTCGACCCCCACCCCTACACACACACACACACACACACACACACACCCTTCTCTCTCTCTCTCCCGTTCTGTCGTTTGACCCATTACTAAAATTATAACTGTACATTTGCTAGCGTTATTAATTATTTACTTTAAAACTGTGTCGTGTCTACATAGGACTGACATCATCACCGACACGGATGTAAATTATCATATGGGTCCACCTTGTTATATGAGATCACTATTGAATTGGTGCGTGTCTGTACAACGTATTTTTTGTGTACTATTTGGCTGGAAACAGTAGAAGTAGCATATTCTATATTGAGTTAATAAATAGGGCTAGAAGAGATTTATTTTGATTCTAAAATCTTTCATACTTTTCGATTAAAAAGCCTGTACATACTTGTCAATTCCTCGTTGTCATATGCTAAAAAAGATAGCATGATATTTTTATCTTCGTGTACCGCTTATCCGCATTGAAAGAAAGATTGACAACAAACTATAGCATGCGTAATTGTGGTGATGATTGTCAGCTGTATGTTTACACGTAAACATATGTGTTTATTGAACTTTGTGTATAACCCGTGTGTTGGTGGACAATATATCATCAATAGCGCGTCTCCCTGTGAATGTTTTTGTCACCTGCAGTTTTTATTGAACGTTACGAATAAACGAATAAAAAACACATTACAAGGTGAAAATGATTGTATTTTAGAGTTTACAAGAACCACAGAATATTCACAGACCACCGAGTAACGCATATTCCATAGTATAGGTGATAATATTCTACAAATGTCGTAAATCTTGATCGCGAACTCTGTTTGTTGAACGCTGCGTAAAAGTACCTCCCCTGATTAAAAAATAATTGAAAAAAAAAGTAAAGAAAAACATGAAGTTCGGAATATTTTGTAGTTTGGCACAGTCGTGACATATTTATTGACCTCATATAAACACATCCCAGTCTGTTGGTGATTTTATACAGCCGCTTAATTCTCACATAGACACCATGTTGTATTGCGTCATAGACACTAATGCTACCTTATTGGACTATTACACAAGTTTATGTTAACATTGAACATTTCCACGGCATCGAAATCTATAATAATCATTAATCACCCGCAGCTGGTCAAGTCATGGATCACATTACCACGCCTGTTCAGGTTCTCTTAATGTTACACAGTATATAAGTGCTGCAGTTGTTTGAACGACATGACGGTACATTATAACATTTCCTTCCGATGTTTTCTCAACGTTTGGCTGTATTATACTGAGAGAGTTTTAGTGTGGGAACAAATGTATATTTTCAACTATTTTTTTTATATATTTTGCTCTAACTCCACACTTGGCACATACAAATCTTTCCTTTTGGATCCATCTATTCTTTGTAATTGTTTTGTCCTGTTGTATATTTCTGAAACTCTGTTCAAAGGTGTGGCTCCAGGTAGACTGATATTTTCCATGTTTTACAGTGTCATTTAATATATTCTTAAAGTTACATTCAAAGCACATTCTGTATTGATTACCTGCACAATATGTTTTAATGAGTGAGTGAGTTTAGTTTTACATCGCACTCAGCAATATTCCAGCTATATGGCAGCGGTCTGTAAATAATCGAGTCTGGACCAGACAATCCAGTGATCAAAAACACGAGCATTGATCTGCGCAACTGGGAACCAGTTACATGTGTCAACCAAGTCAGCCAGCCTGACCACCCGATCCCGTTAGTCGCCTCTGACGACAAGCTAGTCGCCTTTCATGGCAAGCATGGGTTGCTGCAATATGTTTTAAACACGAACGCGTGATTCATGTAAAATTTAATATATAATGAGAAACTGTGTCATGCAATGAGAGTATGTGTATGATGTAGCTATTGTTTCAATAATTTGTCGTGATGACACAACATGGGGTGCGTTAGTGCAGTTTACGTGTATGATCGTGATCGACGTACCGTGATACGGATCGTGACCATGCTTTATCGCTTCTCTCCTGTTACCTCGATTACCTATAGGGACCCGGGACATCGTTTGACATTGTAGTATACTTGTACTACTTGGAGTCGTCACATAAAGATACGTTGCCATATGAACCCGTCACATCGTTTCACATTTAGTGTACCTGTTTTTAGGGTCATCACACAAAACAAGTACGTTATTACAGGGACCCGCGTTATTTTAACGCTGTAGTGTACTTAAATTGTAGTTGGAGTCGTCACACAAAATATATATATTATTACAGGGACCCGCGTTATTTTAACACTGTAGTGTACTTGCAATTAGAGTCGTCACAAAAAATAAATACGTTACTATAGGAACCCAAGACATCGTTTGACATAGTAGTGTACTTGTACTTAGAGTCGTTGTTATATGTTATTACAGAGACATAGTATCGGCTGATTGAGCTATTTGTGTGGGTTGCGTAGGCGTGACTGGTATAATATTACCTCGCATTATTTGTATAAATTTTATTTACATGTATTACCTGAGGTGAAGGGAGTGATATAATATACGTCTGGTTTGAAATAACAGTCTTCTCCACCTTCATTTCACTTTGAGACAGATGTGTAAGATTTTAAACACAAGTTTCACTCATATAATGGTGGACCTACACAGATTTAACTACGTTTACACCAGACACGTTTATAACGATCTGATATTTTGTCTTGGTCTTTTGCTGTATATTTTTATCTTTGAAAACAACCTTGAAATCTATCCTCATTGTAATGAAGGTTCTGTCGCCCAAACCCCACCCCAGTGACCAGGATGTAAAATGATCGAGTCCTCATGGATAGTTCTTAACACACCTGTGATAACGAATAAAGTGGTTCACACCAGGCATGTTATCTTATCCTTGAGTACTTGCCAAAACCACTCACAGTATTTGTCACCGTGTGCTTTACACGCCATACGTCATCCAGACAGATGCAATGATACTCACTACGGCATGTGTTTTTCTTTCAGCTGTGGTTACATTTGTATATCACCCCGTCATGATTCTTAGTGAGTGTGAGTGAGTGAGTGAGGATGGACTTACACAGCCTTTAGTAATATTCCAGTAATATCATTGCGGTGAACACCAGAGAAAGGCTTCACACATTGTACCCATGTGAGGAATCGAACCCGGGTCTTCAGTCTGACTAACGAACGATTCATACCGCTAGTCTAGCCCACCGTGATGTGGGGAGGCATCAGTGATGTCATGGAGGCATCAAATGTTGACTACAGGCAAGGTGAAATACCGGATGTAACGAACGCATCCATATTGGTGTATCCAAACGTTGCTATTACGAGAACTGCCCAAAAGAACTAATGTCTGTGGATCAATTTGTGGAGCTTTTTCTCCGTAAAGAGAGTGTCTTGACAGTTGTAAATGAATTTATTTATGGCTTTCAGTCCCATAGGGTGTAGAGAAACATTTGAAATGAACATGATTTGCAGAAGAAAGCCAGTCATTAAAGTATCGTAATAACAAATAGTGTAATGAAAATGAGCCCAGGAACCTGCACTGGTGTGGACATACATGAGCTCTCGCTAGAGACATACAGGTTCTCTGAGATATACTAAACGAGATGCATAAATACAGCGAAAACAGTTTTAAAAAATATGCTAATGCAAACATCATGTACGTTACGTTTGAAAGCTCCACTGAGATGTTGAACTGGGTATCGGCGAACTGGACATCGGCGCCGTACAAATGTTTAGTATAATATATAATGTCAGTTTCCGAAATCCTTTGCTGTGTTATCTGTTTCATTCCAAACAAGAAATTCCTACCTATGATAAACGTTATTCTTCACAACGTCTCACAGAAGCTAGATATCCTTCCTGGATTCCCGAATTATCAGGAACTTTGAATGGGCTGCGCAAGACTGAGTGTGTGAGTGAGTATGTTTTACGCCGCATTTTTGCAATATTCCAGCAACATCACTGCGGTCGAATGAACAAATGGTTGTTTTCACACAAAATTATGAAGAATTATGACAATGAGAATATATTCAGTGTCTATATTGTACACTTGCAGGATTACGACGACTACGACGACCGTCGAGGACGGGGCGGTCACGACAACGCAGCATACTACCACGACGACGGTCCTAAGGGGCGAGGCGGAGGAAAAGGCAATGATTACATGGTAGAGGAAAGCCCCAAGAAGGCAAAAGGCAAACGGAAAGGTAATTGATCGAATTTATACACGTGGGCTTGGAATTAGCCTGAATGGTTAGTGGGTTGTCAGAAAAGGTCACGGGCTCCAGGCTCCTTGCTCCAGGCTCCAGGCTCCAGGTTCCAGTCTCTGGATATTAGATACACGGTCATTGACCCGGACACCAGAGTTCAGGGGGTACAGTGCCCTGGACACTTGGTTAGTACCTATTGTACCCACAACATTAGGCTGTAACCTGTCTCACAGTCCCTGATAAAACACTAAATGAAGCAGGTGTGGATTGTCCACAGTGTCATCTTACCGGGGTCCCTTGTTAGTTTATATGGTGGTGTTTCTTCCAATCAACATTTATATATATTTCCGGAAGCTTAGCTTTAGGGTGGGCGCACAGCACTGTCGTTGCAAGTGTATGCTTAAGCTTGGATTTTGAATGTGGTACGATGACCGATAACAGTGTCGATTGCGACAACACAACTCATTCGTGGATTCAGGAAGAAAGTGTGCATAGTGGCGGTATCAACTGGTCGTAGGTCAGAACCTCTGATTAATCAGGGTATTTTCAACTTTAAAAACCTACGTAGGTATATTCGTTATGAATCATGAATCAACGAAGATTACTTAACGGTCTGTTTCTTTACATTTTTAGGGTGAAACGCAGTTACTTAGCTGACATACTGAAAATCCAGATTAAGGATGAACATTCCCTTTCAGTGCTAGATATTAGTATTCAACTACACGAATATCTAACTGAATTATGGGCTGTGGTGTAGCCCAGTGGGTAAAGCGTTCGCTCGTCGCCCCGAAGACCCGTGTTCGATTTCCCAAATGGGCACAACGTGTGAAGCCCATTTCTGGTGTTCCCGCCGTGACATTCCTTTTAAGTTTGCTAAAAGCGGCGTAAAATTATACTCACTCAACTCACTTTCGTTGAACTGCGTGTTGCTAACACACGTAGGAGGCCTAGTGTTACAACGCTGCACGGATCTACTATGGAGCTGTAAACAGGTGACTAACAAGCCTGTACATTATTAAACTGCAATATATAATCGCCGCAACAGATGGTTTTCGTCCGAGTGCAATTGAAACAAGATACCGACAATAGTCGATTGACATCACTCAAGTGTTGTAATGAACAGACATAAATCAGGGCTATCTATCGATAACGTTTAAGGCAACGCCTCTAGTCAGCGATTGTCCGTGATAACACCAGTCTTCGGTAAAGATCATACTCTGTCGTGATGACATATGACCCGACCTCGGTCTTGTTGGGCCACGTGCGTAATGACACAATGACCGACAGGTACAGACATGTTAGTGTTTACACGTTGATATTTCTATGGGGGTTCAGCTGTACATGGAAAGATAAACCTCTTATAGCCCCGGGACTGTTTGACCTAATCTAGAGATTAAAAGAAAGATAACGATCGATAACCAAGGGTTGGAAGATATGACAAATTGCGTCATAATTTCTCATTCTTTCTAGGTACCATTCGGAACGTATGTGTTCATATTCGTGCGATGAAAACGTCATGATGATGCAAGCCAGTTTTGTAAGATCACTCGAAGCGTTTGGGAAGCCAAGTGGTAAAAATGTTGGTTGTCCAATTTCCGAGTGCGAGCTGTATTCCATAAGTACATTGTTTGAAGCCTGTTTCTGATGTGATGTTGGATTAGTAACAGTTATCAGATGTGGGGTTGGTCACCTTGTCAATGCCTTTGGTCGGGCTGAAGTAGCAGAGTTGTGCACAAGGTATTGAAGTATATCGTGTCTTAATTTCTGTATACATACAGAGGACAATATAAACACGGTGTGTTAAATTATTTGTTTACACCACTGTCTGTAGCAATCAAACCTAATAGCATTGTTTGTTTGTCTGTTGCTTAACGCCAACCTCAGCAATATTTCAGCCACATGACTGCAATCTATAAACAATCGAGTTTGAAGCAGACAATTACAATGACATATGTCAGCCTGACCACCCGATCCCGTTAGTCGACAAGCGTACGTTTCTGAAGACAAATAAGGTAACACATACCGTCTTGCACTCACGATCATATAATCAAAGTCATGAAGTCGTTCAATGATGATTTTAGTGAAGTCAGTTTTACCCAAGAGTGAAGATCCGGGTTAGAACTGAACTTCAGTAACCCAAGCTTGAAATTAGAGGCGTCTAATGGGATCGGGTGGTCAGGCCCTCTACCTTGGTTGACAAGTCAAAACACTGACTACACAACAGTTTTCTTTTCTGTTTCCTGTTTGGTTTGTTTGGTTTGTATTGTGCACCTTAGCGTTACACAACTACACTGAATAAGCGCAAAATACACAGGTGTAACCAGTGAGCCAGATGCATTACGAATCAGTTTAAGACCTCATCAAACATTGACAGTCTGTGACGTCTTAGTTAAGGTCATGCTGCCTACATCTCGCCATAAAACATAGAAATACGGTGTCATTAAAGTTTAAAATTAAACTTCATTTCTAAATACCATTTTCTTGTGAAACAAGAAATTGTAAATTAGTGTAACCAGAGTTGTTTGTGGTGTCTGTTTTCACATTCACACGAGAAAATTTGGTTCGGATAGGATAACGAGATTCATGCTTCGATGTATGTCATTCTATCCTAACTGTGTATATCGATGCTCATAGTGTTGATCACTGGATTGTCTGATCCCAACTCGATTATCTAGACACCGCCATATCGCTGGTATATTGCTGAGTGCGACGTAAAACTAAACTTACAAAAAAAGAAATCGACTTAGCCAAATATGAATAAACGTGAGACTCCCTATTTTAATTCATTTGATCTACGTGACAAAAGATAATATATGCACCTGAAGTCTCAACGCAGAAGTCATCATGTCTATTTGACAACATAGTCACTGTCTCGTGAACACACAATGCTGTTTTACAACGTTCTGTGTAACTCAATGCGAACAGAATTCCAACACAAACACGTCCTGTTTGTCAGTAAGAAAGCATACACACTTCTCAGTGCCTATTATTAGACTAGTGCGTTTGACGAGTCACGAAGTTACCTGTTATCTTTGGCTTCTGTGTGCCTAACCCTGGGTTGATCGTGATGCCCAACCCTGGGTTCGAGCTCTTACGTGTATGACTAAACCATGATATCAGAGACTTATTCATATCTTACAATGTTCAGATGATGTACTAAATGATGAATACATACACACCGATAGGTGGTGTAAAACATATAAACAGTCCGTGTTTAAGGGCGTTTTCAGTGCCTCGTAATGAGGCTGAGTCAGGTGTAGATGATGTGGAAAGTTGAGAAACACTATCATTTAAGGGGTGGATCCTTATTCATTCTGAAGGGGAGAGATGAAGTGAAGGGAAACTGGTTTAATGATGTGTTTGAAATAATTACACTTCTATTTCGTTTTGTGACGCCATGTATACTCTTGATCAGTCCTACCTGAAATATGAGGTTCTACGGGAAAGAATGGTTCTGCTTGTTGATTAACGCTGTATAGAATACAGTGATTGATATCATGAGCACCGATCCACGCAACTGGGATACGATGACATGTGCCAGCCAAGTCAGTGAGCCTCACCACCCGATCCCGTTAGTCGCCTCTTACGACAAGCACGGGTTGCTGAACATCAATTATCACGACTTCAAACAAATATGGAGCAGGCAATTTAATTGAAAGGCATGACAAGGTGTGTCTTAACTGACGTAAGGACGGTTGTGTTTCACATTACGCGTTAAGTTCGAGGTTTGCTACACGCATACGACAAGGGATAACAGAGATTTTAATGAGCACAATGTGAATAGCAATTTAATATATCGTGAATGATCGAGTCCCATTTAGCCAATCCAAACAATGGAAGTTGTTACAACCACCACGAGACAGCAATCTCATTGAAATAAACTGCCGGACAAAAGAAGATATACACTTTCATCTAAAAATGATGTTATACCAAATGTTATACCAAAACGTTGCTTCCTTGGAAACATTCGCCGACTCGCTGCAAAGTGAAAGTGCAAGGCAGCCGTGATCCCCGACAGACTCGCATTGCAATGCCACCATGGACCAAGTATATATGCTTCAAAAAGCACCATAGTATGCCGTGTTTACTACATCAGTGTTTTCCAATTTCTGAATAATACAAAATGGCAGAATGTTCCCTTACGTTAAGTAGAGAAAAAAAAATTAAAACCCTCCCTTGATTTCACGAGATGGGTTCGTTTTTCAGTCGTTAGAATGTTCGTATAATATTTGTAAATTTGTATGCGTAAAAGGCATTCTTGGAAGGAGGAATACAGCGTTCATCACAACAACGGGGTGTGTTATTCACACGGATAGCAAGAATGCCTAGGTCAGGGTACAGTGTGCACGCTACACTAACTTTCTTAACAGCAATAGCTGAATAGATCCCAACATAACTTACTCTCTGAAGCGCAGCAAGGGGATCCTCTGTCTGTCTCAGCCCCTGAACCACATTATTTTCACTTCTGCCGACCCCTCCCTGCAATGCTAAAGCCCATTCCCTCAGGTTTTGAATCTCCCATCTCACTGGGGCTCCTTTTCACTTTAAATGTTATAAATGATATATATTCAGGGACCAAGCGTTAGTCGAAGGTGTTGTGGGTGGGGGATGGGGGAATTGGGGTCCTGTACAGTTCGGGGTTTCACGGTAGAGACATCTGTGCTTTTTGTGTTCTTCAGCCGATGTTATGGGTGGGGATGGGGGACTAGGGGGTCCTGTCTTTTCAGTAGAGACAGTAGAGACACCTGTGTAGAGACATATGTGTTCAGTTCCTGGTTACACTTCCTTGTGGCAAGCCTCTTGAATAATAATATTTAACAGAAAATAGGTACTGTCAAAACCCATTGTGTCGAAGTCATCGGAACTGAGGGGGAAAATTCGGCTTATCCGATTGTTCGACACATCCGTCAGAAGTATTACATCATCTACATAAAATATGAAAAGTAGCATAGAGACTCTACATTTCCAGAACAGGAGTAACATAGAGTTTCCACCCGTTATACACTTGCATGTTTATGGTGCGATTAGTTGTTTCTAGATTTGTGTGACAGGTTAGGCATGTTAATTTTATCTTAATTCACACGGGGTGGACGTGGCGAGGTCGAAGAATGTCTACTCTGCATAATCATGTGTTCAACATATGTACAGTGCTGGCTCAAAATAGCTGACCCATCATCATTGGATGCGACAGTAATTTTAGTATTAGGTGAATAGTATTTAATGTATGTCGCATTATGTGTTTTCAAATACGCACGTTTTTTGATGCTGTACTTTTGAATCCGCACATGAACATGTTTTCAGTTTCGCAGAAGAAGCACTGCCACTGCATTGTACACATTTAATCTCTCAGAACATAACGTAGTAGAGCATATGTTACAATGTGCTATTCTACTGTAAATAAACAATTATTTAGCAGACAACCCAGTGGTCAATAGCATGAAGACCAATTCTAACCGGGATCCTCGCGTTTGCATAAATAGAAAGCTTCACTTTCACTACCCATTCAGGAATCGAATCCGGGAAGAACCAACGCTTTTAATCAGTGAGAGGAACGAACTATGTGCGGTTTATTACGGTAAACACTTATAATCGCAACCCCATTTTCTACACCTTTATCTGCCCCAAACAAACCTGCTGTTCTACCGGTATGGTGATAATAGCACAGTCTGGAGATAGCGACCTCAGATGGCGAAAGTGAGGAATGCGGTTCGCTGTAACTAACTCTCAATCTAAAGACTGAGCAAAGAGCCATGGAAGACATTTAGTACAATAATTTTATTAAGGAGTTTTGGAGTATTGTTTCACGCCGTTTGGAGTAGTATCCCAACCACGCCACACTCGACGTGAGCACAACTGTGCCCTCTAAGATGTCATTTGATAGGTCCCCGTATACCTACACGGATGTTCCGCAAGGTACTGTCTCTAACTTACAGTGTGATAAGCTTTAAGCCCGACCCTGACAGCCAAGGAATCTTAATTTCTGAGACTGTATCGTTTCACTGTCAAACATCCCTCTAACAATATAGACACAGCTTCAGATTCCCCTGTCCATAGTCGCCGGACCTTGCCTCTACACTGAAACCTCTGTCTGGACCGGTTTGTCCGTAACTATATGTTTTCCGCCCGATTACTGTTGGAAACGCCTGTTCTCAGTCATGGGGGCATTATGCCTTACACAAATGATTATCCGGATGAGTCCCAAAGGAACTTTCCGGATTGTCAAGGTTCTGCATCTTCTGTTTGCTGTATGATCCCATCTCCACTGTCAAAATGGAAGAACTAGATCAACGGTTACTCTATGAAAATGTATAAATTGGAGGAAACAAATAGCTCTATCCTGGACTGCCGCTTAAAGTGTATGAAGACGTATAATGAGACAGAAATAAAATTGTTCATTAAAAAGTGCCTTGGTGAGATCGGCGAATCAGAACCTGAGGAAAACCTAGCCTAGTTTGAACTAGTTTTGCGCCGCTTTTAGCAATATCCCAACAATATCACGACGGGTGACACCAGGAATGGCCTTTACGCGTTGTACCCATGTTCAGAATGGAACCCGGGCCACTCACTCGCACTGTATGTAGCATTGTGACAAGCCGAATGATAAAATGATGCGGTTCAGGGATTGTGGCACAGATTACTGGGTGAGTTGAAGAGACCAAATAAACAACAGGTAGCAGAATTAGATAGGCAGCGGTTATATTTCTGAGGACCTGATGATCGCTCCTTTGGTGGCACAATACAGACCCCCGTGATCGGCTCCTCTCGATAACCTTAGGCACTGACATTGACACATATGTTCGTCAACACAGAATGTCTTCCATACGGACGTCAATGCGCAGTGACATGTTTTGCTTTTTCAGTAAACAAAATGGCGTATGGGTAAACGGTGCGCGAAGAAAGTTTTTTCGCCTCGTTCCTCAAGGCGACCCTAGCGCTAAGACAATCGTATCCCAACGTCCAAGCATGGGAGCTACGATAAACTTATCGCTAAGATCGCTTTCAGGAATGGGGTTCCCCGCAGTAGTATTACTATAATAGCGCCGCAAGGTCGCCCTCACTATCTCAGATAGCACAATCATATAAATATGTATTGTAAATCCGGACTGTCTACGTGGTCAATGCACGTATGTTTACGTCGCGCCATGCACTCGTCACCACTGATCCTTTCCGTAATTTCCAGAAGATTCTGTTCCGATCTATTCGCCTGGTGCATACAGTAAACCCTATTATAACGGTAATATTCGTTGGGGAAATCAGAGAGGTTAATTTTATTTTTGATGGATATTGATGAAGATGTATTATATTATTTCTGCCTCTCATGGAATGTAACCTGGACACGTAGTATCTGTTATCTTCTTTGAGTGGCATTTGAGAAGATGGGAAGTACATTGCTGACAAGTGGAATGACACGGTACAAGAATCTGTTCGGAGCGTCGCACACACGAAATAAGAAAACAGGTTGTTTCTTTCAAGTTTGTCAATACCGAAGTAACAGTCAATTCAGTATACCTCCATTAGTGTAGCACGTGGAGAGAAGGACATCGAACTGCCACTGGTTATGCCACATGCTAGATAAACATCATGAAGTTTAGTTGACACCATACAGGATGAAAACATGGTATTATTAGAAACAATGTAATTCCACTGTCATCCATTCTACCATTAGCTACACAAAGAATTACTGCCACAATTTGTCTGTCACACCTTTTCCCACTTTCAATGTAAGCGTTACTTTAGATGTGTCGGCGCGTCCACTGCTAAAAACAACACTGGAATTAATCTGACTGGAGTAGCGCTAATCCTAATCCTGGTTTAACAAAAGCTTAATTGGTCTCAATTAGTCTGCCTACATCTATAAATGCCAGTCAGTTTGTTTTACAGGTTTCGTTTACAAAGCTTTGATGTATTGCCTATAAAAAGGGTTGTTCATAGTCTTACATGCTTCAGAGATGACTGCCAGTCGGATCTATCGCTCGAATGGTATGACTAACAATTTGAACTTTGTTTATGATGAGGATATATTGTTCTACATTTGATAATGCACTGACACGCATAAAACTGGAGATTCAAGGTACAGAAACTGTATGAAATACATTTGGGTAGAATAACTCACCATGTATTGTTTCTGCCGTCATTTGCTGTTTCGTAAACTCTCACAAGAGTCGAGATAAACGATTACCTTCTGCCATGACATACTTGGACCTAGACAAAACATTGATCTATTTATACGTACATCCTGTCGATCTGCGCTAATGGCCATGTACTCCTTTATTACCAGCCACAGAAGATCTGGACCCACGAATAAGTTGATTGTTTCCAGCTACTTTGATGCGTAATATGTGTTTTTCTTCGAACACATTTTAAACAACAATGCCTTGAAGTCTGCCTTTGGCCTCAGAAGTACGATAATGGACATCGATGGAAACTCGAATAGTGATTTTGATTACCAGTTGATCACAAAATTCGAACTCATGTTATATTTATAATACCAGCACAAAATCCTTTACGAGACGACTCGCTTGAAAACAAATTACTGTCAGGTTGGCTTGAACAGTGTCGTTCAAACCAAAATCAATTATGTAGTGCGTCGATCGATTTGTACATGCCGTGTTTGGTTGCTTCCGACCCATGTCGGAATACATTCCAGCAGATCGATACCAGTATCGGCCAAGGGCGGGCAGAGTTACAGTATCGACATGGGACTCATACACTCTTGTATCCCCTGTAAAGATCCGGGATATGATCTGATCTTCAATAGCCTGTGCTTGTCCCCACCCTGTGAAGACACGTTATTGAACTGGTCTTTAGCAAACCGTGATTCTCTCCACACTGTGAAGATCCAAGATAGTCTTGGTTTTCCCCATTCTGTAAACATCCGGAATAGAATAGTCTTCACCAACCTGTGTGCGTCCCTACCCTGTAAAACTCTGCGGCGACATAGGTTTGAGCTGGTTTTAAGCAACCCATTTTGGCCCCCTCCCTCTGAAGATCCGCGATGGCATTGGTCTTCTGCAGCCATATGCTTGCCCTCACCCATCATGATCCGGGTAAAAAGTGGTCTTTAGGGACCCATGCTTGTATTTAGAGGTGAGTCATGGAATTCGGTGGTCTTACATAACTGGTTGCTGACGTTCTTAATGAATATTATCGCATCCCAGAAAGATGCTCCGGATGTCAGTCACCAGATTGTCGGGTCCAAGCATGTTTATTTCCAGAAAGCCGTAAAAACACACAAGCAAGACAGTCAGCAAGACAAATGAGACGAATCAAAGAGAGGGGTAGTTTTAAAATAGCGGGAAGGTTACACTGCACATTTTCCATTTTCATGACTATTTGTGATCTGTCAAAGTCAAGGTCACCATGTTACTCACCAGAACATCAACTGACCGTTTTTTCACTCTTATATTGGTGTCCCTTTTTGCAGACAAGGACGAGTATGACCCTTCAAGGAAAGGCCCCATCAAAAACAGGTAGGTTGCACTCCATTTTGGAGTAAAAACGTTATCTCGTTATCTCTGGGAAAACCGGGCTCGAATCCAAATTCACTTGATAAGGCTAGGTATCACTGTCTGTATCACGTCCACAGTATTTCAGAGCGTCTCATACGCTTACCTCATCGTAATTGTCTAGCCAATAAAATAGTACTTGTTCTAAATTGTATCCCTGTTAACACTCTGTCATGGATGAAGCGATGAAAGAATTCCCCCAGCATACAAGGAGCTATCTTCTGAATGAGTTTAATTTTCCACCGCCTTTAGCAATATTCCAGCAATATCACTGCGGGGGATACCAGAAAAGGGCTTCACAAAAAGGGTACCAATGTGGGCGAATCGAGCCTGGGTCTTCGACGTGACGAGCGAACGCTTTAACCACTGAACTTCACCATGTCCTTTAAATATGTCAAATATAGAACGTCGGGACAAAGGAAAGCCTAGTCTTGACTCTCACCAGAAACAAATTCTGTTTGGTGTAAAGGGGCGAAAATTATAGGATCCCTGGATCCCTGGCAATCAATGATGACACCAGGTGTTCACGAAAAGGGTACATATGTCCTTACCCACTTCATGCTACGAATATCAGTATTTTCTACCAATATATTTCCCTTGGCCACTATCTGCTTCCCAAATATTTTTTAAACGTATTTGGACAAGTGGCAAATATTGCTTTTTTATAGATATGAATGGACATAGACAATACTTGTCTGTTATTGTCCTTGTATACCGTAAATCATCACTGTAGGAATTGTGTTTATAATAAGGAAAGCCACAGAAACTGTGTGTATGCTGAGCAGAAACCATAACAATTGTATGAACATTGATGTCCCCAGGTCGTGTACAGACATCATCTGCTGTCTCCTCTTCTTTATCTTCATCGTCGGATTGATCGTTGTTGCCTATTTTGGTAAGTATACGTCCTACAACCCACCACATCCCACCCTCACCTCCATCCACAACCAAGCCATACTTTTTTAACCGTCCCTTATTTGTGTAGAGGTCACGTGATCACAATTCTTGCATATGAACTTGGTAGCATAAAAAAAAAGATAACAAAAACAACCAAAACAAAATATACCTCGCAGCTGTGAACTTGAAAATTGAAAACTGCATTCCTGTTGCTGTTCAGTATACATTAGAATGATGTGTGCACGACAGGGAAGGGTTATCAAAAATGGAATATTTTAGAATCAAACAATGCAATTTTGTGTTTCTACGACTATAATTGATAAAATGACATCTAATTACTTGATACCAGTACATCGTTCGGGTAATTAGCCAGGATCGAGACTTAAACCCCTTAAACCTACATCGTGAAAACTGAGGCTTTCTCGAAAAAATGTTGCTGTAGTGACAGCCCCTCTCAAGAAATGCTAGCTTGTGAATGATCAGTGATATTGTTGTTTTTTCATACTTTACAGCATACGCATTTGGCAACCCCAATGCATTGCTCTACCCCCAGAACTCAAATGGCGAAACGTGTGGATTTGGGAACCAGAAGTAAGTTTTGAAAACAGAAACTGTCTTAATGTCTTTGAGAATTGTTGCCACAAATATCCCGACATATTCTGGTAACATTTACGACGAGGTCCTTTAGTTTCACGTGCGGATAACAGTTACCTGACGTAGATTAACTTAATCAGTTGATGGCAAAAGTTGGATAGGATCAGATAGGTAAACTGCATCAAATTGCATGAAAAACATGTACAGATATAGTGCATGTGAACAGGTTCACTTTGGTGTAATGATTTGTTAAGAATTTGCCAATTTTCATTGATTTTCCTCATTTGCTGAACTCACGACAATAACATTTTCAACGTTACGAATTTGTTTACAATACCTCGCGGAATAGTTTGCGAAAATTTAATTTAGAACAGTTGCCTGGAGTAAGTGGCTATATTTATAGTAGTAAGTCTAAACCTTTGATAGGAAGTGCATATCAGATGTAAACTCCGACAGGTATGGAAACAGAACATTATGACCATCCATTACGACTAATCGGCCTTTCCCTAATAATGTACAGCCCGAGTACACATATGAAAAACACTTATACACATATCTGCATAATACGTATCTGGAAAAACACTTTCTCTGTGAAGTACAGATTACGTTTGTTAGGTTGTGTCCTATACGGGAATCGAACTCACATTGTCAGGTCAGGCACCTAAAAGCCAACAGACAATGTAGGCCATCTAACCCACTCAGCCAACGCGACTTCTTAGTATACATAGGTCTAAGGATGTACACAGCACCCTGATAATATTCGTCTCACCAACAGGGGGAAGCCGTACCTTTTCTTCTTCGACTTGGTGCAATGTGCGCGGGTTGGTCCGGGGGTGGTCGTCAATGGCTGCCCGACGCCACAGGTGAGTAAAATTGACGAACCCTACCAGTCTTTCTCTGCTCAAAGTCCACATGGGATTGGATAGAAAGTATGATCTTATGACTAATGAGCGAAGTGCAAGCTCAAAGAAGATTCGAATTCCTGAGTACTGACTATCTGGAAATAGAAGACCCTAGTCCTTGTGTGTACATTAAATGTTGTAGCTATAACCTTCGTCGTTACACATGTTCGTAACGTAAGTGTCATTATCAGGAGTTGTGCTGTGTGTTGATACGGCAGTTCCTCCGTCTTGTTGTATTGTATTGTTGTATTGACTTATCCTAATATATTTTACAGGTCTGTGTATCGAAGTGTCCAGACACCAACTACGTATTTTTACAATCAGCATTTGGAGACAAAAACGATTTGATATGTAAAGATGGCATTGACAAAACAAAGGTAAGGAAATCGAAAAATATATGTTTGGGTGAGTGAATTGGAATCAACGCCTGTTTGAACAGTATCCCAATTGTGTCAACTTTATGTGGTATGAAATTCCCAGGTGATGCAGATGAAACACACCTGCTGAAAAATCTGCAAACAGAAAATGTGTATGATCAATAAATATATTATAGATATGGCTATCGATATTTCTACGCTGAAGGATGTAATTCAAGGCTTTTACAAACAACCTATATCATTATATCAAGAGGTGGCAGAGGGTAGCCCAGTAGTGAAAGCGATCTCTTGTGGTTCGGGTTCGATTCCCCAAAGAGGTACAGTGTACATGTATATTAATCTCTACATAAATACACATTATGTTTTCAGATCCAGGACATAAATAAGGCAATCATCGATCAAGACTGTGCTCCATATTACCTAAAGAGTAGAGCGGGTAAGTACCTATATACATAGGAAACATACAATTAGCCCCATGTCTAGAATCACTAATTCTGTATGAATAACCAGTTAAGAACAGGCGTTATTTTGTCGCCTTGGCGGTGTGCGGTTTAGCCAATCGAATTTAATTTCAATTTTCAGTTGTTTCGAAGCCAGTGACGAAACCCCCAACTAGTAAGCCCTGTCCTGTTGTTGCTTTCCTTAATATCTAAGTTTGAATGTTTTAACAGACGATTAAATCTTGACACAGCGGATACATAACCTCATTTAGCCTAAAAATGTACAGTACGTGAAATGAAGTCAATTTATTATGTTTCGAAGAGGTCGATTTCTGGAATTTTCTGATTCGCACCAAAAGACGTGTCAAGGAATGCTTCAAATGTAAACAAAGCATAATGTGTCATGACCCAATGACATGCGGGTAAGAATCCATGACCATATAAGACACGTCAATTTCATAAACATTACTACTTGGAAACATCAAAATCTTACGAAGTTTAGGACTCTCTACCTGGATCGACTGGCTATCGAGGAAATGGTAGTTGATGACGACCTACTTCCGGTTGAACATGGGGAGAACTTACCTCCCCCCCCCCCTCCCCCTCCCCCCCCCCGTGAAACGTTTAAGTAGATCCATAGTAAAATTTTGTTCTGTTTTGTTTTGTTAAGGATGAATTCTATGAATATTGCTTATTATTCTCTGTGATAAATTGTTAAAACATTCCCCACATGGGATCAATGTGCGAAGCCCATTTCTGGTATTCCCAGCCGTGGTATTGCTGGAATATTGCTAAAAGTGACGTAAAGCCAAACTCAATCATTCACTTGTTATTTGTGCTATGTTTTTTCAGTTGTACTACGATGCTTGCCTGTCGATAACTTGTTGAAGTTGGGTGAATCCATTATAAAAGACGGTAAAGGAAACAACGTAACCCTCACTGGTATGGACGGTGTAATTAATGGAACGACTCTCCAAAAAGCGTCAAAGTAAGGATTGAAGAATTACACGATGCTTTCATAAAGTAGTCAGATGTAACAAATGTTGCCTTTGGCATTACACTCGGAAGTTCGTGAAATCTATAAATTTAGTATGTTTGGGGGGCTTAACCCTGTCTAGGACAATGGTATATAGCCTGTAATTACTATTCCTCCAGTTTCCGAGTTAGAATTGATAATCGTTCCGTATAGGACACACATGTCACATGCTTGTTCAACGGTCCTTTCCAGGGTATTTGACCTGTTCCTTCAAGCCAAGCAGTACGGGGAGAAGGCTATTGCTGATGTCCAGACAACCTGGTGGATGATCCTTATGTGAGAGCATTTACTTCTTGTCAGACTTGTCACTGTAAATTTTTATTGCAGTTCTCCAACTTTATCTCAGCTGCCTGTAAATAACTTCATCAAGGCAATATACAATCCAGTGTAATCCAGTGGTTGATATTAACAACGTTATCCGGATCATTCCCAATCAAAACCCGATCCAACTTTACCGTCTCTCAGGTGATAGGGAGATGACTTCCATTATATATAGAAGATGTCAAACCAGAAGTTTAGAACCACCCTTGCGAATAATAATTTGGTACCTGAAACCACTTGAATCCTGAGCCCGTTTCACAAAGTTTCGAGTTTGTCATCACCGAAAGTTTGACAGAAGGTTGGTGAGAATAGAGACCGATCCTATTTCTAGACAACAGTTTGACAACTGAGAAATTGGTGTTAGATCTAGTGGTGAGTTGGAATGTTCACACTCTTTAACTCGAGTTTAACAACATGACGTATGACATATGACGTCATGATGGACCAGAGTGTCGACGTTAAAGTGTTAATGCCGCTGGCTGCAATGTAGTCACAGAACCTGCATGACTCGCGGTAAGCTGAGAGTCATCACACTGCGCATAAGCAGTTTCACCTCAGTTTCTATCATTTTATGTTGGAGAGTAATAAACAGTATACTAATCGATTCCCTGAAATTTCATTTTTATTAAACTCGTGAAAGATTTATCATCAAATCATTAACTAGTTTAATTATAATTGTATTATACGGAAGGTCGTTTATAGAAGAAATATCCGCTTATTCACTAAATAACTATACATGCATAACCGTTCTAACTTGCATTAACCATGTAGAGATGTATTATTGTTTATACAAGTGATAGACCTGCACGTACGTTGTTTGCCTCCACAGTGCTCTTTGTCTGGCGTGCCTCATATCACTCATATGGATCGTACTGATGCGCTGGATCGCGGGGGTGATGGTGTGGGTGACTGTCGTCGCCTTTGTCCTTCTATTTGCCGGAGGTACTGTATACAACACTCTTAACCATATTCCAGCAATATCACGGAGGGGGACACCAGAAATGGGCTTTACACATTGTAACTATGTGGGGAATCGAACCTGGGTTTTGAGGAGTGACAAGCCAACGCTATAACCACCAGGTCACCTCACTTCCCAAATGCTGGCGGTGATGAAAACATTATTAGCAACAAACCCTTGTCCTTAATCAATCGAAATGCACACAGCATAAATTCACATCGAAGGAGAAAATGTATGCTTCACTGGTTTGCAGGCTCCCACATATTCCAGACTTGCCTTTGCATGTGTTTGTGACGAATGTCATCGGTGAGCAGGGTACGCTCACCTTCCTACCAACACCGGCTTGTGTGCTAGCACAGTTTCGCAGTTTCACATGACACACAGGAATCGTATGATGCACTCTACTTACGCAGAATTCTTTATATGATTTTGGTAGTCTATGGAAATTCATTTACATCTTCAATGTGATGCCATCACTAGAGCTAAACATACCCTATGTGATAAACCATGGTTGTGATTGGAGATGAACATGCATATTCAGTTTATTGTGTTGCATGAAGTTTGAGTGCTTGGTTAAACAACAAACTAATTATTACAGTTAAAAAGACTCGCCTTGCAAATTAAATTAATTTCAATTCTAACATTTGAAGTATTCAATACTACTGCGTTTAACACGACAGTCTGTCTCACAGTCCCTGAACCACGTTATTTTCCCTACTACCAAACCTTCTCTGCAGTGCTAAAGCATTAAATGAAGCAAGTCTAGATTTTCTCAGGTTCTGAATCTCTAGTCTCTCGGGGACTCCCAGATAAGGCGCGTATTTGAGTATTTTACTCAATAAAAATCGCATTTGCTCAATTAATTACAAAACTGGGAGTACAAAAACACGCAAATGAATCACTTAAAATCCAGTAGGTCTATATTATCTTGCGTACTTGACTCATTTAACTAAATTGGCTTACTTATGTTTCGTTGTGGCACCCAAACTCTACAACAGCATTTGCTAATGGTGGGCGATGCCTATATATGCATACTAGTATACTATTATAGCAGTAGCCACTGCCCGGGGTTTACTCTAATAGTCACATGACTTCCATGCCGAGTATTTAGAAATGGCTGCTAAATGTTTGGCAATATGAGTATACAAACTACCAGTTACTCCTCAAAAAATGCAATTACTCGGATATGGGAGTAAATACCCAAATGGCCTGGAAAATTATCTGGTGTTCTGTAATGTTCAGTTAAGATGGGTTTGTTTGTTGCTATCAAAATTATATAACATATTCAGAGACTTATCCTTAGTCTACGTTAAACAAAAACCCATGCAGGTCGGACAGGTCATACTGACGTTTTTACGCATATTAATGAAACAGAGATACCACATGTAGATGTACTATGTATTGCAGGCGCTGTGTTCGGCATCTACATGTACTTCGAGACCAGGGGCAGTTCAGAAACATTCACTCTCCATATAGCTGTCATGGAGTTGAAGTTTGAGAAAGAGAAGTTCTACCTTGGTTTAGGTAAGTGTCTCTCCATATCGCTGTATTTATCTCACGACCATAGTCTGCCCAACACCTGGATCATAACATTTCACGTCCGCCAGCGTAATCTGAAACACAACTTCCCCTTGTTATGAATTCCCCCATATCACTTGGGCTGGTGTTACGGAATTGAAAAATGTAAGAGATTACATCATCTGTAATGAACTTCACATCATATTATACTGTCCTGTACTAAGTGCATCTAGACATCCGTTTCTTTCCAGATAAGTAGAAAGTTACTAAATGTGTAAAAACTGGACTTTATTCGATGTTTTAATATGTATCAGTATGTTATATGTTCTCTGTGTCACTAAATGAATGTGATACTTTCGAATAAATTGTCTCTTCTGTTCACAAGCTTCAGTTACATAGCTAATCCTTAATTAGCTATGGTTAATCCAGTATATCTGACAGGGGAGCAAGGTGTGTTTTCTGTGCTAATTACATAATTACCTACTCCACTGTCTCAATCTGGAAAATCTTCCTTCGAACGTTGACTGATGTTGTATTTTGATTGCAGTACTCGTTTCCCATTCAGCACTGCTTTATTCTTGTTTAACTCTAAAAAATATTTTAAGTAGACCAGTAGTTTCTGGTCAGCTATCAAAAGAGGCTGAAACTACTTCCACTTGTTTTATTTCATATAAACTGTACCCTCATTTACAAAATCACTTCATATGAGACAATTCAAGGAAAGACAAAAGCTATTGTAATAGTTGGTCGCAATTGACTATCGCTATCACTGAAGTATGCTGCAGTAGACTATGGCAAGCGCAATATATAGCTGTTTCCTCCTCAATAGTCACCTTGCATCTGATGCATGTGCTAGAAAACACAAGGAACATCGGTACATGATTATTAAAATTAGTATAGGAGGTGATTCACTTGCTATTGGAAGTACATTACTCACATCGTTCTATACGTCTCCTTGGCTCGGTACAACTATGGCGAGAATCACAGGACTGGATCAAGGGCTTGGGTGTAGGCTTACCGAAGTGCAAGTCTTGACCTGGATGGTCTCACAGACCATTCAAAGGCTAACTGTCACGTGTACAATGTATATTGCTTGTGGCAGGGATACACCGGCAAATGATATAATACCGACAGTATAACAGTGACTGTAACGTTACAAATCGGCGTTCTACATTACTATGATGACCTAAAATGATTCCTTGCGTTTTCGCTTTGATACTTTCACGTCTTGTTTTTCGCTTTCTTACCTTGCCTTCCCCATCTATCGCATTTTAGCACCATGAAATCATTGCTTATTCGCTTCGTCCTATCGCTTTCCAGCACCCATATTTTGAGTTTAGAAAGCGATGACCCTTCTCGGCAGCCATGCATTATCCAATAATACTATATCACATCATCACATCTTTCACAGGCATCACAGCCGGAATTATCTTCCTCATCGTCTTCCTCATATTCCTCTTCCTCATCCCGAGAATCAGGATTGCAATCGCCCTTATAGAGGAAGGCAGCAGGTAGGCACAGGACTCTTTAACTACAGCATATTTATTCACGGGAATTTCTTTGCCAGAGATGAATGTTCAACAGAATTACGCTAACTATACCTCTACATCTGTGAAAACGAACTGAAAAGCCATTATTGTTGTATGCAGGCGAAGGATAATACGTTAAAGTTAAATAACGCTAGTAAACTTTAAGGTAGCGTAATTCTCAGGAGACGCGATAGATAAAGGTGTGATAAATCAGAACTGGAACATGGTAGTATTACCAAGTGAATTAGTTGACTTTCTAAAATATTTTCTATGACTTTATTTGTCATAAGACCTTCCTGAACTTTATTGGCTGCTATGTATGACTTACTCCAGGTATCGAAGCCCACGTAACCTTGCCTAAGTTTTGTATGTTGATTAGCTCAGCAAGATTACTATATGTGGGCGGCGGGAAAAAGAGAAAATATTGTCTTTCCACTATACTTACAATGCTTATTTTACCAAATTGTTCATTTTCAGAGCTGTGGGGAACATGATCTTCACACTGCTGTGGCCTATCGTCCCATTTGTCCTACAACTGGCTGTCATCACAGGATGGGCAACTATAGCTGTGTATCCTACAATAACGTTCATTGAGAGTGAGTGAGTGAGTGAGTGAGTGAGTGAGTGAGTGAGTGAAGTTTAACGTTGTCTCGATACGCCGCGGCATGTCAGAGGATGCATGAAGACAACGGGGTCAAACTGATGAACTTTAAAAATGCCTTGACGTTCACCCAGCTTTCTAGCCAGCGTTGGACGGAATCAGAGCACGTCGGCCATTAACGTAACCTATCCTAACGGCACTATCAACCCTTCCGCTGCTGCCAAGACAAATCTATTCGATCTTGCGTGTGATCAAGAGGTGCGTGCTCACTATTAATATCGTATTAACATATCACTTTAATATGATGTTAAATGATAAACAGATGCAACAGCTATAATAATACTTTTTTTGGTAGATATAGCAGTATTTCTAACTCGTGCCAATCTAGATACCTAACATCGATGTCTCATTATGAGCGATGACTTGTAGGTATTTCATCAAAATAACATTTTTGTTTCAGATTTTGCCAACTACCAACACCTCACTTGGAGATTTCTGCACGCGTGTGAGATACAATGGCGGAGAGTGAGTTCAGATACAATGACTTGGTTGATAGAATTCCACAGCATACTCCTGACGCTACAACATTATTCAGTTCATGAATAATTTACAGCTCCTTATGACAAACGAGGAATTCGAATGGCATTCTGTCCAGACTATTTTATCTGAAACCTTGCTAAACAATACTCTAGGCGTTACTCAACAACGCTCTCCGAAATGAGGTTTCTAATGATTCGTATCAATGCACACTACTCCTTGTGGGCGGTGCCATAGTCCAGGTCCTGGCTCGAATCCCAAAATGGGTACAATGTTTGAAGCCCAATTCTGGTGTTTCCCGCTTGGGGATATTGCTGGAATATTTCTGAAAGAGGCGTAAACCTGAATTCACTCACTACTTCAATGTTATTAAACACTGAAACAACACAGTTAACCAAAGTGCCGTGGATCAGACAACAAAAGTTCCATAAATACATAGTACTGTTACATATCAAGGAATTATGTCTTAGAAAATAGGACATTAGAGCTAATAACCATTATCTGGCCATCGTAACGAATTGCTGAATTTACATTTATAGTTACACGAAATACATTACAACGAACGCTGTTATGTCAGCATAAACCTCCGACTTCGTCCCAAGTCAGTATTACTTTTCGCGTCGCGGGTGCATAAAACAGGTATTGACCTCATCACCAGTCTAACTGTATAATATTAAACTGACAAAGGCAATTCGGAATGGGTTGAATTCTGAGCTCAATAACTGACTACTGCTTGACAAAACCAATTACATCCATGAAAACTGGATTTAACCAAGTTATTACGAATTAAATCGTAATAGGACTGCAAACATTACACTTAGGATCCGAACCACAACCACAAACTGTGTCAAAATATTTTACCAGCCAATAACCAGGTATATCTTCGTTGTAATTATCAGCCAATATCAAAGATGGGTGAAAACATTCTTTTCCACTTGCCCCTTTCCGTATCCTTCCGAAGTGGTTTGTTCCGGAATAACACGATCACGAGTTTGTCATGAGTGGAGTGTGTACTATCTTGAGTGTGACAGCTTATTTATGTGTTTCTCTTTGCTATACCGGCCAGTTTATAAGTGTCACTTAAAGAGGTTATTCCTTTTCTGTTTATACTTTTTTTCCCATAAACAATGGATGTATACGTTCTTGCACCCGACAGTTTGGTTATATGTCCTGACTGTAACGTCCCCTTCTTTCAGCTACACCATCTACCTCCAGATCTACAATGTGTTCATGTTCTTCTGGATGGTCAACTTCGTAGTGGCCTTTGGTCAGATGACCTTGGCCGGAGCCTTCGCCTCCTACTACTGGGCTTGGGACAAGAAAAAGGACATCCCGACCTTTCCTCTTCTCGGGGCAGTGGGGAGGACACTCAGGTACTGACCACTCTCACGCTCCTCCTACCATAGTATATACCTCCTACCGTGCGTTGACGTGTTGCCGCAATATGATATACAAAGTTGCGTCCTTTGGGCATGTCAGAAACATCTTGGGATCCATGAGCTATTTTACCTTTTCGCCAAATGAATCTCTTTGGGTGGACAATCGACGGGTTACTCTCCCGTGTGTTTATATTGTAAAACAATGATATATTCCTTTCTAAAACGTATACTCTCAGCTTTTGCAAAGAAAATTTGTTCACCGGACGTTCTGAATGCTCAAACACTTTTAAACGTAAACGTGGAGAGACAGTTATTGTTTTTGTGTCTCTTTCGCAGAATAGTTCTTTCCCAGGAGTTTAATGTGACTGGACTGCGACTGACGGGATCGGGTTTTCAGACTCGGCTGGAATATTGCAGAGTGCGGCGTTAAACAACAAATCAAACAATGAACATTATTATTATGGGGTGGATATGAGGTAAATAAGTGATAATTGACAGTACTGTACAAAGAATCTATACGTACAAAGTGTGAACATTGTATTACAGATACCATCTGGGAACCCTGGCGTTTGGTTCGCTGATCATCGCGATAGTGCAGATGATCCGTGTGGCATTGGAATACATTGACCACAAACTGAAAGGGACCGAAAACCCTGTGGGGAAGTTCTTAATCAAGTAAGTTGTATTTAAGCCTGAAAAAATGGAGGCTCCACGTTTAGTGATATAATGAATGGCTGTAGATATGCGTTGAAGAGCAGGTTTCGGTGTGTCACCACCCAACGTTTGGGGTATTTACAGTGGAACGAAGAACGAAACGTGTTTTTTTTTCATTCATTTATCCTATTTTTCTAATATTGTTCAAGACAAGTATTTAAAAGTCCTACTCACATCCACCTTCACTTGTGGGGAATGATACAGCCTAAATGTGTTATGCAACCTGGCTATTGCAAGGGTATCATTCAGGACCCATGGTGACATGAAGCACGTATACTCCTGGGATCCTACTGACGTGGTGAATGGTTGCAACTGTTATTCTGCTGCTGATCAACTGTATAAACAGCGTAAATTGCAATGATAATAACATATATTCAATCTACAAAATATTATTAATGTTGTATAGCTGAAATAATGTCGATGCGAAAATACATTTTAACTTCAACACTTTCCTCCTATGTATTGTATTTTATCGATATTAATTCATTTTCTTACTCTTTTGTTGTAGATGCTTAAAATGCTGTTTCTGGTGTTTGGAGAAATTCTTGAAATTGCTGAACAAAAATGCTTACATACTGGTAATTAGTTCTTTATCCAAACAGTTGTATTTGCTTTAAATATTTTAAAAGCGTACATCAAACAGACTTGTGTTAATATTCAGATCCAGAGTATAAGACAAATGTTTTTGTTATGAATGTCAACTTTCTTTATTGATTACACAACGTTTCTGGGTCATTCCTTGCCCCGTCGTCGGGTGGATTCGGAGTTAAATGCACATGCATATACACACTGATATCTTGCTATCTTCCCAACTATCCATGTCAAGATTTAAAATTAGATGAGAAATCCATTTAGTCCCAAGCAACCTATTCGGGCCGCATAAGACGGCATAAACCCCAGGCTGTCATTAGGCTACACAAAACCAGTTCATTTCCTACAGATATCCATAGTAACGTTATACTCTCTTAATATAAATAGGTTCACAAACTCGTTACATTTGTTATTCAAAAAGGTAACGAAAAGTATTATCTTTTTATCACTATCCCCTGACAGTGAGAGTATAACACAGATATCGAAATATTTTCAGACTGCAGTTTATGGCAAAAACTTTTGCTCGGCAGCAAGAAAGGCATTTATGCTGATTCTAGAGAACGTGGTTCGGTAAGTACAGTCGTCATTACTACAGTATATTTTCCCTGCATAAATGCGTATTATTCTTGTGAGAATGTATATAGAACACTGATCTGGGAGGCCATAATTGTAGTTTAACCCTACATCAGGTATTCCGGGTTAGATTTGGTGACTAGTGATGTAGACCAGGTTGATTAACGAACCAGTTGATTTGGTTGCTAGTGTGTCAGATGAGGTGGATCGTTGTTCACCGTTCGTCGTAATTTCAACACTGGTTTGTCTGTTCCGCTTTCGGATATCTACAGACTCCAGTCATAATGTTTTAATCATTTGACGTTTCCATCACTTGACATCGGCCACAATTGTCACATTGCACAGCATAGTGTCCGTGGCTAATTTTACTTGATCACTATTGAAAATGATTGTCAGGATAAAGGAGACCATGGGTTGTTTCATATGAACGTAATTCTGAATCTATTTAATTAGCGAAAATATGTCCGTTTTGCTTTCCAGAGTGGCCGTAGTTGACAAGGTCACGAATTTCTTGTTGTTCATCGCCAAGCTGGTTGTGGTTGGTGCTATCGGTAAGATATTTTCAAATCCGCCACTTCTACAAAACTGTCTTGTCCATCTGCCTTTTTTCAAGTGGTGGTGTGGAAGCCTAATGGCCAAACGTTGTAAGTCGTCTCATCGATAAAACGATCTGTCGTCCTTTATTGTTAAATACGGCATAAAACCATACTCAAAGCTCCATATGCTTGACATGTGGTTGTAGGGTAGCTCTGTGGTTTGGTGCTCACATCCTTAACAATACTGCAATACAACGGGGTCATAAGACTGTTATGAATCTGATAAAAACGATAATTATTAACTGCCATGTGAGTCAGTTGGCTTTTACGCTGCTTTTAGCAATGTTTCAGCAATGTCACGGGGTGGGGTGGGGTTGGGTGGGTGGGGGTGGGGGTTGGGGGACAGCAGAAATGGGATAAACACAATACACCCACGTGGGCGTGACACTTTAATCATTGGGCTAACCCATCGCGCCTTAACTGTCATGAAAATCGCTAGTTAATTATGTATACATCTGTTACCCACTGGTGAAGCATGCTGATATCACCGGAGTGTGTTACCGAGCCGATAAATCGTCATGACTGGATACTGATTTAAATACTAATTCACTCATTGTTGTTGTTTCACAGGTGTAATGTCATTTTTCTTCTTCGATGGGCGAATATCCTTCCTGAAGACTTACACGCCCGATCTGAACTTCTACTTCGTTCCTATAATTGTAAGTCACCACATTCTAGATACAGGATATTCCACAGTACGCGAAGTCACAGTTGCCTGTAGACCGGAAGTCATACTGCCAAAGTGGGGGCGATAACCCGTTTTCAGATTCATTTGTGAACAGACAGTGGATGAAGCTCGCAATCGAAACTAAATTTATCTCCCGAGTGGCGCTTTAAAATCCATATCACTCCCAAATCGTTATGGGAACGCCGCCACCTCCCCATACAGCACTGCATACCTGACCATACAGCCCCCATACCATTACTTGCAGTTTGAGGATGAACAAAAGGGATTTTGATGTCCATGGAATACACCTCTAGACCTTAGAAATCAGCCCCGTAAAAGCTACTAGAATCTGTACCTTACTGAGGAAATGTAAATCAAAACATAAACCATGACAGTATTCAAGTTCAGTTTCAGTTTCCCCTGGCAGTTGACCCCTAGCAGACAGATCCTCAGCATAGCGGTCCCAAGAGCCCCTAGTCAGGCTGTGACTCTGCGTTCAAAAATTTGTTGATTCGTTCCGCTGGATGCAAGACAAAAGCTATTCACTATTCATTGTTTACAGCTGGATACAGCCATTCTGATAATGTCACACTGTTGTTCTCTTATCCAATATATAACCAGGAGTAGCATAAAACAACATTCAGCCACCCACGTGTTTCAGATCATCATCCTAGCCACGTACATCGTCGCCTCCTGCTTCTTCAGTGTGTACGAGATGGCGGTAGACACACTGTTCATGTGCTTCTGTAAGTACCCACTGGTTCCTAAAGCAATATATTCACGATGTGCTCTTACCAAAATAATTATTAAATTCTCAATTTTCTTGCTAACACTTATTAAGAGTAATACACTTTTGTATAATTATTCCATGTATCCCTTGAAGGTGTTCTCTAAAAAAATAACTTGTAAAAAGCACACACATTTTGCGTTAGGAGATGTAAATATTTCTACAAGTCGCAAATGTTGTGTATTCCAAAAAACCACAGATACCATTTACAATGTGGTTCTTGGAAGATCATGATTTTATTCAATCAGACGAGCATTATATTCACCAACAAAGCGTGTACTTTTGGGGTTTTTTTAAATTCTTTTTATTCATTTCACTTCGGTAGGTGTACAGGAAATTACATGTTTACATTATAGCATTCATTGTAAAGCATATAAAAAGAAGCACTCATAGAAATGGACATGGCAGGTTTACATTATAATACGTTGTTCAAGGGTTTCCATTTCGAATTAACTTCAGGCAAGACATTGTTTGTACTTGCAATAATTCTTTCTGCTTTGTACACATCCTTGATGATATTATCAAAACAGTCAATGGACAGTTCATTTTGTTTTATACTTGAAATGTGAATATGTTTTTTGGGCCAGCAGGATGATGTGTGATACCAGTAGACTAACTGTACTGTTGCAAAAGAGATTGCCTTGATCAGAAATAAGAACATCACATTGTGTAGGATTAATAAGGTTTTCAACCTTTCTCCAGAATTCTTGTACAAGATTACATTTAACGAATACATGTTGGAGGCTTTCCGGTTCTGATTGACAAAAAGAGCAAATATTTGTATCAATTATCTTCATTTACACACACTAGTATAAATCACTCTGTTTATAAATCTATACTGAAAGTTTAAAAGTTTTACATCCTTTGTACACTTTCTATATTTTGTACACTTTCTATATTTTGTACACTTTCTATATTATGTGCGTGTGTGTGCTCCATGAAATGTCTGTGTTTAGTTCATTCTGCCATTTCCGCCAACTTGTAGGTAGAGTATCATTTGCTATAAGTATGCCATAGAAAATTCAGTAAGAGGTTTTGAATGTCTACATGATGAGAAAAGAGTATTTTTCCAAGATTTGGGAATGTTTACGATGACTTTATTGTGCTCTAGAATTGTTCCTTTGATGCAGTAAATCTTTTTGTTATATTGTTAAGAAACAGAAAACCATTATCACCCCATATATCTCTTATTGTATACCTACCTCTGTTAAACCAACCTTCCATCACGAAATTACTATTTCTAAATTGGTGATTCAACCACAAAGGCTCAGCCAAAATTTCTTCTGGTTGACAAATATCTATTTTATGTTGTTGTCTGTAATATTTACACAAAAAGTGTACTTTCTTCAGTATTCCGTGTGAAACCATACATCGAACCATCGTGACTTTTCTTCAGAAGATACGATACACGATAAATATTCTTCTGTATCGGTACACCTGTTACCATGACTCATTAACTGTTCGTTCAAGGACCTCCAGCATTTTTGTCAGTCAAATAATGAAATATTGAACATGGCGCTCCAAGGTCACTGGTTAGAGTATCCGCCACGGACACATTTCTGCAGCTAGCTATCTGAAAAGTATATAGTTGATAAGATATGACGTTAAACGTGTTCTGTTATACGCACAATATCGTGACCTTGTTGTCTCGTATGTACTGCCATATCTAAGCTGTCAGATCCACACAATGACGAGAGGATGCTCCAGAAGAAATTATCTGGATCACCGTATTTCCTCATGAGAGAATCTACTGCAGTTTCCTCTTTTAACGCTCCAGGCAGTATGTAATATGAATTATTCACATTTCTATATAGTTAATATTGGGTCATAACGATACTAGTACACTATTCTTTATCATGATTTTTAATGTTATTCACCATAATGTATTCACATAAACACTGTCAAATGTATGGTATAGATGAATTTGTTCCTTTCCAGTAATGGATATAGAGAAAAACGACGGATCCCCAGAAAAGCCATACTTCATGAGCAAAAAGCTGAAGAAAATCCTGGGCAAGAAAAACAAAGCTCCACCAGCAAATGATGAAGGTGACCGGCGCAACAGGGGAAAGAACTAACCTCCTTATACACGATACTGATAAGGTCAAACGGCTATTGACAAATCAGATCCTAACAGTTCAGTTTCGGTATTGATCATCCATCCAGGTATTGATATGTGTTGATTGCCAGGAAGTGCCCAAACGGTTAATGGCTAACAGTGAGTGAGTTTGATGGGACTCTATTAATGAATGGATAAGGTTTTACGCACTATTGCAGCAAAATCATGGCGGTCTCAGGTTGAAGATTTGCTTCTTTGAACGAAAAGCATTTTCACATTACCATACAGTATGTCAGCGCTAGGTAAACACCATCCAAACATCGTTTGGTCTGATCAATATGATCGTGTACCCATAGTCAAAACTGAAATCAGCGGGAGTTGGGGAAAAGTGTAGCAAAACACGGGGCAGGGTTACAAAAATCTGTCATAATGGGGCCAGGAAAAATCAGATTTTATTACTTTTATAAAAAAAATAATGGTTTTACCTTTATTCAGCTTGAAAACCATTCTCAGTCTGGTCATATGTTTCAAGTTGTTGGGGATTATGATGTTTAGCTAGATTAGTGACGAGCCTAAAACAATAATACCCGTTTATGTTAAAAGTTGCCACCGAGTTATTCTACTTTAATTTAGTTTAGTTTTACATTTAGCACCTGAAGAATCAAAACCCGCTATAAAATTACAATCCATGATAACGTTCAGTGGTAAATATCAGTTTACAGACGTTGAGCGTTTAGAACACCTAAAATAAACTTCAGCAATAACGACCTGAGAGGGACCACTACATTTTGATCTTTACAGCTGTATAAATGATATATGAAGTGGTTAAAACTAGTATAATATGATACGGATGCCAAAACACACCAACCTATCATCAGACATGTGAAACGTGCCTGAGGGGATTTTTCACGAAAACCTCACAGGTTGTAGACATTAATTTCCTCTGCAAGATTTTGTCGGTGGCTGACACCGTCTAGATCATTCTGTACCAAGGAAGTTCCAATGAAGATGTCTCTGAAGATGACCATAACCTGATTCATATAGTGACATTACGTTTAACCAGACTTCACTTTGTATATTTCGGTGGTATCATCTCATAATGCTGTTACTATGTCAGCCTGTCTCTGTTTGTTGTTTAATATTGCCTACAGTAATTCCATACATATTATGACCTGTCAGCAATGAAACGTCCACTAGGAAACTCCAGTGCGTGAGTAAGTGAGTTAGTTTCAACGCAATGTTTTAGCAACAACACAGTAGGGAACCCCAGGAATGGACGGAAACAACGACTCACCTTACTATGCTGGATATCAGGT
This sequence comes from Haliotis asinina, assembly GCF_037392515.1. NCBI lineage: Eukaryota > Metazoa > Mollusca > Gastropoda > Lepetellida > Haliotidae > Haliotis > Haliotis asinina. The sequence goes on along the minus strand of NC_090281.1, from coordinate 36,948,689 downwards.
GTAAATAGCAAATTCTGTCAGTTCCAGGTTTAAAGCTGCAATATTCTAGTGACATGACACCAAGTAAGTAGTAGAGTCTGGATCACACAATCCAGTGCCTGACATTAATTGGACCCAGGTTACGAGGACACGTAACCAAGTCAGCGCGCCTGTCCAAGAGATCTGTTACTCGCCTCTTTCCTGGGACCAATTTCTGTTTAAGGCCCAACTCAGCAATATTTTAGAAGAATGGCGGCGGTCTGTAAATAATTGAGTTTCGACCAGACAATTCAATGAATGACATGACCATACGCAATTGGGGTAGACCTACGATGACATGTGTCAAACAAGCGAGCGAGCCTGACCATCAGATCCTGTTAGTGGACACGACAGTTATGGGTTGCTGAAAACCAATTTTTACCTGGATCTTCATCGGAGCCTATCGGCAATGTCGATGACATGTCTAAACCGGATCCTTTATGTAATAATCCTCGAGTAACCTTTCATAAGTAAAAATAGTTGTTCTAGTTTTTATTACTTTTTTCTAAAACAGAATTTGTTTTAATTAAATGTATGTTTTATATACCCCATACAAATAGTTTTTATACTGTTACTTATGCATCCCAATGTTTTATGCAATTTCAAAGAATATATTTTGTGATGTATATATACGAGATTTGTTGTTTCAACATGTACAGTGTTGCAATCCACCAATGAGAATATTGTTTCCAATTTGTCCAATGAACGAGTTTTTTAATACGTGCATATGATGAGCATTAATCCTTAAACCACCAGTATGTCTTAACCAGCAACACAATTGTTACATTTTCAGCATTGTACAAAAATAAAAACATAAAATCTACACTCCCTAGGATTATTGTGAATTGTATATGTTGAGTGAGTACGTGACTAATTTGGGCTAAAAGCCTGTGCTGCAGGTTTTCCCATATATTTCTACCACTGGGACTGACGCTGAAAAGCCACACTAAGGATGAAACAAAAGTGAAAGAAACCCACAATCACAAATCCATGATGTGCCCGTGCGAGGTAATTCTGTAGCAATGATAGATAGTGCCAGGAAGAATGATTTTATGTCCTGGAGCCATCTGGATGTGTCAGGAAAACAAAGGCAAAATAAGTACAGTTTATACTAATATACTTCATACAAGCATATTTGTGTAGTTCAATAATCAATGTTCCATCACTTACCTGCTGTGTAGATTACCAGGTGCTACTATACACCTAAATCAGAGCAAACATCAAAATGTAATGAAAGGTATATAGGTAACTTTTTTCTCATATGTCTGAGAACATTTTGAAAACCTGTCTCAAGTAAGGTAGTTACATATATTTGTATATGGGTAAAACATGGTTACATTTTCAAATTACTGGAAGCTGAGTATAGTTTTACACCACTTTTAGCAATATTCAAGCAACATCACAGATATGGGCTTCACACATTCTACCCATGCAGGAAATCGAACCAAGGTATTCCGCCACTCATCTGTTACCATTAGGCTATATGTACCCCACACAGTCAAAAAGGTTGTAGAGAAAACTGAGCCTCGTATAACATGGCAAGTGTACATTAAAAACTTCGGGGACATCGGGGCAAACAGGTGAAGCAAGTTTAGTTTTACACAACTTCTAGCACTATTCCAGCAATATCATGGATGGGAAACCACAAATGGGCTTCATACATTGTACCCATGTGGGAAACTGAACCTGGGTCTTTGGCATGAGACCAAACACTTAAACCACATGCTTTAATCACTGAAGAGGGCAACAGTTTAGCTTTAGCTTTGTTTGTCTGGACACCTCAGTCTGCAATATGCCAGCTGTGTGGAAGCAGTGAATCTAATTCAGTCTGGACTGGCCTGGACAATCCCCAAAATAAACCTTTTAGTCAAACAGTTTCACTTATGTTAAACATCACTCCAGTTAAATGCTTTGGATAATGATGCGTGAAGGCTATGTAATCAATAAATATATAAAAGATGGCATCAGTAGTGCCTGAGATAACATTTTGATCAGAAGTCCAAGAGTAGTCTCAAAAGACAGATGAGGTGGGATCCTGCTAAAATTCAGCCATGTATGAAAACTATGTCACATTCGAGTGTACGCACAAAGGGCAGTATGATGTAGGCACTATACCATAAGCTCACTACAACTATCTGCCTTACAGCAGTGTATGACACAAGCCAAAACCCCAGCCAGACATCAGAGTTGGTAAGTTCAAAATCTTACCAGCCCAAAATGGATGTGAGCACCAGACACCAAGAATTCATTTATGTGTATGGAACATCTAAAATTTGCACCAGACCGTTGGGGTGGCTAGCTGTAGCTTTAGACCGTCCATCAGAAATCTAGCCCGTTTCTGTTGGTCAAAGAGGCCTTATTTTCATGCAGTGCATATATTAGGAGTGATGAGTGAGGACTTCAAAAATCAGTCTACCCCATTTGTACAAGACATTCCCATGAAAAATAATGCGCTCTGTATATGATCAAACACAATCAACCAACTTGGTCACTGTTGTGCCTAGTACTGGTGGATAGGGACCAATTTCCAAACGGAATCAGCATGGATCTGGTGGTGAAGTGACTAGGCAGATGCTCAGGAAATCTCTCATATTGCTATATCAGTAGTTTGTCTGCACCGGACACTGACAGTCTGCAACAACATCCCTGGAATAATGCTTAGTGTAGCATTTAACAAACAATGATGGAATAAGTACACAACATACTTAAGTGTTTCACACAACACTAAAATATGTATGCACAAATGTATATACCGGACACAGATAAAATATGTCCTAAATCTCTGGGGATGCATGATACTAAATGCATGCTTAGTCCAGCACTAACATGACAGGTGACCGGAGGGATGGGCTTCACACATTAACCATTAGGCTTCACCACTGTCACTTTGAGTTGACTAATTTTTCAACAAGTGTAAGGTTCAGTCATCAATAAAGTACTGAACATAATCCAATCTTACAATTGATTGAGCCATTTCATTATTTTACACGGCTGGGACAAGGCTGTGTAAGAAATCTGAAAATGAAGATCCTTCCAAGGCCTACTTTGGTTAACAAGAGTCACCAGAAGATGACAGATCCTTACAATCCCCACATATTTCATAGGACAAATCATATCACAATTACTTTAAGTCCAACCTGATTTTTTAAAAGACGTCCATGCATTTTCCATGGAAATCATGAAAAATATACACGCAATAACATCTGTAAATAGCAAAAGGCACCACTTCCAGATCTGTTTGAGATATCTGCCAAGTTTTGCTGAAAACAGTGAAAATATGCTCTTGAAACAACATGGTCATGGACGGTCAGACGAATGGACAGAGATCGATTACATCTTCTACTTCACTACTGTGGACGTCCCCAAAGTTTCTAACAACACCTGAATAAGAATTTCTCTGACAACAACTGACATCCCATTCTGGCTAAAACAATTCCAAAACTAGAAACACAGAAGAAAACCATATCTTCAACATGTAAGTATTTTTAATACAAGACATTTACATCTCATGAGTCATTAATCCACTGTCAGATATTTTACTTCAGGAGGTTACATCACTGCTCCAAGATCTGATGACACTTCACTGGAAGATCTTGTCATACATTCTCATTTAAGCATTCTCAACGAAACTGGAATATTTTCTTCACCATCACAATTCAGAAATTTAAGAGTAAATAAAGAAAAACACATCAGAACATACATATAAACCTGTCATAGTTGACATTATCGGAAGGACATGCCATGACACAGATGTAGGTGGTAAGGCTGACAGGGTTATCATGGCATGCTTGAGATTACAGCATTCTTGTAGCATGTGTGTATAACAGTTTTCCTAATTCTGACTAATGTTGGTTTTACGAGGCCTGTCTCAGATACCATGACACAATTTAACATAGAATCCTTTGATTCGATTACCCCTAATTGACCCTATCCACAAAACATTTGTAGCACTACCATGGCTGCAAGAATCAGTTTGATTCATCGAAAGCGAATCAATGACATCGTATTTACAATTTTGATAATAATTTTCAGTATTTTGATTCAATATTTGAATACCTATTTGAATTATTTCCACACAGCCAGAATGTAAATGTGATTTCAATTCAAGCAGTTTCAAGCACTGAAATAAACTGAAACTGAGTGGTTGATGAATATCAAATGAGAACTGTTGCTACCAGATATCACCAAGTTGACTATAGATTTCACAATAAAACAACAGACCCTGAGAGTTAAATGAAATCTGATGTTTCACTTGCATTAAGAATCAAATCGAAAATGATCGAATAGAGAGTACATAATCGAAATCAAATCAAATCCAAGGTCAGGATGAATTGTTGCAGCCTTAAGCACTACATCCTTCATAAGCCAATGATGAACATAGTCACAACAAGTCGTAAAATTATGAATGCTCTGTGGATCAGAATCCTGTCCTTATGCCATTCCAAAAAACAGCAGGCAGGATAATCATAAGATACTTAAAAATGACAGGATATACAAAAAATTCCAAATACTTTTACATAAAAGGCTCTATGCTGTCTACATGGTAACACTGATTACGTGTTTTTAAGAGACAGAAATCTGTCTGAATATCTCTTTTCACAACATTAGCAAGAGAGTTTGGTTTTATGCCACTTTTTGCAGTATTCCAGCAATATTTTGGCAGGGGCACACCTGAAATGGGTTTTACTAATTGTATCTGAGTGAGAATCAAACCAGGTTTTCAGTGCGATGAGTGAAATGTATCATATCAAGTGAAACATATGAAACACAGGACAATGACAGAGAGACATATCTAATGTTAACATCATATTTACAGGCATTTACAACGTCATTTCAACCGTGAGCTCTCGACTCTTGGACTCCCAAAATAGACAAAGAATGACAAGCACAGTGATCCTTTTGACACAACATTAAAATCACTGGGTCATCTAGCAAACATTTTCCACAACCATCCCTCCGGATGTGGTGCTCATGAACAGGTGTTTTGTGACAGTCATGTCATTATCCCATGATATGTGCATGTCCGGCTAGACATCTATTGGCATTCACCACGACCTGAATCACTCTTCCAAGAAAATGATGCCTTAGGGTGTAGAGGTGAAAGTGCGTAAATCACTCAGGGTGACATCAAGCAGTATCCTCCTCTCCATGACTACAAGTCTTCATCCATATCCACTTCCCCTGACTTCTTGCTCTTCTTCCTGCTCTTCTTCTGTTTTGGTTCCTCCTCCATTTCAACTGTAAAACACAGACAATTACTGATGTGATGGATGATCCCATGTAGTAAGGCTTAAATAAGAGCCTGCAAACACAATAGACTCGCTAAAGTGGATTTGAAGTGAAATGGGGCTTACAGAACATGGTCAACACAGCCACGTTGTGTGTGTATTTGTGGGTGTGTGGAGGTGTAGGAAGGATATGGGCAATAATTGTAAGTCTTGTCCACAGAGCTGTTGGTTGTTTGTTGTTTATTGCTGCACTCAGCAATATCCCAGCTCTATAGTCTGTTAATAATACCATGACATGTGTCAAACAAGTCAGCAAACCTGACCCCTCCAAACCTGTTAGTCGCTTCTTATGACAAGCATGGGTTACTGAAGATCAATTCTAACACTGATCTTCATGGATACCTAGCCACCGAGACGCGATGCAACATTTTTCACATTTAACTCAGACACTTTCTACAGATTCCTGAGTCCAAACCAACCAGTCCTGGTTCTATTCTCTTAATGCCAGGCACCAGCCTGGGAAACAATAAGTATGACAAGCAATGATGGAATTTGTTCTTGGAATGCTGTAGTGCCGACAGTTTGACTGTAGGTAAATAACTCCCAGCTTCACTCCTTAATACAGTGAAAAGCTAACTTACAGTAACATTGCTTCAAAAGTATAGCATCACAATAAGTGAGTGAGTTTACTTTTAAGCCACACTCAGCAATATTCCAGCTATGTGGCGACAATCTGCAAAAACTTGTCTGGACCTGACAATCCAGTGATCAACAGCATGAGCATCAATCTGTGCAGCTGGGATACAATGACATATGTCAACCAGTCCATAAGCCTGACCACCCAATCCCCTTAGTCAGCTCTTATAACAAACATGGGTCACTGAAGGTCAAATCTAACTTAGACCTTCACAGATAAGAGCATCACAATAAAGGTGTTTCACCTTACCAGTGACAGATGATGTAGATGTAGATAAGAATACATAATTGTTTTCATGGGAATACACTTTGTACCTCTTCTTGTCTTTTCTGAAGATGATTATTTCAACAATTTCAATGTCTCTCTCAAGACTAAATACATATTTTTGTCCAAGGCTTGATGCATAAAAATGCCAAAAACCTGTGACCCTCTGACCTTCAAACCACCAACCCTGTGTACATCCCACCTACCATCGACTTGTACCAACTTGCTGGCATCTTTCACAGAGTGGCGGAGCCGCTTCAACATCTTTTGTCGACGTTTCCCTGATACTGTGATACTGGAGTTCCGGTTCTTCCTGAAAAATGTAACATTCAGTCTAGTTGATTGGTCAATTATTTGTTTGTTGTTTTTAGTATTCAAGCTATACGGCGGCGGGCTGTAAATAACTTGTCTGGGCCAGATAATCCAGTGATCAACAACATTAGCATTGATCAACACAGCTGGGATATGATGACGTGTGAACCAAGTCAGCATTGTACAGCATTGTTACACTGCCCACCTGTTCCTGTTTGTTACATTTTACGACAAGCATAGCTCACTGAAAACCAACCTTGGACCAGAAATCCAGAAATTCATAAACTGAATGACAGCTATAACTTGTGTCATCAAAATATTTGTCTCTTGGCACAAAAGTATAAATGTTAATTCACAAAAGATTTCCAAAGCCTTGTTTGCCATACGTGGTCAGACCTTCCTCAGTATTAGCTTGTCCATTTCTATTTTCTCAGATAATGAATGAAGAACCTTCTTTACTTATTCTGTTTTTGAAGTTGCCAGTTAGAAACAAAGGCTGTAAAAATCCAACCAATGAGAGGCCACTAACGGGATTGTCTGGTTAGGCCCACTGACTTGGTTGACACATGTCATTGTATCCTAATTGATAGATTGATGCTCATGCCTTTGATCACTAGGACTGACAAAAAGGAAATCTAGTTCAGCAACTTTAAATGTTTCAAATTCCCTTTACTTAAGTGCCAGTGGCACCATTAAATTAGTTCCTGACAATCTTCCTTGGCCAGTACAAACTGGAATCCATGATGAAATCAGAAGGATGTAACTGTTGACAACACAGTCTTCCAGTTAGCAGTCATGAACCGTAAATGATAAATTGTCTCCTTTTGCTCTTGTCTACAAATCAGCTAATGCCTAATTTTCTTGTAAACAAAACACTGCAATGCTGCCTTTTGTATTAAGCCAACATAAATCAGCAGAATCTTGTGTTACACAGATTACAATGAATGTGTGTAAAATCGTTACCTCAATGTTGCCCCCGGTATTGTGTACATAAAATGATAAGTCTGATGATTACCCATTCCACAGAATGCCCATCAAATACATGTGACCCTTCAGCAGCTGTGGCAATTAGAGGATCCTAACTCTCATACTATAACGTCCCTTCTTGGTGCTAATATTACTGTAGTATGTTTGGCACTTTTCGTAATATTCCAACAATATCACATTCACAGCAACATTCCAACAATATCCCAGCAACATTCCAACAATATCACATTCACAGCAACATTCCAACAATATCCCAACAACGTTCCAACAATATCCCAGCAACATTCCAACAATATCCCAGCAACATTCCAACAACATCCCAGCAACATTCCAACAATATCACATTCACAGCAACATTCCAACAATATCCCAGCAACATTCCAACAACATCCCAGCAACATTCCAACAATATCACATTCACAGCAACATTCCAACAATATTCCAGCAATATTCCAACAATATCCCAGCAATATTCCAACAATATCCCAGCAACATTCCAACATCACAGCACTATTCCAACAATATCCCAGCAACATTCCAACATCACAGCACTATTCCAACAATATCCCAGCAACATTCCGACAATATGCCATCAAGGGGTGATCAATATTCCAACAATATCATAGAAACATTCCAACAGTATCACAGCAACATTCCAAAAATATCACAGCAATATTCAACAAATACTCCAGCAACAACCCCAGTGTAGGGGTACACCACAGTGACATGTGAAAACTTGAGAAGAAGTTGACTCACAGCTTCTTCTGCAGCTGTTCCCGGCTCATCAGCTCATCCTCCTCCACAAGCACCTGACTGCTCGTGTTCCTCTTCTGCTTCTTCTTCTCTGTTCTGTTACAAGGGACATACCCCTTTTTCCTCCGTCCCTGTACAATAAACAGTTATAATACACTGGCATTTAGTCCCTGAAAAGTACATATTTCAGAGAAAAAAATTCTTAAATGAGTTTGATACAATGTTATAGCATGAAGTCCATTGATTTTCCTCATTCTATCAAAGTGCAGTAATCTGACTAACCAAATATTATACATTTGCATGGGCTCTACTAGAAGTTTCCAAACATTGTCATCCAAAATAATTCACTAGCCCAAAATTTGAATGTAGGTTTCATTATTATACTGCTGATGTGATGACCATTTTTATCAGGCCATAATCTTGCATGATTTAAAGTGTATCATAGCAACAAGTCAGAGAGATTGATGTATTGATGTAAAAACGGCCTCATGAAAATTCACTTGCCAGTCAGGCCAGTGGCTGTAGTCATTTACTAGTCTGACTTGATTTTCACCAGCCACATTATCTTGATAATAAGACCAGTGATGTCCTCCCATTTGTGAGAACTCCCATTTGTGAGAATTAATGCTTGAGAGCACACAGGTGGTGTTACCATATCCCTACAATGAAAGTGGGAGCAGCCCTGTTGTCGAAGAGTACCCACAGGAAGCATAGTACATTACTGAGTTTATTAATGCAGAAGACATTGTTTGTTAAAGGGCATGTATTGTTTTCAATGAAGAAAATCAATAGATACAGAAATAATGAAATAGATTATGAAGGTCAAGGTCAACATCGGTACTTGCTGCCATATAATGGTAATCGAAAAGAGCAGTCAAAGGTTGATAGACATTTATATAAATTATGCAGTCAGATTTTATCATTTGCGGTGGATTAGGTAGATACCCCATCAGAATATCTGTAAAAAATTCTCTCATACTGGACTGAAATGTTATGTTGTAATGATAAATAAAATACCATGTTATGCATGATTTAATATATGATTTAATGTCATTTAATAGAATAAAATATTTGTTACACACACGATTCAGTTCCATAGCTAAACCTTAATTAGCTAGCTAAAACCTAAATGGCTAGGATTAATCTATTGTATCGGATAGGGGAGTAATGTGTGTTTTCTTTCATGATTATGTTCTCCACTGTGTCACAACTGGGAGTCTCACAGTTGGGAGTCTCACAGTTGGGAGTTTTCACAAATGGGAGTTGACCAGACTGGTTTAAACAATTCTTGTTTATTAGAATTCTTTTAAAAATAACCATGATGGGGAGATTAGATTATCATTTGTTTTATTCAATGAGGACATTAACTCATTAACTGGTATACCATATGACCACTCTTGGCCATGCTCCCATACAGGTCAGAGTAGAAAACAGCTTGATTCGATTTGGTGGAAAATGTCATTTCTTAACACTAACAGTCATTTAAACATATACAACTGTGTGAGTTTAGTTTTACACTGGTCGTAGCAATATTCCAGCAAAATCAAGTCTGTAAACACCAGAAATGGGCTTCACACGTTCTACCCATTTGGGAAATCAAACCTGGGTCTTTGGCATGTAGATTGCCACGGATTCGCAGAAAATTGCCATCCCTAAAATCTGTTATTATACAAATTTATACAAGAGTATAAGATACAATGTATTACAAAAAGAGATTTACTGTTAGGACATACCACTGCAGAACTAGCAAATCCAGCTTATAGCACAATACACTAACTCTTCCTTCTTGTGATAACTTTTGGGATAGTCTGGGCTTACATGAGATATTTTTGTAATTAGGGCCACATTATGTATGACAAAGTACATCCCCTGAAAAGGGTCAAAACATAAGTTTCTTGAGTGCAATCACAGAGTGAATACAATAACCATGATAAACATCTGAACTATGTAACCAGAAGCTAGGGAAAATGTTGACGAACCTGTCAGTGACCTGAGATAATCACACGGCTGTACTATCAAAGTTGGCTTTTTGAGCAGTTGTGTGCAGGTTTGGTAATGTTCATTTTCTCAGTGAAAATAGTAAGGAAAAAGGGAAAGAATTGACGTCTGCTAGTTATACTTGGTCAGAACTGTCTGCAAGGTATCTGTTGAGTCCACAAAACGATAAAGGAAACAAAGAAATTCAAAGTTTAGTGATTTCATGTTGGTATTATCGGTTTGTTTAGACAAATTAAAATCAGTATTTTCATGGACTGAACCGTAATATGTTATAGATTTACAACATAGCCAGGATGATTTTCATTCAAGTCTGATCATTTATGAAATTTCATGTCAACAACGGTCATGAGACAACAAACTAATGGTCACGTGATACACACGTGCACACACACACACACACTTACTGCTACACACATATTAGATGATCCTGCGCACTAAACGCATTTGTGACAAGAGAGGCAGTACAATGAATTGGGCGAGTACACTTGGCTGCTACAGGTAGCTTGATGATTATGCACGTGAAATACATGCTAAGCGTGACATGACATCAACACCGCTACTGCTTAACACCTGTCTCGCTACCTGTGTAACACCAGTCTCGCTACTGTTTTACACCTGTCTCAATACTGTTAAACAAATTTCAGTTGTAGTAAAAAATGTCCAAGTTAGGAAAACATGGGCAAATAGTTCATTCTCAGGCAAGGGAGATAGCATACAATGTTATCATGTATATAGACAAAAATTGTGCAACCAAAGTAGATTCTCTTTTACAAAGTAGCCTTGCTACTGGACTCTCAACAGCAACTTTAAAGCGCATTAAGGCAGAAGGTGGTAGGAGTGCGAGTGGACCTACATTTATCAGTCCCACCAAGTTGCGCAAACCCAAAACTTGCAGTTACAAACTTGATGATTTCGACTGGTGTGCAGTCCTTCAATTTGTACAAGGTTTATATGGCGTTAAAAAACAACTACCCACTCTGGATACGATGTATGATATGGCAAAGTGCCAGCTGAACTACAAGGGTTCTAAGGAAAGACATGGGGTTTAGGTGGCGAAAAACGCAGTCAAACCGTAAACTTTTAATTGAACGTAAAGACACTGTTTCCAAGTGTTTGCAATACTTGCGTGTAATAAAGAAATACAGAGAAGAAAATCGAACACTCATCTTTATCGATGAAACATGGTTGCATGTACACCACATTTGCTTGTTTTTGATTCCAAACTCAAACCAGCAGACTATCATGACGAGATGAACTTCGATAATTTTTCCAAATGGCTCCAGGAAAAGTTGATCCCAAACCTTTCACTGCACTCTGTCATTGTTATGGATAATGCACCATATCATAGCAAGCAAGTGGACATATGTCCAACAACCGCCAACAGAAAAGATGTCATAGAGGCGTGGCTACAAAGGCACAATATCTCATTTGATGAGAAAATGCTTAAAGCCGAACTATTGTTTCTTGCAAAATCCAACAAATCGGGCCCTGTCTACAGAGCAGACACGATGTTGAAGCAACATGGTCATGACGTACTACGTCTCCCACCATACCACGCAGAACTAAACCCGACTGAGTTAATTTGGGCAAATGTGAAAAATTATGTCGCTTCACAAAACTTGCAGTGCACAAAAAGTTCCTTAAGAGTTGCTATAAATGAAAGGATGTCTGCAATCGGTGCAAAAGAATGGTTGGAATGTTGTAAACATGTTAAAACAATTGAAGATTGTTACTGGCAATGCGAAATCGCAGTAGAAAGGGAAATTGACAGACTAGTGAGAGACTTAGGACTTGAAAGTGATTCAGACACCGAGACTGATTCAGAGAGTGATAATTAAAGCATAAATCAGTAAGTCCGCCTAATTTTCCAGCATTGTTGTGTCTTGTATAATAATTGACACATACTATAACAGGTTTTTACTGTTCCCATACTTTGTCATAAAAAAAAGAGTAATCTTTGGTGAGATGTCTGTATTTTATATTTTTTCAGTCACTGATAAATCTACTGAGTCTGGTACTGAGTAATCCCCAAACCAACAAATTTGTGTACAAAGATATTTCTCACTGACTTATCAATGTCAAAAGGTATTTTCAGTTTTCTGTACACAATTTTTTGGTGACCATATTAAAAATATGACAGATATTTGGAAATATTGTTTGAATACTAACCATTTCTCTGGAACCGGTTATATAAATTTCCAAGACATGTATTCCCGGTCGATCACCAGCGGAACTATGGACGAAAATCAGCCCGTACAGAGAAATAGGAACAAAATTATGGGATAAAAATATTTCCCCCTTGCTACTCTGATTTAGCCACCATCATTCAGTAACAGATAACTTTTAACATATTAAAAAGTTCAATGTAGTTATTATCTATTTAATATTTAGCAGACGAAAAGTCAACTTTACCCATTAAAACAACACCGCATATTCCTTCGAATGATAAGACTGCAATTTCAGGCATAAGACACTGATATTCCACGCTAACCTTTAGTTAAGACGAAGACAAATAGATGATTGGGGCATTGACAAGCATTTTAGATATTCAACAATTTTGTTAAAAAAAAACCAGGAAAATTGCTTCGTGAAATGGATCGGTGGTCCTAAACATATTTGCTCAGTATATTGTGTTGGTTCAATTCGTTGGGATTGTACCTGTTCCCAAATCGAGTGTGCTATAACAATTCATGCATGAAACGCACGGGAAAAATTAACTTCTCGATATTTATCAGACAACCTGTCTCCCTTTTGTTTCAAGTGGATCGTTCTGTGGGGTGTTCCGAAGTATGCAAATTTGGGTCATTTGTCAGGTCGTGGATCATCTTATATGTGTTTACCAGTACATTGGTTTTGTTGATTTTTAACTCATAGCCTATCACTTTGGTGATGTGTCAACGTGTAAAATACTGTGGAAGTGCATGTCAACATGGCCGTGCAAGAGTTACAGCTAGGTGTTGGTCGCTTGTCAGTGGCAGCAGAGACCATATAATATCTCTGGCAGTAGTTATTGACAGACAAGTCATTGATCAGTGAAGTTATTTTTAATAAAACCGATCAAGGTGAAGTTGACAACTTGTGGTCAGTTTTCATCATTTAAAACTTGCCTTCACTGACACAACATTGACAACAACCAGTTCGCACAATGTTTGATATGTATAGTAGTAGCGGGTGTATACAATATTGCAGAGACCATACATATGGTCTGAATATTATTGTTGATAAACGGATGACAAATCCACACTCATGACATATAGTGAACCTACCCCCTTTTTAACATACTGTTTCTTGCTTTTGATAGAAAACAAGCCCATTGCCTTGGGATTTGACTTTAAGACCAGACGTGATAAAGTTTTTTCTATCGTCAACAGTTCAACACGTGCCGAACGAAAACAGGAAGTGTCGCAACCAAGGAAGGACAACTCTAAAGTACACTCAGTCTGAGGAAGTGTGGTCATTTTACGGACGCACGCAGAGACAGGAGAGAACAACCTTGCGCGGACTCTATCTGTTGTTTTGACTAAATTTTTCATTTCTAAAAGCGCGAGTTCGAATCGCATAACGCGTGACGGAGGGTTTGAAATTGGTAGTTCTATAAAATTTAATCATATATCAATCATAAATTTCAGATTTGAAATCTCTGTTATGTTTCTATATCAAATTGTTTTCGCAGAAAGACGCCTTTCAAGAGAGAGTGGGTTTCGTTTTACTACGCTTTAAGCAATATTCCATCAATGTTACGACGTAAGACATCACATATGGGTTTCAAACATTGTACCCATGTGGGGAATCGAATGGAGGCTTTAACTACTGGGCTATCCCAGCGCCTATGTGACACTTTTACTCTCAATTCAGTCAGGTTCATTAATACCGTGTGTAAAGGAAATAAATATTTCTTCATGCCAACATAATGCTCATTTAAATGAGAAAAAAAACATGTCACTTTATCTTTTCACACTGTGATGTAATTAACCCCTGCTTATATCTCCGTGTGCAGGGAATGATGAGGGCGTGGCCTACATTAGACTCAGATGTCACTCACCGGACAAATACCATGACGTCATCAATGGCGTGACGTCATAATCACCGGGTTATCGAGAGCGCAAGACGTGTTTGTCATCGTTATATTCTTTCACATGATGGACAACGTTTATCGATTATTTAATGGGCTGTAATCAGTCCCTCCTTAAGAAGCCCCCAAGGAGGGGTGGGGGAGGGAGAGAACACAGTGAGATGACCCTTGTAGAAAGATGGACGGAGTTTCGTGACTGGATTCGAAGACAGCAGGGCAAGAACAGGGTAGTGTCAATATCTATCAAACCAACTGACAAGTCACGTGTCAGAAGTAAGTTTTTCCCATCTTGACATCATATCTAAAAGTTAGTGAGTTATTAAGTTATTTAATTTAACATCAACAACATATCAGACAGGCGAAAGAACTTTACTGTTTAGTACTTCAACAAAGGACCTGGAACCGGAACTGTGTCACTAATAAGGTGGATGATAGTGGTTTTAACAGTGCCAGTGGTAGAAGAAATAGTAGTAGTAGTAGTAGTAGTAGTTGTTGTTGTTGTTGTTGTTGTTGTTGTGGTTGTGGTGCAAGGAGTAGTAGCAGCAGTAATATGAAGACGTAGTGGCAGCAGCAGTAGCAGTAGTAGGACTTGTCGTAACATTCAGCCTACAAATAGCTCACACACCACATTAGGTATTATTTGCATCTCGCTTCTGAACTTAATATGAATTCTCCTTGAATGCAGATAGCAGCGTTGTGGCAAATGAAACCGTGGAAGAAATCAAGGTCGTTAAGACAGATACCTCTAGTGAGAATGAAAATTCAAGGCTCAAGATGCCAAGGCCCAGGGCAGCCAAAGGCAAACGCACACCGCATGTACCCAATGTCCAGTCTCAGACAGAGGAACAAAAGAACACTGCTAGACTGTCTGCACAAGATGTCACTGCAAAGAAGAGGATCAGGCCAAAAGCAGCTAAAGGACCGAGGACAAGGCCTCAGGAGATCCTCCCCGGAGTTGTGGCTGAGGACGACGACTCCGTAGCTGAATGCAGCGTCATCAAACACATGACCACCATCGACAACGATGTTCCTCCTTCAAAAAGCCTCTTCAGAAAGATTCGCCCAAAGGCTGCAAAGGGAAAGCGTAAAGTTGGATCGCGTAATGAGAAGAGCGGAGCATTTGAGGTACAGAGCTCGACCCAGGAGTGCCTTGATGCATGGATGAAGAGGAGGCTATGTGATGAGGGGAGGGAGTAGAGTGGTTAATCGACAGAGGGATAGATGGTGACACAATGGAGGCGTTCCAGACAGAGACTAGACATGTTCTTCACCTTCTTCACCTCCACTGACACACTAGAAGTGTTCATCGCCACAGATTTCTGCTGCGACAACGAAAGTGTTCTTGATAGAGACTAGATGTGTTCTCCACAGATGTATACTGACATAATGAAGGTATTCTAGATAGAGACTAGAAATGTTTTTTGCCACGGACCTATACGGCAACAATGGATCCGGAAGCATTCTAGACAGAGACTAGAGGTGTTCATCACCACAGATGTGTGCTGACACAATGGAGGTGTTCTAGATAGAGACTAGACGTGTTCTTCGCCACAGATATATATTGACACAATGGAGGTGTTCTAGATAGTGACTAGAAATGTCCACCTCCACAGATAGAGATCAGCACAATGGAGGTGTTCTAGACAGAGACTAGACGTGTTCTTCGCCACAGATGGATAGTGACATAATGGAGGTGTTCTAGACAGGGACAGTCACTATACTTGTTCCTAATTATAGGTAGTTGTTGAGACGGTGGAGGTGTTCTAGATAAAGATTTGTGTTTATGGAGGTGATCTTTGACACAAAAACGGTGTTCGATACAATGACTAATACTTAAGGGAAGGTGTCTATAGACTCAGTGTTAAGGCGTCATTTCAGTCAGTGTTGATCAAGGGATGTTCCGACGATTTATCTAAGCATTGATATAAACATCGGAGTTTAACATGCTATATATACAGTGCTGTGATCTAAATACCTAAAAGTATTGGAGGAAATGATGTTAAAAATTCAGCTTTATTCATTGTGTTGCAATGGAATCCAAAACAAAGTTACGAAAAATGCAAAAACGCTATTTTTATGCCACTTGTTTCTTAATTGTACTGTTATGTGAATAAAATTCCAAATACTTCTTGTTCGATCAAATATATTTTGTTCTCAGATACAGATGCAGGTGTGGTAGGCGAAGTTTACGTGTACATGCGGTGTTTCCCTGTAGAAAGTCGACACATCAGGGCATGGTTACCCATGAAAAGTTGGGTATGAAAGTGTAAAGGCCTTGTCACACCTTAACGATATTTATTTCTCACATCAGCGAATGGAGAGATCACGTTTTGTCAGGTTTTGTTTAAAACGTTTGGAGCATTTCCCCTTAAAATAGAAGATTGAGTGCATGAGTAAGTGAGTTTTGTTTTACACCGCACTCAGCAATAGTGCCTCTATAATAATCGAGCCTGGACCAGATAATCCAGTGATCAATGACACGATTATCGACTTACGTAATTTGTATACGATTACGTGATTGCGTCAACCAAGTCAGCGAACCTGGTGATCCTATGACTTCTCTTACGACAAGCATGGGTTACTGAAGATCAGTTATAAACCTAATTCTGATCACTGCCTTTAATGGTCATTATCCTTTCTACTTGCACCAATACCCGGTAAGAGGTTTTACTCCCAATGTAAAACCTGGGAATAGGTTTAACTAGATTTAAGTAAAACCTATTCCCAGGTTTTACTAGGAGTAAACCCTCGTCCCGAAAGTACCGGTTTGGAGCGATCAGCCACCGAAATCTGCATTCACAGGAAAGGAAAAACAAAAACTCTGACAACAGTGTTTTAATTGAAATTGAACGTCATTGTAACACTTCCGTGAGCGACAGTTTGTGTTGTACCGGAATCTCCCTCTGAAGTAGGAACCGACACTGTCGCAGACGTCTGAGTTTTCTTTGGAGCTGAACATGAGAGAACATCTGACGCCATTGCTTGTTGTTGATCACTGGTTCTCTTGTAAACCCTCACTGCCTCGCTTTTGTGACCTACAATAAAAGAATTCATCTTGATAAGTCATTTCAAATTGTACATAACCGTTTGAAAAGCAATTTATATGATATTGTAATCGCTTTGCTTGGGGCCATCATTGGGATTCGAACCCGGATCTTGGCATGTTAACCATAACACATGTTGACATCACAAGTTCTAGCATTTAAAATCGCCAAATTGCAATTTGGCCCAGTCACTTCAAGTTTCATTCGTGTTTTGCAGATATTCATTGAGTTACATACCAGTTTGTTCACAAATCTGTTGCTCGCTTATGTTTGCCTCGTAGAGACGGGTAGCAGCAGTGCATCTGAGCGAGTGGTTCGTTTTCCTTCCTTCAATTCCGGCTTCAGCACATATTCTCTTCACCGTTGTCTGGATTGTGTTGTGGCCCATGGGCGACTCTAGGTACCATTTTCCATCCTTAGGTTTCTTCATCGGGGTGAAGTAAAACGCATTTGCTCGAGTTGAAGATGGTAGGCTGGAAAGTTAAATTGTGTTGACATAGAATCAATTAAGTATGAAATGTTTGCATTTGTCATTTATATGCCCCTAAACCAATGCGTGCAATCATCATCAGGGAGTAAAATTATAAGACAATTTACATGCAGTATGGGTCAAGTCACCCGCATGATGTGATTAAATGAGTGGTATATCTAAAGAATGTATAACATGTATCAGAAATGTATCAGAAAACATCTAATACATACCAAAGTGACTTGTACTTCATGAAAAGGCGCACATAACATCGTTCCGGGTTCTTGGTATTTTC
This sequence comes from Haliotis asinina, assembly GCF_037392515.1. NCBI lineage: Eukaryota > Metazoa > Mollusca > Gastropoda > Lepetellida > Haliotidae > Haliotis > Haliotis asinina. Next base: position 36,930,552 of record NC_090281.1, on the reverse strand, counting down.
ATACGCTCGCACCTTTTTCTTCTGCAGTTTCCTGTCTTTCACTCCCCCGGCATTTGTCTTAGAGACGTCTTCCACATACTGCAGGTACCTGCGGCCGTTCTGGTCTGTATGTGGGCCTGTAATCTGAGGTTGTTGGTGTAGTCTTAAACTCCGATGTTCCTTTCCACCTCTCAAGGCGAAGTTAAGTCCTGGAAAATAAAATTCCGTACACAATTATATAATGTTTATCTATTTTGGTCTTAACACGGGATTCAAAATATCCATCCAAACTTTGTTTGGTTTGGTTTGCCTCAAAGTGAAGTCGGGCATTTTGTTCCAGTTAATCACATTTATTTTCGATGTGAAGGTTTGATTGTAAATGCCAAAATTGCTAATATCCGACTTTTCGACAGGGAAATCAAATGCAAAATGCAACTCACCAGTTAAGTAGAGGACTGTGTCCAGGAGTTTTTGCGGCGTGCCTTCTCCAAGAGCCCCCTTCTCCCACAGAGTGTTCTCCTCGTCTCGAGTTATCACCTCTGTAGGTTTTCTCACGTCTGCTCCAAGACCAGCTGTGGACCTCTCACGCATGCATGCGTCCAGTGCCTGTCTGCTGTCCTGGAACTCTTCGCCTTCCATCAGATTGTAAGGAGATTTGTTAGCTTTCAAGTGTGACGCTATTGCCGTGAATAGCCCATACACAGTAACAGCTGGGTAGCAAGTCCCGTCCACTTTCCTCGCCTCGAATAGGAAATACTTTAGGGCTGTATTTATATCTTTAGCAGTCATATCCAGCAAGTCTTCAGTCAAGACGGACGACGACAGCGCGATGTTTGCATCCATTGACCTCGTCCGACGCTCTTCTTGCCATCGCCTGAATACTCCTTTCGCCCAATCATTTTTGTACCTTGTCGTTCTTGGAACACATCGAGATAATTTCCTTTCAATATCTTCCTCAGTCAAAGGTGCCGCGAAACGGAACAGAAAATCATCATCATCAGCAGCAGCAGCAGCAGCAGCAGCAGCAGCAGCATTGTCATCATCTTTCTTAAACTGCGACTGTGTTAAAAACATTTCGTCTTCGCTCTGGTTTGCCATGGTTAGCAATGAGCGGATTCAAGTAACCACGTGGTATATAACTGACTCACTCACAAAAAACACGTGCACTGCGTGAAAATCCCGTGCGTTTTCTAACTTGTGCATTAGAGTTGCGACATTGCTGTCATTCCGAATGTTCGCGGTATAGTGAGGTCCTAATTCCTTATAACGCAATATTTAAAATGACGGTTTATAAGCAAGAGAAAAAACTTCTCCTCAGTTTTGGTAGAGAATGTAAACCTTCGGGGGTCGGGAAATCCCTCGGGGCTACGCCCCTCGGGATTTCCCTACCCCTCAGGTTTACATTCTCTACCAAAACTTCGGAGGCGTTTTTTCTCCTATACTTCTAACCCGGATCTTTGCGGGTCTTATGAAAAATGAGTTAGCACAGGTTTTGAGTGAGTGAGGGGGTTGGGTTTTACGCTGCTCTTGGAAATAGTTCAGCAATATCAGGACGGTGGAAACCTGTTACACAAAACAAAACCCAATTCACTGAAACCAGTAAAGTTAATTTTAGAACGTTTTAGAAAATGAAACATTTAAAAACTACATAGCAGCACCATATTTAGCTAGTTTGTTATAAGAAATCTAGAATTTTAATTGATCCTCGTAAAATAGTTATGCCCGAAACGGCGAAAACGGAAATGCTTAATCGGTTTTCAAAATTATGTTTCCCATATTCGGTCTCGAATCTGCGTTGGCAGAACAACCTGAATAATTCTTGGAAACCTAGATGTTCCGTTGTTGTTCAGTCAGTCACAAGTGCTCTCCCTTAGTTCACGAACTCGTTTTTACTTTTTTCCTTCTGTATTTAAATATATTTCGCACCGCCAACCTCATATCTCGGTCGAAAATTATAAGAAAATATGAAAACAGTATTTTTTTCAATTGTAATGTAACATATTTCATAAAATTATAACCAAGACAATAAAGTACACCGCTGGAATGTTTTGATCTGAAGTTTCAACAGGTAAAAATGGGACTTTGTTCGAGTCACAAAAGGGGATAAACGTCTCATTTGACAAGAATGAAATATTTTCGAACTAATCAGTGACTAATAAAATTAGTTTTACGTCGCTCTTAGTTATATTCCAGCAATGTCACGGCAGGGGAGGCCATTGGGAATGGGTGTAACGAACGAACGCTTAAATCATTATTCTGCCTACCGATCCTGTGTGGATGGAAGGTGGTTATGGGACGGAGGTTGACAATAGCTACACTGGGACTGCCCACGAGGGTGATGTTTGATAAGAATCAGGAATATGAAAAGATCTATCTTTCTTGAAAACATTCTCAGTACCATATTAATATGTCAAAAAAAAATAAAGCCCCAAACTCAGTCAGTGCATTATTTTAATAACCCACCACCATCTGTGACTTTGCTCAGCTACATAGTGACTTCACTGACAAGTCGTGGCCGCTGATACAGCAAACGTTAAACGGATGTGTAGTGGGCGTGGCTTACTAGGTCTCAGATGACAGCATATGCAACAATATCGTGACGTCATCAATGACGTGACGTCATAATCACCGGGTTATTGAAGGCTCAAGACGTGTTTTACATCGCTAGATTCTTTCACCCGATGGACAACGTTTAAGGAATATTTAATGGGCTGTAATCAGTCCCTCCTTAAGAAGCCCCCAAGGAGGGGTGGGGGAGGGAGAAAACACAGTGAGATGACCCTTGTAGAAAGATGGACGGAGTTTCGTGACTGGATTCGAAGACAGCGGGGCAAGAACAGGGTAGTGTCAATATCTATCAAACCAACTGACAAGTCACGTGTCATAAGTAAGTTTTTTTCGTCTTGGCATCATATATTAAAGTGAGTGAGATAATATTTGGATTAAAACAATGTCTACAAAGGAAGGTGAAATATTTATATACCGTAAAGAAAACATGTGAACAGCAATCTCAACACTACGATCTGTCTTGTCTGTTTGTTATTTGTGCTCTCCTGAGCAACATCATAGCTGCAATGTCTGTGTCGGAAGTTTGGCAATAGTCATGTCTGCACCAGAATATCGAGTGATTGAGCATGATACGGTGCCAGACAATTCTGTTCAAGCCTCTTACGACCAACATGGGTACCTGAGGACAAACTGTAGTATGCTTCAATTATAGCCTCTTTACACATAGGTTCGACAGACAGTCTGAAACAGTATAGACACAGTATAGTAATTGAAGTAGCAGGATTAATATTGCCAGCAGTTGTAGTAATAATGGTTGTAGCTGTAAGAAACTTATCCAAAGCGAACACGACAGAGAATCTGAAACAACACATATTTCTCATCATCGTTTGGGAAATTTATTACAGAAAACTAAATCCGATCGACCGAAAACAGTGAAGTTGATTTGAGATAAAGGAAAATATTAAAGACTACATAGTACCATATTTGCAAGTATTTTCGGAGAAATCATGGATTTGAAATGTTCGACATAAGATTCTTGGATCCAAACGGTGAAAGGGCAAACAGTTCATTAAATTCCAAACGTGAATTTTTAACAATTCTGAGTCGAAACTGCCTTGACAGAACACCCTGAAAGTTTGCGAGTCACATTTTCTTTATATTCAGATGTGGTATAGTCAGTGATAAGTGTTCTCCATTAGTTATCCGCTATAAGTATCACACACGGAAATTCAATGTTTATCTTCAACGTTTATCAACATCACGCCTCAACTTCAGAGACAGGACGGTCACAAAGTTAGTAAAGGTGAAAAAGCAAAACGATGTGTGGTTTTTCCACTAGTAGTGCACGGTATTTTGTAGAGACATGATCCAGACCGACGGTGGAGACCTAGCTGGAATGACCACATTGATCTGACCTTTCATCAAGTGAAAATGTCACCTTCTTCCAGTAACAACATCGCCATGCGAGAAGCGTGTCTTTTCACAAGAATAGAGAACTGTAGCTACAAAGTCATTTCTTACTGATCCTATCATCTTCCCTGGTAAATCAAAATGTCTGTGACAAAGAGTGTGAGTGAGTTATCGAGTTAGTTTTTCGCCAGTTTAAGTGATATTCCAGCAATATCATGGAGGGGGACACTGGATTCAAAAATGGGCTTCACACATTGTACCCATGTGGAAAATCAAACCCCAGTCCTTAGGGTGATGAGGGAACAATTTAACCACTTGGCTACTCCACAGTCCCCAGAAAGAGAGAAAGAAAATGCTTCCGCCACCAACTGTGATTACCCCAGAGTGATGTCATATGTTCTCTCAAATAACACAGAATATCGTTTGTGTATTTTCAAATTACAGTTATCAATATTACAACGTTGGTAGTTTGACTATCGAATGCCCATCACAATCTTTCAGTACATCTTCGTACATTCATGTGCTTGTAAGCTATTAACCCTACACGGAATAAGACACCAGTCACACATGTTTGTCAAAATTTACAAATGTTTGTTATTTTACACCTCGCTCATTCCATTTATAAACCACAAGCTTCTCCTATTCCGACGCGTTTATATTCTTATGGAGCTTGCTAACACTTTTCACTTGTATCCATTGCGACGTTTTATGGATGTTGGGATAGCTCAGCTGATTCGACCTCGGTTTCCTCGAGCGAAATATAGTGTATCACTGTAAACTTGTGGCTGGGACCTCAGGTTTTAGACCTTAAAATATTTGTCAAATCCATTTGTAAGTGTAAATTGATTTTGTCCGAGGGTATAAATGGTTGCAATGTTAGTAACAAGTACTTTAAACCTACAGTAACTCACACTTCAGGAGTTTTAACTAGGAGTTTTATAAACTGCCGTTTCAATTTCAGACCAGCAAACATTAAATGTGGACCAAATGGGCTCCGTGTCCTCATCGGATACAGATGTCGATGTTGTGGCAAATGAAACCGTGGAAGAAATCAAGGTGGTTGAGACAAACACCTCCAGTGAGAATGACAACTCAAGGCTCAAGATGCCACGGCCCAGGGCAGCCAAAGGCAAACGCACACCGCATGTACCCAATGTCCAGTCTCAGACAGAGGAACAAAAGAACACTGCTAGTCTGTCTACTCAAGATGTCACTGTAAAGAAGAGGATCAGGCCAAAGGCAGCTAAAGGACCGAGGACAAGGCCTCAGGAGATCCTCCCCGGAGTTGTGGCTGAGGACGACGACTCCGTAGCTGAATGCAGCGTCATCAAACACATGACCACCATCGACAACGATGTTCCTCCTTCAAAAAGCCTCTTCAGAAAGATTCGCCCAAAGGCTGCAAAGGGAAAGCGTAAAGTTGGATCGCGTAATGAGAAGAGCGGAGCATTTGAGGTACAGAGCTCGACCCAGGAGTGCCTTGATGCATGGATGAAGAGGAGGCTATGTGATGAGGAGAGGGAGTAGAGTGTTCATCGCCACAGATTTCTGCTGCGACAACGAAAGTGTTCTAGACAGAGACTAGATGTGTTCTCCACAGATGTATACTGACACAATGAAGGTATTCTTGATAGAGACTAGAAATTTTTTTTGCCACGGACCTAAACGGCAACAATGGATCCGGAAGCATTCTAGACAGAGACTAGAAGTGTTCATCACCACAGATGTATACTGACACAGTGGAGGTGTTCTAGATAGAGACTAGACGTGTTCTTCGCCACAGATATATATTATATATTGACACAATGGGGGTTTTCTAGATAGTGACTAAAAGTGTTCTTCCCCACAGATAGATGTTGACACAATTGTGTTCTAGATAGAGACTAGAAATGTTCTTTGCCACAGATTTATACGGCAACAATGGAACCATTCTAGACACAGACTAGAAGTGTTCATCACCACAGATGTATACTGACACAATGGAGGTGTTCTAGATAGACTCTAGACGTATTCTTGAGCACAGACTATTACTAACACAATGGAGGTGTTCTTGATTGTGTTCTTCGCCACAGATAGATATTGACACAATGGAGGTGTTCTAGATAGAGACTAGACGTATTCATGAGCACAGACTATTACTAACACAATGGAGGTGTTCTAGATTGTGTTCTTCGCTACAGATAGATATTGACACAATGGTCCTCTAGATAGAGACTAGAAATGTTCTTTGCCACAGATCTATACGGCGACAATGGAGGTTTTCTAGATAGATAGACTAGATGTGTTTTTCGCCAGAGATATATATTGACACAATGGAGGTGTTCTAGATAGTGACTAGAAATGTCCACCTCCACAGATAGAGATCAGCACAATGGAGGTGTTCTAGACAGAGACTAGACGTGTTCTTCGCCACAGATGGATAGTGACATAATGGAGGTGTTCTAGACAGGGACAGTCACTATACTTGTTCCTAATTATAGGTAGTTGTTGAGACGGTGGAGGTGTTCTAGATAAAGAGTTGTGTTTATGGAGGTGATCTTTGACACAAAAACGGTGTTCGATACAATGACTAATACTTAAGGGAAGGTGTCTATAGACTCAGTGTTAAGGCGTCATTTCAGTCAGTGTTGATCAAGGGATGTTCCGACGATTTATCTAAGCATTGATATAAACATCGGAGTTTAACATGCTATATATACAGTGCTGTGATCTAAATACCTAAAAGTATTGGAGGAAATGATGTTAAAAATTCAGCTTTATTCATTGTGTTGCTATGGAATCCAAAACACAGTTACGAAAAAATGCAAAAAACGCTATTTTTATGCCACTTGTTGTTACTTAATTGTATTGTTATGTGAATAAAATTCCAAATACTTCTTGTTCGATCAAATATATTTTGTTCTCAGATACAGATACAGGTGTGGTAGGTGAAGTTTACGTGTACATGCGGTGTTTCCCAGCAGTAAGTCGACAGATCAGGGCATGGTTACCCAAATGGGTATGAAAGTGTAAAGGCCTTGTCACACCTTAACGATATCTTTTCTCACATCAGCAAATGGAGAGATCACGTTTTGTCAGGTTTTGTTTAAAACGTTTGGAGCATTTCCCCTTAAAATAGAAGATTGAATGCATGAGTAAGTGAGTTTTGTTTTACACCGCCCTCAGCTATAATAATAGAGCCTGGAGCAGACAATCCAGTGATCGATAATACGAGCATCGACTTAATTTGTATACGATTGCGTGATTGCGTCAACCAAATCAGTGAACCTGGTAATCCTATGACTTCTCTTACGACAAGCATGGGTTACTGAAGATCAGTTCTAACCCGGATCTTTGCGGGTCTTATGAAAAATGAGCACAGGTTTTGAGTGAGTGAGGGGGTTGGGTTTTACGCTGCTCTTGGAAATAGTTCAGCAATATCAGGACGGTGGAAACTTGTTACACAAAACAAAACCCAATTCAAGTTAATTTAAGAAAGTTTTAGAAAATGAAACATTTAAAAACTATATTGCAGCACCATATTTGCCTATTTTGTAATAAGAAATCTAGAATTTTAAATGATCCTCGTAAAATAGTTATGCCCGAAACGGCGAAAACGGAAATAGTTAACCAGTTTTCAAAATTATGTTTCTCAAATTCGGTCTCGAATCTGCACTGGCAGAATACCCTGCATGTTTCTGAGAAAACTAGATGTTCCGTTGTTGTACAGTCAGTCACAAGTGCTCTCCCTTAGTTCACGAACTCGCTTTAACTGTTTTCCTTCTGTATTTAAATATATTTCTCATCGCAAACCAGAAAACACGGTCGCAAAATATAAGAAAAAGTAAAAATAACCCCAAGAAACAAACAAGTATTTATTTTACACATGTGTTGTAACTTATTTGATAAAAGCTATTGACTGTCTTTAGTTTGAAAACATTGTACTATTGTTTGAGCCTTTGGACTCAAACATTGTTGATTTTATTCAGGCAAATCACATGTACTTCGGATTTACTATTAGCTGATAGCCATGCACGCTGTAGATACCACTCTCCAATCTTTGCAGGTCAAATATGTGTGTACACCTATAGTTGGATAAAGTCAAGCTGATATGGTAGTCCACTTGCTTATAGTCATGGAGCGACTCTGTCTTTGCAACTGCGTTGACACTCTCCAACGTTTGTCTTTTTTTTTAAAAAAAATCCTTCGACTTTTAATCACACAGTCTTACTTTTGAGTGTGTATTCTACTGGCCTTCTGGTGTTGCTATTAGCTTATAATACAGCCATAGAATTACAACCTTATTCATGTGTTGCCGATGTCCATCGCTTTGCTCTATGTACTGAAACCTGTAATACTTTCTCATGACCGATACCCTTGTGAATGTGTATCTAGTATGCTGGAATAAAAAACAAACTAACAGAACCCAACTTATATGATAAAGTTATGATCTAATAGGCTGCGGTTACTTCGTTGGAATATTTTCAGGTTGATCTGACCTTTCACCAGGCAAACCTGGAACCTTGATCGAATCAGTTCGGATCACAGCAGAGGATAAACTTCTCATTTGAAAAGAAGGAAAATATTTTTAAACTGATCAGTGACTAGTGAAATTAGTAACTGTTTTACGTCGCCCTTGGTTATATTCCAGCATTATCACTTCGGTTGAGGCCAGAAATGGGCATCACAAATTGTACGGATTGTACCAAGATGGGGAATGGGCGTAACGAACGAACGCTTTAATCATTATTCTGCCTACCGATCCTGTGTGGATGGAAGGTGGTTATGGGACGGAGGTTGACAATAACTACACTAGGACTGCCCATGAGGGTGATGTTTGATAAGAATCAGGAGTATGAAAAGATCTATCTTTCTTGAAAATATTCTCAGTACTACATTAATATGTCAAAAAAACAAAGCCCCAAACTCAGTCAGTGCATTATTTTAATAACCCACCACCATCTGTGACTTTGCTCAGCTACATAATGACTTCACTGACAAGTCGTGGCCGCTGATGCAGCAATAGGTGTGTAGTGGGCGTGGCTTACTAGGTCTCAGATGACAGCATATGCAACAATATCGTGACGTCATCAATGACGTGACGTCATAATCACCGGGTTATTGAAGGCTCAAGACGTGTTTTAGATCGTTAGATTCTTTCACCCGATGGACAACGTTTAAAGAATATTTAATGGGCTGTAATCAGTCCCTCCTTAAGAAGCCCCCAAGGAGGGGTGGGGGAGGGAGAAAACACAGTGAGATGACCCTTGTAGAAAGATGGACGGAGTTTCGTGACTGGATTCGGAGACAGCGGGGCAAGAACAGGGTGGTGTCAATATCTATCAAACCAACTGACAAGTCACGTGTCATAAGTAAGTCTTTTTCGTCTTGGCATCATATATTAAAGTGAGCGATTTAATGTTTGGTTTAACATTGACGACATTTAAACAATGTCTACAAAGGAAGGTGAAATAATTATATACAGTGGAAGCTGTCCAAACTGTCATCTGTCCAATCCGGCAAGTGATGAACGCCGGCATAAAATCTTAGTCCCGTACGTGGTTTGTACATTTGTCATTAGGTCTACAATCTGGCACCTTGTTTAAACCAGATTGTTTCTTCAGCCCCAATGAGTGCCGGTTTAGACAGTTTCCACTGTATAAACCAATCATACGGACATCAGTCTCATCACTACGATCTGTCTTGTTTGTTATTTATGCTCTACTTAGCAATAACCCGGCTGTACTGTTTACTGTACTATACCAGTGTTAAATAAAATTATGATCCATACCGGTCGGGAACACCTAGCGGGAATATTTTCAAGTTGATCTGACCATTCGTCAGGTGAACATGTCGACTTGTTCAAGTAACAACATGAGACAAGAATAGACAACTGGATCTACAAAATATTTTCTTACAATCTTTCCTGGTAAATTAAAGTGTCAGTGCCAAAGAGTGTGAATGAGTTATCGAGTTAGTTTTACGACAGCTTAGCAGCGGCTTCCAGCAAAACCACGGTGGGGGACACCAGAAATGGTCTTCACACATTGTACCCATGTGGAGAATCGAAGCCTTAGGGTGATGAGGGAACAATTTAACCACTTGGCTACTCCATAGTCCCCAGAAAGAGAGAAAGAAAATGTTTCCGCCACCAACTGTGATTACCCCGGAGTGATGTCATATGTTCTCTCAAATAACACAGAATATCGTTTGTGTATTTTCAAATTACAGTTATCAATATTACATCGTTGGTAGTTTGACTATCGAATGCCCATCACAATCTTTCAGTACATCTTCGTACATTCATGTGCTTGTAAGCTATTAACCCTGCACGGAATAAGACACCAGTCACCCATGTTTGTCAAAATTTACAAATGTTTGTTATTTTACACCTCGCTCATTCCATTTATAAACCACAAGCTTCTCCTATTCCGACGCGTTTATATTCTTATGGAGCTTGCTAGCATTCTTTCACTTGTATCCATCGCGATGGTGTTAGGATAGCTCAGCTGATTCGACCTCCTTACTAGCACAGTTGTTAGTTTCCTCGAGCGAAATACAGTGTATCACTGTAAACTTGTGGCTGGGACCTCAGGTTTTAGACCTTAAAATATCTGTCAAATCCATTTGTAAGTGTAAATTGATTTTGTCCGAGGGTATACATGGCTGCAATATTGCTAACAGGTAATTTAAATAAATACTTTAAAATATATTGTATCACTGTAAACTGTTGTTTCAATTTCAGACCAGCAAACATTAAATGGGGACCAAATCGGCTCTGTGTCCTCATCGGATACAGATGTCGATGTTGTGGCAAATGAAACCGTGGAAGAAATCAAGGTGGTTGAGACAAACACCTCCAGTGAGAATGACAACTCAAGGCACAAGATGCCACGGCCCAGGGCAGCCAAAGGCAAACGCACACCGCATGTACCCAATGTCCAGTCTCAGACAGAGGAACAAAAGGACACTGCTAGTCTGTCTACACAAGATGTCACTGTAAAGAAGAGGATCAGGCCAAAAGCAGCTAAAGGACCGAGGACAAGGCCTCAGGAGATCCTCCCCGGAGTTGTGGCTGAGGACGACGACTCCGTAGCTGAATGCAGCGTCATCAAACACATGACCACCATCGACAACGATGTTCCTCCTTCAAAAAGCCTCTTCAGAAAGATTCGCCCAAAGGCTGCAAAGGGAAAGCGTAAAGTTGGATCGCGTAATGAGAAGAGCGGAGCATTTGAGGTACAACACTCGACCCAGGAGTGCCTTGATGCGTGGATGAAGAGGAGGCTATGTGATGAGGAGAGGGAGTAGAGGACGCTGGGGTGATCGGGGAAGGAAGGGATCAAGTGAGATTCAGGAGGAAGGTTGGAGGAAGGACTATTCTGATGATTACAAGGAAGTGTTCCAGTTAAAAAATTACATAAAGAAGGTGTTCCAGATAGAGACTAGAAGTTTTCTTCGCCGCCGCGAAGTGATATTGACATGGAGGTGTTCTTGATAGATAATTGGAAGTGTTCTTTGCCACAGACTAATATTAACACGATGGAGGTGTTCTAGATAGAGACTAGAAGTGTTTGTCGCCACGGATAGATATTGACACAATGGAGGTGTTCTAGACAGAGACTAGAAGTGTTCTTCGCCACAGATAGATATTGACACAAAGGAGGTGTTTTAGATAGGGACTAGACGTATTCTTGAGCACAGACTAATATTAACACGATGGAGGTGTTCTAGATAGAGACTAGAAGTGTTTGTCGCCACAGATAGATATTGACACAATGGAGGTGTTCTAGACAGAGACTAGAAGACTTAGTGTTCTTCGCCACAGATAGATATTGACACAAAGGAGGTGTTTTAGATAGGGACTAGACGTATTCTTGAGCACAGACTAATATTAACACAATGGAGGTGTTCTAGATTGTGTTCTTTGCCACAGATAGATATTGACACAATAGTTCTCTAGATAGAGACTAGAGGTCCTCTAGATAGGGACTAGAAATGTTCTTCGCCACAGATCTATACGGCGACAATGGATGTGTTCTAGATAGAGACTAGAAGTGTTCTTTGCCACAGGCTAATATTAACACGGTGGAGGTGTTCTAGATAGAGACTGGAAGTGTTTGTCGCCACGGATAGATATTGACACAATGGAGGTGTTCTAGACAGAGATTTGGAGTGTTCTTTGTCACAGATTGATATCAATACAATTGATGAGGTGTTCTAGATAGAGACTAGACGTGTTCATCACTAAAGATGGATGTTGACCCAAAGGGGGTGTTCTAGATTGTAGAAGCTTTCTTCACCACAGACAGAGATAAGCACTATGAAGGTGTTATCGATAGAGAACAGTAGTATTTGCGTCCAACATTGGAGGTGTTTTAGGTGTTTGTGGAGATGAATATTGACATAATATATATATTTGCAAGGTTCTATTTCGGTCAGTGTTGACCTTGGACGTTTTGGAAGATGTGTGATGAGCTTATGAGATAAGCATTCTATATGTATATACCGTGCACGATATAAATACCTAAATATGTTTGAATAATGTTGAGAAATATTGTTTAATTGCCGTGTCATGTGAAAAGAACTGAACATACTTCATGTTCGATAAAATATATTTCGTTATCACGTTGATGATCTCCATGCCAAAACCTATTATGTCAAAAAACCATGTTTTTATTCGAATTCTGTTTCGTTGATTTTATCGTTATTCGAATAAACTTACACACTTCAGTTCACAGAATTGTTTTTTCTCATCGTATCGGGGATATATAAGCAGGTTCCTCTGCAGTATAAACAAACTATCACAACGTGATTTCAAAGTTGTGTTCAAGAGTTTGGAAAGTTTTCAACTCTTGGAGCATTCAATTTATTAAAACAGTTAAAACGCTGATATATGAGAACGAATTTGATCTTTCGAACTGCAATCCATCAGATAATTCAAGGAGAAAACGGGCAGTACGTCTTCACATTACCAGATTTTCTACAAGGGTATTGGTATAACCTCCTACCATCACTTCGTTTAAGGCTGTTGAACAGCATCCCACCCATTTCATCATCAATGAGTAGATCAGCATTATGTTAAACCGTGTTAACACTATGCTACGTAATAAACAGGGGCTGGCATGAAGCACTGACATGTCACACCAATTGATGATCAAGTCTGGCACTTCAGCGTGTAAGACTGAGCGTCTCCCGGATAAATGAAGAAACAAACATGAATCAGGATTATCAAAAGATATTTATTTCATGAAAGACAGCAGTAATAGGGAACAGGAGTGCTGTCGACATCACAAGGTTAAGAAAGGTAAACCGTTGATTATTTCACCAAGCCGATCACATAATCTTTACTTTCATACACGGTGTTTATGTTGAATTGAGTTCTACATTTTTTTCACCGTATGAAAGTATCAAAGTAACGACATATTTATACATTACCTAAAAAGAATTAACGAAAGTTACTAAGAAACATTCAGATGCTTCGTAACACCCTTTCAACATGCATATGTGACGTCAAAGTCCTTGTGTGCCACATATTCTTGCGCACTGCGCTATTCTTAGCCATCTTAACTTTCAACATCAGCAAAAGACAAAGAAATGGTTCCTCTTGCCTATATTTCGCACATCCGTTTATTCAAAGTTTATTCAAAGTAGGTAAGAGCGGGGTGGTGAATGTTTTTTTTCCAATCAGGTACTCAAGCAAAACGGTGGCATGGCATTTAAAGCATTACCACGGGGCTATCTCACCGCCCCGCGAAGGCCAGTAGATCAAATCTTACGGTCGTCATTCTGGCTACTTACACAACACAGCAGCTGTCCCAGTCAGTAACTTAAATAATATCAATCAATGACTTCATCCGCGAACTTCATGTTATATCTGACCTCAAGGGTCTGAGTTAGAGGGATCGGATTACACTGATTCAAACATGTTCTTTTTAACAACATTTACAAAACACGTATAATTATGTAAGGCATATTATGGACGGAAATATCACCAGAACAGTAAGACAGTAAGATATCACAATATCGAAAAACTGTTAACGAACCTGCTGAGTGCCTCGGCATATACTGACCAACATAAGTCACGCAACGAAGCATCATTCGCACGTATTGGAACTTCATAGAGGGAACAAACTTAATCATAATCATCTGAACAGTTACTAGGTACTGCAGCAGCATGTACATAGACTCTGATTAGAAGCGAGGTCAAAATTAGGGGAGAGAAGGGATACTCCGGTCCCTCCAAACCCTGAGAAAAATACTTCGCTGTCAGGTTTTCAAACAAATAAATAAATAAATAAACCACTTTAATAATAGCCAAAATGTCAGGATGGTTAGGCAACGACTCTCAAAACACCAGGTCCCTCCCATCAGCTAGTGCAGTGTACTGGGCGTGATGAGGCGACAAGAAATAATGATTGATTACAGCTAGTCATACAAGGTCATAAACAGGGCATTGTGTGTATACATATGCATACATAACACTATCTTTAAGTCATAATGATTATCTTTACAAAATAACTCGAGGTCATTAAATCGATACCTGTACGCAGGATTACTAATGACACATTACAACGTAAATCTGACTCATGACATCCAGTATATTATATACAGTGAATAATATTACCTATACATCATAACACACGTCCGCGAATACACAGCGATATACCACACAAAATAACGGTAAGTTTGACAAGCGCTGTAAGATGTAGTAATGGGGTCCGATATGAGAGACGAGGCCCAGCTTACTTCCGGTGACAAACGTGTATTCTAGAACCATCTCTGGTTCCAAATTGCGCGACCGCGAAATATGACTTTACAAGACCGGACCAAGTGCCAAACCACTGGTGTTGATAGTCGTAATAGTTGTCTTACTGGGATAGTTAGATCGGAAATTTGTTATTGCTGCAAGGATTATCGCTTCCTTACTGTCAACTGACAACCATAAGGCCATTCGAAAAAGTATGAAACGTTGTTTGTCACCGGAAGTACTAAGGTCTCGCGAAGTGCCGTGACCTACATTCGGGCTTAATTCTGAAATAAGCGACACATGTATCCGACAGTTGGTGGTTATCACATAATGGTTCTGGGACACGACCCCTCTAAACTTAACCTCACCGAAGTATGTTGAACACTGCTTCTTAAAGATATTCACACGAAGTGTATTGAAAATGGTGAAACTGGCCAATAAAGACATTTGACGGATTAACATCATTGCACGAATTTGTCTGTATAGGTCTACTATACATATATGTAAGTAAATGAATCGGCAAAGTTTAAACCCATGCTTATTAGTATATACAGGAGTACATATTTTATCATAAGAGAGTAATATTTGGTTTTAGGTATTACTAAAGAAAGTAATGATCTTATGCGTTTTATAAGGCGGTCAACTGGATCGGGGGGATGATGCATGTTATCGTATCCAATTGCGTAGATCGATGCTCATGACATCAATCCCTGGATTGTCTGGTCACACAAGATTATTTACACACCGCCGTCATTTAGTTGAAAAATTGTTGAGTACGGCGACAGACAAATAAACAAACAGAAGATAACAGAACATGGTGTGTCGCCCTCTTTGTCACACAGTGCTGTACGACAATCAAAACACAAAGCGTTAGTGTAAAGTATTGCTTTCAAAGTACGTGAGCCAGCTGTAGACTGGCTAAAGGGCACTTAACATTTAAAACACGGGAATGTTAACAACCGTAGGAAGCAAAAACAAACCATTTTAACAAGTTAATTGTGCACCATGAAGGTAATGCATTCATGCAAAATATAATTATATAGAGAGGGGGATACTAGAAAATCTCGCCAACTAAAATGAGTTTAGAAAAAATATTATTAGTTATGACTAAATTCTCTTTCCAGAGAACAAATTACAATAGTCTGTCTCGTCTAACTAACATCCCAAGAACATTCTCCACATCGCACCACTACCAAACTATGAAACGGTTCCACAACACTCTGTACCTTATGCTACCGGCTGTGTGAAATCGGCGTTGCTTCTCTGAAACAAATTCACGAAGAATTGCTAGTACCGCGAATTGCACTTGGGCTGGTGAACTATTGCAAGGAATTCATCACATTCGTGTCAGCTGTCATGATAACAATGTCCATTAACATTCAGACGTTCACCAATACTGACCTTGAGAAATATTTGTTGATAAAAATATGTTGTCAGTACATCACGGTTGTAAAGTAATAAATAAAATTATGTACCCGACGTTTAGCTCGCGGTGTTGGCCAGTTAAAACAGTTAAACTGTGAAACCCCTCTAATACGGACACACTTTTCCCCGATTGATTACGTTAGGGCGATCTACTGACACATCACTCCCTCATAAAGGGGCGAAGGGTTAGCATAGTGGTTAAAGCGTCCGTTCGTCACGTCTAAGGTGTGGGTTCGATTCCCAACTTGGATCCAAGGTTAAAGATTTGGTATGTCTGTTGTGATACGAATGAATCATTTATATTGTTATGAAAGTCAATCGCTATCACTTAAACTAACACAGATTCGTTATTACATACAACTGTTAAAGTGAAACGTAACCGAAAATGGTTCATTGTATGATATAATGCTTTCTGTACCAAGTTGCCATTTACATGTATAACGAATGCTGACACAAAATGTCCTCATTCTAAGATGAAAATGCTGAATATTGTATCAGGAACTGTTTAATATCTGAGGTTTTATAAAATATTTTTCTGGCAAGAATCGATTGTAAACAACACGAATAGTGAAATCCTACAGTTTCTACCTTAGTTGCAAGAATATATTTACAGCTGTCGCCTATATAAATACTCCGTAACTGTGGCAACAGGCTCAGAAACCCAGGCAACAGAAACTTCACGACTTCAACACAAAGACGCATAGTCTTTCCACATAAACCAACACTCACATTCTCTAACCAGGTTCTGTAACATATACCATAACATAAATTTGTCTACAACTTATCAAGATGCTTTCCATTAGTAGCTCGTAGACCACCAGTTTGTAGAAACAACCACATTTTTCTGTGATTCACTCAGATTAATGATTTCCCCTGATTTGAACATTGATAGTCGTCATAAACGAAATATACTCAATTACTGGGTCTGTTTTACCAAAACTTGGATATATCCACGGGTATTAACTATGTATAGTTATAGTTAGGAGATACACATACTGTGTTGGAAAATCAGAGGTATCTAACGAAATTATAATAGCTTTAAATTTGATTTAAAAACGATTACGTAGCGAGTTTAAATACAAAATTTAGAGCTATTATAATTTCGTTATATACCCCTGATTTTCCAACACAATACGTTTATCTCCTTTCTACCATAACCGTGTTATTCCGATTTTAAACAAATATTTAAAGTGTTGGAAAATCGGAGGTATATAAGGAGATTATATACCTCTGAATGACTTTGATTAACCAATCACAACCCAGTGTTTACTGAAGTCATGGTAGAATTGAAGATTATACACAGGTATTAAGGTTCTGGCATTAAGAGGAGGACATGGTTATTCAGACCATAGCAGCCCCTACACCCACGGTATTCTGTTAAAGGTCACGTAAACATTTCTACACAGTATTTACATTCTAACTGGACAATCATTCTCGCTACAACGCCTGGCTATGGATCTGATAAGGTAACAATGCTTTATCTCCTTTAGGTATAATGACTGTTGCTCCTTAATCCCGTCATCAAAAACAAATTAATTTATCTTTTGAAAATACAGAATACAGTTCACTGGATCTTTTTTGTTGAATTACTTAAAAGTAACTTTTATGAAAAATAGGCAGTTTATATTATATCTGTAAACTCTTGTCATTTCCATATCACACATACAGGAGAAGAGTACATTTAACTATCCATAGTGAGGGTGCTATGACCGATATATAGTTGCCCTCACCATGGATAATTATCAAACTCTGATAACATGTCTGTACGCAATACTGAGTCAAGGTATGTACAGGTATCACAGTGGAGAGCAAACAGTTGCGTTGAAAACAAAAGGTCAAAGTTCATCTAGAATGTCATGGACGCTGTAGTTTTGACGTCCATTCAGCAGGGGTCGTGGATCAGTCCTCCTTCTTGGGAATAGTGTTCTTCTTTCCTAGGATCCCCATCAGTTCCTTGCTCATGTAGTAGGGCTTGTCTGCCGAGCCGTCATGACGCTCCAGATCTTCCACTAGAATAATGACAAGGAAACATATGATGATGCATTATGGTGACGATGTTGATGATGAGTTAGTGAGTGAGTTTGGTTTTACGCCGTTTTTAGTAATATTCCAGCAATATCATGGCGGGGGACACCAGGAATGGGTATCACACATTATGGACTGTTAACAACTTGGCTGCCCCACCTGAATACTATCGTAAGTACGCTCATGTAACTACTATCGTAGTTATCCTATGTCCACATGTTTATCGAACTGATAAGAACAGGTGAATAGACTCTTCAGACTTTGTACCTTTCTAAAAAATGTGTTTGCTCTTTGATCGAAACGGAAAATTTCGGTGAACATAATCATATTTATTGAAGTAATAAAATACATAACATACATGTGACACATACACATGTTTTTGTCTAATTGTTTTCTACTGTTGGCCTCATGACCACCTACACGAAAATGATGATGAATCACACACACGGTGACATATGGCGAGGTACGATAACGATATGACTCACAGAAACACAGGAAGAGTGTGTCCACGGCCATGCCGTACACGCTGAAGAAGCAAGAGGCGACGATGTAGCTGCCGATGATGACGACCTGTGAAGAATGAGTGCTAGCGTTGTAAAATGAATAGGGGGAGAATGGCGCTGTAGCAAAAATACCAGCTCCTATAAACACATCGACATCTCAGACACCATGTGGTTTATTCAAGAACCGTAGTCCTAGATACAAAAAGTTGGAATGGAGACAGATCACCTTCCGTGACTAAAGTATGAAAACGAACACGAATTACGAGTGATGGCGAGAAATTTCACAGAGGGGGAATAAACCAGAAGTCGTGAATAGCTAAAGTGGGGAATATGATTCGCAGTTATATATCCCCAGCAATCGGATATAACCAAGTTAGGTATCGCCCAATAATCGGATATAAAGAAGTCAGGTATCACAGTAGTTTGATATACGCAAGTCAGATATCACCAGTAACCAAGATGATAGAAAGACTGGACATAAAAATATGAAGACATATTACTCAGTAATCGAAGCTTTTACTTCGTACAGTGTTTTTATGCACACGATTAAAGATATCTTCACTAATAGTGTCTGGCAGAGCAGGGTTGCCGTATAGAATGGCATCAATGTCTTATGTGAACTCTTGAAGGTGTCCAACGTATCAAATATCAGCTGCGCGTAAAACAACATCCAGTTACCAAGTTGATAGAACCATGCAACAAAGGACTCACCACAATTGGAACAATGTAAAAGTTGAGGTTGGGCGTGTACTTGGCTAAATACGGTATCCTCCCGTCAAAGAAAAAGAACGAGCCAGCTCCTGCAGACCAACATGTGACATGTTATTGATGTACCGTCACTCCCCAACGTAAGTACAACAAATATCCAACACGATATCACTGCATCAATTCTAGCAACAGCTTGCTATTGAAATACAAAGAGCTCTAATGAATACACACAAACTACGGCACACAAAATCATTACACGCCGCCATGTGAAGTGGAATTAATTCAAGCATCTGGCAAAAATAAATCCTGTCACAGAAATACACCAATTAATATATTGTGTAGTTGTTGACATGCCTGAAGAAGAAAAAAGTTCCATTTTTTTGGTTGTATTTTTAGAATGGGAATGAAATGGGAAAAGCTGTCTGTGTTCATTATGCTTCCCGCCCAGAGTGTTCATTCCGACGTTAAAAACCGTTTTCTTTTCAATTTATATCCTATTGTGACAATAAATAATCTTACCCCTTCACACCTAGAAACACAACAGGCCAGTGTGAATGTACTTCATAAAATGTTTCCGAAGCAAGGCAACTTGACGTACAAAACGTATAACTTTACATACTGTTATTGATCTAAATAGAAATATCAAGTCTTTGAATGTCATTTAGAAGTGTAAATACATAAGAATGAAGATTTTATGGATATCAACTTCTTTATGAGAGAACACAACGTTTCGGAGTTAATGCTTACGCACACCGACCAGTACATCCACTACAACTCCTGCCACCACCCTCAGATCAAGCAAGCTATCATCGCCACCCTTACCAGACGTGCCAAAGCCCTCTGCCACCCCGATGCCCTAAACAATGAACTGGACCACCTCAGAAAGACATTCACCACACTCAACGGGTACCCTCCCCAGCTCGTCACAGCCACCATCAACAAGACCCTTAAGGACCGAGAACCCCGCCCCAAACCTTCTCCATCACCCATCAGAGTAACCATACCCTACTTTGGCCCCATCAGTCATCAAATATCACGCCTCATCAAGACCAAAGCCAGCATCGATGTCACCTTCTCCAGTGGCAAGACCATCAAGACCTACCTAAAAGCCAACGGTAAAGGACCCAGCTGTGAACACCCTAACCCGAGAGGATGCATCTACCAGATCCCTTGCAACTGTGGCGACCTATACATTGGAGAAACGCTGAGACCAATCAACACCAGAATGAAGGAACATCAGACCTCAGTCAGGAAACTCGACCAGAAATCGGCCATCTCTGAACATATTCTCAAGAACCCTGAACACTCAATTCGATGGGAGGACACTAGGATACTATCTACCAACAACAACAACTGGCGCCAAAGGAAACTGCAAGAGGCCATCGAGATCCGGAGACAGAAACCAGCCATCAACCGCGACCAAGGAGTGTACCTACCAAGTGCCTGGGACTTATTGATAAATTAATCTCATCTACCTGTGTACATTCTATCTATGTAATTCATGTATAGCCTATCTACCCGAGTACATACTTGTGTTTGTACATCACCAACCCTCATGTAAACATGCTCACCCCCTATCGTGTGTTATGTACATCATCCTATCATGCGTAATGTATCACCATTGGCTTCCATCCTTACCCCCAATCATGTTATGTAAACATATCCAATCAACTGTAATGCATTACCGTTGGCTTCCATCATTGTTATCTTAACTATCGGCTTCCTATCAGTGCTTGTTTATACTAGCTTTCGTTAACTCATTCCACTTGTTACTTTGTTATTGTTTTACCTGTACATATAAATACACCTCTGTATCCCTTTCTCAATCACCTGATGAAGGAGTAAGCATTAACTCCGAAACGTTGTGTTCTCTGATAAAGAAGTTGATATCCATAAAATCTTCATTCTTATAAATAGAAATATGTTTTAACTCTTACATTAAAAAACATGTTACACAATAAGTTAAACAGTGTTCATCTATAATTGTTCTACATTCTTTCACCCATGCTTTTTCCGCGTTGAGATTGGAGATGAGAAACACATAAACACAAGAATGGCCTTAAGGTATTTCTACTTTGTTTGTACTCACCCACAAGCCCCACGACAACCAGTTTCCCGATAAGAAGCAGAAAATCCGTCACCTTGTCTATAACGACAACCCTGAAAGTAAGAACAATTTTCAGTTAGGACACGTGGCACTAACAAACAGAAAGGTTTTCTGAACTTCTACGTCAACTACTAAAACACATTTTCTGAGGAAAAGTCACAGTGGGTCGTCACCCATGAGTATGGTACAGCACGGAAATCATGATGAGGGCAGTCATGAGGTTGTGGTACACGAACACGTGGCACACGAACATGTGGCACACGAACATGTGGCACACGAACATATGGCACACGAACATGTGGCACACGAACATGTGGCACACGAACACGTGAAAGCCCATTTCTGTCTAAGTTGGTTTTTACTGCAGTAAATCACGCATTCACCTGGGTTAGAGCAATTAATCACTTACCTGACGACGTTTCGGAGGATGAGGAAAAACGCGTCTTTCGCTGCCATGCAGAAATTCTTACCGTAGATGGCGGTCTGAAACAGGTTGAACGTAAACATGGTATGTCTGTACATCCTATTACAGTTCACATGACATGTGTACTTCTTCTGTAAGCGAATTCTCGTTCACCTAAACCTGATCCCTGCTGTACCCCAAGCTGGTGTTCTTTCTGAGCATGATTCCCTTGGGGGCTGTGGTGTAGCCTAGTGGGTAAAGGGTTCACTCGTCACGCCGAAGACCCGGGTTCGATTCCCCACATGCGCCCCATGTGTGAAGCCCATTTCTGGTGTCCCCCGCCGTGATATTTCTGGAATATTGCTTAAAAACGGCGTATAACTACTCACTCACTTACTCATACCCTTAATGTAATACATTTTACATGATACCCACTACCAACCCTACCCAAACTGTACACATGTATTTCATTTCGTCAATTCGGTTGAAATCTAAAACCAATCGAACACGTCTGTGTCGAAGTCACGGTTGTCTCGGAGTCATAGGTTGTCCTTGTGTACTTCTAATGTAACCCAATCATATTCGTTTGTGTCGAACATCTGACATCGCGAAATATTTGCTTAGGTTCCTTCAACTTTGACACAGCTGTGTTTGAGTTTTCGTAAATCGACAAATACAAGATGCGCTTGATCATATTCATTTATATATGTCATACAAAGACAAACGAAAGCATTTGTCTTAATCCCCCTCGTCAAAGGCGCATACACTACGTCAGACACACGTTTCAGCAGATAAACGACTGATAATGTATCACAAAGTCTTACGATGATGTAGGCATTCTTGTTGATGAATTTGATGAACTTCTCCAGACACCAGAAGCAGCACTTCAGACATCTGTAGGCAAACAGACAGTATTAATCAGTGAACATAAGAATGTATTTATCAGTAACTGAAAAACATCTGAAGAAAACAGACCCAAGTACTCAGTATTTCCTTACAGAACACACACCATTACTGAAGAGGTGCCAGATATCTGCAGACAGAAGACAGCATAACTCATAACGTCACTATCAGATATTGAAATGGTTATTATCAGATACTGAAGTGGTCATTATCAGATACTGAAGTGGTCCTTTTCAGATATTGAAGTGGTCATTGTCAGATATATACTCATGGAAACGAATAAAGAAACATATGACAGTACAAGTTTCCCTTTATTTATTTCCACAATTCACCCACGGTGCAATACATACCTAGTGAAGACACCTGGAAAAGAATAAAGGAAAACCCGCACTTTCATGTGTTCCCTTGTTTCCATGAGTACTAGTATATGCAGGAAACAGACAGTATGATTACGTCACTTTCAGATATCAGTAGACAACAGAGAGTGTTTTCATGAGGTGTCAGACGCGTGAAACTTACTTAAGGAAGAATTTGGCCACAGGGTTCTCACTGCCCTTCAGCTTATGGTCCAAATACTCCAGGAACACCCGGATCATCTGGACGATCGCGATGATCAGGGAGCCAAACGCCAGGGTGCCCAGATGGTACCTGGAAGTCGACATGGTCATAAACAATACCGTACATCAACGTTATAGGATTTTACTTTTCTTGTGCCACAAACAGCACAGTTCCATTGAAAATGATCGGCTCTGGACGAGACAATCCAGTGATTGAAGTGATTGGAATTGATCTACGCAACTGGAATGCGATTTGAGGCATCAGTGAGCGTATCCACTCGATTCTTATGACAACCGTGGTTTGGTGAAGACAAATTCTAGCCAGGATCTTGACGGGTGTCCTAGTTTTAGAAACGTATGGGCAGCTTGAGACAAGTCCTTCAAGGATTTATATACAATCAAGTCTATCGACATACGATGACATCTGTCAAATCAGCTAGCCTGTCAGTCCGATCCGGTTAGTCCCTTATTCCGACAAGCAGGGGTTAGTGAAGATCAATTCTAACCCGGGTCTCAAGGGCTTCATCACCGGGGCGTCTAAAACACCATTCGTACATCCGGATACGTATTTAACAAGGAACTTCTTTTATGATTAATTATTTGTTTTTGTGCTGTTCATTCACTCCTGTAGATCCTCCTGCACTTACCTGAAACAACGCCAGAAAGAGCTGGCCAAGGGGAAGGTCGGGATGTCCTTGCTCTTGTCCCACGCCCAGTAGTACGAGGCGAACGCTCCGGCCAGGGTCATCTGACCAAGGGCTACCGCGAAGTTGACCATCCAGAACAGCATGAAGATGTTGTAGATTTGGAGGTAGATGGTGAAACTGAAATATGACATGTGCTTTTTATTATCATATGTGAATGTTGATTAACGCTGCTTTCAAGAATATTAAAGTAAAAGATCACGACACAGAGAGGTTAGGATTTTATGGCTGTATGGAGAATCGAACCTGTAACGAGTGAATGTCTTAACCACAAGGATACCTAACATACTATATCTCTGAGTAATGCTTTACACCGCTTTCAACACATTTAATCTCACCAAGGTACCAAATTAGGGCTCCACACATCGTATCATGAAGGGAATCTACCCGGTGTTTTCTCCGTGACGAGCAGACATTTAGCCACTGGACTATTAAATGTTCCCGTCACCTATTTTGAATGATTAAGAATGCGAGTGGCTGACAATGTGAATAAATGCCTGACTGACTTACTCTCCACGGCCATACTTCAAGTAACCACACACGTTCCCAAGGGTCGTGTCATTCGTCTGAAACATGAAAATTCACGTCAGTTCATACACTGTAGCCATGTGGGGAATCAACTAGTCTACCACTTTGTTGAGTGAGTTTAGCAATTAGCAATATTCCATCAATATTACGGCTGGGGACACCATGGCCAGAAATGGCTTTCATACATTGTACCAGTGTGGGGAATCGAACCCGGTTTACCACTTTGATGCCCAGGTGGGCATGTTGTGCGATGACCAACCAAAACATATAATATCAACGTTTCTACCAATATTGCAGCTTAATGACAGCGGGGGACACCATCGTACCCATGTTGAGAATCAAACAGTGGAACTTTAACAACAAGGCTACCCCGCAGTGCCTGTAACCAAATGAAGTCAAGGACCTGCTATAGATCATTACATTCTGTTAATATTATATGCTATGTCATAAGTTGTGTGTACAGTGGGAAATAACTGAGTATCACGTTGCAGCACTTCTAGTCAGCCACATCATGACAGGGCGATAAGAATGGACAATCCAAGCTGGATATCGTTCATAGAAGAGCTTAAAAGGGTATTTAAACGTACAACTTCTAGGGGGTGGGGGGGGGGGGGGGTGAGGGGTTGTAGCATTATTTTTTTTTATTTTCATAGTTACATGAGAAATACACGATGCATGGGCGTTGTATAAGACATGGGAAAAAGGGTACTAGATAAAAAAAAGGAGATACAAATAAGAAGACAACTAACTAATTAAATAAATAATTAAATGAAAAATTAAACAAGAAAACAGTCCATATTTTCACACCGTCATACCAATATATACATACCCAATAAGTTATTAAATCATATTTCAGTAATTTTGAAGTTTTCTACAAATGGACCACTTTCTTTCATAATCATTAAGCATAGCCTTATTACATTACGTCTTCTGTCAGATAATAGTATTATCTCAGTATCATCTCTTATACTTAACCCACGTTGACTGAGTGGCTGACATTGTGTGCTGGCGATTAGGTGTGGGTTGTGGTGTCGGTTTGAATCCCAGATGTACTGCCAAACATCACATGTGTTACATGTCAATGACCCTTTCAAATATATTTGAGTCTGCTTATTGAACAATCAGGCATTCCATATTATTCAACATTATACATTGATATTTTCAATAAGGGCTGAAAATATTCCGGCACATAGTAAGTAAACATGACAAGGTCTCCCTGTCTATAGCCACCGAGGATGGCAATCCATGAAGACATTTTTTACTATTTAAAGCCAGACTTGACTTTATATCTTCATAAAGTTTAGAGAGCCATTTAAAAATGCCATCACCAAATTATAAAAAAGTGGCAAGGTTTGAAAAGGTCTGTTCCCATTTGTAAGAACTCCCAGTTGTGAGACAGTGGAGTAGGTAACTAATTAATCTGATTAACCCCAGTTATTTAGGATTTAGCTGTGCAACTGAATCTTTTGAACAAAACATACATTTTATTCTAAAAAATCCACATAAGTGACACAGAGAACATACAACATATTGATACATATCAAAACATTGAACAAAGTCAAGTTTTGATCAGTTTTGTAACTTTCAAGTTATTGGTAAAGAAACTGATGTCTGGAGGCATTTAGAACAGGACAGTATAATATGATGTGGAGTTCATCACAGACAGATGATGTATATCTGTTACATCTTTCAATTCCGTAACAACGCCCTGTCTCAATGGGCAACCTGTGGTGTGAAGTTCTACATTTAGTATCTACCTAAGTCACCGTAAATCATAAAATCTGACTGCTATTATTATTTAACCATAATCTATATAAATGTATTTTATTAACCTTTGACAGCTCTTTTCGATCAGCATTATGTGACAAGCCTTCAACATGTGCTCATGTCGACCTGGTCGCTCCATGTCTTTGATAACCTATTTAATTATCTCTGTATCTATCGATATTCTTTATTGAAAACAATAAATGCTCTTCAAGGAACACTATCTTTTGTGTTAATTAACTCATGAATAAACTATGCCTTCTGTGGGTACTCATCAGCAACTGGGCTGTTCCCACTTGTGCAGTGAACCATTAATTAATGTGTCTCACAACTGGGAGTTTTCACAAGACAAGGATACTGAATCGAAAGCCTTTTCAAGATGTACAAGTAGCCGCATACCTGGTTGAGTTTGCTTGAATTCTGTATGTAGAGGAATGTCAGAAATCATATGAATATTGTCTCCCATATAACTATCAGACATAGATCGTCTTTGATGTTCATTTACGATATTGAGTTTTTAACTTATGTGCAATGACTGAGGATAAAAGTTTGTATGGTGAGTACAGCAGGGGGACTGGACACCGGGGATATTATTAAAGAACCGTCTTGGTTTATTTCCTTTTGGGACACATGATATTATTCCTCGTTTCTGAAATCTAAACAAATGGCCAATTATTATTTCGAGATTGTAGTTTAAAGATCTCAGTAGAAACTCAACCTCCTCCCCCCCCCCCCCTCCCCCTCCCAAATTATAGAATTCACAAATGTTGCGCCTGAACGTGGACTATTGTTATTTTTGTCTTGATCACTAAGTAGATTATTGAGGTCTATATCCTTAACAAGGTTCTCTCTGAATGATTTCACCACGAGCATTCAGTTCTTACCATTAGCTGTTTCTATTTCCTTCCTATTTTCACTTAAATAATTTCATGTCTCTCAGTTACAGACATATTTACTGATACATTCCCCTTCATCTGTACATTTGGCTTTAGATCCTACCAGTATTCCATCTCATTTTCCTTGACGTAGCTGTTGCGGTTCTTGGTTTTTTTATTTCTAATTCTTCTTCAATAGTGTCTCCAAAATTGAAACTTAAAAAGTTAACGCAAGTGAATAAGTAGCGGTTGTATTCAGAAAACGCTGTGCATGAGGAAAGGGCAAGATAATGAAGAAAATATGTTTTAGAACATCAGTTTCACGATTTACAGCGTATTTTTGCATCAGTCAAACACAGCTATGACTCGAAGTTGTCGCCATTAGGATAACCATTCAGCTGTTATCAAATACATCTCATTAAAAAGACACGGTCAAGATCAGAAGAAAAGTGCAAACCTCCCGATACTTACATCAGTGTCACATGGTATCTGCTGGAACAGGTTTTTAGTGGTCTCCTTGACTAGATCCTCGTTCACAGTCCCGTTAGCATACGTGATGTTGTTCTGGCCAAGTTGCTGGTTCCGACCAATGGACGCCAGATACCTTGAGCTGGTTAAGGTTTATACTTTATATACTATCGCCTTCCGTATGTTTCTTATCAAGGTTTATACTTTATATACTAACGTTATTCGCATGTATTTCTCATTGAGGTTTATACTAACGCCGATCGTATGCGTTTCTCATTAAGGTTTATACTATGTATACTAACGCCGATCGTATGAGTTTCTCATTAAGGTTTATACTATGTATACTAACGCCATCCGTATGCAGTTTTCATCCCGAGCCTCAACCAAAAGAAAACAAACGGGCGGAAAGGTAAAAGAAATTTGAATGTCTTTAACGAATTATGTAATTTTCTGAAATTTTATTAATTTACATTTACATTTCTTGGTGATAGACTTTAAATGAGTAAGGTACGGCGTAAACAGTTTCTTCTTTTGTTGTTTGTTTGTTTCTTTGTTTGTTTTATTTCGGAAACGTTTTAATAAATGTAGATTTAATACAAGATTAGTATCATTTCTTGCTCGTATGTCCATTTTACTCACAACAACGTTCTATGTACATTCCTGATTTTTATATTATATCCCCAACCAGATCAAAGTTTACTCAGTTACTTGCAACAAAGAACGTAAAACTACTAAAAAAAAGTTGCAATTTACCTGAAACTATGTCTACCCGTATAAACTTGTTCACCTGTCCATGTGCTATATTATGCTCATTTAATTGTACTCTTGGTCATGTGGCCATAAATACCGAATAAAGCTCTTCCTTCCTTTCCTAAAGAACAATCAACCCAGGCCGTGCAAGGATTAGAGAACTTTTTTATCACGCCATGGCATGTTTCGACAGGGTCAGGAAATTTTGAGAAAAGTAGACTTTTAATAAGTTCGTTACTGAATGCAAAATCAATGGGGGCTTTATATCATCATGAATGTCACTAGTTGTGTGTGTCATCTAAACCTCTGCATTGTAACACGCATATGTTAGACCTGTTTTGTTTTCCCCACTTTGGTACCAGTGTACATACTTCCATAGTGGACATTGTATTGGCATAGTAATGTTACAGGGAAGAGTCAAGTTTATAGATCTTGGATAGCTATTCCGGACACTAAATTAAAAATTTTAATCCGTTTATTTGTTCGAGATCTCCTTTGCTGGATTAGTTTGGTATTTTGAGAATTGTGAGTTTTCACAACGGAATGATAGGATCATGCATATACTTGTACTAAATTTTAAGGACTGTACTTCTTGGGTTATCAGGTACGAAAAGAGAAACAAGTGGTCGAGCATTGATACGTGTTATTGGTAAATATTAAATTGGATTGTTTGAGAAGGGCGCTGCAAAAAATATAACATTGGGCAAGTTAAACAAAATACATGCTGACTGTAAATTCAATATCGTAACAGCTGTCACTATTGAAGATAGTTCAGTCATACAGAATTCAATATTTTGTCAAACCATTACTAACCATGTGTCATACATTATTCAAATTGTCACGCCGTCATATTACAAACACTTGATAATCTTGAAACCTCGACAACAGGACAAATAACGTCAGCATACATCTGTGAAATAATATTTAGTTTTAACCAAGATGATTGCTAGTGATGAAATGACGGATTTCGAAAGGGCGTGGCTATTGTGGTTGTCATAGTAACAAGGATACACAGCAATGGCCAGTTGAACCCCCACGACGACGAGCTGCATTAGGAAGGGGAAGATGGGCCAGACAAGCGTGAACATCATGTTCCCAACAGCCCTGAAATCAAAGCCCAAGTATAAGTACACACGTTGCCTATGTGATAATTCTTGTTTAATGTTACAATAAGCAATATTCTAGCTGTGTGACTTTGGTCTGTAAATGATCGAGATTGGACCAGACAATCCAGTGATTGACAACATGAACAAGATATGCGCCATCGGATAACAACTGAATCAGCGGACTGTCAAGTCCTTCGACACAATCCATCCAAAGGTCCCCGTTAGAACTAGTCTTCAGTAATCCATGCTTGTCGTAAGAGACGACTAACTTGATGACACATGTCATCGTTCCCCAACTACGTAGATGTGTGCTCATGATATTAATCACTGGATTGTCTGGTTCAAAGTTACCAACCAACTGTCATGAAATACCCGCGTGGACATAATGGCGTCAAAAAACGTCGCCCTCGGCAACTAGTATATACTACTTCATGACATACCTGCTTCCCTCCTTGATGAGGGCGATGGCGATACGGATCCGGGAAATGAGGAAAAGCAGAATGAGAACGACGATGAGGAAGATGATCCCCGCTGTTATGCCTGCAAGCACCATGGATGTAATTACATCAGAACAGTCCGTGGTGGAGTGAGTCAGTGAGTTTAGGTTTACGTTGCTCACGGCACAAACAAGAAATGGGCTTCACATATTGTACCCATGTGGGGAATCGAACACGTGACGAACGCACGTTAGAACTATTTTACCCACCAACTACCATCACACCTACACCTTCATGAATGAAAACATCGTCCATAAACAATCTTGGTGTTAAGTGATTATTTTAAACATTACCGCTGTTATATTACAACGAGTCCACTTGGTATCAACGTACAGTGGAAGCTGTCAAAACCGGCATCTGTCCCATCCGGCAAACTCTCAACACTGGCATAAAATCTTAGGCCCATCCGTGGCTTGTACATTTATGATAAGCTCTTCAATACTGCACACTGTCTAAACGGGAGTATTCTTCAATCCCAAAGAGTGTCGGTTTAGACAGATTCTACTGCATGTTACATGTGGGATTCCACTTCCACAATGAAGTACAGTTACTTGTACTTTTGGTGGCACTATCCGTGACTATTCGCACAAAGTCAGCGATCGCACTACTCTGTTTACTTATCAATCTACCACTGCTAGCCTAAACCTAATCAAAATTTGCAATGTAAGATCTAATAAGATTGATGAATTAAGGTATAAAATTCCAAACTGATGCAAGTCGTCAATACCTTCTTTCCAATATCGCACACACGATTTGACAAAGCAACCTAACCTAACTGATACTGAAGAATCAGAGCCGTTGGATTATCTAAACATGTTTCACGTCGCAACAAACGTTTGCAATCACACGTTGGACAAGACAAAGTAATGCGTGTGTATGTATTAAAAAAATAGAAATAAACAACATATCACCTTCCCCAACAGTTCCGTTTGATCATTTGTCAACAAGAGTTGTCTGTGACCAGAGGGAAACCCTTTAGCGAGTAATCACGTGAGCGTAAATCGGCTATTCAATATGGCGTCGGGCTCGTATTTACAACAGAGGTTGTATCACTTACCGCATCCGAGAAATAGCTTTTCCTTCTGAAAGGTTAAGGTCAAACCTCCCATGTAGATGGTGTAGGATTCTTGAGTGCCTCGAGAGTGGTACCATTCGTAGAAACAGTAGCCAGAACCTGGGTGTAACATAGAGAAACGGGGCTAGAGAGTGAGTGTGGTTTTACGCCGATTTTAGCAGCATTTGATAATCACGATGGGGCATAGCAGAAATAAGTTTGACACATCGTACCTGCGGAATCGAACGACATAATGCTTTAACCACCGGGCCAGCCCTCGACCCACTGGTACGAAAGTATCCTAGGAATGTGGAGACCACTGATTTTGTAAGTTAAACAAAACGTAACAGCATGTTTCTGAACACCGACTTAGATAAAATTAAACTAATAAAAATTACAAGTATATATTCTGACCTCCGCCGAAGATACCAGCGAAGGCGACGAGGCTGAAGAACACCATGAAGCCGGCTATCCACCTCATGATGACGATGTATATAAGGGAGACAATCATCGCCAGAACCAGGCACCTGCAAGTATAATGCGCTCCCATAATTAAAAACTTATCGAATTTTTAGAATACTATGGTAAGCGATGACATCATATATCACTGAGAAAACCAACGTAACGCACTCTCACAATTAAAAATTGCTTGAGCTATTTTAATGCTACTGTAACTGATTTCTCATAGCACCAGAGGCCAACACGTATGATGCACGCTCTTTGTTAACGATTGCGGCAAGAGATGACAGTATATATCACTGAGAAAGTCATCGTCAGTTTTCTCACAATTAAATCGACTTTTTAGAATATTACGGTAAGTGTAAGCAATGACAAAGTTGACAAACGTTGATGTGCTCACAACTGTGACGAATGTGTTTGATTCATTTACAGTTATAAAACAGTTGGAAAAATCAAGGTGGACTTGGATACACGATCGCATTCGAACCTGACAGCGTCAAGTGAGTTTAGTTTTACGCCGCCTTTAGCAATATTCCCGCAATATCACGGCGTGGGACACAAGAAATGGGCTTCGCAAATAGTATCCAGTGAGGAGTCGAGCCAGTGTGACGAGTGAAGTCTTTAACCACAATTGTCTTCTCCTATAACGGCTCAGTCTATCGGCACTTACACGAGAATCAAGTACCAGGTCTCCACAATATCCGAGATAATTTTCTCCCCATATTCCTTGGCTTTGAGAAATGCCTGGAGTACCCTGTAAGAGAAGGTGATATTCGTTATTAAGAGCATTCGCCCATTGTATGGGTTTGAAACATATAAAGAAATGTGACCTGATATTTAGGCATAACTGTCGATTGCATGGATTGTTTTGTTTAAGTACGGCAACAGAGATGAGAGAGTTGCCAGATATTTTGTGTAAGTGAGAGAGCTTGTTTCTTTCGCCGCTGTTAGCATTATTGTAACAACATCAAAGCAAGGAACACTGGAAATGGTTTCATACACGCTATTATGAGAGATGGTTATCTATGCTTTTATAAATAAATAAATAAATAAATAAATAAATAAATAAATAAATAAATAAATAAATAAATAAATAAATAAATAAATAAATAAATAAACGAACAGACGCTTTAACTACTTTTACCTTTTTTATGAAATTATGAATTCAGATTGAATAAATATTTCTCAGACGATTCAAACTAATTACATAATATTGTTCGGTAAACATAAAGAGGTGACTGACAGTCGAAATGACATATATTTTCATTTTTATCAGAAATTCATATATCTGTGTTTTTTAAAGCATACAGTGCCATAAAATGTAGACGATGATCTATGAATGTTGTGTGGACGAAAGTCATACACCGTGAAACAATGATCAATGGTATTCATATTTATTAAAACAGTTTCGGGAAACATTAACACTTATTGAAACGTATCGAATGCTTGGTCTTACTGACTTCACGGCGCTGTCGATTATTGTTTAGTTGAAACAATATTATTCTCATGAATTCATTCACTGGCATTTATTATCTTAAAAGTTAATTCATTGTAACACCATTTCATTGATTTTGCTGCCAATTTGTTTTCAGTTACAGAAATACCATGGTATCTGTTCCATGATTAAATGGCTTCTATAGCGTATAGTTGCAGTTTTCAATGCCTTGTATTATAACAATATACCATTCATTTTCCATATTTAATATTTCTTCTTATTCTTCTTTTAATCCCTATACCAAATGAAATAATAAAATACCTCACATTGATAACTTTCACTAACTATCACAACCATCACTTTAATCCAAATATCCTAGCGAACAAATAGTATTACACCGAGTGCGGGCAACTTTGAACTAACTTACATCATAATAATAATAATAATAATAATAATAATAATAATAATAATAATAATAATAATAATAATAATAATAATAATAATAATAATAAGTGTGAGTGGATGTGTTTAGTTTTACGGCGCTTTCAGCACCTTTCCAGTAATATCATGACTGAGGACACCAGAAATGTGCTTATTGTACCAATATGGGTAGCAGAACCCGGAACTGCAGCGTGACGAGAGAACGCTTTAACTACTTGGCTACCCCAAGGTCCCCTTAGCATCAAGAAAATACGACATCGCATATACATATCCACCCAACAAGTTGCTTCTTTACGACATAATAAAACAAGAGCACATATGAAAAAATAGTTTTCATGAAACATCATATCGATTCATGTGCAAGCATGCTCCTTCACCACGTGTAACCCGATAGTGTAAAATTGGAATATTTGAATTCATAAAATAGAATGAGTTGAAACAAGAATATAATACAATAAGGACGTTCGTAGTATATACTTCATATACGTATTGATTGTGAACTTGATATCCTTAACCTTGTAGTGCGGATCATAAGACCATAACATCTAACTGTTCCAGGGGCCATCAGTGGAATCTGGTAACACCTGTGAGTACTCATTCCACCACGTGAACAAATGTGTTAGGAAAACATGCCTGACCATCAGCCATGTGAATAATCATGAAAGCGTACTTTGGGTAAAGCGGATCACGTTCATAATAAGCCTAGCTGCTGAATTAATGTATTCAGTTTTGAATGTTCCTTTTGTTCTTACACAGATAGATTCCAAGCCACAGCCGTTTTTTTGTTTATTTTGGAACGCAGCCTGTACACTGCAATGCCCCCCACCCCCCACCCCCAAAGACATGTGTCGTGAATATGTTTGTTAAACAAAAATACACGTTTCGTTAGTTCTTCCCTTTATCTAATAAACTATTTTGATGTGCCATTATTTGTTACCGCTGGCTCGTAATCTCCCCAAAGGGATAGTTTCACGAAACGAGCTCAGCCGTTTGTGTCGTATTCCCCGCAACGGACACAGGTTCCCAAAGTTCTCTGTCAAGTTAATTGTCCTTGCTTAACCAAAGCATTTGTGCAATGTCGCGGTCGAATATTATTAAATATCTCTATTTCAATTTCAGTAACTTTCCAATAATGGGTGTCACCATACGTGCATATTGTGTGACATAATTTATGAATACACGTTCCTAGGACATCAGGTTTCTAATTTGCAAGTCAGAGTTTGATAAAAAAAAGTTTCTATTGGTTATTTTGTAACACATATATAACTAACAGTAAATGAAATGTCCACTGTGGAATCAATAACACGACGACTATGAATCAATAATAGTAACAATACAGCGGTGTTTTTAACAAGTATACATGGAAGTAATGAGTGTTCTGGTTTTCAGTACCAAGGACATCTAGAGCACTTATTAACAAAGTTAATGTCGATAAATTTAGTATTCTCCGACATATGAGAAAATACTACAACCAGTTAGTGATATCCCAGTGGTACAGTTTTCCAAACATCAGGCAATATCCGATATCAGATTACTAGTATTCGCTCGTCAGTGCTACGTACAGCATGCAGAGAGTTGATTACTGCAACCAAGAGAGGATGCAAGCGGTAGTCTTGACATGCATTTAAACATTCTACGCCTAGATATAACAATTTGAAAGAATTTTATTATGAATATATATTGAAGTGCAATAGCCGGAGTAACGGTATGCGATATTCATAGATTGGGATTTATCGCATGCCAGCTCCAGGTTTGGAAAAGATGTTACAAAAAAAAGACATTTCTGTATATTGATGTATGTAACTATCTGGCTCGTACGTCTGGTTAAAAAAATCCTATTTTGAACTTTGGAATGATGACCATTTGGCTATATGAAATACTGGGTGAATATGATAGTGATTATGGTTTTACGCCGCATTTAGCAATATTCCAGCAATATCAGGGCGAGGGACATCAGAAACGGGCTTCACATACTGTATCTAAATATGGATTTGACTCTGGATCCTCTGCGAGACGAGGAAACCCTTTCACCCACAAGGTGCCCCACCGTCCCCAGGCAAACAAGTGACTTAACTAACAATCAACAATCGACTCAAACAATAATCATTAGTTTCCGGACACTCAATCACCGGATTCGAACCTCCCGATCTTCATTTAAACATTTCCGATCAGAATGAGAAACATTGGGACCTACACATGGACGCAACAAGATGTCGAGAGTTCTAGGAAATTATACCAGGTGTATGCAACAGCGAGGATTACATAGTATCGGGTTTCTTACACCAATACACATTCATTGCTCATACGCCAGGTGCAGTTGTATGCGAGGAAATGTAGAGCCATGCTTCGTGAAATGGGTCACCCCCACCGAAAAAACATTCAGTTGTTCAGAAAGAGAGACCTCGATCTATCTAAAGAATGAAACTTCAGTGACAGTTTTCTAGAAAATGAGACCATCGGTCTTGTGTAAGAAGAGAGGCCATTTTCCGCTCCTAGAAAGGATGAATCACATCTACATCATCAACCCATTTCCGTGTCGTGCAGGTCAGTTCGTTACAGGTCATGCAGCACGCGCGACCACACCAATACACTATGTCTGACGTCATCACCATGTCACCTTGTTCTCAGGTTCAGTTAAACAGATTTATAAACTGTTTATGTCCTGGAAGGGTCACAAAAATCTCTATTTTAAGGTCGCCATCAGTAAAGTCTTTGGCAAAGACCCTTTTAAGACTACATGCATTAAAACGGTTTCAATTATATTTTCAAGACCTTTTAAGAAAGGTTACCTCTCCTTGTCTACACGTTTCCATGGTTACCAGAGAATTTTTGTTTTCGTTTAAAACAGTTCTTTGACAGATACCTTTGAATCAATATAAGAGACGTAATCTAAAATACTACAAATATAGAGAAAAGAATGATTTTGTATTTATTTTGCAATGCTTTCAGTATTTGATGGTAGGAGCTTCACTAAGCGATGGGTATGATCGGGCTGTGCTGTATAACACTATCAATCGGGGCATTATAACCTGACACTGCTCTCAACGTCGCTCGGCGTTATATTGAAGCCTTGCTGAAGACTGAAATTCAGATAATGATAACATATCTACCAAGATGGTATCGTCAGGTCCTCGGCTTTTGGACATTCCTAATCAGAGCCGCTGCTAACATATACTGAGGGAAAACAATAAAGGATCATAGGAAAGCACAAGTGTTCCTATATTTGTTTCAAGATTTCTTCACAAGTTATGCATACACTGTTTGGGAAGAAACCGGGGACGAAAATAAAGGAACGCTTGTGCTTTCATAGGTTTCCAGGTTTCTTCACAAATTGTGCATTACAGAGCTTGAGAAGAAACCATGGAAGCAAATAGAAGGACACTTGTGCTTTAATGCGATCCCTTATTTTCTCCCCGCAGTATATTATATAGTACAGAACAAGGCGTTGTGGATTTTTAGAAAAGACCACCCAAACTCGACATATATGGAGTTCCCACACTTTCTCAGGTCCAAATGAGACCACCAAACACTTAGAAATACATCGAGGAAGGTTCTGTCCACCTTTCTTCGAGAACATAGCTGTGTTTCTTCTAAAAGCGTTGCCGTCGATTCCCAAGAGTTTGGTCGTCGTTGTTCCAACTGCTTGATATTCGTTTTTCCGGCGGTTTGGTCGTCTCATAATAGACACTTCAGTTTTGTGTGGAAATAATTTCTTTGGTGATTACTAGCTTCTCAATTCAACCTGACATCTGATAATATAATTTTAACCCAACAGTTAAATTGTAAATCCATAGATTAGCAAATGTGTAAAATGCAGCTACAGTGTAAGTTAATGTGGCATTTACGCTGATGCGCTGAAAATACAGTGTTTAAACGATTGTTATCAAGCCGATGAAAGGTCTTCCTGCGTGGTGGGCAAATGTAAGTGGGGTTAACTCTAATTTACTTACTCCTCTGCCAACTTGAGGGCCTCCCCTGTTACCGTATTGTTGCTGCCGTCTGTGATGGGGATGTTGCTACCGGCGGAGGTCGTCACCTCAGCAACGGTGTTACCCAAACTGATGAACTGACTTATATCTGGCAGACATCTGTTTACAACTGCAAGGATATATTAAGATGTCCATTAGGCATCCGTTAATTTCTGAGTGAGTTTAGTTTTAGGCCGCACTCAGCAATATTCCAGCTATATGGCGGCGGTCTGTAAGTATTTGGATCTGGACCAGACAATACATTGCAACAGCATGAGCACTGATCTACGCAGTTTGGATATGATGACAAGTGAACCAAGTCAGCGAGTCTGACCTCACTTTAGTCGCTAGTTAGACAAGCATGGCTTATTGAAGATCAGTTTTAAGCCGCATATCAACGGGTCTTGCCACGTCAGAGTTTGAGTTCTTTCATCATAACTCTGAAATGGACTTCATAAACTGTACCCATGTGGGGAAAGGGACCCGGATCCCGTTTCACAAAGCTCTCATAAGCCTAAGATCACGCACCTTTTCTCGTAGCATTGGTATCTCCCGGGTCTTAAGTGTAAGCTAACCCATCACCCCTGGAATTCCGTAGTGAAATACGCCATATATCTTACCTGGGGTACTTTTGAGGTAGAACGGGGCACAAGCTTTTGAAAATACTAAGGTATGCACCGTCTGCAAGGAGAAGGTAAAAATGAAAGGTAAATTGTTTACTGGAGATTATGTATCAAGTTCGTTAAAACGTACAATTAATGGCCGGACTGTTCTCACAAGCAGGACTATTTCTTACCTGCGTCTTGTCGGCTCCGTCAACGCAGATCAACTCTGTAGCGGCATTTCCGGTTTTGAGAAAGTCTGTGGCGGCTACGTAGTTGACGGTTGGGCAGCTGGACACACACACCTGGAGAGTACAGTAGAACCTTTTAAACCAAGACATCTTCGGGACACCCGTGGCATTGACTGATTGAGTCACCAGAAATGGGCTTCACACATTGTACCCATGTGGGGAATCGAACCTGGGTCTTTGGCGTGACGAGGGAACGTTTTAACCACTTAACTACGCCTCCATCCCTCTCGGCGTAATGGGTGATTTAACATTTAACGTTGCTAGTGATTTTATCAGCCACATAGGGTCATATTTACTTATACTGGAGAATATCACTGAATCGGACAATATTTTATTATGCGAATGGATAATTTATGCAAACGTATGGTTGCATTTCCATACTGATATTACTACAAGTTCAGAATGGTTTCAGAGTAATCCATCCTGTACATATCTTAGTTTAAAAATGATCGATGGCACGAACACAAATCCACACATGACGACACGGTTAAGCAAATATCGTTAACCCATCGTTATTTTGCTGCTTTTTAAGCATGCACATTGACCTAACCTGATCACTATACCCACTGGTTTGAGATCTAGGTTAGCATTGGTCTTCAGTAGCCCGTGCATCCTTGTCGTAAGAGGCGATTAATGGAATCTGGTGGTCAGGCTCGCTGACTTGGTTGACAAATGTAATCATATACCAATTGCGTAGATGGATGTTGATGGTGTTGATCACTAGATTGTCTGGTCCAGACTTGATCATGTACAGACGTCCGCCATACACCTGCAATACTGCCGAGTGCGGCGTCAAACCACAGACCAATTAACCCACTGGTTTCATTGAAGGTATCACTCTACCTGAGGGGTGGGGCAACCGTTGATGAACACACCTGGCCCCATCCGTCCGCACTCCGTCAGGTCGAAAAAGAACAAGTTGTTTCTCCCCCTGTAACCATGGAGCGGTATGTTATCGGCTGATTTCATGGGGTTTTCAATACACTGGAATCGATGCATTTCAAGAATAAAAACTACAAATGGCATTTCTGAGACTAGAATATTTCTCTGCAGAAACAAGTTAATATACCGAAGTTTTAGTAAGAAAACAAAAATTAGGCTGATGAATATTGAAGTGCATTTCCTCATAGATGCTTCTAAATCAGCGTTGTTCAGTGCTGGGTATATGTTTATGCACGATTTCAGCGTCATTATCTGGCTGGTGCCCATCCCAAATTTGTTCTTTCGTGCTCTTTCATGCTCTCTCAATATAAATAACGGTGCCATTGCATACACAGTCCTTACCTGAGTTCTTTCTGCAGCCGAAATGGGAAAAACAGAGTTGTTTCCCTTACCCATGCCAGGATCTAATAGTCCGCGTGAGAAATAATGCTAGAATGACAATTACATACATGTAAAAATTTGCACTCACCGCATTGTACCAAGGCCGCACAGGTTACCCTGAGAATCCTGGGGGTAAAGCAGGAGGGTGGGGTCTCCATAGGCATAGGCTGTTGGGGGAAGCAGGAGTCATGTTACTGTGACGCTGTGATCAGTTCAGTGACTTGTTGCTCAGCTTTAGCCGTCGTAGCTGCACAACTTGTGTAGGGGACTGTTCAAATTTCGAATCTCCCAAAAGTTAGGAGTGGTCTGGTTTGTTGTGCCTTTCAGGTGGTTTACCGCGTTGGTCCATTGAATGTACCTGTTCTTACCATTATGACGGACACTTTATGGGGGCTATGTCTTGTCATTTGTGCGGCTATATTTACTTAAAGTGCATAAAATTTATATTCCACAATTTGGTATTTTATTTACGGTAGGCTTGCTCATCCTCTGCTTTTGCGGTGCTGTACTGAGTGAGTGAATATGATTTTACCCAGATTTAGCACCATCCCAATATCACGGCCGTGGACTCCACAAATCTGTCTCGCACATTGTATCCATGTGAGGATTCGAACCTGGTCCCGCCATGGACAGCGAACGCTTTAACGTAATTGGCCCTTCTTCACATGGAGCTCTGCGTAGGGTTTACTACACTTCAATGAAAGAACACCAGAGTACCGAGGAACACGGATATTTTTGACTGGTGAAATCTCCGAGGTGTAAGAGCGGAGAATGGAGTTGTGATGATGGTGATGATGATGGTGATAATAAATGTTTGCGAGGTGTGTGAGTGTGTGTTATGAGTGACTCACCATAAAAACCAACAACGACCTGTCCCGCCACGAACGCCAGGAACAGGATACAGCAGATGACATCCGTACATGATCTGAGGACATAGTATATATTATATACGTTATAACATATGATATATTATTATTCGCCCGTAGCAGATATTGCAGTGAAATATTTTAAAATTACCTTATGATAAATTTGTCGAATTCTGATTGGTAAACAGCCAAAGCATACGAAACTATGCGCATTCTACATTGGTTGTAGAAATGACCTTGACCTTAGATGGAATGTGGCCACCAAACGGCTGGACGCTTCAAAATTTAGGTTTGGCGTATACAATCATCTTTATTTAAAGAGCAATGAAATTGTTGCCATAATTTCTTATTTGTTTATGTCAATAAAAGCCTCCAAAATCAATCGTTTTTTTTCTTTCACAGGTCGTTTAATAAAGCCTCACATTCAATCATTTTCATCTTAAACCAAGCCATTCCGAGTGATCTCCCTTTGTGACCGTTCAGGAAAAATTCATGGCGAAGCGTTTTGCGCCTGAGGAAATACGAAATTTACAAGGGTCTTACAGTCCCGTAACCCTTTCCCAAACACTGTGTAGTTAATAATATATGTCCTTGTCTGTCTCGTTACATAACATGAACGATAAACATAAGAGATATGTTGTTTTTATTATCCACACAGTCTGTCACAAAATGGATTTCCGCGCAACCTGAGGGATTACACTGGAGCACAGATATATATGCATATATGCACTTTGGGTCTTGTAGCTCCAATACAAACAATATAATAAAATTTGAAAGGTGTATTGCGTAACACTTTTTGAAAAAATATTGAAAATTCCTACCTCTTTTTGATTGGTCCTTTGAAAGTGGGGTCGTAAACCAATGGTTTCCCTGAAGAAAAAATACAACGCATAAATATTTCTGTTTTGTAATAAATGCGATTAACGTTGACAAATGCATATATAGAATTGTTTTCTGAAGGAAGAGCATTTGGAATCAGTGTAACCAAACCTTTGTGGTGAACACACCCAAGTCACCAGTATCTGATGGTTCATCAATCAACGGTCGGAACCATTCTGTTTCAAGTCGAGATTTCTTGCGATTAATACGGCATATGACTTTTTTAGTTATGACGAAAAGCATGGTAATTTTTAGAATTGATCTTCAGCAGCCCATACTTGTCGTAAGAGGCGACTAACGGGATCGGGTGGTCAGACTCGCTGACTTGGTTCACACATGTCACTATATGTCCCAAAACGATCCCAGATCGTATTCCAGATCGACACTCATTGTGTGATCACTGGATTGTCAGGTCCAGACTCCGCCATATAGCTGGAATATTGCTGAGTGAAATCATACAGTTTTGGATTCCTGTGTTATACAGACAGGATTGCTGTCAATGGTTTTAAAATACTTGAATAAAGGCGTTTGCAGTAAGCCAAACATCGTCCCTTCTGTGTTAGCATAAATTCAGATATTCAGAGATTGTCTTCAGTCTTCAGAGATTGCAGAAGAAGAGACTGTTAAACGGTAGTCGGAAGTTATCGCCAACTCTTACACCATGTATTTGCTTTGTTTTTCGGCATGGCAAAGTTCGTTTGTACACAAGAAAAACAAATATATTGTTAAACATATTTACTCATCGTGTCTTGCAGATACATAGTGTTACATAAACCATATATTATTACATAAATCATATATTGATACATAAATCATATATTGTTATATAAAGACACATAATACAATGTGTGCGTAAAATTAAACTTAATCAAAACTTTTTTTTTTCATTGATGCGAGGATTTGGGAAGAAAAGATTCCATATTGTGGGGGTTGCACATTATCGATTCTGTTGCGATACGTACATACTATTGGTGCAATGTTCATTTTAAGCACGGTCAATCATATATAGGACGATGAACACTTTTACCACAACTGAAATCACAACTGAAGACCTTTCGTGGTGTTCCCTACCGTTTTATTGCTGAACTGTTGCTGTTGTTGTTGCTGAAAGCGACGTTAAACTAAATTCATTCACCAGGAATGTGGATCGGATGTCCGAATGGCTTATTGAAGGTCATACTGCGAGGGTGTAAATAATTGCTCATGATGTTAATCACCGGCTGTGATGTAACAGATCAGGAATACATGGCCACTGAGGACATATTTAAAACTGCAACACTCTTTTGAACGTTAAAACACAAGCGGTTTGGAGAGTCTGTCTCAGTGTCCCTGTACTCTCTCGTCTATCCTGTCCTCTTTGAGATGGGATAGCCATATGGTTTAAGTGTTCGATGGTCTCCCCGGAGACCCTGGTTCCATTCCCAAGTTGGGTACAATATGGTAAGCTTATGTTTTGTGTGCCCCGTCAATGATATTGATGAAATATTGCTAAAGTAGTCTGTCTCACAGTCCCTGAGACACATTATTATCCTAACTGTCCTGCCGTGCTAAAGCCCTAAATGAAGCAAGGTCTAGATTTCCTCAAACTCAGTGACTATTCCACCTATACTATGGTTACTATAAAATTATCTGTATCCAGGGAATTCACTCATTCACTCACAAATGATACCTGCTTGGAAAGCAAGTCTAGATTTGCCTCAAATTCAGGCCAGTATCTCCCATCGCACTTGGCTTGTTTTCAGTATCAATAGGTATGTGTTTTAAAAGTATACTGTTTCATGGGCTAATCGTTACTCTCATTCAGTGTGAGATCTACGAGTTCTAAGGTTAATGTTTTTCCTGCTGCCAGGCCTGGCGTGCAACATGTTACCAGCCGATTGAGGCTCGCACCAGTGACAGCGTCAGCTCCTTGTAATCTGTCACCTACCAGTAGTTCCGTGTGTCAAGTTACTGTAACCAATTCATGCAATGAATATACGGAATTAATTATACTTCCGAATTGCCGACGATGCTGTTTACCACAAACTGATTTGTTCTTCATATGCTGTGCTGTGAAACATTTCTTCTGTTTCTTGTTACTTTGGTTTAGAACAAATCGTGTCAGGTAAAGGTAGTTGTGACGACTGAGTGAATTTAGTTTTACGCCGCTTTTAGCAAAATTCCAGCAATGTCACCAGCAATGAGACACTAGAAATGGGCTTCAGATTTTAACCCATGTAGGAAATCGAACACCAGACTACCCTACCTCTCCTGGGTGTGACAAAGTGATCAGCTGATAGACGTGTACGACTTGGGGAAATAATGATTATTGTTTTTAAATGTTTAGAATACAATCAGGCAAATCTGGGGTTCAAACCCAGTGTCGCGGATCCGCTCTAGGAATGAATTTTGCAGTCGAAGGTCCAAGTTCAATGTGTGAAGTTCACGTGCAACGTCAAGAGAGCTGTGATGTTGTTAGGATGGTGCCGAACGCGGTGGAGCTGGAGCAGTCCGGAACTGGTACTGAATATCACAGCATGTAAGTGCGTGTGCTGTACGATTGTTCTGACACCAAGTAATAATAACAATAATAATGATTATTTATCATGCGCTAATCCACACAACAGTGCACAAAGCGCAGGAGAAAGAGGGTCAAAGTCAGATATATACTGAGGAGAAAAGATAAGTCTTCACTTGTTATTTGAAAGCTGACAGAGACTCGTAATCCTTCACGAATTCCACAGTCTTGGGACTGCATGAAACAACCATCGTCTCCCGAACGAGGAAAATCAGAAAGTTGGTACAGTAAGTAGGAGCTGGTTCTGACATTGAGGAGTTGGTTGTGGAACCATCTGTGCAGAGAACTTGAAAGTTGATGCGTGATTCAGTGGGGAGCCAATGAAGTGGTTTGGGGACTAGAGTAAGGTCACATGATTTTGAGTGTAACGAAATGATACGGGTAGCCATGGTCTGTACTTTCTGCAGTCATTTAAGCTGAACCCTGTCACGACCTACAAGTAGCCCATTGCAATAATCTAGTCTGGAGGAAATTCAATGTCTGACTGGAATCTTTGCACTTTCTTTTGTAAAGTACTTCTGGACGGTCACAATCCTGCGCGCAAATGGAAGAAGCAGGTTTTACAGTCTGTCTACATATAACAGTGACCAACAGCATGAGCATCAATCTACGTAACTGGGATACGATGACGTGTCTACCAAGGCACCGAGCCTGACCACCCAATCCCGTTAATCGCCTCTTAAGCATGCCGATTGGGTTACTGAAGATGAATTCTACCCCGGATCTCACACGTGGTATGGCAGGTTGATACATTTGTATCACTCTCTTTTTGGTTATATATTACCCAAGAATGTTGCCAAGCCCGTTAAGCTGCGTCACATATCTTTATCATCATGGAGAGAAACAAATACTATTAAAAATATTTTTTTAAAATTATTAACAACAACTACATCTTTTAAACAACAGAAAATCTTAGCGTCATGATATTTCCTGATGGTTGTTTCCAAGTAATTGTATCAATGAGAGCAAGAAATACATTCGATAAATATCATCGACCTATGTTTGGAGTGATTTTAAGGATTGCAAGGAACTGGCTGTACACCAACTGTTATGCTGTCATAGTCGACAGCCGGCACCCAGTGCAAGTAGAATACAATCACCTGGTCGATCGA
Source organism: Haliotis asinina (assembly GCF_037392515.1). NCBI lineage: Eukaryota > Metazoa > Mollusca > Gastropoda > Lepetellida > Haliotidae > Haliotis > Haliotis asinina. The sequence continues at coordinate 36,885,656 of NC_090281.1, read as the reverse complement.
AAAGTGATAGGCTACTTTGATGTTAAACATGAAAGTCTTCACAAATATGTTCGCCAGGTGCTTTAATTGCTGTTGAGAGCATTTGTCCAACGAATCCTGAAGGTAATAAATCGCGGGTGACGTTGTCTGTCTCACCTGTAATGCAGGGGAGGTGGCGTTATTTGGGTCACTGGGCGATTGTACTGGGACAGTGGCCGCCATTGTTACTGAATATGCTGTAATTCCATGGCGGCCTGTTCACAGTAACACATGCAACAACACCTTCGAGTAGTCACAGCTTAAACCGATAATGCCGTCGGTTTTGGACAAATTAGATGCAAAATTTATGTAAATACTTTATGTTTATTTATTGTTGTGCACTCAATATCTTGCTGTGGGGCGGTTTTTAAATAATCGAGTTTGCACCAGACAATCCAGTATTCAGCAGCATGACTATCGAACTTCATAACAGGAATACAATGACATGTGTCAACGAGCCTGCCCACCCGATCCCGTTAGTAGCCTCTTACGACAAGCACGGGTTACTGAAGACAATTCTAACGCGAATCTTCACGAGCAATGTGACCATAACAGAAAATAAACAAAGGTTAAAATAGTTCACATTAAACACACCCTACCTATAAACAACTACAGGATATTAAGCAATTCGGTTTAAAACATAGTCATTTCACATAGTTAAAACTTTATAAATGCCCTTATGATTTCAGTGACAGATTATACCTTACCGTATTTGTGTTGTTCCCACAGGCTGACCTGAGGAGCGGACCGAAACCATGTACGTCTCAAGTAGTTTAATCATATGTTTGACTTTCAGTTGAAAATATGTAATTTATCGATACTGTCTTTGTCTTTGGTTACAATTTGAAAGAAAAACTATTTAGTGCTTAGCCAACACTCGGTTGTATTTCTGTCCACGTAATTTGATTGAATGTTTTTTTAAAATAAAATTGTAGAATACAGTAAGTTATTTTTGGAGGGCGGCACGATAGGACAAATAAGAAATTGTACGCGCTTTCTTCCCCCCTCCCATCACCCCCAACCCAACCGGCTTCCCCCTCCCCCCTCTCTCTCTCTCTCTCTCTCCATCTTCATATATGGTCGAAATGGATTTGAACTCAGGCAACGGGTGTCACAAGTGGACACATTAAACTTGTTCCATCCACAGCACCGTGGCCTCCACAGTTGTACTGTCGACCCGTAGCTACAATCTCCTGTAAGTGTTTTGTGGTGTATTCGTATTGGAATTTGTTTATCCAGACGTCCGGATTAACGGGGTATCAAAGTAGCATATTTCGTCGTCACGTTTGTGATGCTTAGTGGGTCCGTGAACATGGTTTAAATGCCACTTTTAGCAATGTTCCAGCAACATCATGGCGGTGGACACCACATAATTGTTTGGGATATACTGAGATATGTTAAAATTCTAATAGTTTTTAGTGAACATATACATAATTCTACAGTTTTACTGTCTCATTCGGTCGCATAGTGAGCGCATATTTACTCTGCCACAAGCCAAACTTAAGCCAGAAATAATCTGAATTTTCCAATTATGTATTTGATTAAACTTCTTACAAATCGATACTAGGTAAAATCGCCCGTAATAAATAATTTTAACGGTGACGAATCATTTCAGCAATTTCAGTTTGAATATGAAGAGTGGGTGTGTTTAGTTTTACGTCACTTACAGGAATATTCCAGGAACATCACGGAGAGAGAGAAAAAAATGCGATTCTAACATGGTTCCCATGTGGTGGGAATCGAACCCGGGTCTTGGGCGTGAAGACAGATGTAACATGCAACATGAACGATGACAAACGTTCACTTGAAAAGGTAACGCTCACAATTACGCAGGGCAGTTGTACGAGAGCGAGGACATGTTGAAATTCGTCGAACCTTGGTCTTCGGCGTGACGAGCGAACGCTTGAACCACTAGGCTACCCCACCACCGGTACGGAAAAGACAATACTCAGTTGCACTTAATGGAATACTGATACAATCAATGAACCTAATCAGACCTCTGTGTTGTTAGGAATGTGTCAAGTGGTCCACACGTAAACTGATCTCGCTGTGATTCATGCACACGCAACAAGTGAGGCGACAATACTTTTCAAATGGTGGCAATATGGTATACATATCCATGGAGTTTTTCAACGCTGTACCCTGAATCACACATTGCATAGGGTGTAGACTGTTTCGGAAAGCATACGTTGAGGCAAAGCCTTCGACAAAATGGCGAGTCAGTGTGTCTTACCTTCGTCAACTGTCAACAAAGATGTCTCCGACGTCATGGCTATCAATCAGTAACATTCGTTGTTAAAGTCGACAGTCACGTGCAGTCATCAGAACACTGGTTATCACTTCGCAAAGATAATGCTTATCACCTGCAGCAATTTTCCCGCCAAAATCTTGCTCTACAAAATAAGCGTGTCGTCTGCTCTCTCCATTTCAATTCATAAGCACTGAAGGGTATTTGCTAAACGATGTTCGATGAAAAACTCTTCACAGCATAAATGAAGATTTTCTCCGTAAAAAGTTTTGATTTCAAATGTCGTCTGCCCAAACAACAAACGTCTGCTCGTCGTTGCATCAACCAAGTCTCAAAATGTGTAACACAGCCTGGCAAACACTGATGTCGACTGTTCAACTATCACCACACATTCTAAACGATCCTCACACGACGGTTCCAAGAGGACCACTGAAGAACGAAGCTGTTTTCAACACTGTCTTCTAAAGACAAATAAATCTAAGGTCGCTCCCTTTATGAAGATGACTTGAAAAATATATACATTGCACCCTAAGCAGTGCGTTAGAATCGTCCATGATGCCATTGATTGGAAGGAATAATAACTATATCCCACAGCTGTTCCCACTGAACGTGTCGTCTGCCGGTCTCAATCGATTCATGTGCATATAGACAGCAAAATATTCGAGTATGTTATGTTAAAACTTGTATGTACGTATAGATCATTAAATATGTTTTGGTCCGCGTTGATAATTACTGATCCTGAGTAGAGTGGAGGATGCCTTGATTGTAGGTCACTGTGTCCACATATGAGGATAAATGGACAAATAGTTCTGTTCAGCCTGGATACTGAACTGTTATTCTGTGACTGTTGTGCTGTAACTATTGTACATTATCTAACAGATTGTGTGAGTGAGTGTGATTTTACGCTACTGTTCCAAAATTCCAGTTATGAAACGGCAGGGACACCAGACATGGGCTTCACACAAATGTTTCTGAAATGAGTTTTGAAAGATACACCGACACATCACGTAAAACAAATAATTACTGAATATTAACCCGTTTATTCAATTAACTGCATATTTTCATTAATATATAAACACTAATCTACTACCGCTCTACTTGACCGCCATAGTATTGTGATATAACTCACGCCATGGCTTACAAAACAAATCAGTATCAGCAGAAAACTAAGGATTGGTTCTGGCTTATTGTACCGAATATGTGGACAGATGTGACGTCCATACATAAACACATAGCAATTCCGGGCAGCGGTTTGTGTTGATCCAGATAACATCAAAATCATCCTTATTTCTCGAAACCCCATCAACGGTGGTACATGTGAGACACGAAAATGCAAATAAGTCAATAAAGATAGCAGACTTGTACAGAGAAACATTGACGTCAGTTATATTACATGTAAACTGGTGTCCAAAAGAAACGCCACCAGATATTGTTCTGGTCTAAAACAAAACTTCAGCGAACTATGGTAACATTTAACATTTCTTTGTAAAAAGCAACCATTCAGCAACAGTATTTAATGGATACCTAGAAGAAAAACACAGCTTGTGATCTAATATCACATGTATGACATTGGGATGCATTATCGATGCAGAATCGATTGGGAGCTTTTACAACTTTTTGGGCAGCACATATTGTTCACTACCGGTCGCGGCCACCCCTAGCAGTGATGCAGGCCCGAACCCGGCGTCGAGTAGGTCTTCTTACGTCTTACTTAGGGATCTGACGCCATTACTTTTGCAGGGCAGCTGTCAAAGCAATTCTCGTCAGTGGATGATTTTGGCGTTTCCGAATATGACGTCCAAGTTATTCCCAAAGGTGCTCAGTTTGGGACAGATCTTGAAGTTCACTCTTCACCAGTTTCGCTGCTGTCAGTGTCGCACAGTCCCGGTTCATCTCAATCAGGCACGTTGGTGTTGGCACGTCAACGTCATGCCCTTGAATGGTCGATTAGCACGGAGACCATGAATGCAGAGTCGTCTGGCCACAGTCATTCTGCTGACTGGATGCCCAATGGTGTTGGTTTTTGATGACGTCACATGCAGTGACGTAGCGGTTCCTTAAGTGAAACAGCCGTAAATACCGGTCCTCTTTTTTACCTTCAGTCTAGCACTCTTTAGTCTGTCTGCAGTACTGACAGTCTGTCGTAGACGTCTGACAAGTCTTCCGATGGTGGATTTGCAGCATCCCATGGTCCAAGTCACATGCGGTTGTGTTTGTTCCATCTGTAATATACCGATTGCTCTCTCCCTCTGCTCTGTTGTAAAACGAGGCATGTTCCTGACTGTCAAACCATTAAGATTATGCATAAACCTGGTTAGCTTTTATACCCTAATTTGATACGGGTAACATTTTGCACGGTTTCCGTTTATTCGTGTAAATTCGTTTGTTTTGTTTTGTTTTGTTTTACAAAATACGAAATGCAAGTGCTAGTGTTGTCTGGGATTAGACATTTTGTGTTAGGGTGGTGTGTTTTCAAAAAGGCTGACAATTATTTTGACAATTAACAGTCGTTTTTATTTTGGTGGTGTTTGTTTTGGCCGCTAGTTTACAATGATGCAGTACAACCAAATGAAAAAGAGTAAATGTTACAAAAAAGCTTTTTGCGGGGAACTTTTTGAAAACCATTGTCATATAGTTTGCAGAGGTACGTAAAATGTTGGTGCTATTCGACTTGAGAAGGTTCGCCATCTTTAAGAGGTCCAGCCACAAATTGTACGATTTGGGATAAAAATGGAGGGAGGTCGCGTTGGTAGGGTAAGGGAGGTAACTGTTGTGAAGAGCTTATTGTTATACAACTGCAATGATCTACCGTGTTGAATAGACCCAGTCACCGACACGTTGTTTACTTTCACAGAGTGGACATGTTCCCCGACCTTTGATTATTACCATGGTTGATATCGTGTGACATAAATTAAAAACAGGAAACTGTCAATTTCCTCCCAGGTTATTACATGGAGGATTACCTCCGAGTGGAATGAATACATGGAATGTTTGGTTTCACAAATGACTTCCCGCTTCAGCCAGCTGGTTCAACCAGTTACTAGTCTACCACTTGGACTGATGCTGAGTCAGGATAAATGCATAACAAACAACTGTCGAACACCATTGTGTCGATGTTAAAGTGACCTGCATGAACACTTCGAGTTATCCGATGTTCGACATAATTGCAAAGTGAAGTGTTTACTTCGAGGCAAACGTCGGTTCGACTCATTAAAGTTCGACACAACGGTGTTTGCATTGATGAGTGTGTTAGTTAGATTTTATGAATTGTGTATTTCTTCGTTTAAAATTCTTAAATTTACATTTCTATATTGTGCCTGTGTTTATAATGGTATGTAAAATTCGGCATGGTTTGAACATATTAATTGACGTGATCATAATGGGAACCGGATGTATGTAACTTTTTAACTCTATGTATATAGTTAGAAAGTACAATAATTTTGCAAAAAAATAATCTCTCATAATCTCAGTCAAGTACATTGTATTGTATTGAACTGTATTGGAAAAACTCTGGGTCTTAATTGAATAGGGGTGGGCAGCATGGCTCCGCTACTTGATGTACTCACTGAGTCTGCCTTATGGGAGGTTTGTCTTATGTGAAGTTCGTTTTTTAGGAGTAAGCCGTTATTTCGAACTCAAATGATAGTTGTTGGTTTTTCACTTTATTTGGCAATGTTAATCATTACAGTTGAAATGTAAGCGTTATATCGGGGTTAATGTTATCGGTGTGAAATCCCGTTACACCGCTAAAAGGGAACATAAACACACGATCATGTGATAACGTTACAGTGTGCCTGAGAATGGTGGTACAGTGCTGGGGTAGACAACATCTGTCAGGCTGGATAGCAGGAGTGAGAAGTGACAGATGTAAATCATGCAACCATAGTTGATCATCACCTGTCGCCGAGATTCCACATTCACCATGTTCAGATAAGTGAGTGAGTGAGTGAGTGGGTGATTGAGTGGGTGAGTGAGTGGTATCTTGGACAAGACTAACGCTGAGAGAAACCGCTGTTGAATTCGACAACTAAATATTAGGAGATACCGAACATGAAGAAGACAATTTAGTTTTAAACATTTACCATATAAAATTGCTGTCCAGAGTAAAATGAAAGAAGTAGATGTGCTACCTAATACCATAGACAATGAAAAGAATTGGAAATGTACAAAAACCTCTTTGAACGAAAGAGTTTCGGGTACGTGTTCCGGGTGGGACGTAAACCTTAGCGCTTATTGACAATATTATTTATCCAAAACAACTTTCCAATTTCTCCGTCGAAATACCCTATGTTATACTGCACGTTTTCGGCTGAGGGCACCAAACTCCTCGCTATGTTTAAGGTTGGGTCACTGAATGAAGACTCACCTCGAGAATATATGTGCTCCGATGAATATTAATTGTCATACTCTTCATATTTTATTCATACGACGTTTTATACATCGGATCTTCCCTGCTAATGGATTTATCCATTATATAGACACTAGCGAGGAGATTTGTCAATAATGCCCTGGGACAGCCTTGCTAACTATCGTACCTGCTTTTAAAGATGAATAACATTAGCGACAGATGTTTGAAAAATCAATAATAGCCGTACATGGCACCTTCAAACATACAGGCTCACCTGTTGCCTGCTGAGTGCTGTATTTGCACTTGAACAACTGTTTGACTGGTGTCAGGGGCAGTTGTCAGCAATATGTCAGAGTGTGAGCGAAGTTTTACGCCGCTGTTATATTTCAGCAATATCGTGGAGGGGGACTCCAGAAATAGGCTTCACATATTGTAACCATGTTGGGAATCGAACCAGGATCTTCGGCGTGGCGAGCGGACGCTTTGCCTACTAGGCTGCTTCACCGCCTCCGGTATGTTAGACCAACCACGATGTACTTTGATTCAGAGTGGGTAAACAAGTGGTTGGTAGTCTCAGTGACTAGCCTGGCAACACATCAAAAGAGGGTATAGCTTTTCCCCCCTACACACCCACACCTGCACCACCACAACCACCCCCTCATCGGTCCACCACTACTCGCCCCCATTCCCGCCACAACCTACCACAACCAACACCCCCACCCCCCTTACCCAACACTCGAAACCCCACAACCCCGAGTCTGATTTGTCATACATGTATCAAATATCTGTGCCAGGAGCCAAAGTGTGTCAGTCAAACTGGCTTAGAAAACTGCCATATCTGCTTCATCTACGGAAAATAATTAATTGATGTTCTGTTTCAGCGACCTTTTACCTGGTTTTATCTATGTCAGTATTGTCTCGTCCTTGTACTGTCCTCTACGACTTCAATAATGTCACTAACACCTGTTCAATAATGAGTCCATGTTCACTACGTGATAAGTGATACACAAAGTTTGTGTGTGTGCGTGCGAGCGTGCGTGTGTATAGGTATAGCGAGTGAGTATGGTTTTACGCCGCATTTAGCAATATTCCATGAACATCATGATGGGGGTCACAAGACATGGGCTTCACACATTCTACCCAATGGGGAATCGAACCTGGGTCTTCGGCGTGACGAGCGAACGCTTTAACCACCAGGCTACTCCACCGCCAATAACAATAATAGTTTCAGTCAATGTAATACGAATGGCACGTTTAAGAGTGTAGTGTAAGTATAGTTTTGCTCCGCATGAAGCAATATTATGCGTTGGGAAGGACCAAATGGTGTGTTCTTATCGTTTGTTGTTTATAAATATCGATGCAGAATCGAGACATGTTTATATGGCCGACAGAGTGCAAATTCGGGCTGACTTTGCGAAATACATAACCGGCAAATTACTATGAATTGCTTCATTTTTAAACAATATTAACTTTGCAATAATAGTAATAGTTTTGTAATAGTTTTAAAAAGCGTTGGTGGCATTCTATTGGGAGTTTACTACGTCTAAATAAGAATAAACACAACATTTTTTCATACCGCAGACAGTGAAGATCGTTCAAACTATATAACATGATGAAACTATATAGCTATAGATTTACACTATGTGTATGGAGACAAAGCCTAAGAAGTCTGTTATTTTTTAACGCATTTTGTCTGCTTTCGGTGAAATCAAACTTCAAGCTCATTTCACACGTTGTTCCTGTAGAGACATTTTACTACATCATCAATAGATATTGATGAGATTTATCTCCCTTCAAACTGATTTCCAATCCAGTTTGTTATCTTACCACAAACATTTTGTAATCTCGTGGGGAAACGAGACCATACCAAATATCGTTGTTTAAATATGTTGTAATTTGTTGATGAAGTTTTACAAACATGTTTGCTTGAAGATGTCAATTATGTTTTACTTCATTAGAATCTGGGAGTTCTGAAAATACATAGAAAATGTTCTATAAATCCCAGGCACAAGACCTCGTCTACAGTGTATTTCACATTTGAAAATAATGTTTCCCTTGTTATAAGAAATTGTTGGACAGCATTTGTCACCACTGGCTACTATTCGCTCGTCACGCCGAAGACCTGGGTTCGATTCCCCTCATGAATACAAAGCATGAAAGCCATTCTGGTGTTTCGCCCCGTGATACTGCCGATATGTTTGCCAAAACGGCGTACAACAACACCTACTCGCTCACTGGTCACCACTCGGTTCAAACAGGCTTGCCAAAGAAAAACACGAATTGGTCACAAATACTTCAAAGGCGCTACTCGGCTTCTTCCAGAACAACGGTAACATTGTAGGTCTCAAATGTCTGCAAAGCGCTACTCGGCTTGTCCTGGAATAACACGTGTTGGTATCGAATGCCTGTAAGGCGATTGCGAATAACTCGAGTTGTCAAGAATGCCTGCAACACACTTTGGAATAACACGAGTTGTTCTGCAAGGCGCTCCTCGGCGTGCCCAGGAATAACACGAGTTGTTCTGCAAGGCGCTGCTCGGCGTGCCCAGGAATAACACGAGTTGTTCTGCAAGGCGCTGCTCGGCGTGCCCAGGAATAACACGAGTTGTTCTGCAAGGCGTTGCTCGGCGTGCCCAGGAATAACACGAGTTGTTCTGCAAGGCGCTGCTCGGCGTGCCCAGGAAAAACACAAGTTGTTCTGCAAGGCACTCCTCGGCGTGCCCAGGAATAACACGAGTTGTTCTGCAAGGCGCTGCTCGGCGTGCCCAGGAATAACACAAGTTGTTCTCCAAGGCGCTCCTCGGCGTGCCCAGGAATAACGCAAGTTGTTCTGCAAGGCGCTACTCGGCGTGCCCAGGAATAACACGAGTTGTTCTGCAAGGCGCTACTCGGCGTGCCCAGGAATAACACGAGTTGTTCTGCAAGGCGCTCCTCGGCGTGCCCAGGAATAACACGAGTTGTTCTGCAAGGCGCTACTCGGCGTGCCCAGGAATAACACGAGTTGTTCTGCAAGGCGCTGCTCGGCGTGCCCAGGAATAACACGAGTTGTTCTGCAAGGCGCTGCTCGGCGTGCCCAGGAATAACACGAATTGTTCTGCAAGGCGCTGCTCGGCGTGCCCAGGAATAACACAAGTTGTTCTCCAAGGCGCTCCTCGGCGTGCCCAGGAATAACGCAAGTTGTTCTGCAAGGCGCTACTCGGCGTGCCCAGGAATAACACGAGTTGTTCTGCAAGGCGCTGCTCGGCGTGCCCAGGAATAACACAAGTTGTTCTGCAAGGCGCTGCTCGGCGTGCCCAGGAATAACACGAGTTGTTCTGCAAGGCGCTCCTCGGCGTGCCCAGGAATAACACGAGTTGTTCTGCAAGGCGCTGCTCGGCGTGCCCAGGAATAACACAAGTTGTTCTGCAAGGCGCTGCTCGGCGTGCCCAGGAATAACACGAGTTGTTCTGCAAGGCGCTCCTCGGCGTGCCCAGGAATAACGCGAGTTGTTCTGCAAGGCGCTCCTCGGCGTGCCCAGGAATAACACAAGTTGTTCTGCAAGGCGCTGCTCGGCGTGCCCAGGAATAACACGAGTTGTTCTGCAAGGCGTTGCTCGGCGTGCCCAGGAATAACACGAGTTGTTCTGCAAGGCGCTGCTCGGCGTGCCCAGGAATAACACGAGTTGTTCTGCAAGGCGCTGCTCGGCGTGCCCAGGAATAACACGAGTTGTTCTGCAAGGCGCTACTCGGCGTGCCCAGGAATAACACGAGTTGTTCTGCAAGGCGCTGCTCGGCGTGCCCAGGAATAACGCGAGTTGTTCTGCAAGGCGCTCCTCGGCGTGCCCAGGAATAACGCGAGTTGTTCTGCAAGGCGCTCCTCGGCGTGCCCAGGAATAACGCGAGTTGTTCTGCAAGGCGCTGCTCGGCGTGCCCAGGAATAACACGAGTTGTTCTGCAAGGCGCTGCTCGGCGTGCCCAGGAATAACACGAGTTGTTCTGCAAGGCGCTGCTCGGCGTGCCCAGGAATAACACGAGTTGTTCTGCAAGGCGCTGCTCGGCGTGCCCAGGAATAACACGAGTTGTTCTGCAAGGCGCTCCTCGGCGTGCCCAGGAATAACACGAGTTGTTCTGCAAGGCGCTGCTCGGCGTGCCCAGGAATAACACGAGTTGTTCTGCAAGGCGCTCCTCGGCGTGCCCAGGAATAACACGAGTTGTTCTGCAAGGCGCTCCTCGGCGTGCCCAGGAATAACACGAGTTGTTCTGCAAGGCGCTGCTCGGCGTGCCCAGGAATAACACAAGTTGTTCTGCAAGGCGCTCCTCGGCGTGCCCAGGAATAACACGAGTTGTTCTGCAAGGCGCTCCTCGGCGTGCCCAGGAATAACACAAGTTGTTCTGCAAGGCGCTCCTCGGCGTGCCCAGGAATAACACAAGATGCAGTATACCCAGAATGCCCATGCCACACCCATAACACCTCGCATCTGTCGCAAGATACACGTCAGTTTCCTCAGGTAAAAACGAGACACCCCGTATCAGTAAACACATCTGGCACCTACCACGGCTAACAAAGTATGTGAGCGACTAGGAAGAAAGATAACGGTCCACGTCCACGGGAACAAGCTATAGATCTAAAGAATGATTGACAGATTGGTGAACAATACTCTGAACCTTCCCTTTCACCCATTCTATTTCAAGGGGTATTGAAACCTGCACACACACTGAAGAACAAGGGTGTACACAGAACTAATATTGGACGATTGCTTATATACTGCACCTCTATTGTGTGAATTAAACATTAGTGTGTTCCAAGAATATTTATGTTTATACTGTTGCAGCGTGGATGGTCCGAGAGTTACAGGTAGTCACGGAATAATCTTGCATGCCTTGGCATGAATACTTAACTCCTGAAATTCAATCGCCCCTTTATTATGACTCTGCATGTTTCACTTTTACAGACATCCGTTAAATTCTGTCACGCGATTTCATGGTTTTGAGGGTGGACGCCATATTAAGCTGACAGTTGTGAGAAACTGAGCGGTGAGGGTTCGGTTGAGTGAGTGAATGAGTGAGTTGGGTTTTACGCCGTTTTTAGCATTATTCCAGCAATACCACAACAGGGAACACAAGAAATGGGTTCATATACGGAATCGAACCCGGATCTTTGCCGTGAAGGGCTAACGCTCCAGCCACTAGGCTCTCATAGCCCCTCAGTTAAGAAAGATTTCATACCGAAACCAGGGGAAAATGTGGAGAGAGAGGTAATTTAGCAGGACAGATTTGGGGTGGTGGGTTGTGTGAAGAGGTGGATAGGGGTAGGGGAGAAATAGCGCCTAGACAAGATGACTGTGACTAGCTTATCATACTTGACATTTATTAAGTGAGTAAAACACACATCAATGCTGGATCTGTGAGTACAGCACGATGACATTTCCCCCTATGCAGACACCAGGTGTACATCACTGTAAAACTCCCTTCTGTAGCTCCGTCTATAGACGCCATTGTTGGTCTTGTTAATTGCAAAGCCTACAGTTTACGGCGTTGCCAGGCGAGACAGTGACGCGCTTCCATTGATTTTCGCGCATGATGGTCTGTGCTGTTTTTGTAGATATTTAATTGATTGAAGCAAATCTGATCGACCTATTTCCAGCGTATGGTATTTGGTTGGATGTATGAGGTATGAGATATCATTTAAACTAAACAAATGGAGGCCATTAATTATATTTATCATACAATGGCTTGTGTGGAAACCAATCCTGCTAACTGTATCTGCATCCTATAGATAATACAGGTGGAACTAGGAACCTTTATTCATCAATGCAATGCCTGTTTTCTCAAACTACAGAGTGAAATTTACTTTATCATACTGTTTCAAATTTGGAAGTATCTCATGATTATTTCCGAGGTAAGACTATATCAAATTCGATCAAAGTGGATCTTCCAGAGGCAAAATCGTCCAGAGCCCCATGTCAAAGGAGGAAAAGGTATAGTGTTCACACCGGTATTTTCATGACAGAGGAAGGTCAAAATACGTCACTGATTACATCAGATGGTAGAAGTCACAGCTTAAGTTACTGACGTCAGTTTTTGTGAGTACTGAAATCGTTAACAGCCAATCTGACAAATGAATAAACGTGTTTAGAGAAACGGTGGATTTCATTCCATTTAGAGTCGTAAAATATGTAAACAAAGTAAAAGTAAACTACACCTCGCTTTTCATTTTTAATTTACACAACATACTTTCACAAGAACCACCCTTAATGGACATACTAAAACACAACAAAAGACACACAATTCTCCATGTGGGGTCGCCCTAATAGCTGGGAACGAAAAACACGAACGAAAAACACGTCAATCAAATATCCTCAGTAGTGATATTGACACAGGGTGAAAGGTGGCAATATTTCCTTTGATATCCTGGATGTGTTGTTCCAAAATAAGCGAGAAAGTCACCAATCGATTACTATTCAACTTGGCCGAAGTCACAGGACTCTATGGTTAATCTCTGTCGACCGTGACATTGTTGTGGTCAGTATTTATTTTGTTGGCCATGTTGCCTGGGCGACCGCCACGTGACTAAAGGTACATCTCACGGTGCTTTGTGCTCTAGAGTTAAGCCAGTGTCATTCGACACATGGGAACAACATGTGAACTGGGACAGGGTTATTGTTCTTTGTATAAACATTGCTACCAATAATCACTTCCATTGAGTGCTCCCGAGGTTTACATCGAGAATAAGATGGATGAAGGTTGCCGTGGTGATTGTGTGAGCGCGTGTAAGAGATTGTTGTTTAGCGTATCATAGATATACAGTCTAGATCAGACCTGAGTGATCGAGTTTCGTTTTACGCCGCACTCAGCAATAGTCCACCTACATCGACCATCGATTTTCGCAGTTGGGATATGGGACGCATATCAACCAGTTCAACCAGATCCCTTTCGTCACATCTTATGACACGCATGGGTTACGGAAGATCAGTTCTAACCGGATCTTCACGAGTCCAGTGTACCTGAACGGGTAAACGCGCCATTCCACGAATAGTTCAAATCAAACCCGGGTCTTCGGCGTGACGAGCGAACGCTTAACCACTAGGCTACCCGACTGCACCTCAAACCTAGGTTTGACCAATACCACGCATATCTCTTAGTGCTCCATTGAAACGGTAAACATTCTCGTCACGTTTTACAAAAATGTCAAATGAAAGAAAATAACTAATTTGGAATATCTTCCTCCAGTCATACTCGTTGTATATTTTACTTAATTTGAAAAAAGATTGGTTGCTTATATTTCGAAACCAAATAAAAAATATCCGTAAATTATTTAATTAACTATTTCATCTTTAATCGACAGTTGGAAGTGAGTCAACAGTACGTTAAATAACTTTATACATTTCAGCTTCTTGTTTAATGCACAGAACAACGTTTCGGTGTAGACGCTTACCCGTTTTCAAGCTATCCGTAAACTAAATTATATAAACATGAAGGCATATAACACGTTTGTTTATTTGCTGTTGAACGTAGCACTCAGTCACACTTCACTTGAGCGACGGCTGTGCGTAAATACCAGTCTAACAATTCAGCTATCATGAACATCGATATGCTTAACTGTTATACGATGACATGTGTCACCAAAGTCAGCGAACTTGGCGACATGGTCCCGTTAGTCGCTTTCATGACAAGCATGGTTTGCTGAAAATCACTTGTAATCCGAATCTTAACGGATCTCTGACAAAACAGCAATGCAAAGGTGGCAGAGCTTCAGGGCAGTTAGACATACGCACGTGCGCACGTACGCACGCGCCGACATAGCTTCATAACATGTTCTCCAAGTCTGTCTGGTTTATGAAGGAACATTGTTTGGATAATAAAACCATCTGTGTCATCGTTAAACCATTTATGCATATTGCTATTTGTATATCGTAACCATTGGCGACTTTTGCGAACACAAAGAAATCCATTTGAACAGAAATAGGGCCCAGGAGATTAAGTCCTGTCTGAAAGAAACCTGTGCGCCATTGTCACGACTTCTCAGAACCCGTGCATTCGGCTGTGTTATGTTAGACATGTATATGGGACCCACCGAATAGAGGTCGCTTTACAGCAACACGACTATCAGTGGAAACTAGCTGGACGATGACCACATATATTATAATTGCTCTTCCTCCCTTGAATATGAAGATGGTATTGCTGACACTGACGTCACCATTGCTTAAAATGATGTACTTTACTATACAAACTGTTTATTTGGTCAGTATTCTAAAGTGCTGACGATTTCATGATTTCTTTAGATTGGAACAGTGATATATTACAAACTGATTTGTTCGCCTGTTGTCGTAAAACGTCACTTGTCATCAGTGTTCCTTACACTTATATACGACAGCTTTATAATAATCGTGTCTGGATCAAGTCAACCAGTGGTTGATATAATGAGAGAAGATTTACATAAAGACCCAAATATATCTTGACTCTGAAACAATTACTGGCGTGAAACGCGATAGAGAGTGAGTTTAGTTTTGTGCCGCAATATCACGATGGGGGACACCAGAAATTGGCTTCACATGTTGTGTCCATGTGAGGAATTAAACTCGGGTCTTCGCCGTTACTAGCGAACGCTTTAACCACTAGGCTACCCCACCGCCCCTCAAGCACCAGAACCTAAACTGACATTATCAATACCATCTCAGTTGTATTGGTAGTTAGGAGTGACTTATATCCACGTCGATCATTTCCGCGTGAAGCAATGGATTCACCCAACCACCGGCGCCTATATCCTCCACCTATTGAAACACGGATTGCACGTGCAGGTACTGCATTCTCCGTGAGAGGTTTCCGATGATTATCCATTGCAGTTTGAAATTGGAGGTTTCTATGCTTTGCTATTTTACTGACTTAATTTAGGTCAGTAAATAATCGAATGTTGACCAGACAACCCAACCCAATGCTTGACATCATGAACATAGATGATACAATGGGATACGGTGATCAGGTTCGCTTGGTGACCACTCGTCATCGTCTCCCAAATGAGAATAACGAGGCACATGATATTAATCATGGGATTGTACGATCCAAACTCCAGAATTTACCGACCGTTGTCTTATTACTGCGAGTTAAACAACAAACGAAACAAGAAATGACAGCTATGACAGAAATCTAAAATGTATAATTCAGAAATTAGAGACGGCTGAATTCGAAACAAAAAAAAAACAGCAGTCCGCTCGATTTAAAAATTAATAAAAGATTTCTTTTATCTTTTCTTTCGGTTTGATGCATATTTTTCACAAGCATTGGATATATTATCGTTCACAGTCATTCGATAATGAGAAATACGAGGGCAAGAGTACCAGTCCTATAACGACAAACTAAAGTATTAATGGGGGAAACGTTTTTATATATTAACTAACCTTAAAAAATACTTTGCACAATGATTCTGCACGGTAGTCGATAATCGTCCCGCCTTCAATGAATAATTCAGAAACCTGTGACAAAGTCTTCGAACATTTAGATTTAGATTTAGAGACCAAGACATTTCATCCGCATTTCAAATCCACAAGATAATTGCAGTTGGTCCCAGCCCAAAGTTTAAAACCACCAATACGCTTTGGAAATTTCTATTGATAATTTATCCCATAAAAAGCCTCCTTCAGATCGAAGGATATTGTAATGAACAAATCAGAATTAAGCTCTTCCAATAACGAAGTTTTATATCAAACGATTGCTTGATGTAATGACTTCTTAAACTGATCGTACTATCGATCTCAAGGATCAACAACAACCTTACAACAACCTACATTTACACTGATGACAGATCGATATATCACCAGAGGGTACATTGATCACTGATCGATATCTACCAGGAGGGATTTAAGCTAAAACCGTCTCATACAAAACAAGCCGGTGTACAGGTAGTGCATGTGATATGTGTAGTGATTGATATGACGGAAGCACATTTATTTCCATCTCATGCGCAGACTTTCCGTTACAATCGTCATAGGTGAGTGAATATGGTTTTACGCCGCTTTTAGCAGTGTTTTGAGCAATATTGCCGCGGAGGACATTAGAAAGTGGATGTCCCCACACTGTACTCACCAGGGTAATCAGGCCCGGTAAGCCCTTTAACCTCTAGGCCATTCTGCCTTGCACCTTAAGGGGTTTTGAGAGAAGGCTTGAACAGGAGATCGGTGCCTGAGTCAGGCGTTACGCCAGGAGGAAAATAACCAAGCAAATAATAATCAATAAGTAAATAGTCAATTCTAGATCAGACAAACCACTGATCAACATTATGAGCATCGATCTACGCATTTTCCGAACCGACATGTGCCAATCAAGTCAGCGAGACTGACCACTCGATCCTGTTAGTCGCCTCTCGCCTAAAACATGGGTTACTGAGGACAAATTCTAACCTGTATTGGTTAAACAACAAACCGATTCCTCAGTGACCAACTTTTCTTTCAAAGGCAACATATATAGTAACACAACGATTTATTAATCAATGCCACTGAGAGAAAACTGTTGGTTGCCAGGCATGCTTGTTTCGGCTGACTGAATGCACCACATACAGGTACCTGTATGAATCACGGTGTTTGTAACTTGACTCCCTATACATGGATGGCTCTGGCGTGACTGAAATCTGCGTGGGGTAGGCTCTGACATCATCATCGATGGTCAACAACATGCTCGTGAACGTACGTTATGACGCTTTAAAATGTCATCAACAAGACACTTCTATAGCTAGCTCATATAGGTTGATAAGGTTGACAAAGGTGTTTACTTCACGTCATCGCAGATAAGACCGGCAACAAATAAACGCGATTTTGTTGCAATACAGCTGGATTTGAATCAATGAATGTGTGTTTATTAACAAGGTTCTTGAGTGGCACATAGAAGTCCGTATTCAAGTATAAG